>NW_004567116.1:30187489-30267489 GCF_000260355.1 Condylura cristata
GAGTGATGTTGAACATTTTTTCATATGCTTGTTGGCCATCTGCAGTTCCTCTTTGGAGAAGTGTCTTTTTAGCTCTTCTGCCCATCTTTTGGTGGGGTTGTTTACTTTATTTTTGTTGAGTTTTGTCAGTTCTCTGTATATTTTGGTGATCAATCCTTTTTCATTAGTTTTGTGTGAGAAAATTTTTTCCCAATTAGTGAGCTGTCTGTGATAAATAAATCTTAAAAGACAAATACTTCACTTCAAAAGACACCTATGAGGAAGTGAAAAGGCAATCCACATAATGGGAGAAAATATTTACAAATCATATATACTGGGTAAGAGACTGGACTTCAGAATATATAAAGGACACTTTAAATTCAACCACAAAAAGACAGCACAACTAAAATATTGGCTAAGAATATGAATATACATTTCTCTATCAGAAAATGAAAATTTTCTATATAATTCTAGATGACAAGTGAAATGAACAAGAATGTGGTATTAGATAACAAAGGAATACCCCAGCCTAACATGAGTTGCAAGGAGGATGCACTACAGGAGAGAGATTGCCTAAGAAACTCAGAGAAGCTGTGTAGTCTGACTTGACTGAGACACGACTGAGAGCAACAGTGGAAACTGCTGCTAAGGACTGGGAATTCTTTTAAGACTTCACCACATGTGAAAAGGCAACCGGTCGTATACTACACAACCTCCTTCCTACCGAGGGGTAGGGGGTGAAAGATTCTTTGAAAAATGAAACATCTTTCCTTCATGTTCCTGATACAAGTTTATGTAGCCTGTCCTTTTGTGCCTTAAGCAACACCTTTTCAACCCAGCCTAGATTTAGTAGTACCTCTGGTTGCTGTTTCCATAAAGTTCTTCCATCTTGGGTTCCTTGTGCTTTAATATCTTGCCTCAGTGTTTTTCCTCAAGCCAAGGGAGATCTGTCATCTCCCCCATGGTAAATATTACTAGAAATAAGTTTCACTGGGGGAATAAAACAATCATTTTTTAAAAAAATACCCTAACTTCTCCTTCTTCTGAGAGAATTCTGAGCACATTTTGTATGGTTCCTTAAAGGTCCTGAGAGGGTCTGAACCCAGTTATCTACACAGCAAGTACCTTAATAGCACCTTCTTTATCACTGATTTCTCTTTATCTGTCTCATCCTCTCTAATCCCCATTCAGACTTCCTTCCTATTCCTCCTTCCCTCAAGTTCTTGTGTCATTCTTCGCTTTGTTAGACATTTTAAAAAGTTGTTTAAATCTATGCATATACTTTCACTTTCTAAAAAGAAATAGAGGAAAACTTTGGGTACTCAGTTAGCCAAATACATTTTACACATGTTATAGATGATATAATGTGAAAATGGCTGGGGACCCTGGTAAAGAGATTGATTTTAGAAGATTGTCTCCTCCTTGAAGCACTAACATGAGAATTCTCCCAATTTGCGTCCAAGAAACTGATTCTTCCGGGTCTTGCACTACAGATACGAATAAGGTAACATTTCATTTTGGTTTTCTCTGTCAAATTACATCTTATGATATGCTGCATGATAAGTTCAGTCTTAATGGCTCCCTTCTCTTTCCTTGAGATGACCGGAATTTCAAAAGCTTATTCCATTCTGGGAAAAACAGAGGAGAGACCTCTAGCTCTTAATCTTCTGTGATCACTACTCAAGATATTCTCAAGGGCCAGCCAATCTCATTTAGACTTTGAGTTCTGTTACAGGACAATACTTCATTAGCCTGAACTAGACAGGAGGTGAATATTCCAGCTATGCCCACTCAGTCATAGGACCTTTGTCATGGATCACCAAACCAGGCCCCCCAGGCAATGGCCTGTCTTACTGCAACCACCTGTATCTTCTCAGTGCACTGCCTTTCCGTGGCTCTGATTTCTACCACTAAACGCAGCCCACCATTTCCTTACTTCCAGTAGCCTTCTGCCAATATTTCCTTCTCTACTTTTCCAGGGACTAGTTTTTTCATTCTTCTAATACTTAAAGATAATGCAGGTTTCCTTTCCCCACTGATTTCTTTAATAAAAAGCTTAATACAGCTGTGGATTAAAAAAAAAAATAGAGAAACCCCAATCTTAAATTAATATAAGAATACTAGAGCATCTTATCCTTTTATTATCTTAACCTTATTCTATTACCGTATCCTTATGCTATTATCTTATTCTATTATCTTATTCTTATATTAAGAAATGAATAGTATCTCTGGGATATCTAGGACACTGCTTCTGAGCAACAGAAAATACTGTTGAGTGTTTACATTCATCTCACTCCATTTAGTTCTCAAGAACTCACACCATGTTGTACATTTATCTCTGTTTAAGTGGAAATAGTAAGGTTTGCTTGTTAACCCAGAGGCTAATTGATTTCCTCTTAGTGGGAGAAAAATGGCAGGAAGAGGTGATGAAAAAGTATTAGCATATTTGTATACGATGCTCCTAGAAGATTGGGTAGAAAAGCTTAGTGAAATAATTGAAAAGCTTGGTGAAACCATCTAGGGAAAATCTCTCATATATAATGTTAAGTGTCAGAAGAAAAATGGTTTTTGTTTAGTAGAACAACTAAGAAAATTTCCAGAGTTGAGTCATGAAACTCAGCCACAGAACTATTCCAGAATAACTACACCTCCCTCAAAGGTGCAGAGGTCAAGAGAATCACTCAAAACAGAAGAGCCATCTATACATGGCCAATTCTAATCTTTGATAAAATATACTAGGTAACTCCTCCTACCTTACTTACACTGCTTCTGTTAGCTTTCTTTTTTTTTGGTGGTAGAAACATCCTGGTGCTATATTCTCTCCCTGCAACTTGATTCTTTGCATAGAACAGGGCAAATCTCTTAGAGATCTTCTTTGAGGGATATTGGAAGGCTCCAGAACAACCACGCAGGAAAACCTATATCATGCTTAACAAGTCCCAGCGTTGGTTCTCGATATAGTTTTGCAGGAGGAATAAAATAGGGTAATGAAGAGCCTGACCTCTGGAACCAGGACTATCCTGGTCCTCCATCCTAAATTTTCTGTTTACTACTTGTGTGATATGACTAAGGCAAATTACTTAACATCTTTGTACTTCATTTTCTTCATCTGAAAAATAAGAGTGGTTATATTATGACATATATCCTTAGAGTTTTTGTTTTCTAATTTAAGTGAATTCTTACAATTAAAATGCTTACAACAGGGCCTGACAAATGATGAATACTACACAAATGTTAGCTAATATTAATTAGGTACCCTCCCTCCCCATTTTCCACACACTCTCTCAAATACCCCATTTCTTTATTCTCATCTATCTCATTTAAACTATTTCCCAGTCAGCAGTTATGTATATTTGTGCTTCAGTGTAAAAGCTGAGTTGCATTTGCAATATCACCTTAACCTTAAATGATGGAACTCAAGTTGTAAGTGGTGCTAACTGGAACATGCCTTCTACAAGTTCATGGTTAAGCTTGGTTTTTCCAGGCCAGTAGGAGAGGATCTTCATGTTTAGAAGTGATGGTACAAATCTGATGGTTGATACCATTAAAATCTTACTAATAAAATCCATGAGAGATGTTCTCTGAAGATTTAGATTCCACTACAGACTACTCTAGTAAAGACTTCTTATTCTTTCCAATCTTATATGCTTTTTATAGCAGGGCCCAGAGATGAAGCAAGATACCTCGTTTCTCTCTTTTTCTTAATGCTCATTTTTCACCTTTTCTAGCTGTATGTAAAAATTGTTTTTTCACTGGGAAGCTACATGCAAAAAAATGAAACTAGATCACTACCTCACTCCATACACAAAAATCAACTCAAAGTGGATTAAAGACCTAGACTAAGAATGGAAACCATAAAATACCTGGAAGCAAAGATGGACCAAACACTACAAGATATACACTTCAGCAACATCTTTAAAGATAGAGCACCCAATGTGACAATAGTGAAGGCAAGGATAAATAGATGGGACTACATCAAGTTAAAGAGCTCCACAGCAAAAGAGATATTACATAAAACAAACAGACAGCCCACTAATTGGGAAAAAATTTTCTCACACAAAACTAGTGATAAAGAATTGATCACAAACATATATGGAGAACTGACAAAATTCAACAAAAATAAACAACCCCATCAAAAAATGGGCAGAAGAGCTAAAAAGACACTTCTCCAAAGAGGAAATGCAGATGGCCAATAAGCATATGAAAAAATGTTCAACATCACTCATAATAAGGGAGATGCAAATTAAAACCACAATGAGATACCACCTCACCCCAGTGAGAATGGCACATCTTCAAACAACTAGCAACAACAAATGTTGGCGAGGATGTGGAGGAAAAGGAACTCTCCTGCACTGCTGGTGGGAATGCAAACTAGTACAACCACTATGGAAAACTGTTTGGAGGTTCCTCAAACTTCTAAACATGGAGATTCCCTATGACCCAGATACCTTAGGTATCTGCCCAAAAGACACAAAAACACTGATTCAAAAAGATACCCCCATGTTTATTGCTGCCTTATTTACAATTGGAAAAACATGGAAGCAGCCCAAATGCCCAAAAGTAGATGACTGGATTAAAAAGATGTGGTACATATAGACAAAGGAATATTACCCAGCAAGCAAAAAAAAAAAAAAAAAGAAAAGAAAAGAAACACATGTCTTTTACAGCAACTTGGATGGAGCTGGAAAAGATCATGCTTAGTGAGATAAGTCAGAAAGAAAAAGAAAAATACCAGATGGTTTCGCTCATAGCAGGAGTATAATGGACCAGGTGAGAAAATAATAAGAATAATGAACAGCGATATACCAGAGACATTTTGTAGGGGTGCAGTGGGGAATGGGATCAAAAACGGGTGGGGGAGGGAAGTGCACTGGACTATGGTGATGCCACATGGGTGACTTGGTGATAAGAAACCCACGGGGATTACAATTGAGATGAAAAAAAAAATGTACAAAATGATGTAAAAATAAACTATTATAATATTTTTTTAAAAATCTGTTTTTTCTTAGTTCATGCCATTTAGCTAAACCACTTTCCCGTTCTGCTTGTGTCTATTATCTCTTGACTTCCTAGACACTTCCCATTCATTGAGGACTCAGTCCTCTGCTCATAAACCTTCCTCTCCTTCCTCATTCTTGCCATCAACATGAGCAACTTTAATATTTAGAGAGTACCAACTATCTAGCTCCCTGGTTTTTTGTGTCCTGATCCTTAATTTTTAGCAACTTTCTGCATGCTTCTCACGATCATCACACACTCCCAATGTTACAGCCTGAGGTCTGTCTTCATCTAAAATTATTGTGCCTGTTAAATCCTTACACCAAACAATCCATTCTCAGCCACCATCTCCCATCATTTCTGTTTATTTACTTTTTAATTTCCGACATACTTGATTTTTCAGACTCATTTTGTAGTCTACTAACACACATACTTACATAGAATCCTCTTACCACACCTTGTCTTCATTTTCTTTCAACGCAACTGCAACAAGTCATTTCTGACTCTGTCTTACAATAATCTATATTCTTTTGCCTTTGGGTTTTTTTTTTTTTTTTTTTGGGGGTAAGGTGGGGGTCTTATATTTTTTTTTTTTTTTTGGTGGGGGTAAGGTGGGGGTCTTAAGTTTTTTGGTTTTTTTTTTTTTTTTTGGCTGATTTTGGAGAACTACTTGAATCCCAGATAAATGATAAATGGAAATCTTTATCCTACCTTTGGGATTAAACCTTTGCTATGCTTGTCTGTGGGCATCTGAACTGTGTCAGGTAGTTTCACCACATATTTGGCTGGAAGACAACTTTAACAGAGAAAAGAGCTAACTCATTGATAGTTTGTTTTATTTCTCCATTGATGAATTAGGAAATCAACTCTTGGCAAATTGATGGGTTATTATTTTCCAGTATGGTAGTGATCTTGGTTTATATTCTCTAGTTTCTTACTTCTTGTAAGATTAACACTGAAAAATATGAAAATATATTTAATACTATAAACTAATAGAATACTTTGAAAGCACATATAACTCATAAATCAGTTGCTTATACAGTATTCCCACAAACCTATTCACATAGGTAGGAAAAAGTTTTTTAAATTTTATTAATTTTCATGTTACATTATGTACATCATGTTTTTCACTTTTAAAACAAAATTACCCATGGTTAATTAGTTATGTGGAGAAAATGCTTGTAGCAGAACTATCTAGAACCATTTGAGCATACTGGAGAAAGTCAGTACAACTGAATTGTAGTACCACCATGGTAATTTCACAATCACCAACTTCCGCTAAGCCTTCATGACTTTCCAGACCTCTTACTGTACCTTTGAAGACTTACTGTTCATCTGTGCACATCTGGGTCCCAGATCATTCTCCACAGTTCTCTTACCTCTTTCCTACACTAAATATTCTTAAATCTCTGAAGAGGCTGTACTGGTCCTGTAACTGAATCCCCTCAATTTTTCCAGACTAAAAATTAGGAAGAAGTGGAATTAAACTTTAACCACCCTTTTGCATTTCCTCTTCAAAATTAACTATTAATTCACTACATTCCCTCTCCAGGTTTAACTCAATGAAATTTACCCACCAAACTTCCTTATGATTAACTGTTAACTGGTGCAACCTGCATTTCTGGGAACTTGGAAAATTGTGTTACATCCCTTATAAAATTCTGTGTCTCTGAGCTAATAATGACATCAGAAACCACCTGCTGGGAAAGTCAAACTCCATGACTTCTGTCACCATTACTGCCAGGCACCACTTCAGACAGGGAAATGGGTAGCTCTGCACTTTCCTCCCTTTCCTTTGTCCCTTATAAAGTCCCAGCACTCTCTCCATTCAGGGGGCCAGTTGTTTGGGGGTGCCTACACAGTCAGTTTCTCCGTGGCCACCTGGAATCAAACTCCTTCATATAATAGCAATTGTCTTGAGTCAGAGTTTGGCTTTCACTGTGTAAGGAAAGACCCAGTCAATTGTTTAAACTTCCAGGCATCTCATTTAAATGACAAAGGAAGAAAGGATTATTATCTCTGTGTCTTTATATTTAAAATGAAGAAATCTTTTCTTAAAATAATGTCATAGTTTATTTTTACATCATTTTGTGCTTTTTTCTATCTTAGTCATAATCCCCATTTGGTGGGCTTCCCATCACCAAATCACCCGTGTGTCATCACCACAGTCCAGTGCACTTCCCCACCCTCCATTGGAAATCTTGGAAATCTTTTTTTTTTTAACACTACTTTCTTTTGTTGTTTGTTTTAAAAAAGATTATTTATTTTCTACATACAAGAACTGGGGTACAGGCCAGAGGTGCGAGAATGAGAGGATTCTTTTTAAGAATCTCCTCCCTGGATATCCCTCATATCTTACTGCTATGGCTGATTGATCCACTCTATGCTAGTCTGTGGTAAGGAGATACAAGGTGAATGGGGAGTGAGTACGCAGTCAGTCATCATGACCTCCACCCCAACACACCAAGCTCTGTCTCTAGGCACTGTCAGTTTGAGCAGTGAAGACCTGTACTGGCCCCTGACCAGAAGCTCTTGTTTAGTATTCTCTGCCAGGGACATCTTGGTCTTGTCTCAGAGCACCATGGACTTAGATTGAGACAGCCATCCCATAGACATTATATCTTTTTTTTTTAAGATTTATTTATTTATTCATACAAAACTGGGATGCAGGCCAGAAGTGCAGGGGCAATAAGAGGATTCACCAGAGAGTGGGGAGCAGAACAGGAAGATAGGTAAAGTACACTGCTGAGGGGAGCAGTGGGCGAGAGAGGAGAGGTCTGAGTCAATGGTCACCTCTGGGGTGGGGATTGAACTCACACCAAAGCTGCCACTAGCTTTGAAGTGCTACGCTTTAACCTGCTGTGCCATCAAGGAGGGCCCACAAGGCATTATATCTAAAAACTGCAGTCAGTCATAAGTTAGAAATTGAGATTTTTAAAGGTAAATTTTGAGGGCCCAAGCCATCAGCCCACAGCTACCAGGCAGAAAGCATTGTCATGTATCTAGGAAGAGGGCAAAACAACTGCAGAAGAAGTGTTTTTTTTTTTTTTTTAAAGATTTATTTATTTATGCATACAGAACTGGGGTACAGGCCAGAGATGTGGAGGGTGATAGGATTCACCAGAGACAGAGTGGGGAGCAGAACAGGCAGATGATCAAAGAACACTGCTGAGGGGAGCAGCGGGCGGGTCAGGAGAGGTCTGCCACGCCATGTGGTCACCTCCGGGGCAGGCGGGAATTGAACTCATGCGGAAGTGGCTTTAGCTTCTCAGTACAGTGCTTTAACCCGCTGCGCCACCAGGGAGGGCCCAGAAGAAGTTTTTATTGGGATAGAGGAGTAAATGATGAATGTAACTTATCTATTACACTTAAGATTTTTTGTACATTGTTAAGAGATAAATATTCTGACTGAGCCAGAAGATTTATTCGAAGATTTTGCCATATTTTCATTAATATAGATAAAAACCTGCAAATTATTTAAGTGTTACTGCAGCATATTTTCATGCATGACCAAGTTTTCTTTATTTTTCTAATTTTTAGTTGTACAAAAATACTTCATTTCTATAAATTATGCTTTTATGTTACTATGAATCTAGAAACTTTTTTTCTAACATATTGCTAAAGACCTGGACAAAGCTAAGAAGATCACTTAACCAGAAACTGCTACATGATGGAACTCCAAATGTTATTCTGTAATTTAGAGCAAATTGCAGAGTTAATGAGAACCACTAGCTAAGCAGATGATTTTTATAAATTGTTTTTTTAGTTGAGAAAACATGCATGTAGTGAATCTTATTTTAAAGCAAATGTAGAAACACAGGAAGGCAAAGTGAACAGGGTTAGTCTACTGCCTATGTATAGACAGGACAAGTAAGGACACCAAGGTGACTTCCAGATTTTTCTTCTTCTTCTTTTTAAAAAGATTTTATTTATTTATGCATACAGAACTGGGGTGCAGGCAAGGTGAGAGGATTCACTAAAGACAGAGTGGGGGGCAGAACAGGCCAATTGAGGGGAGCAGTGGGCAGGTCAGGAGAGGTCTGCTGCACCAGGTGGGTCACCTCCGGGGTGGGGGATCGAACTCCCACTGAAGTGGCTGCGACCAGCTTACAGTGTTGCGCTGTAAACTGCTGGGCCACCAGGAGGGCCCAACTTCCAGATTCTTGAGTAATCAGGTATATCTTAATGACACTGTCCAGGAGAGAAAATAGGAGTGGCAGATTTTGTGGGAAACTATGAACTTGATGTTGGTATTGAGTTATGAAACATGTGAAGGATGTCCAAGAGGGGCGTCCTGATAGTGTTGAGGCACAGGTCTGGGACTTGCAATGTTCCACCAAGAAGTACAGGTGTGGGAGTAAGTAGTACATATTGTTCAAGCTGTCAAACTCTGGACAAGTTACTCAGCTTCTCTAGGTCCTGGGATCCTCACATATAAGATGAAGAGAATAACAGTTCCCTCACAAACAGTTAACTATGGTAACTGAGAAGTAGACATTGCCATAGTGACATGTCAAGATGGGTAAGGACCCATCAGTAGCATTAAGCAGAATGAGCCTCTCTGAACCAGAGTGAACTAACTTCTATGCTATCACTTTAATATAACTTGGATGAGATTGCATATAGCCATTTTCTGTACATAATAGCTCCTTTGGGAGTAGGCAAAGACCTAGTAGAGAATTTTCTCCTAGGGAGAAAATGACATAAATACATTAGAATTCTAAAGGTATATTCTTGAAAAATTATAGTAAAGTATCTATTTATGAGCTCCTAGTGAATCAAACCTAAAAACTTGTATAAAAGAACTTGGTAAGACAACACTTTTGTAACATTTAACTTCTGATTCTGAGTCTCCAAGCATCCATTCTTGCATGCATCAGCCTAATAGCTGGAAAATAATACTCTTCATTATGCTTGTTTACATACAACTTGAATGCATTCTACGTAAACCAGACTAGTCACTGTGAGGAGATCAGGGATCAGAAGCTGAGGAGATCAGGGATCAGAAGCTTCGATGAGCAACACGGCTTCCTCCTAGTCCTTTGGTTTCCAGGTGTTGATTCTCTTCTCTCCGCCTGATGGTAGTATCACTCAAGTGTAGTACCAAGAAGCTACACCAGGGGGCTCCCTTACATTTTCCAAATGAACCTGAAGAAAGTGTCTTTCACCAACCAGAAAACTAAAGTCTCAAGTGCTTTTGGAATAAGGCAAGGGATAAAACACAAAACAAGCCTGAAGCCTAGAACAATACCATTCATTTCTATCCAAACACTGAGACTTTTAATATGATTCTTAGTATGTTACAAAGATATCAGGCAGAATTATTAATCCTCAACTGTAAGATGACCTATTCAACTGAGAATTCCAATATACACTATGTCATGGAGTAACATTGTTTCATTCAACATTGTTTTGTTTTAATGTGGTTTGGTGAAGGGAAATAAATTCCTGACTAGGACAACTGTATAATTTGCATGTTCTCCCCATGTCTCTGTTTTAACTGTAGGTATTCTCCTTTCTTCCCATATCTCACCGAGTGCATGTTAGCTTCACCATTATGTCTCCATTGTCCAGTCTGACTAAGTGTGTTTAGTGCAGCTAGTGATTAAAAGGGCGTCCTGCCTGAGGCTGCTTCCTGCCTTGTGACCTGGGCTGCTGAAATAGGCTTTGGCAGCCTTGGTCCTGAGCTAGAAAATAACTAAATGAACAGGTTGACAAATGAACAAATGAAAACAAATTACAGCTTAATATTAGAAGTATCTGGAGTCTTTACTTAGAATTTTGATGATGTTTTTGCAACCAGAAATACGCCGTAGGAACTTAACTCTTGCTAATATCAATTTATCTAAGGTAAAATTGGTTTCATTTATACATCATCTCACTTGAAGTCATAATTTCCAAGAACAGTACTGATGTTAAAGGAAGACTTACTGTATTGTTTATTATCAAGAAATTTGACAGGTCGGTCAATCTGCCTGTTCTGCTCCCTACTCTGTTTCTGGTGAGTCCTCTCACCCCTCACACCTCTGGCCTGGACCCCAGTTCTTATATGTATAAATAAATAAATATTTAAAAACAAGAAATTTTAGCCCAGGTTGTATTAAATAGAAGACAAGCCTGAGAATACAAACATTTAAATATCCTCCCTCTACATTGTAGAGGGAGGACCTAGATAAATGAAAGGGCTAGATGCTCTTCCTTGTTAGCAAGTGGGGTACAAGTTATAATGCAAGTGCTCTGAAGAGAATTCAAAGATGGATTCAATGCTGGATGAGCTTCTAATTTCTGCTCCTTATGTGGTCACTTACCTTTAGATCTAAACTCTTTGTCTTTAAATGAGATTTTTGGATGATGTACTTTTTAGAAATGAGATATTATTTGCATACACAACTCACCATTTTTAAAGTATAAATCGATGAGTTCTAAAAATGGATATAATCAGTAGCTATTACCATCATCTTAATATAGGCTATTTCATTCCTTTTTTCACAGTTCCCTGCAATCCCTTTGTAGAATAACTGCAATCCCTTTGTAGAATAACTGCAATCCCTTTGTAGAATAACTCCTCTTATCCTTTGTCCTTGAAAAATAGCAATTTTTTTTTAAGATTTATTTATTTGTGCATACAGAACTGGGGTACAGGCCAGAGGTTCAGGGGCAGCGAGAGGCTTCACCAGAGACAGAGTGGGGAGCAGAACAGGCAGATCTACGAAGTACACTGCTGAGGGGAGCAGCGGGCGGGTCAGGAGAGGACTGCCGTGCCATGGAATCAAACTCATGCAGAAGTGGCTTTAGCTTCTTAGTGCAGTGCTTTAACCAGCTGCGCCACCAGGGAGGGCCAAAACAGCAATTTTTATCACTGCAACTCTGCCTTTTCAAAAATTTCACTTCTGGCTTCTTTCATTCAACAAAATATTTTGGAGATTCATCAGTGTTGTACATCTAGATAATTTGTTTGATTTTATTTCTGTATAGTATGCCATTGTATTAATATAGCACATTTTTTAAATCTAGTAGTCAGTTGGTGAACATTTATATTGTTTTCAGGTTTTTGTGGGTTTTTGGTTTATTTTTACTTTTTACTGTTACCTATGAATCTATTATATTGTGAGGAATCATTTACAAATCTTTAAGTGAACATAAGTTTTCATTTTCTAGGGTAAATAACTAGACATGGGATTGATGTTTTAGGTAATAAGTGCATGTTTAACTTTTTTTTAAGATTTATTTATGCATACAGAATGGGGGTACAGGCCAGAGGTGCAGGGGTGGTGAGAAAATTCACCAGAGACAGAGTGGGGAACAGAACAGGCAGATCGAAGAAGTACACTGCAGAGAAGAGCAGCAGGCAGGTCAGGAGAGGACTGCCGTGCCATGTGGGTCACTTCTGGAGCCAGGGATCAAACTCATGCAGAAGTGGCTTTAGCTTCTTCGTGCTGTGTTTTAATCCACTGCACCACTAGGGAGGGCCCACGTGTTTAATTTTTAAAAAGATTATTTTATTTATTAATGTATACAAGAACTGGGGTGTAGACCAGAGGTGCAGGAGGGTTGAAGTGAATCAACAGAGACAAAATGGGAAGCAGAACAGGCAGATATACTGACATATACTGCTGAAGAGAATAGTGGGTGAGACAGGAGAGGTCTGCTGCTCCATGTGGGTTAGTTCCTTTACGGGGGAAAGAGCTTATGCTGTAGTACTGGTGACAGTTTGATCGTGCTGAGACTAACCCCTATACCACCAGGAAGGCGTTGCATGTTTAATTTGTAAGAAATTATAAGCTCTTTTTTAATGTGGTCATATGATTTCACTTTCCCACTGGCAATATAGAAAGTTCCAGGTGACATGGTTTAAGGTCTGGTGACTTTGGCAAAGTTCAAACTTCCTTAACCTTTGTTGGACAATTATGATTTAATGAATAATTTATGTAAAGGCATCTGATTATATAAAAGTAGGTTCATATTGTACATTGTGGAAGCATTACTTTAAACAATCAATATGAATAATACTGTATACCTATAGTACCACTTTCAGGAAGCAATCAACTACTTGATGATTGTTTAAAAGAATCCAAATAAATGTATTTTAGTCATACAGGCCAATTTTGGCATTATCAGGTGAAATAGATCAGGGCAAAATGACATACAGAAATCTGACATTTGTGCACTGAGGCCCCATGTGGGTGAAAAACACACTTCAGAATCAAAGGGCCTCAGCAGATTTTTACCCTGATTGCATGTGACCTTGACCAACACCCACAGCTTGGTTATGTTGGCTGTAATCTCCTTGCCATTGCATCCCAAACATTGAGTCTTGTCTCTATATTTTATACTTAGAAACAACCTGTCAGCATGATCCCACAACATTGGTAATTCATGCCAGTGATTGTCTGCCTTTCCTCTAACTCAATCTCATAGACTTGCTGCTTCTTCAACAAAATAAACATTTGTTCACTCCTTTACTCCACATAGGGAAGCTTGTTTTTTTTCTCAATATCATGTATTTTAAATTGCCCAACATTAATTTTTATAGAGGAGATTCCTTAGGCTTTGAAATGTCCCTATTATTCACCTTCTTGCTAATCTATTATTCTTACTTACAGGATCAGATAAAGATAATTTATTACTTCTCCTCAAAACACTCAATGGAATTCATTGTTTTCTCATTTTTAATATCCATTTCATGCTATTTATAATTCAATCTATTTATTAAACAAACATTTATAGAATGCCCGCTAACTGTTAGAACTCTTTAAAATGCAAATGACAGAAACCCATTCCAGGTAGTTTAAACAAACTAGCTCACTTCCCTATATTTCCATTCTATTCTATTTATGATTTAATGTACTTAGTCAACAAATATAGAGTGCTGGTAAATGTCAAGACTCTTTTAGATGCAAATGATGGACACTCAAATCCAAGTAGCTTAAAAAAAAAAAAAACAAGTTCTCCTATCCTAAAAGTGCAAAGCAAAACAAGGTGAGATTCAAGCATTCAAATTAGTATTCGTCTTGCTTGTGTAGAGGCTGATTAGATTAGAATCCCTGGATAAAAAAACCTGTGAGAGAATTCTTATAAAAGTGATTCGTGGCCCTTCTTGGTGGTGCAACAGGTTAAGTCACAGCACCACAAACTAGCCTCAGCCCCTTAGGTGTGAGCTCGATCTCTGACCCTGGAGGTGACCCACATGGCACAGCAGACCTCCCCTGTCTCACCCGCTGCTGCCCTCAGCAGTGTACTTCATCGATCTGCCTGTTCTGCTCTCCCCTCTGTCTCTGGTGAAGCCTCTCACCGCCCCTGCACCTCTGGCCTGTACCCCAGTTCTATATGCCTGAAGTGATTTGTTAAGAGGATATTTTCAGGAAAAGGTATATGAGGGAAGTTTGTGTAAAAGCCAAGCAAGCATGCAATCTCAGCTGGAGTCAACCTTTCCTCTCAGGGAGAGAGGGACATAAATCTCACCATAGAGAGAGAAGGAAGGGAGATGTACCTTTTGTATTCTCATGCCAGTCAATCCAAAGCTGGGGACCATGAGCTGGAGTCATTCTGTGTTAACCTTCCAGGGCAGGGGATCTCGGTGAGATACCCATAGTATCTGTGTGGCTGGTATAATGGTTGCCAGTAAACCAAGATTCCTTTTGCTTCCTTAAATCTCTGACTTAAAAGTTCCCCCAGAGAACTCTGAGGTGTGCAATTCTTTTGCAATAAATATGGTATCAGAACCAAGTAAATCATTTGGAGTGGATGTTTCACTGGGCAGAGGGGGTACTTTTATCAAAGAAGAGGGAAGAGTGATGGGTAGGCAAAGATAAACATCCATCTACCAGATACCTGGGACTTTCAGGGGTAGGGAGTACAATGAGGAGCAACAAATAACATCCAGTTCTAATACCTTGGCACACGTTCATCAGCCTTGCTAATGCTAAACAGACTAAGGAGAAAATGCAATGAGGAGAGACATATGCTTTGGAAGATGAACGATAGATTGCTAAGGGTTTATTGCATGCTAGGACTCATCCTTCTCTGTTTTAAATGGTCCACGTTTTAGGTAGATATTACCTTAAATATTATTAATTCTCAAATAAATGTGTGGAGTTTGTGTGTGGGTTCAGGAGTTTGAGAAAGAAGCTGCACCACCCCTAGCCCTATCCCCCCTTGTCATTTCAGTTTGTAAACCATCAAGAAAGTCATTCACCACTTTCTGACCATGGTTATACTTTTAAGTAGAGCTGTTTGTACATCTGTCACCTAATGACTTTTTGCCTAAATCCTAAACTCTGAAATCATTTTCAAAGGGTAGACTTGTCGACTTAGAGGTTATTTAATTGCTCTCAGTTTAGTTGAAACATAATTAATCATTACTTTGTTAATAGAGCATTATGTGTTGCCAAAGATACAGCGATGAATAAATTTATTGCTAGCAATCTAAGAACTTAGAACAGCTGCCTAGAAGAGAGAAGGTGAGGAATACAATGGTGAGGAAAGCAAATTTCATTGCAGTTTTTTTATGTGTGCTCTTAATCATGCTCAGTAATTGTCAATTAATCTATGGTCAAAAAGGACATAAACTCAAAAATGGAGGACTTCATGTAAGTGACCTCAAGAAGACAAAGCAGCAAATAGTCAGTCATCCTTGACTTTTATCTTTATTTTGCCTTCCACACCCAGTCCCATCTACAGGTCAAATTTCTGCACCACCATCCTACTCCAAGTCACCCTCATCTCTTACCTGGACTCAGCTCCTCTCTCACCTGCAAGAAACTTCTTGGAATTCTATACATACATCCTTCTTATCCACTCATCACATAGCAGGCAAGATAATTTTTTGAAATTATAAATGTAATCACAGCTTCTTCCAGTTCCAGTCCCATCTCTATTTAAAATCCTATTTGGCTCTCTTACTGCACTCAGTATAAAATCATACCGCATATGGCATTGCATTAGCTGATACATGAATTAACACATGAATTAACACAACCTCCTTGCTTCTTTCCTGATTATTAAATCCCATCAGTGATTGGCCTCCTTCACTTCTTCAGCCTCTGTATTGCACTGCAGACACCAGAGGCTGTGCACATGCATCACTCCCCACCTCAACACAACTACTCATCTCGACATTCAATCTTGGCTTAAATGACATGGCCAGATGGCCTTTCTGGCCATGATCAGGAACTTGGATTTTACTCTGTGTGAAATGGAAGACACTAAAGGGTTTGAAGTGGGTGCATGATGTGGTCTGTTTCTGTTTTTGAAGTGACCATTCTGGCTACTGTGTGGCACATAGATGGTCTGGAGTTTAGTACTGTCATCCATATGTGGGGGATTTATTTTTATTTTTCACTTTACTTTATTTTAAAGATTTATTTATTTATGCATACAAAAGTGGGATACAAGCCAGAGGTGCAGGGGCAGTGAAAGGATTCACCGGAGACAGAGTGGGGAGCAGAACAGGCAGATTGACAAAGTACACTGCTGAGGGGAGCAGTGACCGAGACAGGAGAGGTCTGCCGCGCCATGTGGGTCACCTGCGGGGGGTGGGGGTGGGGGTTAAACTTGCACTGAGGCGGCAGCGGCTAGCTTGCAGTGCTGCATCCTAACCCATTGTGCCATCAAGGAGAGAGCCCCTGTGGGGTATTTAAAACGAGCTGTGTGGTAGAGCTGTTGAGAGACACTTTCAAGCAATGACACAAATAACAAGAGTAGTGATATTTTTTGAAAACATGCTAATGTGATCTGTCTTCGGCATTTCTGAAAGCATGTCATTCTAGTTGGTAGAAAGTAAGAAAATTTGGAATTTGTTACAGAAGGATTACAAAGAAAAAAAGTAAGTAATATCAGAAATTTATAAGTTTGGGATGGCATGCTCTAAATTCTTCTAACATCTATTTAATGTATCAAAGGTTAAATCTGAAGAGCTGGGTCACAGTACTCCTTCCCTAGAGTAGAAAACATGTCCCCCTACTTACTATGATTGATGTCTGCCCAGGGTGGGAAGATGTGATATGGGGAAACCAGTGAAATAAAATCCTACCACTTTTGGGCAAAATGGGTAGGGAAGGAGGCTGGTTGGAAAGGAAAGGAAGATTGTAGAGAGAAGAGAGGAAAAGGAAACAAGTATACTCAAGGGTTCTCTTCACCTCTCAGGATTTGATCTGAGCTGGCGAGGCTTTGGATAATTTAAGATAAACTTTGAAAACAAATTTTTACCTTAGTCCCCATCTGGGATTTTGGAAGGAAATCACTTCTTTCCAAAGGAAGTATTCTGAGTGATTCCAGATAAGAAGGGAAAGTACAGCATAGTAAAATGAATTGAATGACCTAGTCAGATTAAGAGAGGTCTCACTATGATTTCCCAGGCATCCCAGATTCCCTTACTATAGGGACTCTGAGTTGAGTGAGTGGTTCTCAGAAATACGATTCAGTGGCGACTGAAAGTGTAAACTGTAATCATACCTAAACACAGAAACTCAATCAAGCATGAAAAGGCATGTATGAAACTGAGAAAGAAGTAGGCCATAATTTCATGCCAAGGGTCAGGAATGAACCAACTCCATCTGAATGGATGGCATCAGCACACGTGCATGAAGCAACTTAGGTGTGCAGTTTTGCTCTAGATATTACAAGATCATGTAGGTCAGGACATTTTACCTAAAAACCCCTGTATCATCTTGGAGAAAAGGGGGAGGGGTAACTACATTTACAAATCTTTTTTTTTTTTTAAGATTTATTTATTCATACAGAACTGGGGTACAGGCCAGAGATGTGGAGGGTGAGAGGATACACCAGAGGCAGAGTGAGGAGCAGAAAAGGCAGATCGACGAAGTACACTGCTGAGGGGAGCAGCGGGCGGGTCAGGAGAGGTCTGCTGCACCATGTGGTCACCTCCAGGGCAGGCGGGGATCGAACTCATGCTGAGGTGGCTTCTTAGTGCTGTGCTTTAACCTGCTGCGCCACCAGGGAGGGCCCTATATTTACAAATCTTTGACCTGACTGAACCAACTTCTTTCCTGTGTATATATAGACAGATAGATATAACATAAAAATCACTACTATAACCATTTCTACATGTACAGTTCAGTGTATTTACTTTGTTTAACCAACACCACCACTGTCCTTCAGAATTTTTCATCATCTCAAACTAAAACTCTGCTCCCAATGGACTCCAATAAACAACTCCTCACTCACCATCCTCCCAGCCCTTGGCTAGCACTATGCTACTCTTTTTGTCTTTATGAACTTAACTATTCTAGCTTTCTCATGTGAGTCGAATCATACAATTCATACCAAAAAAAATTCATTCATTCTTTTGTATCTGACTTATGTCATGTAGGTTCGTCCATATTGCAGCTTATGTTTAAGTCTATTCTTTTTTAAGGAGAACAATATGCCATTGGCTATTTATACCTCATTTTGCTTATCCTCTCATCCTTTGATAGCTACTTGGGTTGTTTCCACACTTTTGGCTGTTGCAAATAATGCCACTGTGAGCTTACTGTTCAAGTCTTTGCTTTTGATTCTGTTGGATATCTATCTACAGCTTTAATTGCTGGATCACATGGTAATTCTAAGTTTAAAATTTGAGGAGCCATATGTGCTATTTTCCACACTATATCTATCATTTTACATTTTTACTAACAGTGTCCAGCTTTTTAATTTCTCCACATTCTTGCCAAATCATTTTTGATTTTGGTTTTGAAGTAGCTATCTTGATTGGTGTGGGTGGCATGCCATTGTGATCTTGGATATCCCTAAGATGTTGAGTATTTTTTATGTTTCTTGGTCATTTGTATATCTTTTTAAAATTTGTTCTCTTCAAGTCCTTTGCCCATTTATTAATCAAGTTATTTGTTCTACTGAGTTTAGGATTTCTTTATATTTTTTTGGATATCAATCTCCTATATGTGATTTTCAGGGCTCTTCCTGCAACAGGTTAAAGCTTAGCTCTTCCTGCAACAGGTTAAAGCTAGCAGCAGCTATTTGGACACAAGTTCGACCCTTGGACAGGGAGGTGAGCCACATGGTACAGCAGACTTTTCTTGTCTCACCTGCTGCTCCCCTTAGCAGTGTACTTTGTCAATCTGCCTGTTCTGCTCCCCACTCTGTCTCTGGTGAATCCTCTCACCACCCCTGCACCCCTGTATGCATGGATGAATGGATCTTTAGGGGGGGGGAAATAAAATATATGATTTGCAAATATTTTCTCCCAATCCGTGAGTTGCCTTTTTATTCCATTGAGAGCCTTGATGCACAAAAGTTTTGACCTTTGAAGAAGTCTGATTTTATTTTTTATCATTGCCTGTGTTTTTGACATCATATCTAAGAAATCACTGCAAAATCCATTAGTATGAAGTTTGCCCCTATGTTTTCTACTAAGAAAATTGGAATTTTAACTTTTACATTTAGGGTTTTTTTTTTAAGATTTATTTATTTATTCATATAAGACCTGGGGTACAGGCCAGAGGTGTGGTGGGTGAGAGGATTCACCAGCGACAGAGTGGGAAGCAGAACAGGCATATTGACTGAAATACACTGCTGAGGGGAGCAGCATGTGGGTCAGGAGAGGTCTGCCACACCTTGTGGGTCACCTCTCTGGTGGGGGATCCAATTCATGCTGCAGTGGCTTCAGATAGCTTCATCGTGCTGTGCTTTAACCCATAACGCCACCAGGGAGGCCTCACGTTTAGGTTTTTGATGCATTTTGTGATTATTTTTATTGATAATGTGAGGTAAGGATCCAATTTCTGTTTTTGCCAGTGAATACCCAGTTTTCCAAACATTGGTTGTTGAAAAGACTGCTTTTTCCTCATCAAATTGTGTTTCTACCTTGTCAAAATCATTTAATGATGTGTGTAAAAATAATTTAATGATGTGTGTATTTATTTCTAATTTTCTGTTCTATTTCATTGTCTTCATATCCCTCATTAGACTACACCATGTTGCTTACTGTAGCACTGTAATGGGTTTTGAAACCAGGGAGTATTCTTTTCCAATTTTATTCTTCTTTTTCAAGATGTTTTGTCTATTCAGGATCCCTTAAGATTAACTAAGAATTTTGGATGGGTTTTTCTATGTATGTACAAAAATTACCGACACTTTCATAGGGATTGGTGTGAATCAATGGAGTGCTTTGGGTAGTCTAGAAATTGTCTTTAAAAAACAAGGAGGGCCTTCCCTAGTGGTGTAGTGGGTTAAAACACTGCACTAAGAAGCTAAAGCCACTTCCACATGAGTTCAATCCCCTCCTGCCCTAGAGGTGATCCCTGTGGTGCAGCAGACCTCTCCTGATCTACCCGCTGCTCCCCTCAGCAGTGTATTTCAATCATCTGCCTATTCTGCTCCCCACTCTGACTCTGGTGAAGCCTCTAACCTCCCCTACACCTCTGGCCTGTACCCCAGTTCTGTATACACAAATAAATCTGTTTTTAAATTTTTTTATTTTATTATTTTTTTAAAGATTTATTTATTTATTCATACAGAACTGGGGTACAGACCAGAGATGCGGAGGGTGAAAGGATTCACCAGGGACAGAATGGGGAGCAGAACAGGCAGATCGATGAAATACATTCTGATGGGAGCAGCAGGCGGGTCAGGAGAGGTCTGCTGTGCCTTGTGGATCTCCTCCGGGGCAGGCAGGAATCGAACTCATGCGCAAGTGGCTTAAGCTTTTTAGTGCTGTGCTTTAACCCGCTGCACCATCAGGGAGGGCCCCAAATAAATTAATCTTTAAAAAAAAAAAAAAAACAAGAGCAAAATGTAGTTTCTTGTGCCAAGCTCACCAAGACTTAGTCTCTAGCCTAAGCAGTCTTTCTGCAATTTCAGCTTTCTCCAGGGATGTAGTACTAACTGGTCAGTAGAGAATTTTCTGACCAACACCAATGAAGTAATTTTTTCTAGTCCCTAAAGGAACATAAGATGCTCTGTCAAAAAGACCTTTGTTCATTCTCTAGAGCTGGGGTTCTTAAAACTGAAATAATTCCCTTTTCCCTTACCTTGTCCTCTTTCTGCCTATGAAAACCTCTCATTTTGTGTAACTTTTGGAATCTTCTTTCTCCTTGCCAGGTGGGTGCTGCCCAATTCATGAGTCACTTTAAAAAGTCATCTAGGGCCCTTCCTAGTGGTGCAGGGGTTAAAGTCTCAGCACTATGAAGCTAGCAGCAACCCCTGCAGCACAAGTTTGATCCCCAGCCAGGAAGCTGACCCATATGGCACAGCAGACCTCTTCTGTCTCTCCTGTTGTTCCCCACAGCAGGGCATTTCAGTACATCTGCCTGTTCTGCTCCCCACTCTGTCCTGGTGAATCCATTCAACATCCCCTCTACCCCTCTGGCCTACATCCCAGTTCTTGTATGCATAAATTACTAAAATAAATTCTTTTTTGTAAGCTTTATTTATTTATATAGAACTGGGGTACAGGCCAAAGGTGCAGGGGCAGTGAGAGGCTTCACCAGAGACAGAGTGGGGAGCAGAATAGTCAGATCGATGAAGTACATTGCTGAGAGGAGCAGTGGGTGTGTCTGGCTCAGGAAAAGTTTGCTGTGTCATGTGGCTCACCTCTGGGGCAGGGATCAAACTCATGCTGAAGGGGCTTTAGCTTCTTAGTGCTGTGCTTTAACCCACTGTGCCACTAGGGAGAGCCCCTGAAATAAATCTTAATTTAAAAAAAGAATGACTTTTTAAAAATGTCAGATAGGTCATTAAAATTAATGTGGTTGGATTTTTGTTACTTAACAATATTGAATTTTTAATTCATGAACATGGGATGTATTGGTATTTATTAGTATCTTTAATTTCAGTCACCAATGTTTCGTAGTTATCATTATACAATTCCTTCACCATTATTGTTAAGTTTATTAAGTATTCTACTTTTTTAATGCTATTGTAAGTGAAACAGTCATCTTATTTTGTTTTTCGTTGTTATTAATGTAAATAAATGCAACTAATTTTTGCGTGTTGATTTTCTTCCTGAAACTTTGCCGGATTCTATTGTACGTTTAATAATTTTGTATATGTGTAATCTTTAGCTTTTCTATATAAATGATCATGTTTTGAAAAGAAAATTTTACTTTTTCCTGTAAAATTCAGGTGTCTTTTATTTATTTTTCTTGCCTAAGTGTTCCAGACAGGATTTCTAGTACCATCTTGAATATAAATAGCAAAAGCAGTCATCCTTGTTTTGTTCCTTATCTTGAGGGAAAGTTTTCATTCTCTCACCATTGAGTATGATGTTAGTTGTGAATTTTTCATATGCAGCCTTCATTATAATGATGTAGTTTCCTTCTAGTTTCTAATTCATTAAGCATTTTTATGATGAAAGTGTGCTGAATTTTGTCAAATGCTTTTACTTCACTGACTGAGATCATGTGGTTTCCCCCCTTCATTCCGTTAATGTGGCATATAGTACATTAATAGACTTTATATTGGACATTCTTCATATCTGAGGAGTAAATCCTATTGTGATGGTGTGTAATTAAACTCATTTTAAAACTAAATTAAATCAATAATATCTATGTTCCTGCTAATTAGGTGTTGAGCTTGAGAAGATCAAAATGACTTTAGAGATTAGAGAAGTTAGTTTTCTTCACATATAATTATAGCGTAGGCCCTCCCTGGTGGCGCAGCAGGTTAAAGCACAGCACTGAGAATCTAAAGCCACTTCCGCAAGAGTTCGATTCCCACCTGCCCCGGAGGAAATCCACATGGTGCGGCAGACCTCCCCTGACCCGCCCGCTGCTCCCCTCAGCAGTGTACTTCGTTGATCTGCCTGTTCTATTCCCCACTCTGTCTCTGGTGAAGCCTCTCACCACCCCTGAACCTCTGGCCTGTACCCCAGTTCTGTATGCACAAATAAAAATAAATCTTTAAAAACAAACAAACAAACAAAATTATAGTGTAAGTAAACATACTTAGATATACTGTTTCAGTGTGTGTGTGCATTTGGGTGAGGTAGGGTGATATTCTCTGTGATTACTATAAGATAGCTTCTAGAGTTATACTCTTCTAACTAAATCATATTGGATAGTTGGATAACCCTGAACATGTTTTAAATTTATTTCTGTTTCAGATTCCTCAGTTGTAAAATGGGGGTTTAAAAGGTGTCATTTCAGGATTTTAGTAAAGATTAAAGAGATGTCTATAAAGCATTTAGAATAGTTCCTGGCAGATAGTAAGTACTCTCTATTTACTAGAGAGATGAAGAGATGAATCTCTCTCTGAGTTCAAGATTAAAATCAGATTATTAGCTAAACTATTTAGTGGAAAGGAACGTTTCAGTTGAAAAACTGTGGAGAGAGAGCTTTATACTTGATAAAAGATTACCAGCTTTATCATTTGTATGTGTCATGTTATTTACACCTGAAAAGTAACTGAGATGCTTCCTCAAGTAAAATGTAATCTTTTAATCTGCAGAGCTTGCATATAAATGTGGGAGTCTGACCTTGACGTTTCTTACTAGCCACGTTGACGGTATGATTCATGTTAAACAACCACATCTATCTCTTTTTCCCACTCTAATACACATGGTATTGTTAAATCCTATTTTTTCTGTCTCCACGGATATAGCATACATTTCTCAAGGTCAGAGTCTATGCCTGACCTCTTCTGTAATTCGATACTTCCCAACACAGGGCCTCAACTTTAGAAGGTATGTTCTGATTTGAGCTCCCTGCTTTTTATCGCTTGACTTTTATTCTCTTTGACATACACTAAGGAAAAGTTCATGAATGTGAGACACAGGTTTAAATTCCAGTCTCACTGGTTGAGTAAATTAAGCCAATGACCTGTAAATTCAAGATTCCCCTTCTCATTTAAAAGATTGCAATATTTACATTAATGAGACTCTCAGAAACATATAAGACAATACACAGTGTAAAGGTGGTGGAGAGGACAGATGTCCAAAATAAATTGATTTGACTGAATTTTTGTATCAATAGCTCTCAAATTTTCTACTAAATTCTTTAATTTCTTTTCTCATTGAAAGCTACACTCATTTATTTATCTTTCCTGTTATAACAACATGATTTTTTAAATTAATGGACTTCATTTTTTAGGAGCATTGTAGGTTTACAGAAATTTAAGCAGATAGCTCAAATTCCCATAGAATCTTCTCCCCTACCTTACCACTCCTATTTTTCATGGTACATTTGTTAAAATTAATGGGGAATATTATGGTTTATTCATATTTCCTTAGTTTTTTTTATTTTTTAACTTAATGTTCATTTTCCGGTGCAGAATATCACTTAGATCTCCATTTTATACTTAGTTGTCATATCTTCTTAGGCTCTATTTGGCTGTGAAAATTTCTCAGACTTCACTTATTTTTGACGATTTGTAGTTGTGCTCAATTGGAATTTATTTCATGTTTTTCTTGTCATCAGACAGAGGATATGGGTTTGGGAGCAGAAAATGTCATTCTCATCACATAATCTCAAGGGTACATTCTATCAATTAGTGATACCGGGCAGCAAGAGGCACTAAAACTTGCCATACACACTGTTCTTCAAATAGTTTACCAGTCACTGCCTGAGTTCTTCACCCATGCACATAATTGCAAGACTACTCAAGCTCAGAGAACAACAGTGGGATTTATTTAACAAACCAGAGAAAAACAGAGTTACTGAGGCCCAGAATGGCTGTTTACCTTGTCCAAAACAGTGTCCAGTGTTTTCAAGTCCTAAACAAAAAGCAGCTAAGATAGCGATTTCCTGCCTCTGTGGACATGTGGACACATGACAGCCAGACTATAAGTCAGGTTCCAATACATGAAGAAAACAGAAGACACACAAGAGATACTCCTGGATTTGCTGCAATGCCACAGCACAACATTAAACAAGTGACATTCAAAACTGCATCTGCAGTGGCCACACTCAAGCATCTCAGTGAGATGCCTGGCTCCAGGTCTTTGCCTTTTCTGCCAGGTTGCAACATCAGCAAAACAGGGAACAGTTTCAGTCACTTGGCTACTTGCAAAGCCTCTTGGTTTACTTTAGAGCAGCTCTGTGTTGTTTGAAATGCCATGCAATTGGATTAAAAGGGAGACAAAGAAAGCTTTGAACTGAAATTTCACACCTTAATAAGATTCATGAAAATAATATTATTGTGATTCACATAGAGCGTTGATAAAGTACATTCATATTCATTATTCTGTATGAGTTTCATAATAATTCTAAGGTGGTAGCTTACATCTTTTTTTTTTCCCATAGAAATTGAGTTCTGTGATTACAATGACTAACTCAATCTGTGCAACTAAGAAATGCCAGGTCTGTGACTTTTATCCATATCCTTATAATCAGGTTCTCATTCCTAGTACTCTAAGGCTGGTGTGTGTGTGGGGGGGGGGGGGAGATGGCCTCTGGGGCTGCCTGACAGTTTGCTAACTTGAGTAGAAATTCACTCTCCAATCATACTTAGTGTGTGGTAGTACAAAGATATGCTTAGTTTTACTTTAAAATTTACAATTCTTGGGACTCTCCCTGGTGGTGCAGTGAGTTAAAGCACAGAACTAAGAAGCGATCACAACCACTACAACACAGGTATGCTCCCTGGCCAGGGAGGTGACCCACATGGCATGGCAGAGCTCTCCTGACTGCCTGCTGCTTCCCCTCAGCAGAGTATTTCAGTTAGTCCGCCTGTTCTGCTCCCTACTCTGTCTCTGGTGAATCTTCTCACCCCCCACACCTCTGGCCTGTTCCAGTTCTGTATGCATAAATAAATAAATCTTTTAAAAAATAAAATTTACAATTCTTTGTGCAATTAGCAAATTCAGAATGGATTTTATGAACATCATAACTGCTCACCTATATATCTTTGAACTCAGGGGTAGAGGCTGACAGTATTGGGAAGCAGAGGACAGACTGGACTGAGGAGCAAAATGCTCTCCATGTTTATTAATGGGTCCATCAGAAGCCATGGGAAGGGGCACATTCAGAATTAGCTTCAGCATCCATTTTTCAAATGCCAATTGTATGCAATACACTTTATAAATGATAATTCGTATCTAAAAATCCTAAAATTCAAAGGGAGCAGGCAATAGCCTACTGTGAGAAATGGAATTTGAGATCTGAAAGATCAAGTTGCCCCAACTTAGGAAAAAATAATCACATGAAATACCCAGGGAGAGGATTATATGCAGAGAAATTGCTGTTTCTCGACTGGCTGATTTTTAGGTGCTTAATAAGTCGGTATATTATACTGAAATTAGGTTGCTGTGTCAGCATTCCAGTCTAGGAGTCTGGAAACCTAGATTGTTTGCCACAGACCTCACTAATGGAGCCCAATGTCCTTTGTCCTACTTTTCCCTCACACTGTTTCAAAAACATTAAGGAAAGAATTAGGGTACACAGCCTATTAGTTCCAGTTGAAATTAGGAAAAGCTGAGAAAGATGCCGCTTTCCCTTAAAGTAGAGCAGAACTATGCCTATGTAATTCTCACTAACTGAGAATATATTATCTAGATCCCAAACTGGAATACTAAGTCTGAAAAGCGTGAGTATATTTATGGAACAATAAAAAACTATATTTAGAATTAGGGACAACATTAGTGAAAGGGTGACTAAAAACAAAAGCCATCACTTTTTTGTTACATTTCTATGGCTGTCCATCATCTTATGGATAAAGAAAAAAATGAAGACTTTCAAGTAAGCCCATTTCCCCATTCATTTCTTTAAGAAACAGAAGATAAATGAAATTTCTGGGAGTTTTTGAATATGGAACATTCAAGGACACGTTTTATGTTTTACCTATGTTATAGATACAAAGGCATCATTGTTCATTTTTATACATTTTTGTACATTTTTGCTTTCTCCTCTCAGATGTAGTCCCCATAAAATTCCCACTACCAGTTCACCATCGCCATAGTCCCTTGTGCTCTTCCCTCCCCTGCTTTGATTCCTCTCCCGCCTCTACAGAATGTCTCTGACTTATAGTGGCCTGTTAATTTTCATTTTTATTATTATTTTTCCTGATCCCTTATTTGGCTTCTCAGTATTCCTCTAATAAGTGAAACCATCAGATATTTTTCTTTTTTTCTTCCGGCTTATTTCACTGAGGATAAATCCCTTCCAGCTCCATTCATGTTGCCGCAAATGGCATGAGTTTATCTTTTCTGATTGCTGAGTAATACTCCACTGTGTGTATATACCACATCTTCTTGATCCAGCCATCTATTTTGGGGCATTTTGGTTGTTTCTATATCTTACCTATTATAAATAGTTCAGCAGTAAACATAGGGGTGCAGGCATCCCTTTGAATTAATGTTTTTGTGTCCTTTGGGTAGATTCCTGGGAGTGGCCTTTCTGACTGTGAAAATGGTGCATGATATCTTAATATTCCTCTATTCTATATGAACACGCAGAAGGCAGTGAACACATGCAGGAATGGATACTGACCAACAGGATGGGCAAACAACAAGTGAGAATTCATGAATGTAAAGTGATCGATGGCATATTAAGTACTTCTCTTTACATATAACTTGTCAAAGTTTATAGAGATAGAAAAATAAGGAACTTAATATTACAACATATTTGAAAAATTCAATAGCACATGTTGTTTTAAGTATTTTCGCTCTTTGTTTCTAAATACTGGCAAGTTTGGAGACTAGTGAGAGGGAGGGAAAAAAGTTTTCTCTTGTATCAAAAAGAACACAGAGACTCTTAAAACATATGAGTAAATCAAGTGTTAAAGTGAACACCATGTAATCTCTCAATAAAATGTGGAATTGGGAGAACTGTAGTTGGATTTCCCAACCCTAGAAATTTTTTTCATGCTAAGTCATTAAAGCCTTATTAATTTCTATTGAACAAACAAAAGGTAAAAGTATCAGCTTCAAACTTAGCCTCACACAAGGCATGGGAACATGGCACAGGGTCCTTAATCTTTCTGAGAGGTGCTGAATACTACTGGTCATCTGACCCTACCTTCAGCGAGCTTGAGAATTCTAAGAAAGGCTGAGCTTTTCAAAGCAAAATAGCTGTACTCAGCTCTTTTCTCTGCCACAGTCACAGCAGCTTCTTATGCCCACATAGCCCTTAGCCCTTTTTTCTAAATTATTTCCTTCTATCAAATGCCTGTAGTCCAAAAGCATGATGGCTCAGATAAGCTATGTGCCAAATCTTGGGAAGCTATCTTGTCTTTGTGCAAAGGTCAAATAGTCCTTCAAAAAAATATGAAAAAACCCAAAATATTATGAATACACACTTGAGTTTAGAGAAGACTGTAAGATGAAACACTCAGCATACATAAAGAAGCTTTCCACAATTTGTACTCACTTACTTCTTTAGGACAGTTCTCATTTCCCCTTTCTTTCTACCAGCATATATTCAGTCTTCATTTCCTCCATGCTTTGCACATACTGTTCACTCCGTCCCTTTTCTCCATCTCTCATGGAAAACTCAGAATCATCCTCAAGGACATTTCAGCTTCACAATAATATTAGCCTCCAACAACTCCAGGGAAATTTAGTCATTTTTTTTGTCTGTGCCTTCATAAACGTTTGTTTGTATTTGTGTTGTAACACTTATCACATTATATTCCTGTTGCATGGAGGGCAGAAATCTTGTCTCCACCACCTAGTGATTAAAACAGCCTATGGCAGTTAGTAAATATTCAGTGAAATATTCTTTAAAAATGCATGTTGGCTAAATAGTTTGCTTTATTTTTTAAATAAAACTAGTTTAATAATATGGTTGTCTTCAATATGACAGTTGCCCTTTATGTAATAGGAAGAAGGCAATGAGAGCCTACTTGCCTCACTCCTTCCAAGTGTATGAAATGTGCTCAAAGAATTGGGAAAAAAAGACCTCCGCACTAGAATTTAAACATGACTTTGTAGCAACAATGAGAAATGTGTTTATAAAACCACTGGCATTTCCAATTTTCCCTCCTCTCAATAGAGAATAACAACAACAACAAAATGGTACCAAATCACATATGCACTTTTCATTAGGAGAGGTTTTTAAAAAGGTCAAACCATCTCATCAGAGAAATGGAAATCAAAACCACAATGAGATACTCCCCTTGTGAGAGGGCTCATGTCAACACATTATCAAACGATAAGTGTTGGTGAGGATGTAGAGAGAAAGGAAACCTGGTTTAAGTTGGAGCTAACCTAGAGTGGTTCAGTACTTTTGGAAAACAGTGTGGAGGTTTCTCAAAATATTAACAATAGGTCTGCAACACGATTTGGCAATTCCATTCTAAGTATTTACCTGAAGAATACAAAAACACTAATTTAAAGAGAGATATATAGTCTGTGTTCATTGCAGCACTATTTACAATAGCCAAGTTATGGAAACAACCCAAATGCTCAGGGATAGATGAGTGATTGGGAAGATGTGATAAATATACACAGTGGAATACTACTCAGTATAGCATGATGAACTCTTGCTATTTGTGACGTGGTTGGAGCTGAAAGGGATCATGCTAAGCAAAGTAAGTCAGAAAGAGAAAGCCAAATACTGGGTGGTTTCCCTCACTTGTGAAATACAGAGAAGCTTAAAAAAAAAGACCAGTCAAGACGAAACCAATAACTAACCTTAGAGAACTGTTGGTAAAAATTAAGGCTACCAGAAGGATGGAGGAGATTGGAGAGCCCAGTGTACTATAGTGGAAGATTGTGGGTGCCTTAGTGTTGGGAGTGGCATGCACCTGGAGAGTGTGATCCTGTACCTCTAAATCCCCTAGCATGCTCTAAAGCAGTATTACCTCAATGAAATAAAATTTAAAAGTAGAAAAATCAAACTAATAGATTTCTACAGTCAAAAGCAACTTTTTATCTTTCTAGTTCAAACTTCTACTTTGTATGAATTATCCGTGATAAATGTTCACTAGCTTTTTTTCACCACTTCAGGTGATGGGGAACTCATTACTTAAGAAGGTCCTGGCTTCCTTTTGAAATTATAGTATCTAATGAGCCCAAGCTGTCTCCTTGTATCCTTTAGCCTTTGAACTCAGTTCTTCCTTCTTAAACCATGAAAATATTAATATTTCTTTTTATTATTTTCCTATAATTAAAAATAGTTGTCACCCCAAGTCTCTTCTAGTCAATTTTTTCCGTTTCATTGAACTGCTCCTCACAAGTTATATTCAATATTTTCACCAAAGTAGTACACATCTTCCAGACTTATAGTTTGTCTTTAATACTTCTAAAGTGGAGCCTGGATCAATATTCCAAGTGAGATTTATCCAGTATGTTTTCCAGAGCAGGACCAGCATGCTTCTCATTCTAGACTCATACTGGCATCTTTCATACTTGAACTGCCTCTTACATCAATGTAGAATAAAATGTTGGAAATGGGATAACAGTAAACCAGAGTCAAAACAATTGATCCAGTTCTAGATTTTAGCTGGAAGGCAAGCTGCCTACAGGAAACCTTGCTATAGTAAGGATATTCAAGGAATTTTGAACAGCTAAATGGGAACCAGGTTGTAGCAATATTTGAGATCAGACAGGTGGCAGCATTGAGCCTGCATTAGGTTTAGAGGTGGCTTGCTCAGCAAGAGAGCAGTAAATCAAGATCCAAGCTCTGCAAAAATGTCACAGCTTCTGAATAAATTGTTGGACTGTATAATTGTGATACACTAAGCATGTTTTTTTCTAACTTTGCTCTTGTCCTTATTTTTCAAAATTTAACTGGTAAATTATAATACATATACACAATATATATATTCACAGACCCAAGCTCTGTAAAGAGACTGCAGTCAAAGTTGAGGAAAATGGGGTATACAGAAGGGCTCCCTTTCTAAGGGAAAACTGGGATAGTAAGAAATGACTCTGGAGTTATATAAAGACCTTTGTTGAATTACATCTTTATTTTCCAAATCTCAGTTTTCACATGAAAAAATGGTGCTCATAATAATATTTAAAGGATTGCTGTGAAAACTTAGTGAAACCTGGCATTTAGTTAGTACATATCCAATAGTATTATTGTAACTTAATACACATAAATAAAGTGTAAATTAATTTTTAAGTAATTCTGTGCTTGAAGCCTTTAAAATTATTTTCTAAGAGCATTTTCCTAAAAAAGTTTTAACACTTCCTTTAAAGAGAAGCACTATATCTATTTTTTTTAGAAGATAGCCAGGAATAACATGGATTGGTTGAAAATAGTTTTAAAATAAGCATAACATATTATGATTCATTATAGTCCATTATAATAATATAATCCTTATAATAATCCTACCAAAATTCTGGTTATAGCAAAATACTTATTTTCAGATTTTATTTTTGAGCAAGATGGCAACTTGATTGTACATCTTGGAAAGCAGTCTTTTTGTAAATTCATTAACCCAGTCAGATTTACAATTTATTATTTGTTATAAATCTTTCCACAAACTTTCCCGGTCCTGTATTATTTTTCTTTTAAAATCCAATTATCTTAAACTTAAGAGGGAGAGGCACAACCCAATAGGGGTGCTCTGATAAGATAGTTGTGACCAGAGAATTGGGAGGGACATCACCAGCAACAAAAAAAAGCTTCTCTAGGTGAGTAGAAGACTATATATATATAAAAGTCACACTAGAGTTTCTACAGTTCACGAGCTTTCTCAAATTTACTGAGTTTAAGAAAGCATCCGCTCATACACTTGAAAGAAGACCTTGTCCTGGAATTTGTGTGGTGAGTAATCTAGTTCAGATGATACTTGCTTTTTTTTAATAATCAAGCAATTATTTAATGTGTACTATTTTCTGCAAATATCATGTTGTTTGTTCAAGGTAAAATGTAAAAGGATCACTTGATTTAATGTTTAACATAAAATGTGCAGTGTTAAATAAATATAAGGTACTAAATCATTTATACTTTTAAATCATTGACTTTTATGCTTAAAGTCTGTTGAGATATCTTGGTTTTTACAAAACTCAGCTGAAGTTACATAAAAGATATTCTAAATTTAGCATATGCTTTATTGTTATGGAAATTTTGAAATAGACTAATAAGGAATGAATAATTCTGACTTAAATAACCAAAATAAATTAAGTTGAATTAAATTTACTTTTTTTCCTGCAGAATGTCCTTATTGTATTATTGGGTTTGTGATTCAGAGTTCTATCTTTATAGTTTGAGAAATTCAGTTTTACTGCTGAATGTTTATTCCCTTGCACAAAGCCTTTTCAAAATTTTTATTCTGAAAGTTGTACATGAATTTTAAGGGTGTTTTACAACCATTTCCCCCCTTTTTTATGACACTCCTGTAAGCTCATCTATCCATTGAGAATAAGAGAAAAGCGAGATGTCTTGAGGTTACTAGGTAAAGGTGACTAAGCTAGGATTAAGAACATCTATAGTGCCTTTTCCTGACATAAAGAAGCAAAGAGGATTCATTTGTTGCTTCACCAGTAGTTTATATTGTACAGTGACAATAACAATATGATGTTTTTATGTTATTTCTAATTGGTGTCATTCTGTTTAAAAGGTGAGTACATAACCACTTTATGCACATTATTAAAAGGGGGAGCATTAAGCATTAGGAAAAAGCACATAATAATAGGCTTTGCAGTTACTGAAAGAAAGATTATGGTAGACTATTCTATTTTTGACATGAAATGATTTATGAGGAAGTGCTAAAAATTATATGCAAAATTGTTAATAAGTTGAAGCAATAGGATATGGACAAGCATGGATATGGAGCTAGAACTATCAATCAATATAACAAATAAGATGATTTTTAAATGCCTTGACACATTCTTTTTAATGGTAGAAGAAATGTCATTAATTCAGTAAAATCTCTAAGTCAAAGTCTTTTAATTTGGTATTTATGAAATTGACTTTGCTAAGTAAATAAACAATGTTTGCAATTTACATAGTTAAGAGAATTAATAATTTTTTTTTTAAGATTTATTTATTTATGCATACAGAACTGGGGTACAGGCCAGAGATGCGGAGGGTGAGAGGCTTCACCAGAGACAGAGTGGGGAACAGAACAGGCAGATCAACGAAGTACACTGCTGAGGGGAGCAGCGGGCGGGCCAGGAGAGGTCTGCCACACCATGTGGTCACCTCCGGGGCAGGCGGGAGTGGAACTCATGCGAAAGCAGCTCTAGATTCTCAGTGCTGTGCTTCAACCCGCTGCGCCACCAGGGAGGGCCGAGAATTAGTAATTTTAAAGTGAACTACAAGCATTTCATTATAACCAACATAAAGTGTGGGAAGAAATTCTAAAAAGCTTTTTTATCCCTTACATGCCTTAAAATTCATTTATTAAAGCTTGAAAAAGAACTCTCCAAAAGATATCTAGGAAACCAAAGTTGATCTACTTTCTATACATATATACAAATCATATGTATATAAAATAAATACCAATGTATCTATAAAATAGATTGGTTCAAAAACCAATCATGAAAAACAGCCCAATTAATTGCTATCCCATCCTGTACAGTTGTATGACTATATATGTAAATTACTATAAAATTATATAGTTTGGGATGCTAAAAATATTTAAAATATCTCCATTTTGCTTTTCCCTTTAGGGAAGATGATGTCTGCTAAAGATATGGTTAAAATAATGGTTGTCATGTTCGCAGTTTGTTTTCTTGCAAAATCTGATGGGAAACCTGTTAAGTAAGTACTATAACCTGTTCTGCATTTTAAGGGGAAGGGAATTGGATTTTTAAGGATGGCTTTGTGATGTGGCAGAGGGGAGCTAATGGAGTTGTCCTCTCTGTTTCTGTTCCTTCCAGGAAGAGATCTGTAAGTGAAATACAACTTATGCATAACCTGGGCAACCATTTGAACTCCATGGAAAGGGTGGAATGGCTGCGGAGGAAGCTGCAAGATGTACACAATTTTATTGCTCTTGGAGCTGCTCTAACTAACAGAGGTGGTAGTTCCCAGAGGTTCCGAAAGAAGGAAGACAATGTCCTGGTTGAGAGCTACCCAAAAAGTCTTGGAGAAGCAGACAAAGCAGATGTGGATGTATTAATTAAAGCTAAATCTAGATCTGATTAGAGTTCTGCTGTAGCCAATGTAGGGCAACAATTTTCCTTGCTGCTAATTTTTTCAAGCTCCATTAAGATTGTAAAGTGCCAATATTTCTAATTTTCCAAATTTTGTGATCCATTACTAGCCATGGTAGCTTGCAATTTGAAATAACTACTTTGATTCTACTTTTACTCATTTGAACTGTTTTAATTATTCTTTCTTTATTCTTTTAAAGTATGTTATTGCATAATTTATAAAAGAATAAAATTGCACTTTTTAACCTTTCATCTTACAATATAAAATAAAAACTTAATGATCATTCTAAATAATGAAGTTCGATATTTCATTTTAAATGTTTTGGTATGAATAAAACTGAGAAGTTTAAATTGATCATGACAAGATAGAACAATACAAAATGTCTTTTTTTTTTAAAGATTCATTTATTTACACATACAGAACTGGGCTACAAGCCAGAGGTGCAGGGGTGGTGAGAGGCTTCACCAGAGATAGAGTGGGGAGCAAACAGGTTGATTGACTAGGTACACTGCTAAGGGGAGCAGTGGGCAGGTCAGGAGGTCTGCCATCCCACGTGGGTAACCTCCTGGACTGGGGATCCAACTCATGCAGAGCTAGCTTTAGCTTCTTAGTGCTGCACTTTAATCTGCTGCGCCACCAGGGAGGGCCCCAAAATGTCTTTTTTATAGAGTGTTTCACATTCTGATATTTTAACCATCATACCTTTAATATTACCAAAGTACTAGGTCCCCAAATCATTGTGAAATAGTTGTTTATACCCCAACCAGAAGAGCAAAGCATGCCTAAAGCTCCTATTTCCATATACAACTGGAATCATATAACTTATTAAAATTTTTTATATTAATATCAAACAGCTCATTTTAATTTGCATAATGCTTGATTATTTGTGAGACTGACCTCTCTACACATTGGCTAGTGGTCTTTACTGTTTGTGAACTGTTTATTTGTATCCTTTGCCATTATTTCCATTGGTTTTCTGGCCCTGTTCTTTTTGAATTTTTTGTATATTTCAATATTGATGGCATTTGTTTTAAATACCCTCAGTATTTCCTCCTAACATATCATATATTTACTAACATTTTCTGTGCTTAATTTTGATAAACTCAAATATATAATTTTTTTCACCCTCTTTTGGGGAGTCTTGTTGAACAAATCTTTCTCCAAACCTGGATTACAAAATTGTAAATCTACTTTAGAGTTTTACCCTTCACTTTTTGACAGAATATTATGTTTGGGCTTTATTTTTTCACATGCAGTCACTGTTCCAAATACTAGCTATCAAACAATTCATTATCTTCCCATAGTTTTGTAGATACATTTAAAAAATAGCTTAAGCATCCAGGTCCAGATAGAAGCCCACAAGTCACTCATTGTCTCCATTTTGCAACTTAATCATGTGTTTTAATAATATGCCCCTTTGATATCTCCAATGCTATGATTCTCTTCTCCCTGTAATAGATATAAAGGAAACCATCTTTCCCAGATAGATTCTTAGGGGTTGAGCCTCTGAATACCCAGTCCAGGCACTCTTCAGGAGTTCTTGATTTCATCTTGTAGTAGCAATCATGGTAACAGCCTCCAAACACACATGCTAGAGGAAGAAACAGAACTCACCTTTAAACTCCAGGACTCTTAGATCTAGTTCAGTCTTTTAAAAACTTACTGCAGGCCCTCCCAGGTGGCACAGCGGATTCAAGCACAGCACTAAGAAGCTAAAGCCACTTCAGCATGAGTTCGATCCCTGCCCTAGAGGTGACCCACATGGCGTGGTGGATCTCTCCTGACCAGCCTGCTGCTCCCCACTCTGTCTTTGGTGAATCCTTTCACTGCCCTGCATCTCTGGTCCCAGTTCTGTATGCATAATATTAAAACAAAACAAAACAAAACTTACTGCAATACCCAACTTTTAAAATATATTTCTGCAGTTCTTATGCTAAGGCTTCCTTTTCAGTAAAACAAGCTAGAAGAATTTCACAACCATATACATTCCTGGTAAATCAGAAGAGCTTAGAATACATGATCCCTCAATTTTAGACCATGTGCTCTTCTTTTTGGACAGAAATCACCTCTCCTTAAGAGAACTATGGTTGGTTGCAACATCCGGTTTCTTTGGCAGATGATCATGGGTTGTACTTTTGTTATAGGGCAAGGCACACCCCTGAATCCCCAAACCTGCCTGCTCTAAATAGGTTCTGCCATCTGCTACATCAAGACAAAACATATAAGGCCTTTAATGGAAAGGAACTTTAATACAATGAGTGTGCAATAAAGAAAAGGCAAATAATTTCTAAATTACCCAAAGTTACCCATCCCTGTGTGGGTACAAGTCCACCCAAAAGGGATTGGCCCAAAGCAAGGCCTGAAAGCCTGCCACAGTTTAAAGCACCTTCCAGCAGAGACTGTCAGAAATGGCCAGACAAGTCTGGGAGGAAAAGAGCAAAATAAAAAATCAAGATAAAAGCTGCCATACTGAACCTCCCCATGGGTCTCTCACCCATATCTGTTTCAACCAGTCCAGGGCCAAGAAACAAAAGCAGTTTCTTCACGTGTCTTTGCCCCCTGTGCCTCAGGTCACCTACTGGCTCTTCATCCTGCTTCCTTCTCCAGATTCCTTCTACTCTGCTCAGCTCCACCCTCCTCCTGGGTGGGACAGGGAACTTGACACTTCCCCTTTTCCTGGGGCCCACCCTGTTACACTTTCTTATCCTTCCTTGGGCTCCCAGGGCAAAAGAGTGAACACGGAAATTCAAAGTACACACATTTGTGAAGATGCATAAATAGAGTAACTAGAAATGGTCAGAAGCATTGAAAAGTGTTTAGGAAAATCCTGCCTGCAAATTTGGGTGGTGAACTTTGATGACAGAATCACTTCTCTTCATCTTATCTTACACACACACACAAATTACAATACTGCAATAACAAAAAAAGTACAACAATAAACCCAACCTGATGAGATTTTGGTAGCTTTGTTGCCTGATGTAATATTCAGGAGATTACTTGAATTACAAAATTCCCATTAGGATGCTCTTGTTGGAAATCCTCAAAATTTTCTGGCAATTTCCAATTTGGCAGAATATTAACAACTCGGCTTACTATGGCAATAACCTTAGGTCTCTGACATCTAGATGTCCCTGGATAGGCCGAGGATATTCACTATCTTGTATTTTCAGTTCCTAAACTCAAACGGTGGTTTGGAAAACATTCTATCACACGTGGGGACCAGAAAATTTTCTCTCCCGAATCAGAATGATTCAAAGTTTTACAACAAACTTCTTTCCGCAAAATGTTCTGACACCAAATTACTCAACCCAGGTCTTCCTCTTTGCTTCCTTGGTTTGCATCGCCCCTCCCACCCTTTTCAAAACTGCAACTCTTACTCATCCTTCAAGATTTGGCTCAACTACCACTCCCTAGTGGAGGCTTCCTCAACTTGGCAGGCAGAGCCGGTTACTCCCTCTCCGCTCCCTAGGCCAGCAACTTGGCTTTTATCTCCTTATCTTAAAATGATCTGCTTCGGGTGGGTTTCGTTCTTTGGGTGTGAGCTTTAGGGGCGGAGGCGGATCTCTTTTTCGCCCCCGTCTCTACAGCCCCGCATTTGCTACAGGTAGGCTCAATAAAACTGAAACATTGACACCTGGCGACCTCCCCACGAGGCATAATCCCATTCAGGTTCCTCTTGAGCTTCCAAAGGCGGCCCAGCGGCTGGTGTTAGCCCGCACGCCGCTTCCCGCCAACCCAGCGTTTAAAACCAAACGGCTGTGGCCACGAAGGGCTACAACGCGCTCAGCGCAGCCGCGCCTCAACCACCTCGCGGTTAACACCCGCCGGCTGAGCCCGCGGCGGCGATTTCGGAGTTTCATCTGTCGAGGGCAACGGTTTCCCTAAACAAACGGGCATTCCTTCGATTCTGAACAGGAAACACCGCCGCTCCTTTATAACGGTGACAGCAACGAAAGAAAAATGTGGGATTCAAAGAGTTGAGAGTAACAGCTCGTCATCGCCCAGGCTCGAGGCTCGCAGATGATCTTCAGCTGAAGCCTGGGAAGAACCGCGCCTTCCGCTCAGTCACGCCAGCCCCCAGCAAGAACGCCCACCTCAGGTGGCCGCTCCCTCCACAGCCCTCACCCTCGGTGCCCCGCCCACCCCGGGCGGCGAGTCACAATTCTCGCGAGAACGCAGCTCGCTTCACCTCTTCGGACTGCGGGCTCTCGCGAGAAGAGGCTTAGGAGCCGGCCTGCAACCTGCCGGGCGGATTTGGTAGCTGCTGCCTCCTGACTGGCTGCCTCCACAGACACCGCCGGAGGGATTCATTTGGGGGAGAAGCGGAGGCGTCGCTGGCCCTGGCCTTTGCCTAGGTCCTCAGGGGCCACGCAAAGGGGACTAAGGTTCGCGGGTGACTAGACTCAGCTGGGGAACTTGTGGCGGCACCGCGGGAGGCTGGGTTTGGCGGGGGCGAACGGGGAAGGGGGCGGAGGGCTTGGGAGCCAGCCTGTGGTGGGGGAGGTCTGGGCTGCCGGGACCCTGCTAGGGAACCATGGGTGGGTTTCTGGGTGCTGGCTGCTGGCACCTACTCTGAGAGACGGGGTTGGAATTTGCTTCTAGGGGGGTGCTGTTTTGGGGTTGGAAGTCCCGAGGCCTTTCCCCAGGGATGTAGGCTGTACCCCCGTCCCTCCTTCCGAGAGCTGAGGAACCCGGTGCCCCGCCCCTTCCCTGTCACCCTGGATTCACGCGGCGGTGTCCTGGGGAGGGCGCATCACAATGGGGGTAAGGAGGCAGGTAGTTACCATTTGGGTGAAGACTAGTGAGAGACTTCAAGAATGTGCGGCGTGGTTTATGTTGTATCGGTATCACGTCTGGGAAAGCCCTTGTTTAACGTGAAGCTACACAGGAAAACGGCTTGTCTGCCTTCAATGTAGATCATCTAGGGTTCGGGGAAGTGAGACATCACTTAAGATTTGTCAGTACGGGGGCAAAGTGACTATCTCTGGACCTCCCGGATTTCATGCTGTTTTTTCCTCTCTATTTTGAGTCCATGATGAAAAGTCACTAGTCCAGACATGCTTAAGATAGAGCCTCACCTGTTTGTCAGTTTGTGCAGACACCATATACAAAACTTATTTTTTTTTAATCATTAGGCGTTTACATGCTTCTTTAAATTAACAATCTGAATGAGGCCGCAAAATCTACTGATTTTTATTTGAACTAATTGGAATAAGAGCGATAATAAGGAATGTAACCAAGAGTTTGAGAGCTCATTTAGGACTGAAGTTCGAGTCTTGAAAATAAGAACTGCAGTTAGCATTCGAATATAAAGCAGAGTGTGGTTGAAAAGACTGATGGTGGATATTACGATTGTTCAAAAAGTGAGAATTATTTTTGAAAGTGTAAATGTGTTTATAAATTTCCCTAGCATTTCTGAGTTTGACCTGTTGTTTATATTGTTTTACAAATAAAGGAAGTTCTGAAGCATGGAATGTGGTAAGGAACTATGGAGTAACTTAGTTTTCAGTCAGGAAATATTTTAGTGTCTCAACAGTATTTTTGAGTTCTTTACCTTTTCCCCTCTTCCATAAAAGTTTCCACATGGCTTTTTACCTTCAGTGTGTCACCCTTCTCATCATCGTTTATTTCTTTCTCTTTTCCAGTAAGCTTTGTGAAATTTTATTATTAACTATGAAGTTACAAACCACTGTGATCTGCTTTGTGACTTTTTACCTTTAGGTGACTTGGTCAAGGGTGGAAATGCACTTTTCAAAGGAATAAATTATGAATAGCAAGCTCACGTGTCTTTAGGTACTAGACAGGTAATGAAAATGATTGCAACCTACTGCAAACCATCAGACCCTAGAGTTTGATGGTGGTTCTACGAGGAACATCTCTTGATAGTTAGTTCTCAGGTTCACCCAATTAGTGCTATGCAATTAGACCTTGGCCATCTCAAGAGAACCCAGGAAGTCTAGGTGTTTTTTTTTTTTTTTTGCTTGCAATCTCTTGATTTTAAAAATATTGACAACTCATTAAAACAAAAATAATTTCATGTGGCCCAGCCAAACCCTTTTTGTAGTTATATCCTGCCTCTGTTTGAGAACCTTTTTTATAGTTGAATGAAAAAGATTTAAAGCAAGTATGCCAGTCAGCTTGGAATTTATACCTAGGAGAACTTGGGGAAAATGCCAAATCTAGTTGAAAACAAGTAAGCTTAATAGCTTTTACATATAGTAGGACATATTGACTTGGTACTTACATTTTAACTGGAATAGAGACCAAAAAAGGCCTCTCAGTATATACAGTTAGTAATTCAAGAGTTCTGAACAAAAGTGATTGTTAGGAATCTTGTAAAGAAATTGATTTCTTGAGAAGCATTTTTATTGTGCTTGCACTTAATATGTAAAATTAAATCCAGGTCATAATCTACTTTAGGTTTTGAATGTTTGCTCTCCCATCTTAGATTGTCTTTCCAGTCATTTACTTTTGCTGGAAGCAATATTGATTCCTAGGATTTTATTCCCTAGCAAATGTGTTGGGGAAGACAGCATCAGTATGAAAAGAAATGGGATGAGGAGAGTGTGATGTGAAGCTAGCACTACTTTACATTATTCATTAAAAAAATTGATTTGGGTTAACTACTACTTTTTGATAAGAATAATTTGGGTTTTGATTGATTAAACACAGTGCCTTATTAGAGCTTAATGATATTTATGGAATTGAATCCTGTGGATTAAACCACATTTACCCATTAGTGAGAAATACTTTAATCAGATAAGCTTGTTCATAGTCTGTGGGGAGTGGAGATTTAGAGGTCAGCCCTAACAAAGTAGACCTTAGGTACAGAAAGCAAGGTGAGGGTCTTTGATGGGGATATAGCCTTGTGAGAGGTGGTACGCTTTTACAGAGAATTCTGCCTTTTATAACTAAGTTTATTTTAATTTGTGTAAAGACGACATAAAATAGTGGTTTTTATTCAGGACCACTTTGGGGAGTTTGCAGATTTGATTTTCTTCCTTTTAGCCTAGCCTTCTCAGTTTAAGTCTAATGTCTGCCTCTCTGGAATGGGAAATGAAATGGGAAGAGATATGTGTTATGTTTGTGAGGTGTTCCTGTTTGAGAGTTTTAAAAGCATTCTGAAAAAATCTGTTATATATTTGTGGAGATTATGTTTGCAGAAGGAGGAACCATCATTTTCCTCTCCCTATCTTTCTGCCATGACTTGTAAAGTAGGAAGTTCTCTTTTTGAAGCAGCTTTCCATCTTCCTACCCTCTAAAATAACCTTCCCAAGGGAGGATTAGGTGGGCCTGGAAAAAGACTAGGCTGAGTATGATTTTGCTTAGTGCTTTTTTTTTTTTAGCTCCCAATAATTAGGATCTATTTTCTCTGTTCCTCTGTATCATAAATTTATGTGAGCAGGCTGAGTCCTATGGAGGAGAAGGAACTAGAGCATCTACAACTCTCAATAAGTTTAATTTACAGTTGAAGTAGTAGAAAATTTTTTTGGCTACTGACTTCAGCTATATTTTTATCTTCATCTGTCTGACTCCTGCCTTATTTTGTTTGTTGGTTATGAACAAACAGGGAGAAAGGAGTGTAGTCATAAATGTTTATTAGTGGAGAAAAGTTTTTTTTTTTTCATTTGTGGATAGAGTTTAAAAGGTTCACGCTAATTTGCCTTTCCCCTAATATGACTTGTTCGATTTGGCACCCTTTAAACTAAAGCTACCTGGCTAAGCAGTTAGCTGTCTAGAACTTGGAGATGGAAGGTAAATGATTGAGGTAGGTAATAGTGATGCAGTGAGCTGAGTTCTTGAAATAATAGGAATTTGAAAATATATAAGAAAAGATTTTATACCAGATATGTAGCCTTATGTCAGATTTCTGAAAGTTAGTAGGATGCTAAGAGGTACTGCTGTCAATACGAGCATCTTTTTACCCTTAATAGTTTGTTTTCATATTAAAAAACATAAGATATCTGATTTACTGAGTACTTATTTTTGTCCTTGTTGAAATGAATAATACATTAATACTTTTAGTCACAAACTGAAATTAACATTTGGTAGTAAGGGTGTTACAGTAAATTACTGATTGAAGTACTTGATGAGAAACTAACACTTTTCTATGGTCATTTAAAATTGTAATCATACTTTTCTGCTTACAATACTGGATTTTTGAGGAGATCATTTAGATCCAAATGTTATGTTTATATCATAAAAGTTACTTAACCTTGCTGGGTCTTTATTTCATAGAGAACATAATTGTAAGGAGTTTAAGTTATGTTCAAGCCATATCCCTTTCTCAGAGAATTTGTATTTTTGTACTAGTTTTAAAAAAATTATGGATATTTTCAAATAACACAGACGTAAAGGGACTGGTATAGTACCCATGTTGACCACTTAGATAAAGAGTTTGCTATTAGCTAGGCTTTTCCCCCCTTCTTTTGTCTGGTTTATTGTAGTGATTTTCCTGGTGGGTTGCATGTTCTTTTGTGAATGTGAAAAACTTGTTCTTGTGTATGAAGAAAACAGTAGGAATCCCACATATATATTTATTCTATCTTCTTCTTTGCTACTTTTGGCATGCTTGTACTGTCACTGTTCTGACAGTGTATGTGCTTCATAATGTATACATAGATACATGTGTTCTACTTAATTAAAATGATATAAAGGCAAAGAGTATAGTTTTTTTTTAAAGATTTATTTATTTATGCATACAGAACTGGGGTGCAGGACAGAGGTGTAGGGCAGTGAGAGGATTCACCAGAGAGAGTGGGGAGCAGAACAGGCCGACTGTTGATTGCTGGTCAGGAGAGGTCCACCGCACCATGTGGGTCACCTCCAGGGCGGGAATCAAACTCATGCTGAAATGGCTTTAGCCTAGTGCTGTGCTTTAACCTGCTGCACCACCAGGGAGGGCCTAAAGAGTATAAGTAAAAAAAAAGTGTATGGCTTCTTTGATTATCTTTGCATCCCTAATGAAAAATACTATTTAAAGATAGTCTTGAACACTTGTTGATTTTTGAAATTGTTTTACAATGAGTATTTTGAAAAGTTACATAATAGACTTTTGGGGGGCAGTAATTTCTTTCTGTATTGCTTGCAATTTGAGATACTCTGCAAAGAAGAGCATCTCATCATAATCCCGTGATCCAGCTACACAAACACAAAATTGACATCATTCTATAGGTAATGACTTAATTTTTTTTAAGAAATATTTAAAAGTCAAATGATAATGCAACATATCTAGATTTCAAATTAACATTCCTTCCCTTTCTGTCTCCCCTTACTCTTTCCTTTCTTCCTCTTACCACAAATGCTTTGACATTTTTCTTAGGGTAATACAGTAGAATAAAAATTTCAAAGTAGGGGTTTTTGTGTCAGTGTATGATTTCCTCCAAGTTCAATCATTTATATTTACATAAACTGAGTAGTCATTTTTCTTTAAACTATTATTAAAACAAAAACCAACATACTTTTGAAAGTTTGATAGATTAATCATCTCAGATTCAATTTGGGTTCCTTATATCACTAGGAAGGTTGAGATTCCCCCAGCCCCCCTTAACTTGTATTATTCCAGTGAACTAAGATATTTGATTTTGTAAATCGGTGGTAAATTAACTTTGCCCCCTTTTCTATTTAATGTTCACACTTTTTTAAAATATGGATTTAAATATAAGATCTTACGTTTAAGATTTTAATTCTGTTTTATATGGTAAGGTTTTTTTCATTTCTTTTATAGTTTATTATTTTTTATATCATTCTTCATTTTGTGTATTTTTTTCATTTTGGTTGTAATCCCCATGGACTTCCCACCACCAATTCATTCATGTGCCATCACCATAGTCCTGTGCATTCTTTCCATCCCCATTTATAGTTTATATGCTTCTGGTTCATAGTTGTTTGTGTTTTTGTTTTTACTTTATTACTATTGCTTTTTTTTTTCCCCTGCTCCCTTATGTTCCTGCTATGAGTAAAACAATCAGGTATTTTTCTTTTTCTTTCTGGCTTATTATACTAAGCATAATCCCTTGCAGTTCCATTCATGCTGCTGCAAAAGATATGAGTTTATCTTTTCTATTGCTGAGTAATATTCCATTGTGTATATATGTACCACATCTTTTTAATCCAGTCATCTATTTTCGGGCATTTGGGTTGATTTCACGTCTTCCCTATTGTAAATATAGCGGCAATAAACATGGGGGTACAGATGTTCTTTTGAATCATTGTTTTTGTGTCCTTTGGGGAGATCACTAGGAGTGGAATCGCTGCATCATTATGGAAGCTCCATTTTTAGCAGTTTGAGAAACCTCCAAATAGCTTTCCATAGTGGTTGTACCAGTTTTCATTCCCACCAGCAGTGCAGGAGAGTTCCCTTTTCTCCACATCCTCACCAGCATTTGTTGTTGCTAGGTGTTTTAATATGTGCCATTCTCACTGGTGTGAAATGGTACGTCGTTGTGGTTTTAATTTGCATTTCCTTTATGACAAGTGATGTTGAACATTTTTTCATATTCCTGTTGGCTGTGTACATTTCCTCTTTGGAGAAGTGTCTTTTTAACTCTTCTGCCCATTTTTTGGTGGGGTGGTTCACTTCATTTTTCTTGCATTTCATCAGCTCTTTGTATATCTTTGTGTTCTATCCTTTGTCAGTATTGTGTGCAAATTTTTTCTCCCATTCAGTGGAGTGTCTGCTTTGTGTAATGTCTCCTTTTGCTGTACAGAAGTTCTTTAACTTGTAGTCCTTTATCCTTTCCTTCACTATCCTTGTTTTGGGTGATGTATCTTTACAGATGTTACTGAGGGGTAGGTAGTGTTTCGCCCACTTTTTCTTCTAGCTATTTTATGGTTTCAGGTCTTTAATCCATTTCGAGTTGGTTTTTGTGCATGGTGTGAGATAGTAACCTAGCTTCATTTTTTTGCATGTAGCAGCCCAGTTTTCTTAGCACCATTTGTTGAACAAACTTTCTTTGTTCCATTGCATATTCCTTGCTCCTTTGTCAAAGATTAGCTGTCTATAAACCTGTGGGTCCACTAGTCTGTGTCTGTTCTTGTTCCAGTGTCATCCAGTTTTGATTATTATGGCTTTATAGTGTACCTTGAATTCTGGCAGTGTGATGCCTCAGTTTTTTTTTTTTTTTGATTTATTCATACAGAGCTGGGGTACAAGCCAGAGGTGCAGGGGTGGTGAGAGGATTCACCAGAGACAGCAGGGAGCAGAACAGGAAGATTGACAAAGAACACTGCTGAGGGGGGCAGCAGATGGGTCAGGAGAGGTCTGCCGCGCCATGTGGGTCACATCCGGGGGAGGGATCAAACTCTTCACTGAAGCAGTTGCAGCCAGCTTGCAGTGCTGCATCCTAAACATTTGTGCCACATGGGATTGCCCTCAGTTGTCTTATATTTTAGTCAGTTTTGACTATTCAAGGTTTTTTGTGGTTCCGTATAAATGTCACCAGCATTTGTTTTATTTCTTTGAAGAATGTCATTGAGATTTTTATTGGAATAGCATTAGATCTGTATATTGCTTTTGGTAGGATCACCATTTTAATGATGTTACTTTTTCCTATCCATGAGCAGGGGATGACTTTACATTTCTTTGTGTCTTCTTGTATTTCTTTTAACAGTGTTTTATAATTTTCTTTGTACAGTCTTTGTCCATGCTCCTTTACCTCTTTTGTTAGTATTTGATATTTTTGTTCTTTCAGTTGTAAAGGGGATGGTTTTTTGATTTCCACTTTTGATTGGTTGTATATAGGAAAGCTACTGACTTTTGTGTTGAGTTTATATTCTGCTACCTTACTAAACTGGTTAATTGTTTTGATGAGTTTTTCTATGGAGTTTTTAGGGTTTTCCATGTAAATTATCGTATTGCTTGCATATAGTTTAAGTTTTTTTTAAGGTTTATTTATTCATACAGAAGTGGGGTACAGGCCAGAGATGCAGAGGGTGAGAGGATACACCAGAGACAGAGTGAGGAGCAGAACAGGCAGATCGACGAAGTACACTGCTGAGGGGAGCAGCGGGCGGGTCAGGAGAGGTCTGCCGTGCCATGTGGTCACCTCTGGGGCAAGTGGGGATCCAACTCATGCGGAAGTGGCTTAAACTTCTTAGTGCAGTGCTTTAACCCGCTGCACCACCAGGGAGGGCCAGTTTAATTTTTTTAATGTAGTCAAATCTAATGCTTCTTGAAAGGTGGTTGCAGTTATAGTTTGAATCCCTGGTGAAACTTTCACTAGTCTTGTTGAGAATGTTAACATAAAGGACTTGCTGCACATTCCTGTTTCTTAGACTAGCTGTCTTTGGCTTAATGCTAATTTTCATAGAACGGAGACTTAGACATTTATCTGAGAGTCAGATAAGATGTTTTCTTTTCACTTACATTTTCTTATAGGTTTATGTTCTACCTTGAATTTTTTAGTAATGTGGCATTTGGGGAGAATAAAATGAAAACAGAAAAGATCTCAAATAGACAATACATTTATTTATTTTATTTATTTATGCATAAAAGAACTGGGATGTAGGCCAGAAGTGTTGGAGGGGGTGGCTGATCCACTAAAATATACTACTTAGGGAAGCAGTGCGCCAGATGTGAGACAGAAGAGGTCTGCTGTGCCATGTGGGTTAGCTGCCTGGCTGGGGATCCAACACATGCTTTGATCGTGCTGAGATCCTGCACCACCAGGAATGTCTCTGTTGTTTCCTTCATTTAAACAAACACAAAGAGACATAAAATGTTCAATTTAGAGCTTGGTAATAGACTTTTGGTTACTTGGTTATTTATAGTTTATTAATTATCATATGGTTTCAGTATCAAAACTGTATAAAAAGAATACTTAAAAATCTTCCATATCTTTATTACATCTACTGATTTCACACTGTCCCTAAAGTATTTTCTTTTGTTTGTTTTAAAGATTTATTTTTATGCATGTAAGAACTAGGGTATGACACAAGCAATGAAACCTCTATCAACTGACATTCTGGATCAAGATGGAAGTGCTTTGACGCCACTCGCACCTTAACACCCTGCCTGTTCTGCCCTTCAACAACACGTGATCGGGATGGTTCCCAACAAGGGTACAGGTCGGAATATATAGGGAGTGAGAGATTCATCAGAGGCAGAGTGGGGAGAACAGGTGGATCTACTGAAATACACTGCTGAAGGGAGCAGTGGGTAATATAGGAGAGGTCTGTGCTGTAGTCAGTGGTTGCCCAAAGTTTCATAGTGCTGTGCTCTAATCTGTTGTATTACCAGGCAGGGCCCTGAAAGTATTTCTTCCAGTATTTTCTTTATTCTACAGATCTTTTTGCAAAAATAAGCAAAAAATTTATATTTAAATACTTATTTGATTTCACATTTCACAATAGTTAGCAAACTGTAGTATTGCTTGCTCTGCACCAGTAGTTCTTTTTTTTTTTTTTTTTTTTTTCCATTTAGGGTGTTAATCTCTATTAGTCAAAGTGAGAGGGGGCCATTCCTTTTTTTTTTTTTAATAGATGCATAGAATTTCATTGTTTATGTACCATAATTTATTTAATCTACCTCTTTTGATGCATATTCTGATTAGTTTTGGCCTATTGCTGTTATTACAAGTAATGCTGCAGTGAATGTACTTTTTAATCTCTAGTATTTTGGGGGCTTTTTCTTAAGGATAGAGTCTTAGAAGTATACTTTGAGTCCTGGGGGTAAGGTTTGTGTAATTTTGTTAGATATTGCAAAATTCTTCTCTTCAGGAGTTACCATTTTTATTTTTCATTAGCAGTGTATGAGAATATGGTTCTAGTTTCACTGAAATTGGAGGTGTTAATTTGCATTTCTAATGAGGTAGCTTGAACATTTTTATATGTTTAAGGCCATTTGTCTTTATTTGGAGAACATTTTTATATGTTTAAGGCCATTTGTCTTTATTCCTGAGTTTCTACATGCTTTTTTTTTCCCCTTTAAATTGTGGTGGAGTAGGGTTTTCTTTTTCTTTGTTTACCATTAAGAATGTATGGCTTAGCTCTTTGTAATAGCTAAAACTGTTTAACTTTTATTGTTTTTGCTTTTTGTAGTACAGAAGTGTTTATTTTTATATTGCCAAATGAGGAAATTTTTCTTTTTTTCCAGATTATAAAGGAATACACCAATGTTCCTCCTTAGTATTTGTATGATTTATATTTTTACATTTAGCTAGCTGATCCACTTGGTGTTTATTATATGTGTAAGATATGGATTCAATGATAATGTTTTCTTAAATGTTTATCTTTTTGTGCTAATACTATTTATTAGTGTCTGTCTTTTCCACAAGTGATTTGTAAAACCACTTTATACGTTAAATTTCATTGTTTTAGGACTCTATTTGTGGACCTTTTATTCTCTTCTATTGGTCATTTGTTTATTCATGTACTAGTACCATAACTTTTTGTCTTTGAAATAAGTCTTAATGGCTTTTTAGCTATAATTTTTTTTTTTTTAATTTTAGAGGACAAAGACCTTTTTAGTAGAGAGGATTCTAATATTTTGCTTCCAACTGTGTTGGCAAATATGGTAGCTGCCAGCCAACTTTAATTACATAGGAAAATTTAAAAAATCATTTCTTCAATTATAACATTTAAAGTATTATATATGGTTGGCTAGTGGCTGCATTTTGGACAGTGCAGATGTAAAACATTTCCACTATGTATGTATGGAGCATCATCCTCGAGAACTTGAGGCCTTTTCTCTGGTCTATTGAGTTAATGACAGATAAACAGACAAGCAAAAATTTGAAAAGGATGTAGGGTAATGGGAATAATGATGAATCAAAAACAGCAAAGTAAAGGTTATTTGAAACATACATAGTTTATAAAAATAGCCTCACTGAGGGCAAAAAAAGAAAACATTGTATAAAAGTCAGACTTTATTTAAAGACTGCTGGTTCCTAGGATTTGAATGTAATCTTTTGCCTTTGACTTGGACACTTTATTACCTTATAGGAGATTTGCCTTTAATGAATTTTATGTCAAGGTGATTTGCTTCAGCTAGGTTGTTTCTTGTTTAGTGATAGTAGCAAAGGAAGAATAAGAACATATGCTTAGAAAAAGCATTAATGGTATTTTTAGAACATTAGAGAGAATGTATATATGCCCTTCATTGAGTTTTAAGAATTTAGCACTTTTGGCCCTGGAGATTTGGTGAAGGGCATGGGCACATAGGTCTGAAGTTGCACTCCCAAACTTAAATGTTCTTGTAAATGAATGGCAAATCACAAACTTTTGTTCAGTATAGTACTAGTCATGTATTGTAGACAAAAAAAAATGCATAAAATAGTGAATATTAATCTATTGGGAAAAACTAAAGTGTTACTGCATTAAGTGAGGAGCTAAGGAAACTTAAATAGAAAGTTTGAGTGTTGCTAAGATAAGTTAACAAAGATTTTATTTACAGATTACTTCTGGAAGATCCAGAATTTAATGAGTTGATTTTGGAAGTCTTACACTTTGGCGGATTAGCTAAAGAGTTATTTTAAACAGGCCAAGTACTCTACTTTTAATGAACATTTCTTGCAGTTTTGTTAAATTTGATTGCTAGTGTCTCTAGCTATTAGCAAAATGCCTGAAAATACGCTAAGAACTCAATAATATATTTTAATGAAAGAATAAATCAATTGAATTTGATTATCATGAAACTAGTTACATAAAATCTAGTCACATGTAATCTAGCATAAAAATACCCTAAATAAAGTTTTCAGCTTTATTTGCTTGCTTTATTTTAGCTGCAACAAATCAGAAAATAATAAACCTTTACAATTGGAAGAGCTTTTGTGAGATTTTTTTATTTTTAAAGATTTATTTATTTATACATTCAAGAGCTGGGGTGCAGGCCAGAAATGCGGGATGGTGAGAGGATTCACCAGAGACAGAGTGGGAGTGGTGTATTTCAGGTAGCTTTACTGAAATACACTGCTGAGGGGAGCAGTCAGAAGGGGTCTCCTGTACCATGTGGGTCAGCTTCCTGGCCAGGGATGGAATTTGTGCTTCAGTGGCTGCTGATAGCTTCACAGTGCTGCGTCTTTAACCCCTTGTACCATCAGAGAGGCCTTTTTGAGAGATTTAAGCAGTCACTTTTTAGAAATATTTTGGGGAAATCATGGGTCATTTGATAATATCTTTAGAAATGCTTTCATAGATACCATTATAGTTATTTAACACCACTTTCTTGGTTTACTTCTTGAGGGCATATATTGGCATTAGAAACTGAATGGTTACAATTTTTGTTCCATTGAGGTTGAGATTCCCATGGTCAGTGCTTTCACCATAACTAATATGTGGGTATAACTAATGTATTTTTTTTTTGAGGAAAATTAAAGACTGCCTATAAATCTTAATAGCTTGCACTTCCTCTCCACAAGTGGATTATTTAAATGATATATCCTTTAGTTTCTTTCATTTTAATTAAAGCTTTATAAAAGCTTACATACAATTTTTACTAAACTGTGAAAAAAAAATACAATTCTTGCCCTTAAGGGTCTTTTATTTAATGGGGAACCTTTGGCAGAAACACTCTGTGCATAATGAAAGAGCTTAGGTATGCGACCCCAAAATGTCACACCTTGGCATATGAGTGTTTTAAACTAAAGGAATTTGAGAAATGGCATATGTAGAATATGGGTATCATATTTATCCTTTTAGTCCAATCATCTAGCACAGTATAAATGGTCAGTAAATGTCAAAGAACTGTCTAGAAATGCTCTTTTCTCTGATCTCAAAGACAAATAGGGAAATCATGAATGAATAAATAAAATACATGAAATTTACATATGGTAGCCTATTAGAGTCAGGAGTGTGTCCAGCATTATATAAGGTATGTTTTCTTGTTTATTCTTTACATTTCATTTGTGTGAGTAAATGAGAATTGTGTTATTTTTTATGGAAGGAACTTGAGTTTTGGGGACTAGGAAACTTACAAAGTTATACAGGTAGTTTTATCTGAGTCCAAAATTTTTTTCTATTAGTTACTGTTGTAGAAGAAGAAAAATTCCCAACAAAGTTTTTGGCAGTGGGAAGATAGCTATTGTGCTTGAGGTGGTAATGAGTATATTACTTTGTGGTTTTGATCAGAAAGTTTTAATTATGTTATATTAATATATTTGATGCTTATAAATATTAAACTTTCCTGCTCATTTTTCTTTTTAAATATACATGTATTAGTATTCTTTTTGACAAAGGCGTACACCTTTGTAACTTAAGCCACTACAATCTAGATACAGAATAGTTTCATCAACCTCCAAATTAACCGTGTTGCACTTTTCTGTAGCCTTACAGTATTGTCTTTCTGAGACTGTTATAGAAGTGGAGTTATATAGAACCTTTGAGTCTGACTTCCTTCACTTATCATGCTTTTGGGACTCTATTTATTGTATGTTATCAGTGACTATAATTCCATAAGTTGTTGTTATTACATGCTGTCTGCATATTAATTCATTTTCCTTCAGTCTTTCTAATCTGTGGATTGGGTAATTTCAGTTGATCTATTTTCAAGTTTCCTGATTTCTTAGATCATTCCATTTGCTGTTGCAGCCATTTAATATATTTTTACATTTTTGTTCTTTTTAGCTACAGCTGAATTTCCATTTTTTTCCCCATACTTTTCACTTCTCTATTAGGATCCCTTTTCTGCTATTCATCAAGACTTACTGTTTTGTGTATACTTTAGTTGTTTGGATAAAACATACGCTTTGAAGTCTTTCCTAAGTCCCAGCATATGGACCCACTTGGAATTGGTTTCTGTTGACTTCCTTTTACTGTGTATCTTGTTCCTTTTACTGTGTATCCTGTTTCTTCACATCTTTTATAATTTTTATTTGTAACCTAGAGGTTGTATTTTTATGTGGACCTTTAATCTTAGCTGATCTCAAATTGCATACTTTGTTTCTCTGAAGTATGTTGCATCTGATAACCTGTGCTTGCTTAGTTGCTGCTCTAGCTACATTTTTTTTTTTTTTTTTTGTAAAAGCTTGGTCTCCTGGGGAGTAGTATGGAGGACCAGCATCTGCACCTCAGCAATTTGTGGTCAGCCAAACCTATGCGCAGAGATTTTGGAGCTTGCCCTCTATAATTCTCTACTTCTGGAGGGGTTCTCATCTGTCAGTGATGCTCTCTTCTCTCTGACTTCTTAAGCCAGTAAAGCCCTCTTCTCTTGGGCTCTGTATGATTGAGGAATTAATTCAAAGAATCCAAATTTCCAGGAGACTTTTTTTTTTTAAGATTTATTTACTTATTCATATAGAACTGGGGTACAGGCCAGAGATGCAGAGGGTGAGAGGATTCACCAGAGACAGGGAGGGGAGCAGAACAGGCAGATCTACGAAGTACACCGCTGAGGGGAGCAGCGGGCAGGCCAGGAGAGGTCTGCCTCACCATGTGGATCTCCTCCGGGGCAGGCAGGGATCGAACTCATGAGGAAGTGGCTCAAACTTTTTAGTGCTGTGCTTTAACCCGCTGCGCCACCAGGGAGGGCCCAGGAGACATTTTTTTAATAAAATTAAGTATTATTGATAATAAACTAAGCTGGAGATAGCAAAAAAAAAAATTAAAACTCATAGATTGTAACATCGTGCATCTTTGAAGGGCATATTCCTCTACAGTCCACCATTAGAGGATTCTTGGTGTCTCCCCTACGCATTTGCACCTTAGCTGAGCAGTCTATGCCTATATGTTTATGTAGCTCTGCCACTGTGTCTGTCTGTCTTAAATTTCCAGCTACATTTCCAGCCTAAAATGTTTTCTCTGTCACTTTGAGCTGTGTGCTCACCTGAGTTCACCATGTTGTTAGCAAGTGAGGATGGCACTTAACATAAAAATGTCATATTGAACCTTGATTCTGTTCCTTTGCAGTTATAGTTTTTCAAGAGCAAGCTTGTCTTTCACTGTTGTATCATATGCAACACTTTCAGTGCTTTTAAATAACTTTAAAAAAAACTATCCAGATTTAAATAATAATCTGCAGGTTTACATGAGCATTTCTGTTGGCACTGTTTAGAGTAGGCTTGTTTTCACCCTCTGGTTTCCTTTTCATTTTAAAATTTGCTTCTACCTGTTTGTTTTTTTTCCCCCTCTAAAAAATTTTCCCTATGACTATTTGTGGTTATAATATAGTCTTCCTAGCCTCTCTAGTTCTTGATAGAGCTAAAAGTGACTAGTTCCTTATCAATTTAAGAATTTAAGCTTTCAGTATCAGAAGGTATAAAAACTTTTTGGAACTTATTCAAATCTATCAAATTTTGTGTGTTTTTAGGTTTTCAGCCTTTTATTAAGGAAAATGGCTTATCAAATGAACCTTCAAGATTCTGATCCTTTAGAAAGTCTTAATCTACACCTTTTAAAGGCTTTCTATTTAGTACAGAATCAAATGTACGCATATTTAGGTATTTGCTTTTTAATTGGTAGGTCTCAACTGATTCATTTGCTCTGTCAAAGTAGATTTCTTCCACATGGGAAAAATTCTTAGAACATTTTGTTATCTCAGTGTCCTCTTAGCTGCATCTTGACTTTACCACCTACACCCTTCGCTAGTTAACTTTCTGTGCAGTTGAAGTGACTATTCTTAACTCTTTTCACTCTTAACAATCAGATTTTTCTGGTATCTATAATGCTTGGATTACTTTGTTTGCAAAGTTGGAGAAAGATAACTTTGATTTATAAAAAAAATACTGATTTTTGTCATTCAGATGATCAACATATATATCATATAACTTTTGGTCTTTATCCACAGTTCTCTTAGCTCCCAAAGAACTTTGAATTTCCTAAATGTTGTTGGCATTAAAGGTATCTGTTGTTTTTATTTATTTTTTTTTTTCAGAGACAGCAAGGAGGCAGTCTTTTATTCACAATCCTTACTTGACCATTGCCAACTTAGGCTTCACCATTATAGCATATAATAAGCAAAAAGACATTGGAAAAAGGAGAGAGGTATTGCAAAGGTTTTGTTTGACTCAGTAACATTTTACAAAGTGAGTAATTTTTTTTTTTACATGCAATGGAGGAAGAAAAAAAAAGTTAGACCACTTAAAAATATTACCAGGCAGTCTCTAGATATATTTTTTAAATCTTTGCAAATTGGAAGGAATGGTGATAGACTAGAAGACATTAATGTGGTTGTGATAAGTCAGGTCTGCACTGAGCTTTGTGTGACTGGATAAATCACATCTTTGGTCTGAACTTTCCCAACCAATGAAATGGAAAAGTTCTAACATTCTTTCCTCCTCTCCGGACCAACTCTAGGGGTGAGCTCTGAGTATCTGTTGATGAGATTACTACAATGATTTTTTTTATTATATTAGCTTATTTTTATGTGTTTTTCCATGTCAGTTGCAATCCCCTTGGGTTTCCCATCACCAAATCCCCATGTGCCATCATCATAGTCCAATGCATTCCCCCCCCCCACTGTTTTTGATCCCGTTCCTCACTCCACCCCCCAAAAATGTCTCTGGTATATAGCTGCTCATCATTATCATTATTTTCTCGCTTGTTCCGTTATATTCCTGCTATGAGAGAAACCATCTGGTATTTTTCCTTTTCTTTCTGGCTTATTTCACTAAGCATGATCTTTTCCAGCTCCATCCATGTCACTGCAAAAGGCATGGTTTTTTTGATTGTTGAGTAATATTCCATTGTGTATATATACCACATCTTTTTAATCCAGTCATCTATTTTTGGGCTGTTTCCATGCTTTCCAATTGTGAGTAAAGCAGCAATAAACATGGGGGTACAGGTATCTTTTTAAGTCAGTGTTTGTCTTTTGGATAGATACCTAAGAGTGGAATTGCTGGGTTGTAGTGAAGCTCCATGTTTAGCAGTTTGAAGAACCTCCAAACAGTTTTCCATAGTGGTTGTACTAGTTTGCATTCCCACCAGCAGTGCAGGAGAGTTCGTTTTTCTCCACATCCTTGCCAACATTTGTTGTTGCTAGTTGCTTGAAGATGTGCCATTCTCACTGGGGTGAGGTGGTATGCCTCATTGTGGTTTTAATTTGCATCTCCCTTATTATGAGTGATGTTGAACATTTTTTTCATATGCTTGTTGGCCATCTGCATTTCCTCTTTGGAAAAGTGTCTTTTTAGTTCTTCTGCCCATTTTTTGATAGGGTTGTTTATTTTTATTGCGTTTCATTAGTTCTCCGTGTATTTTTGTGATTCTCTTGTTATTTCAATGAAGGTAACTTGGAAAACATCTGAGTGTGGGGATTGTTTGCTATAGGGGCTGTAGGTTGGGCTCAATTGTCAGTGACCTGTGATTTTATTGGTTATGCCTGTGGCATGAAACCTTCATAAAACACCAAATGAGAGGCTTCAGAGCACTTCCAGATTGATAAAAATGTAGAGATTTGGGGACAGTGGCTGCATGTAAAGAGGATATGGAAACTCCATGCCTTTTCCCATACCGTGTGTTATGCATCTTTTTTCATCTGAGTGTTCTAAGTTTCATCCTTTGTAATAGATTGGTGATCTAGAGAGTAAACAGGTTTCCTGAATTCTCTGAAAAAACAGGTTTCCTGAATTCTCTGAGCCATTCTAGCAGATTAATTGAACCTGAGCAAGGTGTCCCAGGAACTTCTGGCTTACAACTAGTTAGTGAGAAGCACAGATAATCTTGTTTTTCTGATACCAAAAAAATCTACCTGATATGCATATGCATATGTGCCAAAAACATGCAACCAGAGTTTGGAAAAGAAAGGACTTACTAATACAGAGCCAGGTCAGCATAAAGAGAGGAACCCCACAATTCAGACCTGCCTCCCCAATAGCGGTCTTATGTCACATTTTGGGAAGCGTGACTGGCTGCAGACAAAGGAATGTAGGTTGGATAGTTACAAATTGATCCATATAAGGAGAAGTCTTTTCAAATGACTGGATCTTCCTAATGGATAGACCTCTCTTCTAGAATACCAGGTTTTTCTTCCTATCCTTGGTTCCATGTCAGTGGGAGTATAGTTTAAAGTTATTTACTTTTGTGCATGTATGACTCAGACCTGGCATCATCTGTTGATTCTCTGAAGACCAGACCTAAGATACTTAACCATGCCCGACTGTTCCTGATTAGGTGGATCAGCCACGATTCCAATTCTAACATGAGTTGTGTATGGATGATTCCCCATATCAACAAGCAATTCTCGGGGTGTCTGAGAATTCAGCTCAATTTTAACACTGTCTTCCCCAAAGATAGCATCACATTTCCCAGGTAAAGGGGTTACTCTCCCTAAACCAGCTTCCATTTCAGATTATAGCTGTAAATCTGTGTTCCTATAACTGGGTATAAATCAGAAAATCAAATGTTTGCATGACCTTCCCTCCCTGCCCCCCCGACTTAAAATGCTAGTAGCAACAGTGGCACCACCAAGCTCCATCAGTGGAGACTATTTTATGCAGTCTGTGTATTTATCATATTATTCCTACTTTAACTATATGTTAATGTTACTTAAGGTTTTGTGTGTTATTTAGTGTGATTCGATGTTTTATATTTGGGGTCTGGGAATGCTTAAATTTTTTTTTTACATAAATTAATGGCAATTACTTTTGTCCTTTATATCATTTTGGCTTATGAAAGTTTTTATAGAAATGCTCTACTTTTGGATAATGGGAAAATTTGTAATAATAAATTTGCTTGCTTTGAGTTCAAATTGGAGAAAGTATGTAACTTTCTAGAGCACTGCTACATTGTAAGGGTCATTGCCTTTAATTAATACTACCTGGAAATAGAATCCTAGGGTGTACTTGTTTGGGTGGCTGTAGTCTCCTGCCACCCCATCCCCCCTTTTTGGTAGTAGTATCTAAGAGAAGGGGAAGTAATCGAATTACATTTTCTCAGTTGACTTTAGTTTCCTGAATGCCTGTCCCTAGCCAACAGGACTAGTTGTTCTAGTGTTTATAGTTTATTTCCAAAATATGGAGGATTTAGATTAATAGAAAACTGTAATGAACTGTGTGATGTTTTCTGAGAATTTTGTTTCTGTTAGCCCAGTAATAATTTTTTGATGATTACAAGATTCAAACAGCATTAAAATTTGATTTTTCTAATTTAAAATTGACATTGGGTATCACAGGTGTCAGTTTATGAAGGAATTATTTATGGTAAGAAGTTTCGATACAAGGAATGGTGAGCTATAAAAAATTTTGGGAAGATAATTCTGATTATAGTGGAGTAGATAAACTGGTTGTAGGATAAATGGAAGTGATTGTGTTTTTTCTGCCCTTCCGCCATTAGTAGCTATGATCAACACCTGTGGTCTAACACGTGTGCTTGATAGTGACACCTGGAGTGTGGTGAGGGCGTGCATGAATGGGCAAATGCAAGCCAAGAGACATAGAAGGGCAGCAGCAGACCATGTCGCAGAGAGCAGGAGAGACCACAAATGGACACAGGGAGCTCAGAGAGAATGAAGAGTCACTGGGAGTTGGGAGGCCTGCCCGCCCTATACCTGGTTATCTCACTACAAATGGTGTAGAAAGAACATCAAAAGCCTGTAAAAGTCCTGCAAGAGCTCCAGGATTACTCCTTTGCCAGTCTGCCCAGATCATAGAAAACCTCAACAAGGAGGCTTCTTGATAGATGTTAATAGTTTAAACGGAGACAGCAACCTTATGAGTGAAAGGGAGAGAAGGAGTCAGAAGAAAAGTTTGAAGTAGACTTCATTTAGGAAAATGAGATGTCAAGAAAGGCTTAAATGTTTTTGATGTAGTGAATAGAGATGTCACTAGCTAATGGTGGGAGGCCAAGAATGAATATGGTATATTTATGAAGAATTCAGATAGATAGTAAAAATAGAGTGCCTATAGTATGTAAATCCTGATGTTCTCAAGGGTTTGATTCCAGTTGATTCCAGTTTGAAGGGTAAGGAAGAATATGTCTGAATCCAGCAGTCAAAGAGAGTTGAAGGTGAAATCCTCAAAAACATTCAAAGTTCAATGGTTGCAGGGTGGGGTGGTAAAAGTACAACTAGTTTTGAGAGAAATGTAGATGTGGCTTATGGAGCCATTAGTGGCTCCTTTACTAGGGTGAGTTTTTTGAGCATAGGAAAGATGTCTGACTTGGTTTAGCATCTTATAAATTGCTTTGCATATTGTATATGTTAAGTAAAGCCTTGAATAGGTGTATGCATGATGAAATAGGATAAATATAATGGCACCAATTACAGTGCAGAGATGGAAAGTAATCAATAGACATTTCAAAATAGGTTAAAATGTTTTTCTTATCTATGTATAGATGTTTTCTTCTATCTACAGCTTATTGATAACATTAAGAAATATGCCAGCATATGTAGACAAGTACAAGCATATTTTTCCAAATATTTCATGCTCGTATCTCTATTAGGACTGAGAAGAAATCTTTCACATGGTGATCCTCAAGTTGTATTGATGAAAATCAGATTTTCCAAATTTGTTAACCTTCATCTGAACATTCTTTTCTTTCTTGTTGGCTGGCTGTAAATTACAAGCTTGTTAATTTCAGTAGGCTTGCTTGGGAAGACATAAGGGTATTTCTCCCTTGCTAGAGACATGATAACCCACTGTAAAATGTTGGAAGATGTGACTTGAATTTACACCATCCATTCCTGGTGGTTGAGGAGTTTTTGGTCATTGCTTCCCATAGTTTAGGATCTTGCTCTCCTTGGGGAACTTGCTGCTGATCTATCTAGAGGGGATTATGCTATAGTGAAGGGTAAGGAAGAATAAAATGCTCTTAGAAAGAAATGTTAAGGCCTGAAACTGCTTACTGTGTTGGAGTTCAAGTATTGGGTTTTGGTGTGTGGAGGTCTTGGGTCCCTCTAAGAACAATTTTGACAATTTCCCTTTTAGTGGCATACCAGGAGTTTATTAAGGAAGAGGACACTTGCATAGAAACAGGCAAAGCTGCAGCTGCATTTTAAAGCTTTTTACTTTAGGAAAAAGAGAAAAAGGGGCGGGGTGGGGGTCCGTGAGCAGCACTTTTGTAGACACAGGCAGTAGAGAGTTGCTTTTTGCCAGCGCAAGGGGTTTTCTTTTACAGTGTGGTGGGTGCTGTCGGGGATGGCATTCATTCATTTGTGGAATGTTATCTCTTTGGGGTCAGGTTGGGTTGGTTTTCTGTAACTGATAATCCTTTCTGACCCTACTTACCTCAGATTTCTGGAAAATTCCATAGCTGGTTTAACAACTGGTTAATCAAAATTCCTACTTCTGGTTCATTCTTGTCTTTGTGAGCCTTTCCATCTAAATTTTTCTACTCTAAGCTTCCATCAACTGGACAGCATTGACATAAGGAGAAAATGCTCTAATTCTCATTCTACAGAACCTGCTAGGCCTTTTCCTTTCCCATTTTATCATTTTTGCTCTAATACTAGTTTACCTTTCGTGTTTCTCTGACTACATTTTTCCGTTTGACCTAACTTCTTTGTATCTTTTTTTTCTTTATTGTCCTTTCTCTTTTCACCAATGTATAGATGACTAGCTGTAATTTTAAACTATATAAGTTTTGGTAACTTTCAGTGAATCTGTTTTCACTTTTATAATTAAAAACTCAAGTGAGATTGAGTTTTTTTTTATTTTATTTTTTTATTTTCAAGGTAAGGTTATGGTTTTCCTGTTCATCTAATAACTGATTTTTCAACCCTTCGGTAATTCTTAAGTCTAGGTTTCTTTTTTTAGGAGCTTTCAGAGACTAAATTGTGACATTTGCTTACAAATTGAATTAACCTTTGTGCAATTCTCCCCCTCCTCTTACTATTATTTCACTCATTGACCTATCTAATTATTTTATTACATTAAAATGTATACTATAAGATTTTCAGTAGTTTATAGAAAAAAGTACTAAGTAACTTGGAAGAGAAAATAATAAAATAGGACAATTTCTTTAAAATGAAACTGTTCCCAGTTTCAATGACTTTGTTTTTTTGTTTGTTCTTTTGTAAAATTGTATTAATATACCTTGTCAAATTCAGTACTGTGTCTTCTTTACCCAATTCTGAATTCCTTTTAATCACAACCCTTCTTTATGTCCCTTTATTCAATCCAGCTTGGACATGTATATAGAAAGAATACAGGAAAGTGGGTTTCAGGAAACTTGGGTTCTAGTCCAACTTACATAATTTGTTCAAATTCTTTAACCTCACTTGGTGTGTGTTTGATAAAATCAGATCTGACTTTTCCCAACAGAATACATCTGAGCTTTTTTTTTTTTTTTAAGATCAAGGATTTATTCCACATAGTTAATTTTCATTGTTCTTTAAAATCCTGACATTTACCAGCATTATGTTTTTTTTTAAAGATTTATTTATTTATGCATACAGAACTGGGGTACAGGCCAGAAATGTGTAGGGTGTGTTTGAGAGGATTCACCAGAGACAGTGGGGAGCAGAACAAGCAGATGTACTGAAATACACTGCAGAGGGTATCAGCAGGCGGGTCACCTCCCTGGCTGGGGATCAAATTTGTACTGTAGTGCCTAATTACTGTGCTTTAACTAAGTGCTGTGTGTTAACCCGTTACACCACTAGGGAGGGCCACCAGCATTATGATTTTTGGCAAAATTACTAAACTTCTGAGATGTTTTAATTCTATGGGCATTATAATGTCTACCTTGTAAGGTGATTGGGAACATTAAATTGGTTAGTGAATATTAAGTTTATTTTCAGGTATTCTGTAAAGCTATTTTGTTAGGGAATTTTCTTTAATTTCATGAGAGTAGTAGAAAAATCACAAGACTCATATGAAAAGGCATATAGTATATGAATCATTGATAAGCTATTTTTGTGTTAACTACACTAGAGGGACTACCAGGATGTTTTATATATTTTTACTTTTGAGCAAATAATTAAATTTCAATTTAGGATCTCTAACTTGGTTAAAGAAATATTGTTACTCTTACTGGATGCTTTGTTAAGCATCTTAAACTTTTAGTAGGAAATGCATTTAGGAAATGCAAGTGAAATTTTGTTTGAAAGAATATTCTATGAAATTTGTCATTTTTGGTACTATGTTGATGTTTGGAAACATGAGGCACCTAGATGACACGTATCTTTACTAAGTTATATATTAACTTAGTAATATATAATTACACATTAATGAATAATTTAGTAGATGAATAGAATGAAAAGTACTTAAAAATACTTTTGGTATTTATTTTAATCTAATATGTGACTTTTGTATGCCTAGTATCTTATGATCCTATATTCATCACTGTAAAAACTGTCACAATACTATCAGAAAGTATGTAAAATTCTGACTTTTATTCTACATGGAATAGAATTAAAGGTCAACACTACTCTTTTATGTAGGTTATGGGTGCTACATGTATGCTTTCAGAGCTCTAGTGTAAGGAAGCTTGAAGTGGGATGGCAGGACGGCCTCATCCTTATGACAGTAACTCCAGTGATCCAGAGAATTGGGAACGGAAATTGCATAGTAGACCTCGTAAACTTTATAAACATTCAAGGTAGGTCGAAAATTATGTATTTCACATATCAAGACTCTGATAAATTGATTTATATTCGTGTCAAACTGTGTTGGGTTGGAAAGTCCTGTCAGTAGATGGGGGTGGCTCTAAAAATTAATAACATGTTTTTATATCTGCTTAAATGACTTCTAGAGAAATACCTCTTTCCTTTTAATTTGAATTTTTATTTCTAAATAAAGTTAAAATCTCCTTAGTTGACTCTGAATAAATACTGTGGTTATTTTAATTGAGAAGTCTGGCAAGACAAGTTAATTGTTTGTTTAAAACCCTAAATAGGAATTTACATGGTGCTCTTAAATACATTGTATGTAGAGCTATACGTGATAATTATAGGCTAATGTCAATCTTTGTATCTGTGCATTTTTAACTGTAAATTTATTTGTATTTGTGCTGTCATTCTCACCCTACTAGGAAAATCAGTTTTTCTGCAATGGCACATTTAAATTCTAATGCAGTAAATGAAACGAACTTCAAAAGTTTCATCTTCTTTATTACTTTTAAAGTTTTTATTTTGTTCTGTGTGACTTAATGTGGTACTTATTTAGAACTATTTTATGATCTGATATTTTACGATATTGACAATTCATACACCTCACATACAGGTATGTAAGCATGTTTTTATAGAGTATTGTATTTTTGAATATTTACTTATGAGCTATTATTGAACATTTAATTTACTTGAATATAAAATTCTCCTGATCACCAATACTAGCTTTCTTGAAAAAAGATAAAAACATGCCATGATAATAAAGTCCTTTGTAAAATTTCAATTTTGGGCACTTTAAAGCCATATGCTATAGATAGAAAAATGAGTGACTGGTACTTTTTAAGTTTCCTGGTAAGATGTATGCCTTTTTGGAAGACTTATAATATGATGTGGTCTAAGGTGAAAATATTAAACTTGACTTCATTAATTTTCATGATATGAGTGCTTTTTTATTTTTTTTCCCCCAATTTTTGGTGTACATGTGTGTTCAACTCTAGTTCTTTTTTCATCCCATTTATATGAATAATTATTTTATCTTTGAGATTAAAAAGGTGAATGGGACTAGATAATCTGCTATGTGGAATGGTTTTTTTTTTTTTTTAGGTGAATTATATGTTATCTTTTCTAGTTCTTAATGTTTTTCTGCTGATATGCAATACTGCGTTATGTGTTGACAGGGTAAAAATAAATTTGTTTATTTTATAAAAATAACAATACTTTTTCATTACTGGTATTTCATTTCAGTAGCAACTACCATAGCTATTCCTGATAGTATCAGTAACTTTTGGGTGCTGTTTTCAAGGTAGATTGCAGCAATATTGACTGGTTAAGTGAAAAACATTACAGACAAATAGAAAATAAGTAGTAACAGTAATACATTCAGTATGTGTGGATATATACACATACACAATGTTCTTTTAATGAAATCCTTTGAGTTGACTTTAAAAGAAAAACAGCTACTTTTAGGACCTTTTGTTCTTGTATATCTAGGAGCATAAATTTAACAATATTTTAAAAAATACATTTTACCTTTTTTTAAGATTTATCTATTTATTCATACAAAACTGGGGTACAGGCCAGAAGCTCAGGGGTGGTGAGAGGCTTCACCAGAGACAGAGCGGGGAACAGAACAGGCAGATCGACGAAGTACACTGCTGAGGGGAGCAGCGGGCGGGTCAGGAGAGGCCTGCCACGCCATGTGGTCACCTCTGGGGCAGGCAGGAATCGAACTCATGCAGAAGTGGCTTAAGCTTCTTAGTGCTGTGCTTTAACCCACTGCGCCACCAGGGAGGGCCCATTTTACTTTTTTTAATTATAATTTTTGAATTCATAGTTTAAAAAAAAAAACTTTTAATTTACTGTCAAACCATAAGCTTGAGGACCAGCATTCAGTTTAGGAGAGATTCAGGTGTCTCAGTACCATAATGGAATGCTTTAATAATCAGATATAGGACATGTGTATATACAGGTAGGACATTAAACTGTAATAGTGAGTTGTAGTAAAATAAGAGTGTAGGGGAGGCATCAGTATCAATTTGAGCAGATGAAAAATGGGACTAGAACTAATCTTGGATATCTAGGTAGATGGAGATGTTCCTACCAGGTGCCTTCTGGAGAGATTATCTTGTTTAATAGAGCTGTGTTACCTTCCTCACTTGGCAGGTGAAATAAAACAAGGGTAATAAAGCTTCCTGAAGCTATCCAACTGGTAAACGGCTGAGCTAGGATTGATAAACAAGTTTCTCATTCTTTTTATTTAAAAAAGTTTAGATAACTGACAGTGCTTTAAGTAGAATAGGTATAATGAACTTTCACTCATCTCCCAGTTTCACATTATCAACTCATGGCTGATTTTGTTTCATTTATGCTTCTACATAATCTCATCCTGTTTCTGAATCTTGTGTATTTAATGAGGTTTACGCAAAAGAAAATCAGATTAATTACTGGTTTGTTAGGGACTTATTATTTCTTGTACACAAAAAGTCCATAGATAAGCAATGCCTTATATATATTTAGTGAGTTCAGAATGTTAGGGTCAAAAACCTCAATTTCTCTTCACGGTCATAAGATGGCTATTGTAACTCCAGTTGCCTTGTCCACTTCCAAGCCAAGGAGGAGGAGGAAGAGAGAAGGGAACATTGGGAAAAGACTTCATTTATATCAGGAAATTAAATGTCACAGAAATTTCCATCAGACATCTGCTTATAAGTTACGCTGGCACTATGTCTCAATCATCTCTGGATTAGGAAGGTTAAGAAATATAGGTGGCACATTGCCACCTCAGGCAGAACTGATTTAAATAGAAAGTAAGTATCTTAGTCTCTTCAGGTAACCATAGACTAAGTGGTTTGTAAACAACAGAAATATGTCACATGGTTCTGAAGGCTGTGAAGTCCAGGATCAAGGTAGGTGGCATGTTTTAGTACATGATGATCAATGTCTCCCTGATTCAGATAATCTTGTTTTTGTTGTGTCATTGTATGTAGTAGAAGGAGCTGGGTAGTTCTCTCTATTCTCATGATCTAATCGCCTTTTCATATTCAAATACCATTATACCAGTACAATATATTTTGCCATATGAGTTTGAGAGGGGGGACACAGAAAGCAGTGTAGAAATAAGCATGCTTTGATTCAACTTTTGCAGATAATATAAAAAGTTCAAATTTGTATTTCAGAATAGCCTTTTATTAAGTCCTTTTTAGTCTTCCCCACATACTTTTATTGACAAAGGATAAAGATTAATGTCTTGAATTATAAAATAACAATATTTACCATGTGTATGCTTATCTTTGAAGTTTGAGGGGTTGGAGGACATGGCATAATTTCTCTCCCATCTGATACAACTTCAAATACTTTCTTTTGAATGTAGTTTTGATAGGATCTAAAGATGAGACAGAAATCTGACCATGGATGAACTTCAGTGTGCTGCTTGTGTTCCTCTGCAAGTACATATAAAGAATTAGGTAGTTCAAAAATTACTGAACCTTTCTTTTTTTCCCTGAGTAATTGTATAGAATATCTATGTAAAAGGGTTTGGTAATTTGCAAGAAGTTAAAGATCATTTCAGTTGAAGTTTATTTAACCTGAATTGTGACAACTTTTTATATTAGATGAGTTCTTTCTAATTAATGTAGGAAAAAGCACCTTTTCTGTTTGTTTCATTAAAATGCCTAGATTGGCAACATACTAAATAAAAGCTTCTGAATATTTGAATTGGGTTGAATACAACTATTTAAAACTCAGATCTGCAATCTGCTCAGGTTACTAAAGATAAATGCATCATACATTCAATATCAGACTTTGCCGCAAGGTTTCATTCCCACAGAAGTACGCATGCTCATTTTTTTCTGAGACTGCATGAAAATTGAGCTTCTAGTTTCCCTTTTCAGTCACTTCACAGTCCAAGCAGCAGTTTAGAAATGAAGTTTGCTGTAAAGAGAACTCCTTGAGTGAATTCTTAAAATATAAATATATATTTTTTTAATTTAAAGAATTTTTACTGCTCAGAATGGTACATAATAAAATACTGAAAGGAAAAAAGAAAGTTAACTGCATCCTAGTTTTTTTAAAACCTTGGCAAGCTGGCAGAGCTAGAATTAGCTTTACAGATGGCATTTGGCAACATATCTACATATCTCTAAGCCCTACTCTCCTGAGTTTTCTTCAGCCTGTCTATCAGTTTACAATATCCAATCACTGCACAGAAATGGAGAAATGGGACGATCACAGCTCACACGATGCTGTTTGGTTAGAAACGTCAGTGCTGCACAACCCACGGCTGAGTCAGTGTCTGTGAGAAAATGAACTGAATTAATATGTAGAGAGGGGGTTGTATCTCTGAACATTTAAAGCCTAAATAACTGCAACAGCGTTATGACACAATAGAGAGAGGAAAGCTAAAGGAAATCTGGACAGGTGAGGTAGAGGGAGACTGGGAAAATTTCTGATTGTTCAGAGGAGTCTTGAAGATGATGGAAATATCAGATGTGCTAAAGTTTCTTAGTAATGCCCAAGGATGCTGACCTGGCTTTCAGTGCTGCATTGTTTGAAAAGGCAGAGTCCCTTCATACTCTGATTTCAAAAATTTTTTCTTGCTTTTGTGTGTCTGCTTTGGCATATACCAAAGAAAGGTGTGTATTCATTTATTACATGATATTGCTGGCTTATATTTTTAAATAGATATATAGAAAGATGTTTGACCTTTGTTTTATTATGATCATTTACATTTTGGATGTAAAAGATCATGTCTTGCTTGTCAGTATAATGACAAGTTATTTAAAAGAAATGGAGTATGTTGTTTTCATGGATTTAATGCTGTTTTTGTATCATTTAAAATCAGAATCTTTATGTAACTGGCGAATGCTTTATATTTTGTATTTTTATGAGTATCAGCAATTTTAAGCAAATACTCATTTAGAAATTTTTTTTATATATTTGAAAATAAAATTCAAGATAGAGCAATGAAATAATTGAAATTACAGATTATTTTATAAAGAAGGAGGTGAATGTATTTTTACTTTGGGTGAATAAAGGGTTAGTTGAACCACATGTAGTAGTATTTCACAGAACCAAATCTATTTGATAAAATTTTAATTGATTAAAGTGACTTCCTTGTTTTTTTAGAACATAGACTCTGAAGAGATAATTTACATAAGCCTCTGAAATAGCAAACAGGTCAGGGTCTTGGATATTGCAAATTGATTTTCAACCAATCAGAATTTCTAAATAAAAATAATTGCTTTTGAATGAGGTTTTAAATCTTAACAAGTGATATTGCTTTATTAGTAAATTTACCACCGTTTTAAACATTTGACTGATGGCTGTTTTTTCTGTCCTTTGTGAACGATGAGTCCTGCTGATCCTACATTTGGGAGGGATTTTAAAAATTATCATTTAAAAATTGAGGAAATTATAGAAAAAATGATAATTATATGATTTTTCTCCATTTACTCTAAAAATTTGACCATCTTGATGGCTGTTCATGACTTACATAGACTAATAAGTGGTATCTTCTATTGACTTTTTTGTGACTTAGAGTTCAGAAATGTTTTTCTAAAATTTGTTTTAGTAATAGTTATAAAAGTTAATTTTCAAGCTACATCTTTCAGTCTTAAGCTTCTTGAACATATTCTTTTGCTTCTGCTGTGTTGTGAAAGTGATACTATGTTCAATACATAATTTGATAACTACTGAAAAGCACATAGAAGAAAAAGTTATTCTGTGTATGTAGCAATATAATATCATATATGTAAACTTAAAATTATATGGGGATATTACTGTATATACTCCTATAAAATCTATCCCTTAAGAAAATATCTTCTCTCATGAAATAGTATTCTGTAGCATAATTCTTAAAAACTGCACAATGTGTGTTCACTAATTTCAAAGATTTCTTGATTACGAGATCAAGATTTCACAAGTAGAAATGTAATTTTGATATTTTGGGGGATAGAAAAAGATAACAGTGAATTAATTAAAGGTCAGCACATTACTTTCAAACAAAGCAAATGGTTAAGTTTTCCCTAAAACAGGAAGCTAAGCCTTAAAAAAATCAGGAAACCAAAAAGGTTTCTTATGTTCTATTTTAAAAGGTGTAATCAAGGAAATTGTAATGATTGTGCATGGCATGAAAGGAAGAAAAAAAAATCCCTGCACTCTTACTAGGAGTTTCTTTGTTAAAGTAGAAGAGCAAACCACTAACATCATTTATCAGTGATGTTGATGATGATGATACAACATACCTAGGTAGAAGGATGTAAAAAACAATGAGTATAGAAGTAAAGAATGCATCTTTGTTAATTACTTGTCTTCTGGGCTAGTTGAGACATCTTTAAGGAAGTTCCTATAAAATCTTAAAAATTTTTGCAATGTACAAGAAGTGCTAAAAGATAGTGGATTCTAGATCTGATTTTGAAAAGGTAGATTTTAGAATAAAAATTAAAAAGCATTGCTTATGACTAATTTGAAGAAATATAGGTTAAAATTATCCAGGATGAGTTGGCTAGAATTAAAGTAACAATTTAGTTTTGATTATTCTCTGATGTATATGGTAAGCTAGTAATATAATTTATTTGGATTTATAGTATTATATGCTTGAATGTAAGTTGAAGGAAAGACCAGCTAGTTGTTAGTTGATTATGTTAATCAGCAATTTTGATTTTGAATGAACCTATTCAGTGGTTATTGATCTTACACAGTGACTTTGTTAACTTTGTCTTATTGAAAATTTGGAGTAGACAAATTACCACATTTGTGACGGATTTTAAGTTAGTAAATAATATTAAGTGATCCACAGTGATCTGAGTATGGATTGTTAGACTAAATTTAAACAGACTTTTTAGCAGTAGGCCTGAAAAACACTAATATACATTCTGGCAGCATGGCTTTACATCATGTATGGAAAATACCTTTTGGCAGTAACGTGACAGTCCCAACTAATTGATTTTAGATTCTCTTTCGGAAGAACTGAAGCTATGTCTTAATTTGATGTTGTGGGGCTTAGCATAGGTGACTAAATTTTGTTTTTTTTTTTTTTGTTTTTTTTTTAACAATACACAATTCAGATCTGCCTGTTACATATGTTATCTCAACTGTAAAATGAGGATGTTTTTGAAAGATTGTGTGACATTCAGTATTGTGACTTGTATATACTAAATGCTCAGATTAGTGTTGTAACTTGGTCATAACAGAACTTAGTGGTTCTAAATTCTAGAGGAATTTTGATCCTCATTGGGCATTTGGAAATGTTTGAAGAAATTTTTGATTAAGAACGGGGTGGGGAGTGCAACTAACATTTAGTGTATGTGAGAAGAAATTTTTGATTAAGATTGGGGTAGGGAGTGTAACTAAAATTTAGTCGATGTGATGGTGAGGCGTGCAACTAAATATTCTACAGTGCACAGTATAGCTCTCCACAAAAAGAATTAACTGGGCCAGAACCTGGACTAGGTGTAGACAGAAAAATTTAAACTCTAATGTCAAAACTACTTTAAAGTCAGAATTTACAAAAGATAATACAAAACTGTTAAAAACCCAAATTCTTTTTCTGTCATTAGCAGCAATAGTCAGCTAATTCATGGAAACTTTGTAAATAACATTCAGAAATTAGGTGTTTGGACTAGATTTTTCTAAAAAGCTTTTTCCCTAAATTTACATTCTGTGCTTTTGTGGGTTTGTGGTTTTTTTGATTGTTAATATAGTGAATGACCAAAATCAGAGGGCCTCTGATTAACATTCTCTTATACATTAATTTTATCAGTATAATTGTAATATAGTTGTGTTTTCTATTTTTAATTCTTTTAGTGATTAAAATTTAATGGGAGATATAGAGGAGGAAATCTAATGGCACTAGTCAGTCCCTGTTTTCAAAAGGCTATTTAGAAGTGATGACGAAATTGCAACAATTTCTCTCTAGAAGCCTGTTTTGTGAAGCAAATATGTTAAGATATTTACAGTCAGTTGATATGTATTTGTGCACCGTATCTTTCCCACTGATTTTATTTACTTTAGCCCCTTGGTAATAAGTAGAAAGGATGTTCTAAATGATTTTTTAAAATCATTTCTAATTTTTAGAAGTACCTTTATAGTGCTCAGTTGTGTATGCATTATTCTCAGTCATGAACAGTACCTAGAATAATAGCTGGCAAAAATAGTATTTTAGTTAATATTTATTGTATCAGTGACTATTCAGTAGATAAAAAATATGTCTGACAATTTAGGTCTGTATAATTGTTAATATTGGTCAGCTATTTTTTAGAAATACTTCATAATTTTCTGTGGTAGGGAGTTGAGAAATACTAAGATTGATTTCTGACTCCCTATTTTTTCCCCGCTAACCTGCATCTTTTCCATGAACTTTAGACTTATCTAAATTCCTATGTGATACATGTACTTGGACATCTTACAAACATCTTACATGTCTAGGATAAACTTCCACTTTCCAAACTTGTCATTTATTGTCAGTCAGCAAGTGTATCATTAAATCTACTTGGTTAAAGTTTTCAGTCTTTCTTGACTCCTCTCCCACCTTTTCATGTATTGAATTCTGAAGCCTTACTTTTCAAATTTTGTAGTCCACCATTTACTTTTCAAATTTTATAGTCCATCATTTACTATGTACATTGCAACAACCCTGGTTCACATACTTAGTTCTCTCCTGAATTACTTGCAATATCCTCCAAAATGGTCACATGTTTATACCTTAGTCCCTTTTCTTCCATTGCCTACTTGATCTAACATAAATTGAATCATATAATTAACATTTCAATGATACTTATTGCACTCAAACAAAAAGCAAAAACACTTGAAAACATTTCTTCAAGTCTCTTTATGATCTGGTTTTACTTTTGACTCTTTTTTTTTTTTTTTAATTTTAAGATTTATTTATCCATACAGAACTGCCAGAGGTACAGGGCCGGTGAGAGGATTAACCAGAGACCAAGTGAGCGGGGAACAGAACAGACAGATCGACGAAGTGCACTGTGGAGGGGAGCAGCTGGCAGGTCAGGAGAGGTCTGCCCGCCATGTGGATCAACCTCTGGGCAGGGATCAAACTCTTGCTGAAGTGGCTTTAGCTTCTCAGTGCTGTGCTTTAACCCTCTGTGCCACCAGGAAGGGCCCTTGACTCAGTTTTTAATTTTTTAATACTTGTGTTTCAGGTGTCTTACCCTTTGTGAATGCCATGAAAAAGCTAAGGCTTACTCTTGTGACAAGGTCCTTTCGCCTATTCTATATACATTATCAAAACTACTTCTTACTCCTTTAGGTCTTTGATTAGATCTCAAAGAGCCCTCCCTTGGCCACTGTATAGAATAGAGCCACCTGCTTCAAAATGACTCTTCTTTGTTGTGTTTTTCTTCATAGCATTTGTCACCATATACTGCTTAATGCATTTATTTGGATGTAGCCTATGCTTTCCTGTAGAATATATTGATTTTGAGGGCAGAGACTGTCTCAATTATTTCCACCAGGGCTCAAATAACAGCATAAGATAGTGCTTAGTGAATAGAGGGAATACGTGATAAAACTAGAAGAATTGCTAGGTGAGAGATTAAGAATACTTTCAGTTATTGTAGGGTTTAGTTGTCATTGTATATTGCAACTACCTGATACATAGTGATGAAAAATTAGCAGTAGAACATTTAAGTACTATAACTTCAGAGACTCTTCATTTTGGAGAGATGCTTGTCTAGCAACTTCATTTATTTAAAAACTAAGTTCAAAAGCCAGAAGCAAGGTAATGGACATTCTAAGAGCAAACGAAACTTCCAGCTCACTGTTTACATGAAATTCATTTTTACCAGCTAGGAAAGTTTATCTTGATAATAAAATGTAAGCTTGGACACTAAGCGGTTACTTCTCTTTCAAAACTTTTTGTATCTGTCTTCACTTGATTTCAATTGGGAAAAAAAGGTGCTTTTTTTTTTTTTTAAATCATAAAAATAGTTTATCAGGCCCTCCCTGGTGGCACAGCGGGTTAAAGCACTGCACTGAGAAGCTAAAGCCACTTCCGCATGAGTTCAATTCCCACCTGCCCCGGAGGTGACCAGATGGCTTGGTAGACCTCTCCTGACCCGCCCGCTGCTCCCCTCAGCAGTGTACTTTGTCGATCTGCCTGTTCTGCTCCCCACTCTGTCTCTGGTGAAGCCTCTCACCGCCCCTGAGCCTCTGGCCTGTACCCCAGTTCTGTATGTACAAATAAATCTTTAAAAAAAAAAAAGTTTATCAAACTTTGCTGCTATTTTTGCTTCCACCTCACTAGTTACTGTCATATCTGAGAGTGGGATTTTAGGAAGAAGAGCTATTTCAGGATTTGGGATGAATATTTAAAACTTTTTTTTTTTGGCTTTTGTATCTTGCTAAAGTTGTCTTTTATGGGGCAATATGGGATTTAAATAGCATTTAAACTATTTCTGTGGGAAAACAAATAACATCAAAACACAGACTTACACATGAAATTGGAATGAAGCTCATTTATTAGTTGAGAACTGTCCTTTTTGGTAATTAGCTTTTGTTCCTCAGAAAATTATTCTGTAGTAAGTAGAAAAACAAACTTGCAGAAAGGCTAATTAACCCCCCCAAAAAAGAGAAAATTTGCATTGTTTGTTGATTTAGAAATTTGATAGTATTTTTTGTATCAATTTACAACATGATGATTGATAAATTTTCCATAAAGGGTTGGTTAGTAAATGTTTTTGGTTCTGTGTTAGTAAATGTTTATAGTTCCTGTTGCAACCATACATTTTGCCATTATAAAGTGAAAATAGCCATAAACAATATATAAGTGAATGAGCATGATAGTGTTCTAATAAAACTTTATAAAATCAGTAATGGATTGAATTTGACCCATGAGCCATGATTTGCTAAATGTTGTTATAACACATGAAAATAGTATATGCAAAATAATTCTTCAGTAATATAATATAAAAGCATTTAAAAGTTTTAGTTTAAAAAGCTAGGCTCTCGTTGGTGGCACAGCAGGTTAAAAAGCACAGCACTAAGAAGCTAAAGCCACTTCCGCATGAGTTCAATTCCCACCTGCCCGGGAGGTGACCAGATGGCTTGGCAGACCTCCCCTGACCCGCCCACTACTCCCCTCAGCAGTGTACTTGGTCAGTAAGCCTGTTCTGCTATCCACTCTCTTTGGTGAATTCTCTCACCGCTCCTGTAACTCTGGCCTGTACCCCAGATCTGTATGAATAAATAAATCTTTAAAAAAAAAAAAAAAGCTACAACATAGTGGTATAAACAGCTTATTTTTCCCTGTGATAAAATAGGATTGAATGCATGCCGCAGTGGCTGGTGGTAGTTTGATAGCACTTCAACCCCTACGCCACCAGGGAGGCCCCATACTACCCACTACCCTTATAATCACACCATTTCCCAAACTCTACCCACTGGCAAATCCTGATTTATTCTCCATCAGTCATTTTGAGGATATTATCACACACTGTGTAACTTCTTGGATCTAGGTTTTTCTCTCACCATAATTTTTTGAGATTCAGTTAGACTGTTCTATGTCATGCTACATATATTAGCAATTTTTTTTATTATCTTAGTACTTTAAATGGATGTAGCATGATTTATCCATTCAGAGAGTGGCATGGTTTTTGTTACTTTGCTTTAAATACATATTACTTTAGTCTTAGACTTTTTTCATCTGGTTAAAATCTGTAGTTTCACTGACCAAAATGATAGAAACCCTTAAATCCCTCTTCAATCCTTATGAACCCTACCTGTCATTGGAAACTATAATTAGAATTTTTAAAGACAAATTAGGCAGCAAAGTCATATGCAGAAATTCATTCCTAGTTAATATTCTAAGGTGTGATTAAAAATAGATGTTTGCATCTGGGAGTGACCATTTTAGTAGATTTTAAACTTGGTAAAATTTATACTGCCTGTTCATTTCCTTATGCTTCAGTGCCTGATTTTAAGTGAAAAGTTGGTATAATTTAAACCAGAGCATTACAAGTTTATAAAGTTGTAAAATTTTTAAATGGAAGAATTTTCTTTAAGCAATACCAATTGTTTAAGGTGGGTTTTAGTTTACATAACTGCATAAGTATTTTTGAAATTTGTGATTTTAGAGGATTTGTGTGTAAGTATTCTGATTTGGGTTTCTGTAATAATTTCACTGGATAATATATATTGATCAATGAGGTTCTCCATTGGTGATTAGTTGTTAACTATAGTTAATGTGTTTCTGGTTTTATGGAAGCATGAACAATGTTACAAGTTTCTAAATTGGAGCTTCCTGGTAGGATAGTCTTACATATATTTTGGCCAAAAGGCCAGTTGTGATACACTATTTAGTAGCTTTTGATACTCATAGCACTGTACCACAATCAAGATAATGAATCTATGTCCATCATACCCAAAATTTCCTTGGGGTGCTTTGTCATCTTCTGCCCCTTCTAACCCTCATATCAAGATAACCACCAGTCTGTTTTGTGACAGTCTGAGTTTGTGTTTTATATAATTTTGTATGAGTGCACATTTTTTGGGGGGTGTGTGTATGTCGGGTGGGGAGTCTTTCACTCAGCATAGTTTTTTTAATTGATCCATGTTGTGATTTTTATTTTTAGTTGAGGAGTATTCTATTGTTTGGATGTATACCACAAATTGTTTATCCAGTCACCTGTTCATAGACATTTAGGTTCCTTCAAGTTTGGAGCTTTTTCTTTTTTTTTTTTTTTAAAGATTTATTTATGCATACAGAACGGGGTACAGGTCAGAGGTGCTGGGGCAGTGAGAGGGTGCAGAGACAGAGTGGGGGAGCAGAACAGGCAGATCAATGAAGTAAACTACTGAAGGGAGCAGCAGGTGGGTCAGGAGAGGTCTTAAGTGCCATGTGGTCACCTCTGGAGCAGGTGGGGATCGAACTCCTGCTGAAGTGGTTGGCTTTAGCTTCTTAGTGCTGTGCTTTAATCCACTATGCCACCAGGGAGGGCCCAAGTTTGGAGCTTTTTACAGAGAAAGCTTTTGAACAACAAATGTCTTTATAGACACATGCTTCATTTCTGTCAGATAAATAAGATGAAATAGATGAACCATATGACTGGTGTATATTTGGTTTATTAAACTACCGATTGTTTTTGCAACCAATTTCCACATTGGTAGTACCATTTTCTATTACCACTAAAAGTGTATGAGTTCATGTCACCAACATGTCAAGTTCATTTCAGATACATGTCACCTGGTAATGGGCAGTCTTTTTATTTAGGTATTCTAATAGGTACAGAATAAAACTACACTGTGATACCATTTCACATTTCTTTAATAATGATACTCAGATACTTTGTACATATTTTTTCATCCGTATATTGTAAATCGTTTGCCCATTACTTTGAGAGTCCTTTATATTCTCTCTATTGGTCCTTTATCAGATGCACAATTTCATGCAATTAACAATGTCATTTGCAGTGCAAAAATTTTATAGTTTTATTAGTTTTCATTAATTTTTTAATTGTGCTGTTTCCTCTAGAAATCTTTGAATTATATGTTTTAGATTTAAATTTCTGATGCATTTTGAGTTCATATTTATATAGTTTGCAAATCTTAAGTGTTTTCTCTTAAGGGTGCGTGAAGTGGGATAACCATATTTTATCCATTATTTAAGAACCATTTGATGCAAAGTACTGGTGAATTGACTTTCAACCTCTTTGCAAATGAAGTTGTCCATATAAATGTGTTCTTTTCTGAAGTCTCTGTTTTAATCCATTGATCCACTTGTCTATCTTGACAATAGTATGCTTTTGTTTCTTTGTTTTCCTCCTTAATAAGCCTTGAAATCAGGTTGTGTCATGTCAGTTACTAAAAAAATAACTTTAAAATGTCGCTTAGGCTATTCTAGGCCCTTTGTATTCCCACAAATTTTAGAGTCAGTTTCTTTCTTTTGACCAATCTCTTTGATTTTCTGTTAGAATTACGTTGTAGATGTAGGTCATCTGTGGAGAATTGAAATTTTTGCAGTATTGAATCCTAAGAACATGTAAACTTACCCATTTATTTAGGTCACCTTTAATTTTTCCAGCAGTTTTGTTATTTTCAGCATTAGGTCTCCCATATCTTTTGTCAGATTTATCCTTAAATCCTTTAACTTTAAAAAGAAAATTCAGTTTCTGATTCTTCTTTGCTAGTAATTAGAAATAAATTGCTTTAAAATATCTATCATACTGTGTTATTTATATGTTAAAATTGGTTTTTGAAGTATTCAGTCTTAAATTATACTTAATATCAGTCCTAAAATACTGATATTTTCATATATTGACAGATTTCACTTGTTAAGATTTTGTTTAAAATAATTATTTTTGTTCTGAGGGATATAAGTTTATAATTTCTACCCTTCCTGGTACTCTTTACTGAGAACTTTAGCCCTACCTATTGTCCCCAGCCTCACAGCTTAATGTCTTTAACACAAGATTATGGGGGTTTCTTCTCTCTGTTACTTTGGAAACTTTAAGGTAGTAATTTGAAAAGTTGTTAAATTTATTTGTTGTACATCTTTCAGGGACTTCTTTTTCATTGCGTCTTGCAAATCATTGTTTGATCATTGTTTATGGGGGATGTTTGAAACAGAAAAGTAAATTTAGTCTTTGTTAACTGTCTTGGCTAGAAGCAGATGTTGAGGCTCATTCTTTCTTCGTCTCCTTACCTGTCCTCAATTCATGTAGCCTGTTCTTTCAAGTTCAATATGAAGTAGTTGTCCCCTTTGAAATTACTTGCCCTCATTTTCACTTGCATATATTATTTTAAGTTCTAAAATTATTTAATTTAATAGAGTAAGACATAATTAGTTTCCCCACATCTCATTTTGAAGGTCTGATTCGAAGTACATTCCATTTGGGAATGAAAAGAAAATATGGGCATGCATTATTACACCTTTTGCATTTATTTGAAAATGAAACAGTTAGAAATGAAGCCAATATTTCAGCAGAACACGTAGTGGTATAAATGTTCCAGCTGCAGAGATGTCTGGTGAAAGTGCTTTCTTCAATTAATCAGTCTGCTTGGCCCTTACTCAAACTGAAGCATGTATCCTGCATTTACTTTAGTGTTAGCTATGTTTGTTCTGGCCATTAAATTCGTATTTAGAAAATGTTTAGCACATTTAAGGCTTCACAAAATAATTTGAAGTTAATTTTTTCAATATACTTTTTATATTAGCATGGATTCCTTTTTCCTACTTTGAACACATAAAGCAAAATCCCAGTATTTGTACATTAAGCTTTTTAACATAAATGTAGTTGGCTCTTTTGATTTACTTCCCTGGTCTCTTTCACTAGAAAGTAGGTGGGAGTAGATTTTTCCTTTGTAGGTTTATGAGGGACAGGTGCCTGGTTTAAAAACTGACAGGTTGCTTTTATTTCCATAGCTTAAACTGGTGTGGTTTTGGTGATGGGGGGGAGAGCAAGGTAATATTGTGGAGGTGGCACTGGAATGAATCAAAAGACTTTGGTTAAAGTGTTTTAGTATATTCACTAAATATGTGACTGAGCAACTCTTGTGATTTTCAACTTGGATATCTTCATCTGTCATGACTAAATTAATATTTAATGACTGATTTTATTATGTTAGGTACATTGATGAGCACCCTTATGTTTTACTAATCCTTTAAAATGAGTAGAATCTACTTTTTACAGGTGAGGAATCTAGGTTCTAAAATGTTAAGTAGCAGTAATGTCTTAGCATTTAAATGTTTAAGGATCATGTAATCCTAGGTCTTTAACTCTAAAGCCATATAGAACACTTTTATCTAAAACACTTTTATCTAAATTATAATCATTAGTACATACTAAGTGGTAAATATTCAAAATGCCTTTGTCCTGGTTCTCTTATTTTTGTTTCCTCAGTTTTTCTACCTACAGTATATTCTGATGATAAAAATCTTATATTTGTGTCAGCAGTTGGTTTGATTAATCCTAATCTTCAGGGGATGTCTTCTGAGATCTTAATGCATTTATTATCTGTTGCTTTTTTATTAGCTTTAGATTAGAGATACATTTAATCATTTATATTTGAAATTTGGAATAACGAATTGTTGACATTTCTACAGATTCATCTGTTTTTGTTAATGCTTAGATCATAATCTGAGGAAATGTTGCTAGTATTTAGCACAACACTGCACATAATACATGTAACTATAAGTAATTGTGTGAATAAATTCTGTCAACTAGATTTAGTTAATCATTCTCAATTTCTCATGGGCAAATTTATTGTACATATAGTGTTATAAATTTTATAATTCTATGGTTTTACATAGTACAATTAGCTTGTTGGATGTTTTAAAACAATTTGAAAAGTTCAGTGAGAATCAAAATGGTTGACTGAAGTTATTAGCAGGTACACTTATTTTATTTAGCAGGTAGACCAGTTATTTTGTCCCATACCTGTGAATTAGGTTTCAGAATTGCACAGTAGCATTTAAATTTTCAATTCAAAATATTAGTAATTTCATGTTAATAGTTTTTTCTTTAAAAACAGTTGTGATTTTATGTTTTACTTTTATGGCTAATTTTCTTTTCTGACTTATTAGTACTCCCTCACGTTTTGCTAAAGGAGTTGTTGACCACACCAAAATGAGTCTGCATGGTGCTAGTGGGGGACATGAACGATCAAGAGATAGACGGCGGTCGAGTGACAGATCACGAGATTCATCTCATGAAAGAACAGAATCTCAACTCACTCCTTGTATTAGAAATGTTACTTCTCCAACACGACAACACCACATTGGTATGTAAAAGTCATCTAACCTTTTAGCAGTTTTTAAAAGTATGTATTTACCTTTTTAAAGTAGTAATGACAATGAATCATGTCCAATACTTTTTTAGAGTAACTAAACTAGCTTTTCCTCTTTAGTTGCTTCTATTATTGCTTTGTTTGGTTCTTTCTGTGAAAAACAGATGTTAAATACAAATTAAAAGTGAATTTTTTAGAGTCTAAGACAGTCTTACAGAATTTGAGAAGCCTTTAAAGTTGTGATAATGTAGTTTTAAAAATCTTTAAAGTTGATTTTTATATTAGATATACAACAGTGGTTTGTTTTAAAGTAATTCATAGTAAGTTACTGATTAGAATCTTGGGTTAATCATGCTAATAAAGTGAAAGAATAAACCATCATGGAGTTACTCATTTTGATTTCTGACTACATTTCAAAATTAATAGTAAAAATAGAAAATGAAAAGGGAAATGTGAAGTATTTAGCTTTCTTGGCAGTTAACTTTGAACTTTTCCCCTCCTACTCATTATTATAAATTAACACCTCAGGTAAATACATTGTGTGATTATAAAGCAGCAAACTGAAGCAAAAGTATGTAAGCAATATGAATTTGATGATTTTCATTTTTCCCTCAAGAAGGTGCAAGTTAAATATCTCAGCATTAGTTGAAGTAGTTTGTATTTTAACATCTATTATAAATAGAAACCATTTATATTAGGATATAATTATGCATATTTTGAAATTAAATGTTTTGAAAGACATATTAGTACTGATAAGCCAAAAAACAACAAAAAATGTAAGAAAGAGTTGACAGTTTGTTATGTGCAGTCAGTATTTAGGAAGAGAATAAAAGTAAATAATAAATTACTTTATCAAATTTTAACTTCTGGAATGCTATCAGCTTTGTGGAAATAGACAATAAAAGGGAAGTGTCAGTATCTCTGGAGATACAGCAAACTTAATTATATAATCAGTAAAACGGTACAGAGTGTTCTGAGTAGTCTGAGTCATGGAGGAATTTGGCAAAAGCTGATGAAACTGAGAGTCACCTTTAAAATTTAGTGATCTGTCTTCTAAAGGAAACTTATTACAGAATCAGATAATTATGTCCATTTTGTGAAATACTGAAACATCTAAAAAAGATTTTATAATTTTACTTATTAAAATTTAAACAGTAATTATCAGATCCTATAAAATTTGTAGTGTCTTTAGCCAACAAAAGTGAGAATGAAAAGAAAGTATGTCATCATTTATTAAATCTGCCTTATTTGGTACATACTAAGTCATTTGAAAAATAAATACTTCTTGCTGACTGCTCCTTAGTGAATTTTTATTTCTTTACGTTGGGACCTTCCTTCTGTGAGATAAGTACAAGTCTGATAATGCCCTTATTACCTTAGAGAGGTTAGCAGAGTTTTTACGTAGTTAGTGTTCTCAGAATATTATTAATACTTTCAGATTTAACAGCTTAAATTTGTATTGTTAGTAATCTTTCATTAACTTTTACTGCTTATTTATTAGCTGTGAGCATATTCAGTTCCATAGGTTTCTATTTTTAAGTGGAGTAGTAACATAAAATTCAGCTAAATTTTGATCTTAATCTGGGTCAGTGTCGGTCAGATACATACTTAAGATTTGCAAGGATTATTTATTTTAGAAAACAATATTTTAGGCTTTATTCCTGTTAAGTACATGTTTCTGATGTTCTGTGAAAAGGTCATTTGAAATAATAAAGCAGAAATAATGTGATTTAAAACTTTTCTAATCAAAAATTTGTAAAAGCTATATGCAAATCTTGAATTTTGAAGAGTAATTTTAATAATCATTACATCTTTATTTCAGAACGAGAAAAAGATCATAGTTCCTCTCGTCCAAGCAGTCCTCGTCCTCAAAAAGTATCTCCAAATGGTTCCAGTAGCAGTGCTGGGAACAGCAG
>NW_004567116.1:30270245-30270895 GCF_000260355.1 Condylura cristata
TGAGAGAAGCATGTGACTATCTTTGTATCTCCTTGGATGTTTGGATCTGGCAGAGAACATAACTTTACACGTCCTAATGAGAAAGGAGAATATGAGGTGGCAGAAGGAATTGGTTCCACTGTGTTTCGAGCTATTCTAGTGAGTACTTCTTTCATATATGTCTTGACCTAATTATAGCACACCTTCTTGGTAGATAGGTACTTATATTGGAGGCAGCTCTCAATTTTAATACTTCTGTGGTGAAGTATACTAGGTAATTGGATATTTTAAAGAAAATACTACTTAAACTAATCCTCATTTTAGTATGTAAAGATAATATATACATATATGAATTTTATGACCTTTGCAAAGATAACAGTATAGGGGTATGCATCTTTTAGGTCTGCACTGGCAGTAACATATCTGTAGTCATATTACTCCCCCTTGTTTAATTTTCTTAAATATAATCCTATTTTGCTACCTCAAAATGAATATAGATACTTGAATTGTAATATTTTATGGCAAATAATCAGCAATATAGAAACATAGAACATTTTAAAATCACCCTTTAAATGTATTTGTTACTGTATTTGGTTAAGCCTTCTTATTTGAGGTTTTATCTTTTTTTTTTTAAAAAAAGATTGATTTATTTACGCATACAGAACTGGTAC
>NW_004567116.1:30280035-30314757 GCF_000260355.1 Condylura cristata
TATATAGATTTTTCAAGTACATTGAAAACAGAGATGTGGCCAAGTCAGTTTTGAAAGAAAGGGGTCTTAAGAAGATAAGATTGGGAATAGAAGGTAAGCCATTTCATTAATTCCTTTTGGAAAATGAAAAGGGTTAAAAATCGGATTCCACTTAGAAGTTATTTTAAATACACTGAGAGAACAACTAATCAGGTAAATGACTACTGAATGCAAAGGTAGTAGATGAATAATAAAAATTGGCTTCTTTTATTTGAGAAAGTAGGCCACTAGAAAATACTTATTTTGTAAGATTCCTCCATAGCATAGATGTATGAATTTGTCTCTTATTCTGTAGTTTGCCCTACTTCATTTTTGGCAGAGTCTATGTAGTGTATGTGTGCAAATGTGTGTATCATCCTGTGAGGCTGACAGAGGTCTTTACTTAGTGATGTTGGAGCTCATCAAAGCCCAACAGAATTAAAGACTACTTTCTGAGAATCCACATGAAAGTCATACTGGTAGTTTGTGTTTTGAGGTATAATAATGCTGCTTATTTTCAGACTAAGTGCAAATTGCAAGTTTATTTCATCTTAAATACATTTTTTAGATTGCTTTTTACTTGACTTATTTTGGTCCATTGGCCAGGTCAGATGTTTCTTTTATTTGAAAATACCCTTACTACACATGAACAAGATACTGTTATTTTATTTTCATTGAAGTGATATTGTTAACCATCCTTGCTAGTGTTTTGACAGTATAGGAGTCCCTCTCTGATAGTTACTGTAGCACTCCCATCACTTGAGACAATAGTCCCTCGTAGTCCATGTGCTCTTCCCTCTGCCCCACTCCGTTTTCCCCCACCTCTGGAAGCCAAAGATCAGCTTTCACAGGTTGGGTTCACAGTTTGCCTTTGTCTAATTTTGGTTCGTTTTCCTATGTTCCACATATAAGTGACACTATCTGGTATTTGTCTTTGTCCTTCCCATTTACTTCTCTGAGCATAATCCCTTCCAGCTCTATCCGTTATTGAAAATGGAGTGAGTTTATCTTTTATCGCTGAGTAGTATTCCGTTGTCTGTTTTTGGGCAATTACCTGCTGTTTAAGTAGTGTTGCTGTGAACAAAGGAGTGCAGGTTTCCTTTTGGATTAGTGTTTTGTATTTTTCTGTGTAGATACTTAAGCATGTAATTGCTGAGTTATATGGCTGATATTTTTAGTCTTTTGAGAAACCTCCACACTGCTTTCCATAAGGACTGGACCAGTCTACATTCTCACTAACAGTGTAAGAGGGGTTTTTTTTGCTTCATACCTTCTCTAGCATGTGTTTATATCTGGTAATTTTGATATGGTCTTTCTCACTGTTGTGATTTGATATGCATTTCCCAAATAAGTGATGATGAACATTTTTTTATGTCCCTGTTGGCTACCTGTATGTCTCCTTTGGGTAAATGCCTACTTTGCTCTTTTGTCGCCCCAGCCCCACCCCCACTCCTTTTAAAATAAAGGTATAATTACTTGAGGTTTTCTCTGCTGATCCAAATTTGTTTGTAGTATGACTTCCCACTGTTTCCCAATAGACCTACTGCTTTAATCAGACAGATCTCAGGGTCTCCTAAATACGTTTCCTGCCTTGATAGTTTAGCTTATGCTGTTTTCTTCTAAAAGGATATTCTTTCTGCCTATCCCAACCTTGGTCATTCAGTAAGATCCAGTATAAGGGAGGCCTTCACAAAACTTTTTGCTACTTTAGAATTTTACTCCTGAGTTATTTACACCTTCACCATTGCCCTCATATTTTATGTTGTACACCTTTGCCGTTTTGGCTGATTTTTTGATTTTTTGAACAATTTCATCATCTCTAGGAGACCAGAAAACCCTTTAAGGCAGTACCTGGGTATTACAATTATTTGATACAAAAGTTGCTAAAATCATTATTGTTGAAAGAATAAGCTGGTAAATTTGGAAACCAGAGAGAGACTTCATTTCGCTTTATCGTTTTTTTAAGGGAAAAATCATTCTCTTCAGGAAGGTAGTTATCTAGGAAGTTATTTGTAACAGTAGTCTCATAGTTCAGTTGCTCTTTTCCTAAGTATTTACTTAGTGCCTATAATGTACAGGCATATGGTAGGCACTGGGGCTGCAGAGATAAGACACTGACCATGTAGGAATTCACTGTTTAGGTGAGAAACTTACCAAAAATTAAATACAAAAAATTACAAGTTAGTGCAATAAGTACTTAAAGATGGGAATTTTAAAGACTTTTCTAATTGTCCAAGAGGAATCAACAGCAAGGGGTTAAACACGGAAGCATTCCTGATCTGTAGTGTTGTCCTTTCATTGGTAATTGACTAGAAGTGTGAAACAAAAAGTATTCTACAGAAGATTGTCAGAAGGATTTTATCCTGCTTGTCCTGTGTTACCCTGAACCTCAACCCCCCACCTCATATGCATGCATTCCACCCATGGCAAAATTTCCTATATTGATGTTCACTTTCATCCTTATGCAATTATCATTATCTGAGTCCCTGGTAAGTGTGTCCTGTTTTTCTGATCCTTGCTGTGGTCTGAGCCCCTTGGTCCAAATCAGTCCCACACCTGCTTTTTAGTTTTATTGGGACATAGACAAATTCATTTACATATTATCTGTGGCTGGTTTCACTTTTAAGTGACACAATTGAGTAGTTGTGACAGAAACCATAGGGCCTGCAATCCTGAAATATCTATTGTATGGCCTTTTACAGAAAAAGGTTTGCCAATTGCTATTAGGAAAAAAGGACCTTGTAATAGCTTCTAAGGTGAATTAGATCTCTGAAGAAATCACCTTACTGGTGAATGAAAAATGTTCAGAACTAGGGTTATCTTTAGTTGTTACTTTTCAGTGATTATGATCCAAAAGAAGGGTTGTAGGTATAATTAATCAGAAAGCTGCTTTGAATTACCAGTTTGAACTTCTTTGTTGTCGGTAGTCATAACATTAAAATAACAGAATAGGTTTAAAATACTGGCTTTGCTGACCTAGATGCAAAATCAGTGAAGCTAAAGAGCTCTATAGTTGTTATTTAACATAATAAGGAAAGAAAACCCCCAGAGCAATGTAAAGATGAAATCTAGGTTAAAAGAAAGGTTATTGTGACAGTAAATTGCAGGCTTTGAGGGCAGATAATCAAGGACAGTAAGGATTCAGAGAGACAAAGATATACCAGATTACACACCCTTGTATTCAGGAACCATCCCTTCCATGCTCTTTTTCTAGTGGTTGGATTATTGAGTAGCTGACAGGATGGAGGAAAGGGTTATGATGACTTACATCAGTAAGATTTCAAGTTTTGGTGGTCAAACTGCGTAGATTGTTTCCCTCTTGTTTGTTCGGGAGCTGTAGCAGCAAAGTACTCTTTAAGATAAATTGGTCTGAAATGCTTGGATTCTGTTGTGAAAGCCTTTCTTTCCTTCAGGTTATCCTACCTACAAAGAAAAGGTAAAGAAAAGGCCTGGGGGCCGACCAGAAGTGATTTACAACTATGTCCAAAGGCCTTTTATTCGAATGTCCTGGGAAAAGGAAGAAGGGAAGAGTCGACATGTAGACTTTCAGTGTGTGAAGAGTAAATCTATCACCAACCTGGCAGCTGCTGCTGCAGACATTCCCCAGGACCAGCTGGTGGTCATGCACCCGACTCCACAAGTGGATGAGCTGGATATTCTCCCCATCCATCCCCCTTCTGGCAGCAATGACCTTGATCCTGATGCACAGAATCCAATATTGTGATGATGTTTCTTGAAACCATAGCATGCTACTATTCACGGTGACGTTGCACTCTCATTCTGCACTGCAAGGCCACTCTCTTCATTGTGAGATGCACATAACAATGTTTAGGATGTTGCAGTGTGGGCTTTTTTAAAGACCAAAGGTAGCTGAATGGTTTTTTTTTTTTTTTTTTAAATAAGTACAACTCTAGCATCCTGAAGTTCCGGTTATATAAATGTAATTTGTTTACCAGTAGGTTTGTGAAATTGGGTCTTTGTATGGGGGACAGTCCTTTTTCACATGTCTAGACCTTTTCAGAAATTGTAGAAGTTGGCAGCTGGGGTATTTTCAGTCTAGGTATTTGTCACACCCCAGGTAAAATGCAGATTATATAGTTGCACTTTATAAAGGCGGTTAAATGGAATTGTTAAAGCCATTTTTATAGTTGTGATGCACAATATGTAACTTAAGTGCTTCTCTCAAGTACTCCTTCAGTAAAAAGTATAGTTTGCTGCCCATGATGAGCAGAAATATGAGTTTCATTGGGCTTATTTGAATGCTTATGACAAGATTCAACTACCCACCTTATTTATCTCAGTGCCATTTTCACCCTTTGAGTCACACGCAGGGAATATGAACATTCAGAGATGGTTTATTATTCAGTCTGCCTTACCCTTAATCTGTTAACGTATTTATTTACTAATTTTTATTTTCCGTAAGCGTTAATGGGATCGCAAAATGAAGTGTTGTTCTTCATTTACTAAATGATTGTAAACTCAAGTTTTTCATCAAAATAAACTTTCGTTGTTTTAAACTTTCTGATCAACTTTATAACCAGCTTGACCAGACTGAATTCATAAGACCTTGTAAACGTTATCTGGTTTGTCCTTCCACCATTGTAAAACACTGATGATCTAGACACGTAGCATTTTTCTATTTCAAATGTGAATGGTATTTATAGAACAAGGGAAACATTTATTAAAAATATTTAACTGTCTAATACATTATACTTTAACCCATATTTATAGTAAAGGATTCTTACAAGGAAGAATAAACGGCTTTATGATACAATTAGTATAAGAAATATCCACGTGGGACTTCTTTGTAGTGTAAAAACACCATACATCTGAAATGACCATTTGCATATAAAAGCTACCAATGATGCTTCTGTGCACAATGATTAAAAAATTCAACACAAACAGAATCCAAAATATACAATTAATGCAAGCTATTCACAGCTAGCCCAGTAATAACATGATGAAGAAACACTGGCGCAGGCTTAGGTCCACTTTGTCTGAAGTTACACAGGTAAGATTGACTTGTATCAATGGCTCTGAGATGGCTTTTATGAAGACAGCACATAAAAGCTGGTCTCTCATCCAGTAAGCTTCATAGACTGTAAAACTCCACCAGTAATGCACTTTTGATCCTTAGCTGTTGTCAAAGCAACAAGTAGTGTTTACAATGGCCATGGCAAGTCACTGAAGTCAACAGGGCCGCCCAGCCCAGCATCTGCTTCCAAGAGGCTCATTATGACAGCCATTGCTGCCTCATCATTACTGGGACTACTTGAGCCTTGGTCATTGTCTATCATGTCTATGCCTATGTGAGGGTTCTCACCTGTGGGAGGAGATGGAAGACCAGTCAGTGATTGCATCAAAGCATGCAGAACAATCCTGAAGCACACTTAATAAGGAAGTTAAATAGTGAGAAAACATGTTTTAGGCTGCAGTGCCATATATATTTTAAGTGTAAAGGCATTTTAGTTTATAACATGTTAATAGAATGATTTACAGAAGAAAAGATAAATTGGAAGGTAGAAGTCAGGAAAAAAAAATCTGGAAAGACTAGGTACGCAAATTTCCCATCCTTAAGTGACTTAATACTCTCTTAACTGCTTATTGACCACCTTTACATCTCAACCTTCACTGGCTCTCCCCTGAAGAGTTTTTGCTCTGTATGGCAGGAACAAGCCCATGTCTAGACCATTCTCTTGCAGTCCATGGACAAATTTGGGCCCACACCTGAACTCTTTAAACAAGATTTAAACAAAATACCTTTTCTCTTACCAACTTATCTAAAAGTAGCTTGTGCACAGTTCAGTTAAAACTATGCCAGGTATTAGCTAAATAAGTAGGTATAAAAAGATAAACTTGTGCCCACTTGAAGAATCATGGATGGAGATGGAAGTAAAGTAAGCCAAAGAGAGAAGCTGAATGGTGTCGCTTAAGTGGACTATGGAGAAAATGAGGGTCAGGAAATCAGGAAAAGGCAGCTTACAAGGAATGCTTGAAAGCCGACTTCAGAACCAAAGCTATCAGGACCTCTCTGGTGGCCAAGTGGTTAGGTCTCAGCGCTAGCAATGCTCTGGCCTGAGTTCGAGCCCCAACCAGGGAGGTTAGAACTCCAGGGAGCTAACCTACATGGAGCAGCAGCAAGGTCTCGTCTGGTCTTGCGCTGCTGCTCACCTCACCTCACCTCAGTAGGTTTGCTCTTGCATGACTCTACTTCCAGCACCCCCCCGGGGGGAGGGGGGGTGCACCACGCGCCCACTTCCCTCCCCCTGATCAGTTCACACTAAGACTCGTGTATTAACAGACTCGTTGTGTATTAGCTACCAAGAGCGCATACTAGCTGCTCCGGACATACGGACATCCCACACATTCCCACGGCAATTCAAATTCAAAAAATCATTTATAGCCATCCAAAGAGTTGCTATTAGGTATGTATGGTCCATCCTAGGGCAAATTTTGCAAATTTTACTACATTTTACTACATTTTTACTACATTTCTCGCTCTGGCTCTGTTCTCTCTTCTTGTTCCTCGGGGGCAGAGAGCAGTTCTATGGCATCAATATTCTCTTAAATTTTAATTTCTCAGATATGATAACATTGAGTCCCTGTTTTCACCTCCGGTGGTAAAAACTAGCAGGTGGCAACTGTAACACCTTTGTAAGAAGGAGACTAATGTAGTTTCATTTCAGGTGAAACCTTATTCATGTTTGTAATTATTTCTCTTTTCCTCAATGTGTGCTATAAATTTTGTGTACTACAGGAATGAGCTATTGTCAAATAGGGAAAAAAAACCCCAAAAAACTATGCCAGGTATTTTATTGTCAAGCTTACTACAGTGTCACTTACCAAGAATAGAAGAACTATCTGAATATGGATAACCCGGGTTATCTTGAGCCTGCCCTGGTAGTAGGCCACCGGAAGGAATGTCTGGTGTCCCTCCATTTAAAATCTACAAACAGAAGTTTTCACATCAGGTTCATTCATCAAATGCAGTGACTTCAGCTTATTTAATGAATTCAAGTGGTTTGGAATGATCATAGTAAGAAAAACCCGGACCCCAAGACTTCCACAGATTCAGCCTATACAGGTAATTTAAAAGCAGTTAGCTTAGATCATGCTGCTCACCTATTTAAGGCAAAGGACTAAATCTCAATTAGCCCATTTGGGCTTTCCCCCCCCAAATTAGAGTAACAGATCTTATTGCAATAGATGCTGCTGGAAAATGAGGTGGGGGTGTGGGCTGTGAAACTAAACAGTCCTAAAGAGTCACAAATGAGTAACAAATCTCTTCACTTGGCGCTGACTTACACTAACCAGTGGTTTAAGTTAATAAGATAGGCCACGGAGAGCACTATTAATTTCTTTTTCCATTCCTAGTTTCCTTCTCCTGGTTGAGTCTCATTATAGAAAAGCATTTTGGGGGAAGTATTTGGGTGTAGGTGATAAAACGGTTTTTGGTAATAATGGTTTCAGGGCAGGTGTGATTCCAGACCTTGCCAGTAGATGGCATTAAAGCTTTTAGCTCAGCTTTTTATCAGTTTGGTCAGGGACCCATTTTGAGTTATGCCGCTCTTCCATATGTTGACACATTTCATTATACAATTTCAAAATGTAACCAGTTTCTCTTTCAATTTTGCTTGAAATTCAAGCTAAAATTTTATCATCACTAACAAATACTGTTAGTTGTTTTCCTTGAAGTGGCAGGTTTGCTCCATTCTCCAGAAAATAGATATCTGAATAATCAGTTTGTGATAGTGAAAATGGTGTCCTATGAAAAAAGCATCAGGAGAGGGAGCTAGGCGGGGCCTGCTCCCATGCAGCTCTGCTCTGCTCCACTGTTGGTTCTTCATCCACATTGGAGCCCCCATCTCCTTCAAGTGGTCTCCCCTTGGCTTCTCAATTCAATTTCAGGCACAAGACTTTTGGCTTATTCCCCTTGCAACCACCATCATACAAAAGCACGTGCTTTTGTATACTTCCCATTTTGTAACATTATTAAAGAATTTTACTTCAGACTCTTGTAAAAGCGATCATTTTTACTGTTTCATTTAAAGACATTCTTGACTGAACTGGCTTTTAAGTTACCTGTATGAGAAGTACAATGATGACACCGCAGCATGGTGTTCCTGCCCTGAGATTTGCAAAGCATCCATTTTATGCACCCTTGCTCTTACGCTGTCAGTACACATAACACTGAAACCAAATTCATGTTTCAATATTAAAATTTTTTTTAAGACTGCTATCCATATACTGTTTTGCTGCTGAAGACGCATAAGAATATACATTTCCAGAATTGCTCCAGACCTGTTTTCATAAGCCCAAAGGAAAGGAAAAGCTTTCATAAATGCCTCCATTATTTAGTGCTTTGTGATGCACAATAGCTTTAGATGTCTGAGTTGGTATGAAAAATCAGGACACCTTGATTTAGTTTGTCATCATACTTAATTTTGAGACAGTACTTGGCTAATCTTTTAATATTTGGGAACCTAGACTTCAAACCTTGATTTCATTATATATAGAGTTTTAAGTATAAGATGCAAGAATGTTAGAGTAGTAATTTAAGTACTCTATAGGACTGGTAAACTTTCAAAACAGTAGTAGGAGCTCCTGTAATACTAGAAGTCACATGCCTGAAGTTGAATTGAGAAGCCAAGGGGAGACCACTTGAAGGAGATGGGGGCTCCAATGTGGATGAAGAACCAACCACGGAACAGCAGAGCTGCATGGGAGCAGGCCCAGCTGAGCTACTTCTACTGACGCTGCTTCCGGAGTCCTTACCAAAGGCCTCTCTGGCACTTGCACATGTACGTGTTACCACGTAACAGGACTACCATGTGCAGGGTGCTGGCTGTCCTACCTAATGTTGCAGCCCCTTTATAAAGAAAACCAGGGCTTAAAAACTTGTAAGGGGTCACAGCTAACACCCAGAAAGCCAGTTCAAAAACCCAAGTTTGTTTTACTTGAACTTTTACCCATTAATTTGTTGAATTTTGAACCTCTCCGGGAGGAGTGAGAATCTTTTTTCAGAAATAAACACTTTTATAGAAGATTTGTACATAAAACCAATCTGTTGCCTTAGTAGAACAAGTGCCCTCACCTGCCCCTCCTCCTGGCCGCACCACTGCTCATGGTAACCTGAGAGCCCAGGTGTGGAAACCCATGGCCTTCCTTCACTACATCTTATGTCCCAGGAGTCCCGAATGGGTAAAACACTAATATTCTTTCTCTCTGCATATAGTCTGGGAGACAGGAGATGGATGACTATGTCCAAAGATGATGGCTGCTAGTCTGTCCTAACCCTTATTAACATTGGGAACTACTGGTAGATTTTTGATTTACGATGATTATTGGCCTAGACTTGTATATTCTCCAACAAAGATGGAAACAGATGAATGCCTTCTAAACCCAGAGTAGAGCCTTCCAGCCAGCTCTTCGTGAAGACCATGACTGACAAGCTACTGTGCCCAGCACAGCTACATCACAGGAGACCCAAGCAGCAGATCCCTAACTTATCTGCAGTTGCAAAAGCAGAACTTACCTTTCCAAGCACTGCTGGTGAGTTTGCTGTTCCCAGTGCCTGCACTAGACACTAATGATTATTTTCTCCCTTGAAAACTGGCAGAGAACTGGGTAAGTTTTCTATATGAGGCACTCAACTAATTATTCTCTCCCAGGGAGTCTTGAATTGTTCCCTCAACGCAACAGAACCATCTCTCTGCACCCCGAGTCGAACACAGTAACTACTGAGGATGTCAGCGGCCTTCCTGGTGCTACCGGCAGGCTTCTGTACCCTACACCTCACAGATACATTTACTTTGAGAAGGAAAAAAGGGCCTAATTTGTGGCAACCACAGCTGTTATTGTATATGTCCACTCCCAACATTTGAGAACTTGAGCAAGAGGCTCTTTAGATTAAGGAGGATCTTTGTGTAAGAGTCATCAGGTTTACCTTCTTGCCTCCTGGAGAGGAGGCATCCGGGGGAGGTGTACTTGTGATGTTCAATGGGCTGGAGCCACAGCTGGAAGGCGACGACCCTCTTATCCTGTCATGGAGGAGAGGCCTTTGTTACACTGCCTTACACATCCCCCCTCACCCTCTGCCCCCAGTTGTATTCCACACAAGCACGAGGAATAAAGATCTATAGAGGGGTTGGCAAAACTTCCCTGTGAAGGGCCAGACAGTAACTAGCTTTGGCTCTATAAACAATGTGGTCTCTGGCTTAATTACTTGACTCTGCCACTGTGTGATACTTGAATGAATGGGTTGTATCTGTATTCCAATAAAACTTTATAAAAATAGGTGCTAAACTAAATTTATTCTATAGGCATGCGATCTAGAATGCAGACCTTGGAATCAAGCTTGTTAAAGCCCTGGGATTAGAGTCTGTATTCTAGGTTGATTAATTTCAACTAACCAACCAATTTTATTTCCTCACAGAACCTGTATTTCAGGGTTGGAGACCTTTTTAATACCATGAACTGGAATCCACAGCAAGTGATTCACCTTGTTCCTACAACAGTATCTGCTGAATATTCAGGAAGTGAAAGGGCCAGGGTGACTCCGCGCCACTAGAGGGCAGACTTGCAGCTACATAGCTAGACGTCGGGAGCATGTGGTGGCAACTGTGCAACCAACCACCAGCTTTAAGCTTCTGTATAAATACTCAAAGACAGCTTTTGGGCTGCCCAAGGGGCTCCCCATTTCTGTCCAGCAGTCTTGACTCTGGTCTGTACTGCCTACTTCTATAGATTTGTGAATGCATTTTCTCTTTTTTGGATTAGAAACAAACAGTAACAACATGAACTTACAGCGCACACAGGTGCACAGTAATTTCTTCCTAAAAATGTGTTTGTCCTTTTCCTGTATGACAATGAAGCCACTGTTTACCGACAGCCCGTCTTGGAACTGCCTTTTGCTCATTAATTACTTCATCTTCAATACCTTCCTTAAAATTATGGAGTTCACTATGGTGATGGCACACGGGTGACTCAGTGATGGGAACCCATGGGGATTATAATTTGAAATAAAAAAAATGTACAAAAATGATATAAAAATAAATGTTTTATATATATATATGTATACACACATATATATGTAATTATGGAGTTCTTTCAAACTAACACCCCAGTAAGTTGGGCCTCATTCCTGGGTTATATACACATTCTCCCCTTCATCTCTTCCAATCTGCTGTCCACAAGACTTAACCTAATGCTCTGAACATTTGCTTAGCATCCTACAATGAGTAGAGAATTGGCTTTTTTTTTTTAGTCTAAACTCAAATTATGCTTATCATAATTTCTTAGGACTCTTAGTACTATCTTCCATCATGAAACCTCAAAAAGACTTGCCAGTTACATGGCCTGCTTTTAGACCCCAAATGTGCCACTCAGATGCCCACTCTGGTATTTGTATTTTCTAGAAGGAATGCCCACCTTTATCACATACCCCAGTTAAGATCAAATTAAAATTATTCTTTCCTTGCTCAGAATTCTCCTTTTTCATTGTCATAAAACAGACACAAAGATTTTATAAAGTCCTTGAGGTCAAGTTCTCTCTTCTACTATTCTTGGATGAACGCAATCAAAACACAGGGTTTAGTGGCCTATCATTTACACGTCTTTCCTGAAGTAGACCAGGGCAGCTACATTCATTACTCCTAGGGCAGGAACAGAACTGCTCTCTGTTGGGGTAAGCACCCTCTGGACAACTGGAGAACAAGCCCATCCTCTGAGTCTCTTAAGAGAGTCAGCACAGAGCAGCAGGGATGGTTTTTTCCTCTGATTATGTTCCTTTATGCCTTCTTTCCCAAGTAGTCCACTACCATTCTCTCCATTCCCCAAATTCAAATCAACTCAGAATGGCTGCTTAATGAGGGCTCTTGAAGAGAGCACCTCGACATGTAAGCACTCAAAATGCATCAGTCATCCTGTGTCAGTTTCTGGTTAGGAACTTGCCCACGTCTCTCTCAACCACACAGCGGTCCTTGGGAAGTGGGCATTGCCTGCCTTATGGTTTAACACAACATGTTGAAACCAAAAAATTAAAGGATGTGCCTAAAAAGCCGAGTTCAGAGGTCCAGGCTTATACACAGAAAAGAAGTCTTGCCCAGAAGAACTTTCCTTACTACCTCACACACTCAGTCTCTGTTACTAACCTCAGGCAGCCTTCTGACTTGCAGCTGCTAATGTTCTGTGAGGGCTTGGTCACTTTGGCCGGTCAGTGTCTGCTCGAGTCCTGAATGCTAATGCACATGCATCCTCACTGGAAGCTCCTTGAGCCATATATGGAGTAGGATGAGGGTGAGCTTCCAGGAAGTCCCCTTTAGCCCCGGCCTGTTCGGATTTAGTGTCTTTATTTCAGGCAGCATTTCTCAACCTTGGCACTGCTGACATTTTGGAGTAATTCTTTTTTGGTGGGGGTGGGAGGGAATGGGGCCAGCTGCCTGTGTGCCACAGGATATTCGACAAGTGGTTGCCTGGTCTCTATCCACAGGTTCCCACCGGCTGTGACGACCCAATGGTGGGCAGAGTGCTCAGGTTGGTGGTGGAGGACTAGAGTTACTTGCCTGTGAATTTCCATGATTTCCTCAGCAATCATGCGACCTATTTTTCCTGCCCCAGCCCTGGTTCCCCCTGGAATCCCTGGAACAGTGGGGTGGGTCCTCTTTGGGCCACCTACAACAAAGGAACCAGAGTGGGAAAGGGGAAACCGAGGAAGAAATGCTATGATATGTTAAAACCAGTGTGTCCCATGATGTGGAGTTCATCACTATGGTTGTGCCCTGACAGACATTACAGCCACCGCGGGTCCAGAAACGGCATTCCACAAGAATAGGTTCCGGTTTCCTTCCAGGACCAGAGGCCCAGCTTGTATGAAGTATCTAATTTCTCTTGTGCACTCAATGTTTGTTTGCCAAGTGCTGTGCCGAGCACCAGAGATGGGTCAGCATCCCCAGCCTCAAGGAGCTCACAGTCTTAATGGGGTGACAGATAAAGTGCTTTTTGGAGCAAAGTGTGGTTTGCTGGTTCAGGCAAAGTGTACACACCCAACAAGGCACCCAACTTATCTGTGGTCAGGAACAGGTTCCTGAAAGAGCTTAACTTGGATGAGTTTTCAGAGAGGAATGTAAATTAACTTGTCAGAGGACTAAGGAGGGAAAAAGGATTCAAGGCAGAGCAGTAACACATGCAAGGGCGCTGAGGCAGGACAAGGGCAGAAGCTCATCCCACCTGACCATGAAGGAGTGACAGATGGGCATGGAGAGGCACGGAGGCCTCAGGTGTCCTGCTGACACACTTAGTACCAAGCGGACCAGCGGCACCAAAAGGCTCCACAGAAAAGGCACTGACTTAGATTTGGGTTATTAAAAAGTCCACTGCCTGGAGCATAAACTATAGGGGTAGATGCGGCAGGCATGGGGAGAGAAGAGAGAGGTCAGGAAGTTATCTGTGATCTGGAGAGAAAGGCGTCAAAGCAGCAACAGGCTGCCAGAGCTCTGAGACAGAAGGGGCAGGGATCCGGGTTGGATGTAATATGAGGCACGGAGAGGCCGGTAACAGCCGGAGGGAGCAGTGCAGACCGGCGGGCGCCTTGGAGTCGACTCCAGGTGGCTCCGTCCAAGAGGCACTTGGAGAGACAGGTCTGGAGCACAGGAGAGAGCGGACGTAGGAGTCATGGATGGAGACGGGACGGAAGTGGAGGCGGTTGCGAGGAAGGGTACATCAGGTGCAGACAGCAGGGCTAAGGCCGTGCCCTGGGAATGGTACCCCTTCCTACACCCCGTCACGCTGCAGCCAACCCCCACCACAGGAGCCAGTGACAGTCACCAAAGAGCATGTCACAGCCATGAGGCAACACACAGGGAGAAAGCACAAGAGAAGCAAGGAGTTTGCTATTTCAGGGGCTTCCTGGATGGGGGCAGCCTTGGGAAAGAGGGGTCCACAGAGAGAGCAAGGACGACAGCGTCCTAGTGCTCATTCTCTCAGGGCCTCACTTGTTCCTCAGGACATGCTGGCTGGGAGCCTGAGTATCTGTGGCCCCAGCAGCTGTTCACAGGCAAGCCTCGGTGCCCAGCAGTTCACAGTTACCTTCTCCAGAGGGCAGCAGGCTGTCCATGCTGTGGGGGGACGCTGTGAGCTGCGGGAAGGCTGGGTCCCCACCTTCCAGGACGTTGGCTCTGCAAACAGCCCAGCAAATAAGGAAACATGAGACACGCCTGCTCGGAACCGTGCATCTTTCACCTTGGCCCAGGTGTCCTGTGTTCCACTGGACCCGGACAGGCCAGAAAATGAAGCGTGCGTCTGCGTGGCTGGACACATTTTGCTGTTTGCTAATGCGACAGTGTGCCAGCCTCTGGCATTGCTGCCTCCTAGTCTGTGCAGGGCACTGTTCGGCAGAGATTGTGATACTGGCAACCCCTGCCTCTGCTTCGGGGCCTCCTCTCCACCTGCAGCACACCCAGCCCCAGACCTTCACTCAGCTCCAACCACAGGTTGGGGGCAGGATACCCTGGGGACGAGCCTGGGGAGCAGGCTTGGCCACTGAGGAGGTCCTGCCCTGTTCACGCCACACGGCAGGTGGCAGGCTTGAGGCATTACTCTGCCAGTACCTGGGCCTCGCTCAGCCTGGTGGGGCTGACGCCTGCCCATCCTCGGCCGCAGCCAGCATGAGCCATGCCTGTGGGACCCTCTCCCTCCACGGCAGCACCAATGGGTGCCCTGCCAGCAGGTCCTGAGCCTCAGAGCTTGAGCTTGACTGCTGTATCAGAAAGGAAGCGCTGCCCTTTCCTGGCCAAGTCCACAGGCTGGGGGCCTCGCGGAATGAGCACTGACTTGTGCTCCGCTAGTAACCCTTTGGCTTCTGTCACTCCTAAGGGGTCACAGGATACTGGCAGGGTGGGATTGAAGGACGTGACACCCCCCTTCCCCAAGTGACGGGCCCACTGCGTTTCTCTTTGAAGCACTTACAGAACAACCGTGTTGGTGGAGACGATGTATTCTACCTCCTTGGTCCAAGGGTTCATGAAACTGAACCATCGACTTCGTAGCGTAATGAACGAACCATCCTTGATTTTAAACTTATAGCAGTTAGTTGTAATCTTTTCTCTGGTCTGTAAAACTGAAAATACAAAGAAGCCATGAACACTGTTGTTTCCCAGGCCTAGGTGTTACACTAACCAGACGCAGTGTGCAGGCTCTGGTGCCCTCACGCTTGCCTAAGCTGAGGGACTGGCGCTTCGGAGAACAGACTGTTTCTGGGAGCCTGATTCAGAGCCTGCCCATTCCTCAGTGGATGTGTCACTATTCATCAGTGTATGAAATGCTGGCTCCAGGGAGTAGCAGCGCCCTCTAGACACCCAGCTGCTGTCAGCCGTGAAGGGACCGTCAGTGGAGCATCTGAGGGCAGCTCAGCATTTTTCAGGACTCTGAATCCAGCGACACCACCCACCTGGGGGACCCCATTCTATGGTGTAACACACATCCTGGGCACTTCTCAGGCACCAGACACTGGAGATGGAAGAGGAGCCGGGACAGAAGGCCTGTCCTCGTGTGGCTGGGCGGAGGAGATCAGAGCCTGTGGGATGAATGCAGATTTTCCCAGAGGAGGAGGGAAGAGCCCAGAAGTGCTTGAGGGGCTGGTCAGTATGGCTGGAGCATGGGGTCTCCGCAGGTGGGGATGGGGCTGTGAAGCGGAGGAGGGTCTTGAATACCTGTCAATGGCCTTTGGGTTAGTCTACAGCAGGGATTTTTAAGCAGGGACATGTCATCAATCTCGGTGTCTCAGGGCAGAGGTGGGGTGATTAAGGACAGAACAGAACAGAAGGGAGCAGGCAGGCCTGTCAGGAGGTGGACACAGGGCCTGCAGCTGAGTCCTGGCTGTGGAGGCGGTGGCAGAGGGCTGCTCTGCATGTGCATGTCTGCACCAACAGGCCTGGCGCAGCATGGGTAAGGGAAGGAGTCAACGCTGGCTTCTCTCGGGAGGCACATACACAACTGTGTCGAGGGTAGGAGACGGGCTAGGATTCTGTGCAGATGCAGTCAAGGCCTGCTGTCAGTCTGCAGCGCCCAGGTGAGCTCCCTGAATAAGCGATACTTCGCAAAATTGCCCTGGCCTGTGTACAGAGGCCTGCATGGCAGTCAGGGTGAAATAGGGGGACTTCTGGGTTGGTTGACTTCCCCGACATGGGGGCAGATTTCTCTGAAGGTTTGATGGGCTAGGCTAGAAGCAGGGGACACTTTAAACTTAAGACTTTTGTAGACTCCAGCTTACCTTGCCTATGACATTCTGCAAGATGTCCTATGTCATCTTGGTGAAAATACTCATAACATGATGTGCCTAGAAGTTCTTGTGGTAAATATGCCAAAATAGCTGTTGCCCTAAAAAAGAATTATTTTAAAAAAGGAGAAACCATTCAGATGACGAACAAACATCTCAGCATTCGAGGAACCCTACTATCAGAAAAGGGGAAAACTGGTACCTTGTGGATATACAGACATTGAAAAAAACAAAAAAACCAACTAGTTTTAATCAAGGCTATAAAAACAGAAGGAAAGAAAGCAAAAAAGCCTTTCAGAAGGGTTTCATAAGACATCAGATGTTAGTGGGTTTAAAAGTAGTCTAACAGTGTTAGATAAAAATGGTGGCAAAGATCTAAACTGTAGTGCAGAGCCTCTCCATCTCCCTGCCCACCAGACACCTTGTGGCTTAACAGCGGGGCTCAAGGACCTTGAAAAGCAGGTGTCTCCAGCACTTAGTTACTACTTTTAGTACCCAGAAAATTATTACTCTGTGAAAGATCTTCAGGAGGCAGTGCTGAGCCGCAGCAAGCTTGGGACATCAAAGATCTGAGCCCAAGTCAACTACCAATTACTTGTGAATCCTAAAGAGGTCAGCTTTTCGGCTGGGTCTCTGTTTCTATTAATATTACATAAAAACTGAGACTGAGTTAGATCAGTTTTGTCCAAGAGGACTTTCTGGATGTAGAAATGATCTTTACCTGTGCCCTTAGCTACATGTGGCTACCGAGTACCTGACATGTGGTTGATGAATATGAAAAATCAAACTTTTAATTCTAGTTTAATTAAATTCAAATCCAAATTGCCACATGAGGTTACCATACCCCGTGACACTGTGTTAGGTAATTCAGCACTTGTGAATCTTTTCCAAATCCTACACTGTAAGATTCGGTAATTAATGGCCCTGAACATTCCACAGTTTCAGAGTGCAAACTCTACCTACTGTTTTCCTCTTTCCATGGACGTCACTCCCCCTAACTTTCAACACGCCAAAGAATGACACAGAAAACCTAGTGGGCCACATCTTTCATCAAGCCCTCACTTCCTTCTCTCAAGAAAGCCAACTGGTGGCCTGTGCATTCTCTGCCTTACTCGGGCTGACAAGTCCTCTATTATCACGTTCAAGGGTGATCCGTGACTCTCACCTCTGGTCTACAAAAACAAACTTCCCATCGATGGCGTGCCGAGAAACATATTCCATCGACTTCACCCTGATCTCCCCGTTCACTGGCTGTGGAACCACGTGAGAATGCAGCCGACCAATGGCGACGAGGCAGCTGAGGTTGCAGCCCTCGTTGTCTGGCTCGTTGTCTTCGTCTAGTCCCATCTTTGTGGGTGGCCAGCTTTTCAGATAGCCTGTGCTGTGGATTGTGCAGAAGCTTTTACGATCCGCTAGAAAACAGAAGCCGCTGGTGAGTGCCAGTGTGGCTGAGGCATGAGGCACAGGTAGCCCAGGAGGGGTCGGAAATCAAAGTATAGAAGGACACAGTCTCCCTGATCCAGATACAGGCATCCAGGGAGAGAAGGCAACTAGATGTGGCACCAGCCTCCCTGACAAACAAGAGTCTGCATGGCTGCGGCCCCAGGGGCAGAAATACAAAGGCAGGCCAGGGCAGCTGTGAAGGAGCTCAGGTCATTTGCTAGCAAACGTGCCCATCTTTGCAGGTAGGAGATGGAAAACTTCCCAAGGTATGGAAGTGGGGAAACAGTAAAACCACATTTTGGCTAGGCGCTGTAGGAGCAGAGTGATGGGCCATGTGAAGACAGTGGAGGCAGGAGGAGGACCACACCGTGGTCCACACTGCGCAGGCCGCTGAGGATAGGGTACAAGGGAGGCCGCCGGGGGAAGGCCCGGGCCCATCTGTTGGACACAGCATGAACTTCAAAATATTTGGTTCTAAAAAGAAAGTGAGGATGACACCAACTTCTTTACACCAGAGCTATTGCTGCTACAACTAATGACTCAGTGAACAGTTTTAGAGGGGATTTTTTCCCCCCAAGATTTATTTACACATACAGAACTGGGGTACAGGCCAGAGGTGCAGGGGAGGTGAGAGGATTCAACAGAGACAGAGTGGGGAGCAGAACAGGCAGATCAACAAAGTACTGGGAGAGAGGAGAGAGCATGTCAGACATGCCTTTGTGGAATTCAGTCTCCAGGGTACAAGAAGGCAGGAGGCGGCCTGAGGGTGGGAGTGGCTGACACTGCTGCCAGGAGGAGCTGGAGAAGCGGGCAGAGCTTCCACCCGGAGTGACAGGCTGTCCAGAGGCTTGTAGACAAAGAGCTTTCAGGCCTCGAAGGGCTCAGCAATGCTCACATGCACTGACCAGAGGCATGGCTGGGCTGAGGGCGGCAGTCACGTTAAAGATGTTCAAGTTTTCTTCAAGCACAATGGGAAAACCTGAAGGGGTTGGTCAGGTTTTCCTGCCACCTGCTCCATCCATAGACGATGCCATCCCTGCATCAGACTGAGAGAGCTGAGGGCAGCCTGGATCTTGTGACTGGTGAACATGGAGACATGTGACAACGATTCATATACCTTCTGCAGAAACAATTCAGTGTGTCAAGACTTCCTGTAACTGACCAGCTGGGGGGCAGGGTATGAAAGGTGTGAAAGGGGGTGAGGGATGTAAGGTGTGCACATCTGGGTGGAGGCTGGAGCCTTTTACACTCAAGCAGCCGCTCAGGTGGTTACTGCTACAGGCATCATGTGTGAGAAGCCCCTCAATATCGGTGCAGGTAGATTTAGTGAGTTGTTCACTTATGGATCTGGAGTTCAGAGAGAAACCTGGGCTAGGAACATCAACTTGGACTGTGGCAGCATGTAAATGGCCCTTAAAGTTAAGCGAAGGGATGGCATCGTCTATGGATGGAGCAGGTGGCAGAGCTGCTGGGACGGAAGCAGGAGAGAGCGGAGGAACCAGCGGGACTGTCCCGAAGAGAAGTGGCAGAGGATGAGGGCAATAAGAGGGGTGTGGCCCCTGGCCTCCAGGGGAGAGAATGCTTCAAGGTGGGGAAAAATAAAGTGACCATCACCCTCAGCCACCTGGAGGTCAAAGTGACTTGAGTAATTGTGGTGCACTGGTGTGCGCCGGGAAGCGGCCCCAAGCTGGGATTGTGGCTGACAGTATTCTTTCCCAACCACATTACAACACTCAGAATTTAGAGAAGGCTCTTCCCCTGAGACAACCAAGCAGGGCTCCCCCAATGTCCTACCTCTAGGGGAAGGGAGAGGGTAGAGAGAGTCCTGACAACTGTCCTGAGGCCTGCCGCTCTGACTGGCCAGGAGCCGCTGACGCAGCTGTGGACAGTCCTGTGAAAAACACACCTGACCTGAAATCGGGTTTGGAAGAACTGTTGAAATGGTTACCTTTTTTCTTTGAGCAGGTAGAGGGGAAATCCTTGTCTTCAACCTTTACTGAAGGCCTGTTACACTTCATCCTACAGAAGAAAGAACGTCGTGCTCCAGAACATAATCGAGATGGCCCAGGGGTTATATCTGTTTTAACTGGAAGTCCAGCTGCAAATCAACACACAAAACGTGATAAACTGAGAGTCGTGCTAGGTGTCAGGAGGGGGAGTGTGACCTTGAACAAAGTCTTTTCTTTCTGCCTCACAGTTCTATAGTGATGACATGAAAATGACACTTTTCAGCTTAGGGAGTAAAGATGTGCTGTGGACAGGTGTGCTGACGGCATGGAAATATTTACAGGCCAGGTAGACTGCAGCTACCGGATGAGCAGATGAGGCGCTCTGGGGTAGAAAAACACAGGGCCTCCGTCCAGCAGCAGTGACGGGGAGGAGGGGAAAGGAAGCTCATCGCGAGAAGACCAGTGGTGCCACAGGAGCTGTCTCACTGACTAGCACCAACCAAAAGGCCGAGGTGTCTGTGCTGCCCGCAGGATGAACCTGGGCTGGGTGACAGGGCGGGTGTGACGTGGGCACAGGCGGAAGCAGGACTGCCTGGCATCCTCAAATCCGGCTGCAGGCCAGAACCCCCCAATGTGTCAACATGCAGCTTCTGGATGTCATCTTAGACCTCTGCGCCCAGTGCAGCTCCGGCCCTGGCTGTAGCCTCTCCTGTGAGTGCTGTGGCGGACAGCGAACACAGCAGGGCTCCCGACTGCACAGAAAGGCTGTTAAGGACGTCACTCATGTGAGCATTAGCCTGCTGCAACAGCATGTGGATGTCGCAGCTACGTCACACACAGTATTAAAATTAACTTTACATTTATCTTTAATTTAATGTGACTACCAGACTACTGAAGGTCACATGTAGCTCCTGTGTGTGGTTCGCATTACGCTCCCACTGAACTGTGCTGTTCTAGACCAACTGAATTAGTATCTGAAAGAACAGTAGGGCCATTTACCTCAGAGAATCATGGGCCACTTGTCAATGCATAACGCAGGGCGAAGGCTCCTGCCTGGGGCACAAGCACCCCATTGCCCACCACAGAAGCAACTGTCAGAAAGTGGCTGCTGCTCAGGGCCCGGGTCTCACCTCCCCAGGTCCCCTCAGAACACCCACCCAGCTCAGAACCCCTCCCTTGGTCCCCATGGGAGACAACCTTGGTGGTCCAGCCTTCCCGCTCCTCCCTGAAAGTTCAGCTGCAACAGCACCATGCAGGCCACTCCTCTGCCCCCGTCCACAAATGTCCTGCCTTCATCACCCAGCAAACAGTAATTCATCTTTGCAAACCCTCCTCGGCTGTCATCAGCTCGGTGATGCCGTCCCCACACCCACATGAGAATTAGTCATCGTGCTCTATGCCTGCTACTATTTCTATGGCTGTGCCTATTATAAGGATGCTGTCTCGTCTCCCTGACTGTATAGGGCCTTACAGCAAGATCCCAATTCCATTCATCTTCCCTTCTCAGGTCCTTAAAAAATGGCAAGACCAGACTGTGAAGGGCAACAGGAACCAGGGACCGTGCTGTGCTTCGGGGAAGAGGAGAACCTAGCCGAAGAGAGTGGCCAGAGCATCCTCTGCTGGGCTTCCCTCCAGAGATGCTCATGCAGCCCAGGGCTGCCTGCACAGCACTGGGTGAGTACCAGCACGGCTGCTGTGCTCGCTGTGTGCTGGGGACTGTCCCACCTGCTCACTGTACACCAGCACATTTAATCCCCACCATAACACAGCAGAACAAGTACTATTCTGTAGGTATGGAAGCCGAGGTTCAGAGGCTAAGTGACTCGCTCAAGGTCACACGGCTGGTAAATGATGCAGCCGAGACTCGAGCCTAGCAGTCTGGCCTGAGAGTCCACTCTCAACTGCTGGTGTGCTATCAACTTTTTTTTTTCCTAAAGATTCATTTATTTCTGCATATAGGACTGGGGTGCAGGCCAGAGGTGCAGGGGCGGTGAGAGGATTCACCAGAGACAGAGTGGGGAGCAGAGCAGGCAGATCAATGAAGTACACTGCTGAGGGGAGCAGCGGGCGGGTCAGGAGAGATCTGCTGCGCCATGTGGGTCACCTCCGGGGCAGGAAGTGGCTGTGGCCAGCTTGCAGTGCTGCGTCCTAACTGGTTGTGCCACCAGGGAGGGCCAGCACTATCACCACTATGGCCTGAGCTCGATCCCCAACCACGGAGCTGATGCACATGGTGCAGCAGACCTCTCCTGTCTCACCCAGTGCTCCCCACGCTGTCTCTGGTGAATCCTCTCGCCCCCTGCACCTCTGGCCTATACCCCAGTTCTTCTATGCATAAATAAATAGATAAAAATATAATAAAAAAATAAAGTAGCTGTTTTCCTTAATGAATTTGGACAATGAATTTTTTTCTGCTTTTTGTAAAAACAAAAATGAACACGAGGAATAGTCATAATCCCATTCAGCCTAAAAAAAGCACCCGTGACCCTACCCCAGGGGAAGGGCAGTGCTCTGGGCATCCAGAGGTGGGGCCACCCCCGGCTCCGAGCCCGGCTCAGCGCGGAGCTGCTGCTGCTGAGGGAGCCCAGGAGCCTCTCCCCACTCACTTTTTGCGTCGATGAGCCGCTCCCGGGGTGCGGTGTCGGAGGAGGAGAGCTGCTCCTTGACTTTGGCAATATCTTTAGGATGCAGGTAATCAAACAGACTCTGACCAATCAGGTCATTCTGTGGAAATGACATGCCAAAGGCAGGTCAACAGCGTGTGCAATATAAATTACCCAACAAGCGGTATGCTTTTACGCACGAGCGTCAGCTACGTCACAAGTGAACATGTGCCGCACGCAGTCACTTGGCCGAGGCAGGCAGTGAGGCAAAGGGGGGTTCGTGAGTGGCTGCGGTGTGCAAGGCAGAAATCTCTCAGCTGCGTATACTGTGTCTTCTTTCTGACACCTACAAATACCCTGCTAAGACCTCACAGGACGACTGCTGGGAGTGGGCTGACGGCTCTGTCCATCCCCTCTGCTCTTAAGCAAGGTGGGCCCCAGTGCATGCTGGGCGGCCTGATCTGGCAGCAGAGATAACTTTATTTCAAGACTAGAAAGAGCACCAACACTTAGGAAACATTAAGTCTGCATAGATTTGAATTTACATAAATGTTGTTTTGATTCTTTGGTTCTTCTGCATTCCAGATTCTAGGCAAACACCAGCAAGCATGTGAATTAGTGAATGAATAAATGAGTCAAAACTCTGGGCCGTAACAAGTGAAAGCTCTGTTCTTACAGGTTTCATTAATGTTTATCTTATCTGAGCTCACATACAATCAAAGACATGGATCATTACAACTCTATTTCATAGGAAGTCAAGATTCAACAGGGCCGGTAAGTGACACATCAGCGCGAGCACACTATGGGCGGGTTCCCAGTTCTTACTTTCTGTTATTACTTTGTCTGCGTACCTTTCCCTCCTCGTGAGGTAGGCCCTCCCCCTTAGCTGTGGGGTATTTTGCCCCAACCCTCCCCCTTAGCTGTGGGGTACTTTGCAGTCATAAGAAAGCTACAGAGCCAACTTTCCAGAGGGGGAGATGGAAAACATTAAAGGAACTTTTCACATTTAAGTCTACTTCTCTGTAGAGAATTTTCTGAGAGACGAGTGGGTTGGGGAAACAATGTGAACCTTTCACGTGTGGCTGGCCTACCACAGTTAATCTGAAAAGTGGGGCATAGTGTGCAAAGTTTCAGTGGCTGTGAGGCTGTCTACCAGTGACAGGAGCGTGAGCAGTACCTGGCTGTAGTTGAGGATCTTGAAGACGGACTCTGACACAAAGAGAATCTTCCCTCGGTCACATCCAACGACAAACAAAAATCCATCTGCCGCCTAATCAGGAGAAACAGATAATCAGATACCATCCTCAGGAGCCGTGACTGATAATCATTCTGGTAGATGATTTAGATGTGCTTTCTAAATATCTCAAACACATTCTGGCCTGTCCTCACTGACAGTCTCACAAGTACCCTTAGAGTAAGTGGGAGCAGAGTCTCCCCAGGGCAGATCCACACCTATCACCTACTGATACAGGGGTATATTCAATAAACAAGTTTGCTTTCAAAGCAGAATTCAGCTGATTGCATGAAGGTGCAGGGAAATGATGTTTTATTTCTTTAATTATAAAATGATATAGAATCTGAGGTTGTAAGGAAACTTTAAAACCAGAGTTTCCTCTCCAGCGTCTTGGCCACCTTCTACCTGCAGCTTGAACACCAGCATTTACAGGGAGCCCTGCAGAACACTGCCTTTCAACATTTTAAGTGATCTTTCCTCCTTTTTGTTAAGGCAGATGCTCTGGAGTGGGGCTGGGTCCCTGAGACTGTCTTCGCCCCACCCCACCTCAGAATGACTCCAGTGTTCACAGGTTGAGGACTACTCGTGTTATCCCTTGACTCGGGGTTGGGCTGTCTGCATCCCATGAGTTGGGAAAGGCACAGTAACATTTTCAAGAACTGTTTTCCCTCTTCTTCACTTTTAAATGCAGGTGTTTACTAGATGGACTGGAGCACATAAATCTCAAAACCAGAGCACTCAGGCTGTTTGTGATGTGTGTGTGACGCCTACTCATGAATTGCCAGATAGGCAACCATGAACTGGGGTCTTCCCAGTGACGGGGAACAGCCCCCCCCCCACATGCTTGTTTATGCTGGTGCTCTAATACACAATATCCTGCTTTATTCACTAGTCTTCACTCTGTTCTTTGGATGCATCTAAAGGGCCTTTGGGATATATTTTAATTCAGAGAACTGGGAAATGAATTCATGTGTCAGAAGGTCACTGCAAATCGGTACATCCACCTGTGCTAGGAAGAAGAGGTGGGATGGAGAGTGGAATCACCACTCCGGGTCACCCTGGCGGAAGGGAGCTGGGAGGATCCTTTCCTAGTTATGCCTCGAAGCTGGCCCTGGGGCAAGGCCTGACAGTGAGGGGGAGCCACTTTTCCAAGCACCATCTGCTGGAAGCCTCATTCTGTCAAAAACTAGGGTATTAATAACTTACTCATTTGCCTTGCAGACAATCTTCTAACAAGGGAAATGTTTGGAGGCTTTTCATTGACAAAGTGACGTGGCACAAAAGGTGCCTGGGACAAAGGTGACTGTGACATTCTGGAGGAAATGCACGACAGGCCTGGAACAATGACACAGTGCAGTGGATTTCACACACCACAGAGGAGAGAGTAGGTACCAGAGGTTGGCGAATACTGTCAGTACAGGGTACTGAAAGCTTTCTGGCTGGGCTTCCCACGGGCAGATGAACACTGCTGGTGAAGCTGGGGTGAGGGACACCCGAGGAGCAGAGGTGTGAGAACACCAGCATGCCCCGGGGTCACAGTGTGAGCAGAACTGACTCCCTCCCGAGGGGGACACAGGGACCCAGAAGGGTCTACCTAGGTTCTAAGACATAGGGAAATCGAATATTTAGACATTATAAAGCAGTCAGGATGACTGTTCCCCTGACACACCATCTATTACAATATATCAAATCATCAGTATGGTAATTCAGGACTGGCTACAAAATTTGTAGGACCAAATACAAAATGAAAATGCTGGGACTTGGGTTCTGATAATGTGACTTTTGAGCTGGTGACAGCAATTAGCTGGCTAAGTCACAAGAAGCCCATGTAGCTGGCTGGCCTGGGTGGCACTCCAGGGATGATGCACACACAGCTCTTCACTTCAGCAAGTCCTCCCTGAGAATAAGGGCACCTCTGTGAAAAAGGATGGAGAGGGAGGGCAGAGCGGGGCCTCAACAGCTGTGCCCCGAGAATGGCAGCATCAGTAACTCGCTGGCAGGCCTCGGGCCACGGTGCGCTGGTTAGTGACTGGCTGTTCCTATATAAGTGCTCAACAGTGCCCAGGTTAGTGAGTAGATGACGAGACACTCAGAGGCATGCCCATCAGGCCTGTAGGCCACACGAAGCTCTGAGGACTTGCTAACGACAAGCTGGGGTCTAGGACAATTCGATAAACAGAACTGGGCGGATACAAAGAGAAGTTAAAAATAATTCACAATAATGTATGTTGGGAAGGGCCAGCATTACAGCTATCCCAGATGTGGTGCCCACCAATCGGCTGTTGAGAGAGGGAGGCACCAGTCAACCCCAGGCCTCGGAGACCACAGTGGAGGTTCCGCATTGTGGGCACCCCCTCTGTAGGAAGCCTAGCACACAGATTAGTTCTGGGAAGTGTGTTGCAAATGCTGTTCGGGGCTGATTCCACCACCGTTTCTCTTTTGCCTACCACTATTATGGGAGCTGGAAAATTGGACTAGCTGGTCCATGACTTGCAGCTAAGAGTGACAGTTTCTGAATAAGCTGAAGCCCACTACCTGGCTTCCAGGAATCAAGCGTTTCCTGATCAAAAGGACCACTGGCCTCCTCCGGCTTCCCCGCCACTTTAATCTCGCTAGTCGGCTGTCAGATCTGGCACAGCCCTTCACCCCATGGAGGAGAGGAGCCACACGCTGTGTGCGGTGTGAGAACACATGAAGAGCATGGTTCCTGCTGACTATGGAGCCACGCCCCAACCCCTATCTGGCCATACTTGTCCCAGTCTTCTAGGCGGTAGGAGAAACAAAACCTTATTTATTCATCAGGTCTCTGTTCTTGCAGCTAGATGTTTTCCAATTAATAAAGCATGTCACAGGGACTGGGCAGGAATCCTAGAGTGACCAGGTCAGACTCAGAGGTACCCCATAGCAAGGTTGAGGCTGAAAATGGGTAGTGATGATGCTGGCTTCCCTCCACCCTGGGGCTTTGCAGACTTCTGCTCAAAGATGGGTGCCAAGATGGTATGAGGGGCTCAGCAATCCAAGTCAGCTCTAGCTGGGGTGAGATAGGGCAGGTTCTATTTTTCTTTTAGTTCTATTTTTCTTTTTATAATTTGCAAGAGGACCTGTTACTGAATCCAGTTCTCTCTCCCCCTTCAATTTGCAAGTGAATCTCATGCTCCCTGGGAACAGACCTGCTTCTGCATAGACGCCAGGCTCCGTGTGCCACCCAAGTGCCTCCCTGCAGGGACTGGCAAGACAAATTGAGCACTGCAGTCAGGCAGTGAAAGCATCACCTCCTCCATCTACTTTCCTCTTTAGGCCCCGATGTTTTTAGGAGCTTCCTTGTTTTGATGAAATTTTGGTATAAAGATTCAGGAGGAGGCTTCTGAGCTAGTGCTTGAGTGAGGGTAAGAGAGATTTCCAACTGTTAAGCAGTTTCAGTCCTTTTCTAACCATCATTTGGGAACTTATTACCTCCTATTTGAAACAAAATTCTGCCTGATTGAAAAAAAAAAAAATCAGTAGCATAGAGCTTCAACGTGTGCCGATTCCAGACTTCTTTCTGAGAGGAGAAGGTGGTCGGGGAAGGAACGGGAGGTCTCTCTACACAGGAGATAAAGGGGGAGATCTGAGAAAGTAGCCCAGGAGTTGAGCATTCAGCCATCCAATTCCCACATGCTAGAGCTCTGAAATCTGCAAGACTAAATGTGTAAAAGTAAGCAGTTCCACATACCCTGAGAATGAGGTGTTTCAGCTCATCATCTGACAGAAAAGTTGGTTTGTAGTTTGCTTCTGTGTATGGATTGGTGGCACCTCATGGGAAAAAAAAGAAAATAGGTGTATTTTATGTTCAAGGTCATTGTCGTTCCACGGATTGCTTCAGACCTTCTTCTACCTGAGGGATTTTATTTCATCCTCTTTTTCACTGAGACAGGATTATTAGCTCAGGCTTTGGACAGACTCTAGCAATGCCAAAGAGAATTCCATTGAAAAAAGAATACTGTTGCCCACAGAAGATTTAACAAGCTTGCTTTTGTCATGATTGTGAAAATCAAGAGATAATAGAAGGAAGCACAAAATCTGCTCCTAAGAGGTGGCGGCTCTTGAAGCAAGCTGGCTCCCAGGACGACCCCTCTGCCCAAGACCTACCGTGAGTGGACTGCCTAGTTGGCCATCAAACCACCACTGTACATATTCCTGGGAAGTCATCCTGTTTGCCAGGTCCCTGAGTAAATTTCACCTCATCCAGGGCACTGACCATGAGTCCCTCTTCTCAGGGAGCTTGGCAACCCTGAGAAATGCACTGCTTCCATAACGCAACTCAGGCTCCTCCACCCAAGTGAGGACTCACGTTCAAACAGCAGTCAATCTAGCCTCATTCAGGAGAATGGTGACTTACAGAGAAATGCCTGCAGTAAACCACCTGGAATCTGCGGAACGATTAGCAGAATGGCAAAGACATAAGAGAGCTGCGACAACTGCCAAACACTGTGGGCCGGAGTAATCAGACGTGTCTGAGAAGTCCACATCAACTGCCAAGGTGCTGCTACCCCTTTAAGTCAACTCGAGCTTGACCTCTCTCCTATCCAACTTAATAGAAATTAGTTTATAATGATTTACTCTCTATCCTTTTCACTAATACGAATGTTTAAATACCATTTTCCAAGGGATACATTTTAAATGATAAAAAGCTAGACAAAACCAACTACAACTTCTTTCTGGAAGATCTGCAGGAACATAAAGATGCAACTCTTAAACCAGGCAGGTCAGAAATCTGATTAAGTGCCCACTTTCCAGTGTCCTCAAAGAAGTCTCAGATTTATGGAAAATTCCAGGAATGGCATTCACTACAATGGCTGGCCTGTTTCAGATTTCTCCTTCGATTTCGACAAGTCACTTCCACATTTCTGCCTGTTTTCTCACCCTCCCCACACTCAGAAAAGGAAAATACACCTCCCTCATAAAGAGTCAATCTAGTTTGGGAAAATTTCAGGAAGATGAAAATATCATCCCGTTCATTCCTGACAATAAATGCGGCAAGATCCATCAACCAGTGACTCATTCCTCAAAGGAAGCAAGATGAATTTGCCTCTTAGAAACTGAAAGTGACTTTTCTGTGTCACTAAGTGCACCCACATTTCTGATGTGTGGGGGTCAGCGACACAACCAGGACAGGACACCAGCGGCGTCCCCTGGTCTGTGCGCAGCCCGACCACCTGCACGCCAGGACGCCGCTCCGCCCTGGGACGAGCAGGACTGCAGGACCCCACCTGCTGCTGCGTGACGCAGCCGCCCACCAGCACCCCATGAACACTGAACACAGAGGCACAGTCCCTGAAATCCCGTATTCCGTAATGAACACGCTTTCGGGATTCAGGTGCCTTCCAGGTGAGGGTGGTAACATGTAGGCATGGGCGTGACGGACAGGAAAGTCCAGGATCTCACCTCGTAATGTTTTCATGTGCTGAACAGCCATCCTCAGCACAGTGAGTTTATCTAACTTCCTGGACATTGCGTTGCACGTGGGAACCAAGGAAGCCAATTCATCAATGAAGCTGTTCATTTTATCCCGACGCCTCTTTTCGATCTGACTGTGAGCTTCCCTGAATGATATGAAAAATTACCTCCATGAAATGTAACTGAGCATCCAGGAAAACAAAAACCAGTTGTAACTGTTTTCAGTATCCACCTGACAAGGCAAATTTAGAATCTGCGGAATGTTTCAAGCTAGCCCTCCTTAGGAACATCACCAAAACGTGGTCTCCCCACTAAGTCAGTACGCGCTAAGTCAGTACGTGTTTGTTCTAATGCTTACTTCTAGAACTAAGGGGGACTGTTAACAAACACTGTCTTTTCAGATACACTGAACTATTAATTTTTCAATTTTTCCTTCTCCTCTCAGCCTCTATGAAGCTTGAAGATGGAGGCAGAAGGGAGGAGGGAGAGAAGGCTTCCAAAACTGTCCAGAGTAGCTCTCAACGTGGGTCCCACAGTGCTTGGTCTCTGAGATTTGAAGGGGCCCGCTGGATGGCTTGTCAGACCCTCACTGGGTCACCAGATAACTAATGCTGCCATTCTTGGCTCAACTGAGACCCACCCAGGTAGAACAGATGCTACATCCTCAGACTATCATCTTTCTCCTCCCTGGAGTTGACATCCTCAGAAGCTCACACTCACTCCCTGACAGGTTTGCACCTGCTGGTTGTGACTGTCCCCCTAAAGAGGTGTGTGAGCAGAGGAAATGCGGCAGCTGCCACTGTTGTGGCAACTACCACAGGGTGTCTGGCTGTCACTGCTCTGAGAGGGCAAAAGCTAGCAGTCTCAGTTGAGCCGGATACTGCAGCCACGGGTCCTGTCGTGACAGAGCCTCGGGCTCCGGAGCTAACAGCAGGAGAGCGGAGCACCACATGAGAAGGGGCCAGCTAGCGTGGCTGGAGGCTCAAGTCAGAGAACCTACTCCTGGGAGCAGCTCCCACCCCAGCTCTGGCCCCAAGTGCAATCTGCAGTACAACACGGGATCCTTTCCGCAGCCAGCCCAGAAAATGAATCACTGGTCAGATGTTTTTTGGAGTCTGGAAGGAGCTACGTGATGATGGCTTGGGAGAAACTTTAACCTTGATTTATGTCCTGCTACCTCCAAAGTCCCCTTCTGGTTAAATGTGCTTAGAGAGTGAGGCATGCAGGCCAACGCAGCCTGGCAAGAGGGAAGGGCAGAAGCCCCACGGTCACAGCATCTGTGACTGCACCAGCCAAGGGAGAACAGCAGAACGAGGGGCCAATCATACCTGGCATTTTTGATCCTTCCTTGGTGCTCTGTGTATTCTAACCTAGAAAAAAACAAAACAAAAAAAGTCAAAAGATGGAAGCACAACCCCCAGAAAGGCACAGTAAAGTCATGCACCTGTCTCCTTCCCTCTGAACCCTTTCATATCTCTACAACATCCAGGGTTTTTGCTACAAGCTACATTGGGGACTGGGGTCACAGGAGACAGCCTTGAGCCTGTGGCCTTCTGGCTTTCCCCCACTCGGTGACAAGGGTGGAACCTGCACAAGCAGGGGAACGTGTAATTATGCAAAGAACAGGGCTGCGAGGACACTGAGGCTCAGGTCACGGGGTTCACGATACCTGCCATGAGGGTCCTCTTTGTCTGTGTCCATACTCTCTCTGAAAAAGCAACAGAGAACGCGACTATTACTAGGCTGTTAATAAAGACATACAAAACACCTTACTAGAATATAGAAGGCTCTCTCGTTTATCCAGAAATCAGCAAATCAGAAAGCTCAAATCGCCAGTATGATTGATGGATAGCAATCAAACAAAACAACTTGAACCACCTATAAAACCCAGACTGGTTTCCCAGCTCATCAAACAAAAGTTACCTATCATGTTACTAGTGCTTGTATGTTAATATTTTACCATATTTTGATTGTCTGGAAATTGGTAATAGCAAATAAGGAAACCTCTTAAAGTATCCAAACAACTAGATCATGACCCCTATCATTCTGGATAAATGGAGTTTATTCATTCTGAAAACTTATCTAGCATCAAATACATGTGTACATACTTATATATCTGGTGTGGGAGGGGGTGGAGTGAGGAGAGGGAATCTAATTACCAACAAGACATACTGAGCAGAGCTACGAGCCACTGTTCGCAGGCACTGCCACCAACATTCTGTTCTCAGTGAGGCAGGATATCCTGGGCCCCAAGGACTGGGCAGAAGGGAGGGCAGGCTGTGGTATAGAAGCTGTCTGGCTGCAGGGTCTCGGGGAGCAGTAAGAATCTGCCTCCCTTGCAGAGACCTTACAATCTAATTTCATGGCACTTCGTGGTTCAGAAGAAAATAGACTGAAATCCTCAGAGGCAGGAGTCGCAAATTCATCCAGGGTCAGCTCACTCCCTTCACCAACCGTAAATGTGCCAGGAGGCACTGATGGCCACTTGGCCTTTCTCCTTTATCCTTTAGAAAGGGCAAGGAGGATGACGGCCCCTCAGGCAATGTCATCTTGGGACAATGGCCTCTGTTCTCAGGAACACTGAATCCCATCATGGGTATTCTGGGACACTGGTTTCCAGCCTGGGGCCCCTTCATTTCCTCATAAGCAGAGGTTTTGCTAGTTACTCCTGAAATTCAGAGGAAGTCATACAGGCCACATGGAAAAATGAACCACCTCTCCAGCCCTGCTTTGGCCAGACTTGGATCTGCTTCTTAGGAGGCCAAGTTGATCATTTCAGGCACTGAGGAGCTCTGCCTGGCAGTCAGCTATGACTATGTACGTTAGAATGATATACAGGGGAAAGACTATGGCTGTTTAATAAGGGTTCCATGAATTCCCGGAGATGAGCATATTGGGCCCATGTGAAACCTGAAGGCCTTGTGTGGTGACAAGGTTGCAAGCCACAGGTTTAGATAACAGAGGTCTTAGAACACATCACTGGCTGAATCAGCACTTGAAACAAGGGGGCCATGAAAAATATCTCCTGGTCTCCAGAAGATTACCCACTGGGTCCTCACCCCATTCTCCATCCCCTGGGCATTTGCTTTCTTAATTATCTGGGATAACTTACATATTTAATCATAGCATCTCCTAGTGGGCATCTGACCTCCAGCCACTGTGCTCCCCAAATTCGACCTGTGAACTTCAGCAGAAAGGACATCTGCTGTACAGGGGTACCTCTTTGGAGATGTTTCCTCATTAAACAAAAGAAAATGTCTTAAATGGACATTCGGGTAAGACTCCAGACAGCTGCCTCAACAAAACAGAATGTGCCTTTGTTCTGCCCTGCCTAGTTCCCTGGGTGTCTGCACAGAGATGGAGGAGTTGACTGTAAGTGTGAAAATTTACTTACTCAAAAGAAAAGTCATCAAGTCTAAAAAGAAACAAAAATACTATTTAATATAACAGGTACATACTAATTTAAATAATGTTTAAGGACAACACAGGTGTTTTCCAGGATGACCTTGCTTTAACTCATTCCATAAACATTAATTAAGCAACTGGTGTCTTTCTCAGACAGAGACCCACAGGCAAAGCTCTTTTTGAAGCCGCTGAGATCATATCCCTCGATTTAGCCATCTGGCTCAAAGAAGCAAAGGCAGGCAAAGAAGGGGTACACAGAACTTTGCTCTAAGGGTGTCCTCTCGCCCCGGAAGAGGCACAACTTGAGGCCAGGACAGTAAACACCTTGGCAGTACTGGAAACCCCTCCTGTGTGTAACCTAGGGGGGTAGCTCAATCCAAAAGCCAACTGTGTGGCTTTCACCCCCAGCCCTTTCCATAAAGAGGACCCCTTCTCTCAAGAGAGAAGCTGACCCTGCGCGGCCCAACCCGTGCTGGCACAAAGCGAGCCAGAGGAGAGGCGCCCAGAGGCCTTACTGGTAGTCGGTGGAGCTGCCCTTCCTTTTGCGGTTGCAGTCCACGCTGCTGGTGCCGAGGGGGCTGGAGAGGAGGTCGGTGGCTCCCGGGGACATGAAATCACTAATAGTTGAAGAAATGTCCATTCTTTGGTCTGCCATTGGAGGTCTAGAATGGGTACAAGAGGGCACAGAGATGTCTTTATTTCAAAGTGGCAGAGGTACCTGGGAGCAGCATGGGGGTTTACCAACACACCGTTCACCCAGCCACTGTGCCAAGACACGCCGAGCCAAAGTGCACTGTCACCTTTAAGAGGCAGCGTGAGTGAAGCACACTCACCCGCTTCCTCTAGGTTCAGAGAAGCAGGGTGGCTCTTGCCAGATTCTGGCACTAGCGCAAGGGAGAAGCCCAGGGCTCAAGGCCCTAAGACTGCCAGCCCAGCGCACCTCCTGCTGAGGGGCTAAGTGCCCCAGAGGCTTTCTGACAGACCGCCCTAGTTTTAGTTCTCTCCTATCGCTATATCTGCTCAATGGAATAATGTGACTTACTTGGTAACTCTGACCTTTATAAGAACCCAAACCCCTATGTTCATGAGGACGTTCCTATCTAGGGCCCACACATAAGACTATTCCGTCCTCCCCCGTAGTTTCGTCGCCAGCATCCAATGCATGGAGAACCTCGCACAACGACATGAGGACATTGTAAATAAAATCGCAAAAACATTCTGAGACTTCACATTTTAAAGACGCTGGCTCAGGAAACAAGGCTGCCAAGTTACCTTGCGAGGGGCCCCAACAGCAAGCCACGGTGACGGGGCGTGCGCTGCCCACAGTCAGGGGTAGGCGCTGCACACGATGCTGCGACGGGCTGTCACTCCCTCCCTCTGGGCCCGCGTTTCCTCATCTGCCAAGCGAGAGGGGAGTGTGAGCTCATCTTCACCACCACTTCCCACAGATGAGTGAACCAGGCCTGCTGGTTAGGCATGCGCCAATGTTTCCCTTCACAGCCACTGCCGAGTAAGACGTCTTGGTGCTCATATATCCACGCGTATGAGCTATTCTCTCAGAATTGTTTCTAAAAGTAGGGCTGACAGGGACACACTGAAAGTACCTATCCCCAACAATAGCTGTTGTCAATCTGAAAGAGAGGAAAACAGAACCTCCTTGTTTTTTTACTTGTATTTTTTATTTTACATTTTAGAAGGACATGGTTATTAGGGGTAGGAGGGAGAGAGACACCTGTGTCGTCACAGGTGGGCAGCAGAGTTGCCTACTTGTATTTTTAAATCATGGCTGGGGTCCTGCTTCTAGGCCCTGCTGCCTCCTCTGTGCCTGCTCAGACACTGTTGGCACCATGTTGCTTTGAGCGAGGATGGACCTCCTAACTTGTCTTCCCCTGGGCATTGGAATCTGAGTGGAGAAAAGCACACAGCTGACTGGCTCACCTTCACCCCATGGCTTTCATCGAGGAGGTCCAGGCCTGCCCCGCAGCCATGCCACTCCTGCCTTCTCCTCTCTGCCACCCAGGGCTCACCCGAGACCTGCTGACTGGGAAATCCAATGCCTGTTTCCACTCCTACCCTAGCTGGCCTTCAGCACACCTGACAGAGCTGCTCTCTGCACTGTCTCCTGGCTGCTCCAGTGCCAGCTGCTCCTTTCTGACCTTACAGTGTCGGGTACTCCTCATCTCCCTCACTTCTATGTGATGGTCCCACAGACACCCCGGGGCCTGCTCTGTTTATACTCGCCGTCTGTAGATCAGACTAGTTTTGTTGCTTCCAATACTCTTCTCTACCACTGCAGCCCCCAGATTTACATATGGAGCACCCCTCACTCCAGACTTTTACATACCAACTCTTGACATCTCT
>NW_004567116.1:30315557-30380303 GCF_000260355.1 Condylura cristata
TTTTAGCTCTTCTGCCCATTTTTTGATGGGGTTGTTTACTTCATTTTTGTTGAGTTTCATCAGTTCTCCGTATATTTTTGTGATCAGTCCTTTATGACATCTCTTTTTGAACATACATGGAGACCTCAAACAAACACTGCCAAAACCAAGCCCCACCTCTACGCTCAGCCATGTCAGTAAGTGGCACATGGATTCTTCTGGCAGCTCAGGCTCCAAACCCAGAAGCCACTGCTGACTCCATTCTTTCACAGCCTGCGTGCATCTACCACCAAGTCCTAAGAGCTCAAGATTCAAAACGTACCTACAGTACAAGTACTTTTCCCCCTTTCCTTCCTATTTCTGCTCAAATTGTCAGTTCCGCATTTGAACAACAGAACAACTGTAGGAGGCAGACTACTGCAAGGTTCAGGGCTCCTGGAAGAAACCACACTTCCCGAAGACCACCACCCAGACCTCCACAGACAGGCAGCTACCTAGGAGGGCAGAGGCTGGAGAGATTTTTACCTGAAGTTACAGTTCTTAAAACTCAGGTCCACCCTGGCAGGAGCAAGGGACTTGCTGGTCACCTCAAAGCGATTTTCATGTTTTGTAGCTTCCTTCCAGGCAGTCAACTGCTTTCAGAAACCTATGGGGGGAATCACAGGGGCAGAAATCCAGAAAGGTCACTGGGGGGTTAGAACACGGTTGGATCAGCCAAGGGAGAAGGGGAGGCTTGTTCCCGATTCCCAGCTACAGGAGCTACAGCTTGCAGCCCGTTAAGCTAAACTGCAAACACATGGAGGGGCCTGGCAGATGTTTTCTGTAAAAAACAAAGCCTCTTAAATTACTAAACATGGGTTCTTGGGCACATTCCTAAGGAAGATGATGGTGTTTTCATTTCTTCTACCATGTCAAACAACTGAGTACACTCAGCTGAGTATAAAGGACACACAACTGAGTGTGCACTGTTGAGGCAGGCACACGTTTTACTGCGTTATCTAGAGTAACACAACCAAACCTGAGAACAGATCCTACTGTTTTCCTTTTTACGTACAAAGAGACTGAGGCAGAGTGGATGAAAAGACTGGCCATGGTCACACAGCCCGAGGTGGTGGGCGCCAGAAGCTAAGCCTCTGCTCACACCACCCATTCTCTCAAGGGAGGTTAGTGAACTAAGCACAGACAACGAGGAACAGCAGAAAACAAGTCTTCAGGAAAAACTAAGTTCAAACAAAATGCCAGCAGAGCCAATACCTAAAACTGTCGGGAGTGTGTTCAGATGTTTAAAGGAAATGTCGATGGACCTCGCGTGAGTAGGGTGTGCATGCAGCGAAGGGAAAAGCGGATCCTGAAAAGGCGCCCCTATGAAGACAGGGGACTGTCGCCTGCCTCGTGTGGTGGGACGGGCTTTTTCCCTGCCCTTCCGCTCCGTGCTGGAGGAAGTGGCTCAGAAGGGAGAAGCAGGCATCCACCCCCCTCTCCATCCCTGTACAGACTGTAGGACTTAAATAACAAACTGGGGCACTCCTGACCTTTCAGGTATTTCACATCCTGTCAGCTAGTTCTTGCAACCACTGGGCTCTCTATGGATCACCATGAAGGTCTTCAAAGGAATATATAGAATAGATTGGATTTTGTCCTCTGGAATTATTCCTCTATGCAGTAGGGACTGCATTGAGACTGAAACCTCACTCTGAACATGTGCAAATAGGTGACTGGGGATTCTGTCCCTGTCTCAATCAACACATCGGCAGTAATGAACACAGTCCCCAGTGAAGTGCGGCCACTGGGAGGCTCGACATGCGAGTCTGTCTAAACAGGACTCTGTTCACACACTATCTCTTGGCTCCCCCATCAGCAGCTCACAATCCTCCCTGGACCTTCTGCCCTGCCTCCCACCTCCCCACACCCTAGAGCTCCCACAGGGTCTTCTGATGAACGGGTCCTGCCACTTCCCTCCATCCCTGGTTGTTACCTCCATCCAGGCTGTTCTTTCCTCACTGTGGTCGGAGACACTGTTTGCCTGAAACACTGCAGTGGCTTCACTGCTTTGCCCCAAGCCTTGCAGCGAAAACCCAAACTCCTTGGCAGGACACAGACTTGGCGATTGGGCTTGCTTACTTCCCTAACCTCACCTCCTAGCCAACTCCTGACAACTGGAGCACGGTCTCGCCACTCCCACCCGTGCGGACATGGCTCCTCTATGTGAAGGGTCCTCAGGTGCTGCCTCATCTCCTCAGCGGCTTCAGTGCTCTCCCCTCTCCTGTGTTGCACCCTTCTCCCCCCAACATAAGCCCACGGATAGGCATGCCCAGCATCACCCCTTGTTCCAGGTGTTCTCAATGAATGTTAAATCACAAGCTCAAACCCCTCCTCTTTCCCTCCCTCTCTTGACCCATGAGGAAGGTTCTAAGTTTTATGTAGCAAGTGCCACATGAGGTTTCTCAATTTCCCAATACTCAAACTATAAAAATAATACATGTTAATGAAGATTTGTGCACTATATTTGCAAACCAATAGCGATAAGACCTTTCTGGGATACACAGACAAGGAAAGGAAGCTGAACCTTCCAGGGCACTCAATTATTTTTGGAAAATAGTTTTCTTTAAGAAGGTGCACTTAGATGTGAACAACAACAACAAAAGAAACACTCTTTCTGTGCCGTTTCCAAATGAGACTGGAGCCAAGGCAGGGGGTTCCAGGAGACAGAAGGTATCTGTGAGAGATGCTTGTAGGGGGTGGGCTCAGCCCGGGGCTGCCATCATATAGTGAGGCCACTTCCGGGAGACCCCAAGCCTGTGGTCTTGGCACCCGGGGTCAGTGCCCACTTCTAAGCTAGAGATTTCCAAAGCTGGACGTGCAGAAAAAGCAGGCCATGAAAAGACTTGTCCAGACTGTCTGGGGAAATTAGGGCACCGCCAACTCCCTTCCCTTCCCCCTCTCAGGTGCTCTGCACAAGAGGCGAAGTCATGGCACAGGGTCCTGGCAGCGATGCCTCGGCAGCCGAGAAGGGTGAGAGCGCCCATCAACGATCGGCCTAAAGGAGACACGGCTGCCGCTCGAAGCAGAGCAGGGCCAAGCGGAGCATCCTGTAAGCCCTTGCCCCCCACTTAGAGGAAGACCATAGCCACAACCACAGGCCTGCTTCCCCACTGCCCCAGGGCCCAGAGTGCCACAGAAGAGAAAGGAGGCTGTGTAGATTGTACTAAGATTCAAAGCACTGGTTGACCTGCCTGTGTTGGCCACTGCCACGGCACTTGCTCTGGCCATTCCATGTGAGCAGAAGGGGTAGTGCAGCTTCTGAACAGAACCTTTACCATGTGTTCCTGCCTGTGCCGAGACCAGTGCTTTCCTGGAGAGGAAGAGAGGCCTCTGCTAGCCAAGGTCCTGGAGGGATGGCGGCATGACAGACACAAACCTTTTAGCAATGGAAGCCCTACACCCCAGGAAAGCCCTCTGCCTCAGACAAACCTGGGGGTCAGTCAAACCTGGATGCAGTTGTTCTGACCACTGCATCCTCCTCTAAGGCTGACTGATACAGAGAGGAGGAAGTGAAGACTAGGGACCCACAGTCACTGTCTGCCTGATGACAAGCAGGAACAGTTGTGTTCACATGCTAACGATCCATTAAATGGGCCATTACCCAAAGATCCTTCCAGGCAAGGAGCTAAGAACTGTAGAGGCGAAGTCACCTTGCTTAAGATGGTGCAGTGAGCAGGGGGAGACTGAAACCCGGGTGCACCTGGCCCCTGCTGGCTCCAACCACCACACCACTGCCCTCCTGCCTCCAAAGCCACCCCACAAAGTAAAATATAACCCCCAAACCAAATATAAACCCCAAACTCCTGGGAAAGGTAGGAGGGGAAATCCTGGCTCAGGAAAAGCGCAGAAACTGGGCCAACAGGTTGTCTTGGGCTTCCTGATGGCAGCGAGGGCAGGGTTCCCTCAAGGGCACAGGCTAAGAAGGTGCTTGTGCATGGCAGAGAGTGGAGCAAGGGGGTGTCAGGCAGGGGAGGGTCTCCCCGTGGGCTGTGTGTAATGCTGTGCCAGAAGTCTCTAGAGAAACAGGCTTTCTGAAGGAACAGAGGGCTTCCCCCTTTTAAAAGGGACCCCAATGAAAGCCCATCTCCCTCCTGCCTCTCCCCCCAAGCGTGACAGCTGAATGGAGTAGTATCAAAAATCCATATGCAACCCCAGGGTGTCCCTGGGTAGTAGTGGCTTCCTATAAAATTTAGTAAGAGTCAGGCTTAGGAAATGTGGACAGCAGTTGAGTCAACAACCTTAGCTACCTGCCTTGTATCTATATGCTGCCAACTGACTTCCCCACAAAGGCCGGAGCTCCCCAGGAGGGGCCCCAAGCAGCCCCCCAACCCCCACACCTGTGAGGCGCTGGTCCTGGCACAGCACCTGCTCTGGAAGCCATGGCCCCTGCTCCTGTGCTCCACTACATGGTGCTGGTGCAAACCCCAGGTCTGCTAAGGGGATGCTGTGGAATTGCTCTGGTCTGTTTAGATGGTGGTGGCCTAACTTAAGCAGAGGCAAGGGGCTGGTGGGGCCGTCTGCTAGCACCCCCATCCACGATTTCTTGGACAATCTGGGGGAGTCTGGCTGCCTTGCTTTGCAACAAGTGGATTTAGAGCATTCACCCAGTGAGACCAGATGCCTTTAACCTGCAGTAACAGGTATTTCTCTGGCATGTTACAGAGGTCAGGGCACTGGGACGGAGGAAGGGAGTCCTATGGCACAGATTCCTTCACCCAGTTGGAGAGTCAAGTGACTGACTAAAGGCGTGACAGCATGACTACTCTAACAGGCAGGGACATGCTTACAGTTGTGTCACAGCACCTACCACAACCCCAGGCGCATTTGTAAGAGGCAGAGATTTCTGGAGTCGTTACAACTTACTTCCGGCAGGTGGCAGTCAAGTGTCTTGAGGAAGCAGAGTCTTTTTCTAGCTGTGGGGCATAGGTAAAGTACAGGAAGGAGCAGAACAGAGCAAATGATTATAGCTTACTGGCTGTTGTGTGTGAATGTGTGTGAATGGGTAATGGAAGAAGGGGCCAGGGAGGAGGTGAGACTTGATTTAAATGCTGTGTCCTAGTGAAGGGTGTTTTGAGTGGATGAGGTCCTGTTTGGGTCACACGCATGTCCAATCCCAAAGTCAAATAGAAACCAAGGAGATTAGATTTGGAACTACCAGGACAGTCCAGAGGGTCTCATTGGAGCAGGATTTGTGAATGCTGGGGCACTTTGTGATAAGGTGCTCACTTCCACAAAACCACTAATGGAGGGTCTATGAATTTCAGTCTTGCTGAGCCACCAGCAAGGAATGTAGAGGTCTGGTTAAGAGTCATTAAACAGGACTAACCGTGAATTCTCCAATGGCAGGCATCTAGGCCAAGAAAGGCACACTGGAAATGTTCACTGAATGGTTGCCTTCTGCAACCCTGCCAGCTCTATCACTGCAGAACAGGGAAGGAACAGGCTGGGGACTAAGGTATGGCTCCAAAGAGCTTTCTGGGAGGATTCCTGGCCTCGGATGGGGATAGACAGGCCAATTCCAGCTGACATGTGACCAACTGCCCACCTGAAGTGGATCAAGATGTGACGACAAAAGAACCATAATGACAGCAACTTAGTGGACTACTGGATTACTCCGTTAGCAGTTTTGATAAAATAAAAAAGACTTCAGAGAGACTTGGAGTCTTGGGGATGACCAACCCCCTAAAATATATATGATGTACCTATACAAAGAGTTGATGCTTTTAGTTCTTTTAATACACCAGGCCCTTCGTGAAACAGACTTGCTCTCTGCTGGCAGATGCTTCTCAGGTTTCAAATTCTGACTACCACTGATTAATGCATGGCTGCAAATCTCAGTTCCAGAATGTTGGACACTTAACCTCCTTTGTTATGGTCCTGTGACCTGTTGGAGGTGGATACTTAGAGCTCAGAATGGTGGCTGGCACTCACTGCATAAGTGTGAACTATCATGATTCCTCATGTGACCATCAAAACAGCTGTATAAGATGGCTAATGTCATCTCTCCTGTTTTACAGGTAAGGAAACTTAGCCCCAGAGAGGTTAAGTAACTTGATCAAGGCTAGTGATTTTACAGGAAGGCAGCTTTAAATCCAGATTAGTCCTGTCTCAAACTCACACCCTTTACACTCTATGACATGGTTGCTGAGCAAGAGAAGAAACTGGAGCACATTCCACAGTAAGCAGAGGCTTAGAGATTCTTCAAGTCAGACCTTCCACGGGTCTGGCACAGAACACCGAATCTACAGGGTTTAACACTATTACACGGACGGGGAGGAACCAATGGCCAAAGCAGTGTGGGAGACATTAATTAAACTGCTGGGTTTCTCTTCTGCAGGGCTTCTCAGAACCTACACTTGCCCTGGTGGAGAGTGAAGTCCCAGAAGCAGCAGGCTCCAGTTCCCCATGGGTTCCGGTTCCTGTCCATAAGCCTTTTTTTTTTTTTCTAACATGTAACAGGCAAGAGTTTAGTGCAGCACACTGAGGGGAACCCTGCTCTGCAAAACCACTCAGGACTGAGATGCCTCCTGTCCGGTAGCCCTAGGAGCGCAACGCTAGAGGTGCCTGCTATGTCTCTCAGCTCCTCTGAACACATCTGAGGTCTCTCACTTGTCCCTGAGTCCTCTGCATTGCACAACTCTGGCTCTTGTGCCCTCTGTCCCTCAGCACACATGATGCTCCCACCCCACTCACCAGACTCCGCTCAGGATTCTGCCTCCAGCATTTCTCTACACTGCTCAGAGAATCAACCTTTCCCTTGCCCACTGATAAGGGAATCGGAGCTACTGAGGGAGATTACTGGTGCTGCCTTTCCCCACCAGGGCCCAAGCCCTGCTGTCCTCTGAGCCCCAGCGCCCAGCGCAGGGCCAGGCACAAAGAACAGGCCTCAGTGTCTGCAGGGGGTATGCTTGACTTCTGTCACATCCTTCTTGCTCTTCCATCTCAGCTCTGGGATACAGCCCCCAAGGGCAAGGCTTCCTTCCTGCCGTTAGTAGCCTTAACATGCCATTCAAAGATGGCAGAGGGGAGTCCCCCTTAGCCTCCCACACCAAAAAGCAGTAATGAGTCATGTTCATTAATGGAAGGCATGTCAGCCTGGCCTCTGTTTTCTTTACATGTTCAGGTGCTACAACAGAAGAGACAAGAGCCTGGCTCTCAACACTCACGAGAACACTCTACCAAAAAACTTACTGCCTGAAGCTGAAGAAAGTTCTGGAAAACATCTGCATCTTGTTCTAAAGGAAACAAAAGGATGCATGGCTGTTATTTGGCAGTAAAAGGAGAGAAGGCTGAGGAAGAGTTGAGTCAAATATGGGGTGGCCTGAAAGGGGTTCAGAGTTTCTGGTTGGGGCTGAGGATGGAGACAAGTCAGGACAAGCAACAGGTGGTGGATCCAAGGAGGAATGAGGTGCAGAGAGAAGTGATGTGTCTTGTTTGAAAATTTGAGGAAGCTTAGAGGAGAGTTGGAAACCATGGAGGAGTAGAGAAAGGGATGCAGAGGATCTTAAATGGTGAGGTATTCACTTTCTGGCCGGAGCAGAGAGACGTCAAGCAAACAACAGCAGAGGGACCTGAGGACGGGCCAGGGAGGGGTGCAGGCCTGCAGGCCTCGCAGCAGCACTCACCGCAGGCGCTCGGGCTCATGGCACCTCCGACCTCCCAACGGGAGCAGAACAAAGCCTGGGATTCTAGTCCAGTCAGGAGGCATGTGGGGCATGGACTCACGAGCAAGAGCACGAGGGGGTGGGGAGCGGGAGGACAGGACAGCAGTCGCTGAAACGCCTACAAACCCTGACAGCCAGGGTGCCCTCCCAATTCTGCCACCCCCTGGCCATGTGCCCTGGGCCAGTCCTGTGTCCTCTGGGAGCTGTGGCTTTCCCACCAGAAGGGGAGGATTCCTCCCCCAGACTGGATGAGCTCAATATAGGGAAAGCACTCACAATGCTGGTCAGAGCATGTTCACTCAGTGGGCGACCTCATGCCGGTGAAAAACAGGGCAGCAGGCAGCAGGAAAGTAAGCGCTGATGTCTCAGACAGCAAGGTCACTCTGGAAACCTGAGGGGTGAAGCAGCTCAGAAATGCAGAGAGAAGCATGTGGGATGTGAAGGCGTGCTGGGCAAGTGGACGAGGGGGATCTGGAAGTTGAGGAGACCCCTGGGCACTGGAAGGGAGTGGAAGGAGGTAGCTGTGGGAAGGCTAAAGAGGGACCTGGGAGGGGGGAAGGTGACATCACAGAGGCAAGCACTGCAACAGGAAGCACCGGCACCTAAGAATTGAGGCTTTTTGAGTCCAATTGCTTCATTTTATAATCTTGCAACTAAACGACTTGGAAATAACTCCCATGGAGTTGGGAATGGGATCATGAGAGTTAAGTCAGTAGGTGCCAATAACAGAATTTCGGAGTCATCCAGGGAGAGGAGAGAGCCAGAACAATGGCGGATTTCCCTACAGCAGTGGATCCTACAGAAGTTGACACCTGCACCAGGGCTCTGGGTGCCCAGGACACCCAGCTAGGAGGGAGGCGGGGATCCCCCTATTGTGCTTCTAGGGCTTGGCTGGTGGGGAAGGAGGCCTTGGATTGCTTCATGGTCCCAAAGCCATAAAGCAATCCACCCGTCACGGCTCACTGAACAGCCACATCTGCCAGGTAACTTCTGTGGTGACAGAACCAGGGATTTGCGTAAATTTCCACCACAAGCTGCATGCAGCAGCCAAAAACTTAATTCAGGACAATTTTGTAATAATGAAGACACTGTTAGCGTGCTGGCCCACAATCATTCATTGAGCTTTCAAAACATATTTACTGAGGGCTCCAATGCGAGGCACTGTTCTCCACAGCAGTGCCAGGGATGAGGCAGGAGACAGAGGTCCCTGTCCTCGTCTAGGAAGCTTTCTGGTAAGGGAGGTGAGCAAAGGAGATAGGTGAGCAGTCATATAGGCAGGAGACTGGGGGGTGGGGAGGGGGAGTGCTGAGAAATCTGAGACAGGGCAGGAGCAGTTCCCGAGATGAAGGAAGTCGAGACTGAGGAGATGACGAGATGAGACGGAGGGTCAAGGAAAGCTCATCCCTGGCCAGGAGGAGGCACGGACCAGTGGCAGGACAAGCAGGAGAGGCTTGTGCCTGGCAGCCTCTGCAGCAGTTCTGACTTTGCTTCTGAGTGAATGGGGAGCGCTGTGATCCACTGGGCTTTAAGCTGGGCTGTGGTGTGGTGAAGAGCCTGGAGGGGCAGGTGAGGGGCAGGGAGGGAAGGCTGGGTGCACATGCTGGGGGTGAGGGCGGAGGGGACCTGTGCCTGCATGTGACTGGGCAGGCGGTGGCAGATGAAGAGGTCAGTTAAGGAGATGACTACAGTAGTCTGGGGAAGAGATGACACAGTTCACCCTGAGTCGTAGGAGTAATGGTGGTGAGAAGAAGTCCAGAGACGGACTTGCCAGCAGGCCAGGAGGTGTAAGAGGAATGGGGCTGAGGAGACATGATGGGGAGATGAAAACCTGTGGGCTCTCGGTATACTCTGAACAAGGATGGGGTTTCCTGTCTTTTTCTGACATGAGAGGCAACAGCCAGTCTGAAACACACAGGTGCCCTCAGCCAAAGAGGTGGCTGGGGTGAAAAGCCAGCCTGCCGGCGGAGCAGCCTTACCAGGCAGCGTGCCTGCATGACAGCTGTGGAAGAGCTGCCTTTTCATCTTTCGCTTGGCAGGGCAGGAGCCACTGGTCTGGGACGTGTCAGTGAGAGAAGCCTGTGGGATGTGGCGTCGCATCACAGATGACACCTCTGTGGCCTGAGCCTGCCACCCACTTTCTGAGCAGTGACCACCTCCTGTTTACAGAGCCTCAGATACGCAAAGTCCATGCCAACACTTGTATCATCCATTTGGTCCTCAAGATTCCCCGGGGAAGGGATTACTATCAACATTGGGTAGAAGATGACAGTGAAGCGCAGAAAAGTGCAGCACCTTGTCCATGATCACGCAGCTGGCTAGGGGAACGGAAGGGCAGAACCCCACAGTGCCCAGCTCAAGAGCTGGGACTCCACAGGTGCTCTCCTGGTTCAGTGACGCAGAGAAGAAAAGCAGAAGTTCCGTTCAGAGTAATGAGGGAGAGAGGGGTCTGTGGTGCCCGTCACCTCCCTCACAGCCAGCAAAACCAGTGAGGAGGGAGTGAAGTGACCAGCGTGCTGGAGGAATGCAGGCGTATTTACCTCATGGACTCCCAGTTTACCAGAGGGTCACTCTGTGTCAAGTCTGAACAGCTGGAAATCTTTCAAAACACCCCGGTCTACTCGCCTGCCCTGGTGAGCACAATTCCGGTAAGAGGATTTAATCTTGTGAGGGGTCTTCCGCCAGGACTCTAGAGCTAAGATGCTGATCTGGGTGTATCCTGACCCCAGAATAACCCTTCCAGTTCCTCTTTTAACAAAAACGGAATCAGCGGCTTTCCTTCATCTATCTCCTACACAAGGAATACAAAAATATCTCAGTGATTTCAGTTTCGTTTTTGTGACCTTTGGTTACAGCAAGCAAGTGTTGTGTGTGTGAAAATCTGAAAAGGCAGGAGTTGTAGAGCTTGAGATACTTTTTCTAAGAAAATATTCAGTGCGAGAGTCCCAACAAAAATAACAAAAGTAAAACTGCAGCAGCAGAAGCCACCCACCGGGCTGCTGTGCAGTGCCAGTGGCCGCTGTGCCGCTGTGCTCTGGGAGGAGGCGGCACTCGCTCTCAGATAGGTCCGGAGCCAGATCCAAGCCAGGACTGCTGGACTCCAGAGTCCTGTGACAGGTGAAGGAGTACTATCACACACAAAACCAAAGCAAAACAAAAGTTCCGATAAGTCAGCAACAAAGCAAATAACTCAGCAGACATTTTAAGAATAGAACATGACCAGGTAGTCACAAGATACCATTCCTTCGGGAAGGCCATGAGGCCACCAACACAAACGGGAAGAACGGAGCACCTGGCTGGTTTTCCTCCCTGTGAAAACATCAATCCACGGAGGTCACAGAATGTGTACGAGCAGGTCAGCGTGGTGAGAAACAGAGGTGGCAACGATGAGTGATACGATCATAAACACCATGCTTCATATGTCTTAAGATAATGTATTCTCTAAAAGGGATAGGGAAAATTTCATTTATCTGACAAAGAAGAAAAGCAGATAAAAATTCTGATTCTACTATGTATCCTTATGTAAAAGGATTTTTTTTTCTTTAAAGAAAACACTTCTTCTAATTTCAAGTCCAGCCTAAGGTTTTAGGCAACGTATACCATTTGTTCTTTCAAAGACTCAATACAATTCATTAACATTTTTCCATTCTCTTGAAATGTATAATATCCCCTACCAACAACTTGTAGCTTCAGAAACAAGGAGGATAACAGTCTTTGCAACAGAAAGAAGGAAAAAAGGTAGCCAGAGTGGGCAATGTGCACACCACGATGCACACACTGGCATGGCTGCACTAGGACACGTGCTCAAAGCAGAGATGCTGGAAGCCCACGGGGATTATAACTAAAATGGAAAATGGCACAAAGTGATGTAAAAATAAACTATTATATTATTAAAAAAAAAAAGCCATAGACATGCCTTACTGACCACTAACCAAGAAGTACATCTCATAGACTTTGTTTCGTGGCCCTGGAAAATTTCTCTCAAAATTATTTGTTTATGTGTAAAATGGAGCCAGATTTCAGGCTGAGATCATCACTAACAGGGTTTCGCCCACATGAACAGCCACTGGACTTCAGGAAAGTGTGCAGGACACTGCCCAATCCTGAGCTCCCCATCACATCCAGCATCCCTGCTGGCCACCCCTACAACCTCTCCCCATTGCCCTGACAGTCACGACAGTCAGACTGTCCCCACAGCCCCAGGATGTCCGACAGGGGGTGCTATGTACCCACTGAGAACCAGTAAGTGTCCAGGAAAAGGAGAGGCCGATCTTTACCCAGAACCACAGAGTCAAAGCAGCCAGGACTAGAAAGGACAAGGGACAGAAAGGAAACCATTCTGGTGTCTGAGTTACTAGACATTGTGCAGGTGCCTGCAGTCACACCCATACTCCTTAACCTCAGGGTTAGTGCTGTCACCAACCCCACGCGTGGATACAAGTCTTACCTTGCAAGAAGGGTAGGTCACTGCTCAGGGCCCCATTTTTGATAGTGACAGAACTGACTTTATCCAGCATTTTTTTCTATTTCAAGCTGCTCCAGGTTTCCTGGCCCACACCTCAAGGACTAGGTCACTTATTCTGCAGCTTAAACTTTTAGGAGAGAGTAACTAGGATGCATATTATCTGCAAAGCAACTAACTAAAAGAGAAAGATACTTCAATCCCAGCTTTTCGGCCCTTCTTGTTCAGTATGGCCTGTGCCTGAAACAGAAAAGCCCGGTGTCCCTGAGCACAGGAAGCAAAGATCTCACTGGGGGACTGGAGAACACACTACAAAAACAGGAAAGGCCAGGCAGTGAAAGAGGGCTTGGTCACCAAACCTGAGGTTATCAGGTGTGAGGAACACACCACAGCTCTAAGCTCATGGCATCTAACCTCATGTAATCCTCAATATCTCTATGGAAGGGAGTGTTATTTCCACCCCAATGAAGGGGAAGCCAAGAGCACAAGTGATAAGCATCTAGCTGCATGTGTGGCAGCCCAACACTGCAGCCCTGGTCCGACTGGCCCCAAGCCATGCCCTCCCAGTTCCTTCTCCTGCACCTTTAACACCATTCTGATTTGCACGTTTTGGTACAATGTATTTGGCACCTATCATTCCTGCTTTGGAAGGTAGACAGGTAACATACTTTGTAACCACTGGGGCTCTTCTGTGAGATGGAACATTGGACTCAGTATTTGAAGAGATGAGTCCGCATGCCTGTGAGGCTGTCCAGTCACTATTTCTAGGCACCTTTCACCCTCTGCCCACAAAGTCATTTCTAAGCACTTTCATTGCCTCAGATTTCATATTCAGAAAGAGGAAACACTATTAGCTTATATTTGTCACCCTGATATAAGCCTACCCCTGTAAGGCCTGGCAGAGCTGGACCCTGCTGGTGACAGTCGTCTGTCCTGTCAAAGCAAACTGAAGAAGTGTCAGAACATGGTTCAAGTCAGGCTGCAGTCAAATCCTTTCTTATAAACTAAGTTGAAGTGGGGCCAGCCCCGGGCCCCTGCACTGTGCCTTATTTTTAGTACTAAAGATGTCAGTTTTGTTGGCCCAGTAGTTACAAGCACAATGTGGGGAGCCAGAACACCGGCTCCAAGTCTTCCCTTTGCTGTTTAATTGTATGAGTCTGGGCAAGAGTTGATCTCTGTTCTCAGCTCTCTCACTGGTAAAATGAAGAGACTCACAGCACCCACCTCACAGGCAGTAATGAGTAGTCTAAGACAACTCACGTAGGAAACTTAGGACAGTGCCTGACACACGGAAAGCACACAATGAATGTTGCCTAGCCTGATGTCCATGCCATAGAAAGAACGCTGAAGGTGCTAGAGAGCATAAATCTTGGGAAGGGAGACAGAGAAAGAGGGGAGAGTAAGGCAAAGAGGTTGTATGAGCCCTACTGCCACACTTCTAAAGTGCAATCAGTCATGCTGATGGACCTTTGTTCCACATTGCTACAAAGAGAACTAGGTCAATGAGTAAACAGTTCTGAGAGGCAGATTTGGACTAGAACAGAAAAGAATTTTGTAACAGGCAGACATGACTAGCAAAAGGGGAGCAGGAAGCCCGGCGTGTGGGTTTGTAAGTGGAACTAGGGTCCACCTGTCACGAACAGTACAGAGATGTCCCTGTACACCAGAGTGGCCAGAGGAAGTGGCCCCTGGCGATCCCCTCCACTGGACCATAGTATCACTCAAGATAAAGCAGAGAAAGTGCTGACAGCCAGGGTGTGGCTGATTTGCCTATGGCCCAAGTATGGACTTTGGACCAGTCTTAATGTAAACAACCTCGAGGACATTAACTTAGGGCTCTCAGAACACCATAGTGGTGGCTGCCTGGCTGTGCTCAGCACTGGCTTCCTCAAACCAGCGTGTTTCTTCAGTAGTCCCTGGGTGCCTGGCAAAATAATTCAGAGAAGTTGTGAAAGGACAGCAATAAACCAGCATGGCTTCCTTACTGTGGAGAATGCGAAGACAGCGTTGGTCACTAACGCCACTGCTCTCTGCGGGCCATGAAAAGACTAGGCGGGTCAACTCCATGGACTTGGGAAGAAGGGGACCTTCCTGTTCACAGGCCTCTCCCCAATCCACCTCAGAAGATTTCAATATTGTTTGCCACCAAAGCTTTCATAGGCACCACCCCGACCGACCTGGGCTGACTCCAGGGTCCAGCCACACACAGGGATGCTGCTGGGCATGGGGACGGGCCAGAAACCAAAGGGAAAGCTAGAAACCAGAGAGGGAAGGGGAGAACGTGTTCCTTGAAAACTGTTTCAGACTGGCTGGACAGCCTGGAGATATCCTCCATCCTAAAATAGCCTTTTTTACCTTTATAAACTCTAAAGGCCAAACGTGTATGTTAAAACTAGAGATTATTTTATCAACAAAAATATCATTAGACTATACTATAATACAAACCAAGGAAAAACATAACATTTGCAAACTAAAGTTCACCAGCAATGTTCCAAGTAATTCCTGTGTGATTGTTACTGTTAATCTACACATTCTCATCTCAAAAAAGCAGGCAAGCAGCCCTAGGTGTCAAAATCATTAAAAAAGGAAACTGTACATAGATGACCCTGGGGACAGTCTCTATAGTGAATTCATTTTTTGCCACCTGGAAAAACCTGCAACATGTCTGTGAGAACTACAGTCTGGGGGAGGGGGTAAGGGGGGAGCAAGGAACTCACTGGGCAGGGAAACAAGCCTCTCTTCTCAGAGAGAAAGTATCCTGTAACCCAAGGGCTCAGCCTGGGTAACACGGGCTCTGCTGTGCGTCTGCCAGAGCCCAGATTCCTCCCCCCAACCACAGGTCCCAGCACATCACTGTACCTCACTCTCCAGTGCGTTGTCTGTTTGTAACTAACTCCCACTGCTGCTTTTGCTGTCTTGAAATTTCTCAAGAATAAGGGTGTGGCCTACATCCATATTTAGACCTGGCTGCCCCCTTCCTGTCCTGCCGACCTCTAAAACTGGCCTCAGCACTGCCAAGGATGACATCTCCAGAAACTTCCACATCCATCTCTCCTCCTCATAAAGGTTTCCTGAGCTCCCTCTCCCAGTCTCAAAACAAGAGTTAACACCCAGAGCCCAAGGGAGCACTGGCACTGAACAGACGATTAGCTCAGGGAAGAAAGACTCAAGTTCCGGCTCGCGTGCCAGCTCTAGCCCAAAGAAGGATCCCGAGAGTCAGAGGAAAAAACTGCAAGGATCAGTTATCACTGCTCTCCTGGTAGCCAGAGAAATGGGAATGGGCGTACTTGTGCCACTCACATGCAACCCAGTAATGCGGGTTACTCCGCAGACTCCAGGACACTGTCACCAGCCTGTGCCCGACTTCACTTCTTTTGATATTCCCATGAAATCACAATGATTCACTCTGCAGGCGCCTCTAAAATCACAACACTTAGCTTTAATGGCACCCACCACGGAGACATACTTTCCTCCTGTGACACTCAACAAATGTGCCCAGCCTTTCTCCATTAAAACTTGACAGTGTCAGGCCCTCCCTGGTGGCGCAGCGGGTTAAAGCACAGCACTAAGAAGCTAAAGCCACTTCCAGCATGAGTTCGATTCCCGCCAACCCCGGAAGTGACCAACATGGCGTGGCAGACCTCTCCTGACCTGCCTGTTCAGCAGTGTACTTCAATGATCTGCCTGTTCAGCTCCCCACTCAGTCTCTAGTGAATCCTCTCACTGCTCCTGCACCTCTGGCCTGTGCCCCAGTTCTTTATGCATAGATAAATCTTAAAACAACAACAACAACAACAACAAAAAACAACTTGACAGTGTCTATGAAGTGTTTCCCAAGTAGTCAATAAGCAACTGATTCTGCCTTTGCCTTGGCATCCAAATACAGATTCTAAAATTCCCCATTCTCATCATCTCTCTCTCATTCAACCGGTCAGTTTGTTGTACACCTGTAACGTGGTCTACTTATGCACAAGCTGATTATTTAACTGGTCTTCTTGTTGGTCTGAGACTGTAAACCCTAAAGGGCAGAAGTCCGAGCTTCAGCTTGGCACACTAGGTCACAGAGAGAAAAGCAGAGACCACGGCCCCAGCTTAGCCAAGCCTCACCGTGGGGCCCTGGACCCTCATGCTCATCTCTGGGCCTCAGCTTCCCCACCTACAGTAAGATACACTTGAACTTGAGGAGCTCTGAAGTCTAATCCAGTACAGAGGCACTGAAAGCACAGGCCAAAAAGCACTGGATTCTTATCTTTTTATGACCACACAGGAATTTTCACTCCAGACTGGGCTCAGACCATAATTCAGCACCTTTGAGTGGAGCAGATCTGCCTTGGTGACGAGTGAATGCCCTCATGGGTATTAGTGCTATGCGATGTACAGCACATGTATATGCCTGTGGAGTTAGCATAATGGACAATGCAGGATGATTTTATCTCCCTTAAGAGAACGTAAGTACACTATGCTATATTTATACCTCCCATCTCCTAATTTAGACAGTGTAGAGCTTATTCTGATCAGCACTCACTTGCCAATAATTTTGCTCTACATCTAAATGAAGAATAAGAGTCATATAAGTTCACAGATTGAATGGATGTTTGATTTACAAAGCCCTTAAAATGTGGCTGCAGGCCGATGCTGGCAACCCCATAATTAGATGTGGCATGCTCTGCGATGATGTATTTTTTACTGTTTTTTAATAACTCCGTTCTCCTTCTGGGATGAGGGGAAAATGGAATTTGTTAAAAATAAAATGAGATTTAGTGGCTTTTCAGCCTTCTGTTGCTTGTTGCTCACAATATTCTATAAATAAAAGAAGCCTTGCCCTATAGTGCACTGTAAACACCCACAGACACTCAGAGCCAAATTCCTCCAACTATGCCCCTGTGCCAGTTGCCAAGCTACTGCAAGGACCTACTTGAAAGGCAGCCATCTAGGCCATTTCCTGATTAAGTAAGCTGCCCCATAACAAGGAATCAAGGCCCGCTGCTTGGGCATCGTATCTAGTCTCAAGTAATTGCTCCATGTTCTTGAAAGTAAGCCCTTTCCTTGTGACTGAATCACAACTCAGAGGTAAGTAAGACGCAACTGCTCGCCCACCTTGCCACCTGCTTGGGCTTCATACATGTGAGGGTACTGGGCTGCCTCACTGACTTCATCAGGCAGCTTGAGTACATTCACATGGGGTGAACTACCGCACTGAACAAATCAAGGTCAAATGGAAGTAGGCGAGCTGTGGACAAGACAGTGAGCCCCACGCAGCCTGCTCTTCTCTTCAGTGGCTTCCCTACTGATCACTGAGACACCTCTGCCAGTACTGCAGGCCGAAGTGATCACTTAGAAATCCACACTATACCCAAGAAGGGCAATGCGGTTCACACCGGGTGTTGGACTGACGGTTCTAAGGTTTGAATGCTAACACATAAGCAGGGACTCCCCTTACGGCCCTGTTTTTGCGGACCCAACACGTCCTGACAGTACTATACTGTGAGTGAAGCAGGAGGCTGCAGTGTGGCACAGCCTCTGAGAGAGAAACTACTTCCAGCTCCTTAGAAACCAGAATGCTCAAAAAGCAGCACTGAGGGGGAATGGGCTCCAGCCAGAAACACTTACCCTCCCTCCCCACAGAGAGGCTCTCCGGGGTGAATGCACCTGGGTGCTTCTCCAAGCTCTTGAGAGGCCTCCAAGCTCTTGAGAGGGAACCACTGACAAGGTTCCCAGTCCCAGGAGCTCAAACCCTGAATGGGTAGCCAATCATGAACAGGTACCACCCAAAAGAAAAGTGGTCAGATTTTCCAATCTCAGAGTGTCTGTGATGTCAAGTGCTTTCGGGTTTCCCACCGAGGCCTAGAGGTCACCAAGCTGTGAGCCCTCTCAGAGCAGTGTCACCTCTGTCTCTGCTTCTAGAGGGGCCCACTGTGACCATGCCCTGTGTGCAGGTTCTGAGTTCTTAATTTCTGACATGACCTTGCTTCTTTCTTCTCTAGTGAGAATGTGAGCATCATGGAAAAAGCCCCGTCTGTGTTGTTCTTGAGTGTTTTCAGGGACACTAGGGCAGTGACAGGCTCACAGTAAGCACTCAAGTGACGCCCAGTAGATAAATGCAGACCTCTGGAGGAGCAATCTCTGTAATGATCTCCCTTACAGCGATATAAGAAGTGAAATGTCTCTCTCTCTCCTGTACAAAGAGAAAAAACACAGCTCAGATGCCCCCACCACCACCAACACCCCACCCCCTGCAAGGCTGCACATCTGATAAGCTGAAAGAGCTGGAGTTCCAAGCCTGACGTGAAGAGTTCTGATACTGGCTTTGAAACGAGCATCTGTTGCTTTTACAATTTAGAAAAAAAAAATTTTTTTTTAATTTAGAAAAAGCAAAGAAGAAAAACTTTAGAGGAAAAACTACACACCAGAAAGCACTTGACATCAAATGCTTTGCCATGTGATGAATTCATTTCCTACACCACTCCCAATGCCACTTCTACCTGGAGAGGACACTGGGCACTGCAACCAGAGAAGGGTAAAGGAAGGGTTCCAGGGCCATTTTTTGGAAGCGTCTGTTCCTGTTTATCTATGGGGCCTAAAAGGCCAGGCAGGGAGGGGAGTGGCCATGAGCGGCCACACCCAAGACTCCGGCCTTATTCCACGGTTCACTGCAAAGGCTCCATGGAGAAGCCTATGAGCAAGTTAGCAGACCAGAGGATTAACGTGCTTGGAATCTGCCTTGTCCCAGAACCACAGCATGAACCAAAAAAAGAAAAATATATGTTTTGAGATTGGAGTTTCAAAAATGTTTAATCAAAAAGTAAAAATTTACATTTACCTGAATTTTGAACACTACATCCTGCTGAAACACCTTTTATCTATAAGTCACTACACAATTCCCTTTAGTCTGATAGTTTGGGCTATAAACCTTTCCAGTCTGTCTGCCAGACATAGCCAATGACTTGAATTTATGTGCAAATCAGCTGGTTGGTCTTAGGAAGTAGCCAGGCAAGTGCTGGTATATAAATACATTTCTCAAATGTGGGTAAGAAATGAAAATGGTAAATAGTACCAATGAAACAGGTATGTCTAGATGTGACTGGGATGGACCATGAAGAAAAAACCCCTTCACAGCTGTAAGGAGCAGCAGGGGACAAAGAAGCACGTGGAAGCTGACCTTCTGGATCTGAATTTCTCAGCTGGGTCCCCAGTGGGCTGGGAAGCATTTGTCATGTGTGTTTTTCCAGAGTGAGGCACTGCAAATTTCACTAGCTTTACAAAGTGATCTGTGACCCCCAGGACAGGGAAATATCCAGTACCCTTTTTGCTGCCTCCCCCTCCCTTTCCTTTGGACAAGGCTGCAGACGCCAACAACTACACAGGACACCCCACCCATCCCCACTTTCATAATAGACAAGATGATGCTAACAAACAGGGAAAAGTATCCCTGCTCCTGCCTGTGAGATCCAGCCACTGGGAATCATTCAGTGACTGAATAAAGTCATTGGTTGTAAGGAGTAAGAACTCCTGAAGCTAAGCTTGAGATCTAACCACTGCTCAGATGAAGAGAACACAGAAAAGGCCAAGAGGCCCAATGTAAGGACCAGAAAATCTTAAGCAAGATGAGGAGTAAAAGTGTAGGAGAGCAGAAGTCTGAACTCTGGAGCCAGCCCAGCTGGGGTACATTCAAATCCCAAGTCCTGTATCTTCAGCAGACATACCAGTTGTTTGGCCTTTGGATGGAGACAGTGATGGTGATGGTATGATCTATGATGAACTATTATTTACTGACAACCTAGTAATGGCTAGCATTTAGTAAGTAAGTATTTGCATACTTGTGAACTTACGTATATTATTTCATTAAATTTCACAGTAACTTTTTAACCCCCCTCTATTCTTTCCATGGTCTAGGTCAGAAAGAAAATTAGAGGGATTAAGTAAAATGTCCACAGTCCACAGCTAGTTAAGATTCAAACCCATGTCTGTTTGACTCTTAGCCCACGCTCTAAACTGTGAAGCTCTACTGCACTGCCAAGCAACAGCCTCCTCATCTGTAAAAAGGATAATAATACTCATTCTGGCAGGGTGGTGAGGATTAGACAGGATGCTTGTGAACTCCTTACACAGTACCTGGCACACAGGAAGCTCTACAGTATAGCTATTAATGTTACTCTTACGACATCTGGACCTTTGGGAAAGACAGGGAGATGTGGGAGGTGAGCATCTGGTTCTGCAGATGGCACCACATTTCACTGCACAAGCCTTGACAAATAGGATTTGGAACTTTGGACCAAGACTTAAGGGCCTGGAATGACACACGTTCAGTCAGGGACAGGGATGATACCTCAGCAAGACAGATAAGACTGTATTTACTCATAGGTGAAAAGCTTTTCATCAAACCTTGGAGAGAGCTGTGGGTTTTTTTGAAAAATGAATTAATTCAGGTTTGAGAAGAAAATCCTCAAGGGGCATGTGACAGTATGGGTCTGCCTGGGCTGGGAAATGCAGGCTGACCGCCAGTCTGCCTCTTCAGTATACCTAAGGGTAAGTATTCCTGTGCATGTCTGTAGCAAGTGAGATGCTGAACTCCAAGTTTGTAGTGAGCCCTACCTAGATCTAGGACAAAGATAACTTGTTAGAGAAAGTCCCCTGCTGAGTCAAAATCAAATCTGGAGAAATGTACCCACTGTAAGAATGAACCAATGACTAAGTGCGGGTTCAGTATATAAGGTCGAGACTCATCTGCAGGAAGCAGCTGGCTCAAGTATACCACCATCTTGACCACACTCATACTGAAATCTTGATTAAAGAATCTAGGAGAGCCACAGAGTCGCTTCCTCCAGAGTCGACAGCACGGTGGAAGACAAGCATCTCAGGGCTAACATCTGTTTAGGGAGAGAAGTATCATGGAAGTGTCACCATTCTCTCCCCTAGCCAGCTCAGCCCATACTCTTTCTCTTATAAAGAAATCACTGTACCAAGTTAAACAGGAACCAAAGATATGCAAAGATCTTCACGTCCTTTCATCAGTCCCCTCTTCTCCATCCACACAGCTCACACAGGGCTCAGCACCAATTTCCTAGACCATTTTCACAGCCTCTAACTAGTTCTGTTGCCTCCCTCCTACAGTCCAGCCCCCACACTGCCACCAGCTGGCTTTCTAAAATAAAAATGCTGACCACGTCACTCACCTCCTGAAAGATGTCTACTAGATTTGCACTGCCTACAGAATAAACACCAAAGTCTTAATTTGCATTAATCCACTCATTTTTTTTCAGTTGCCCATCTACTGTTTCATGGTCACCTACTGTGTGCCGGGCTCTGTGTTAGGCACTGAAGATAGAGGACCTATCTTTGTAGATTTACCTCATATGGAGTGATAAAAACAAACAAGCAAAAAAAGATAAATATGCAGTATAGATCTGAGAGTGATGAGTGAAAAATGAAGCAGAGGTAAGAAGTCAGAGTGAAGGGGGTGGGAGGGGAGTGCTTTTTTTAGATAGGCAAAACAACCAATATCAGACTGGAATGAAGATAAGCCAGGTGAAGGTGTCAGGGGAAAATGATTCATGAAAAAACAGCAGGTGCAAAGGTCCTGAGGCAAGAAAAGAGAAAAACACGAGAAACACAGATGCTGTCATGAAGTGAGTAAGTGTAGAAAGCAGTCATGAGACCAAAGCAGGCCATGCTAGCTGCTGTCAGATTGTTTTGCAAGCCATTAGAGACTTTTAGGCAGGGAAATGATATAATCTCATTTACTTTTTAGAAAAGATCACTCTGCCTAACTGTGTGGAAGACTGGAGGGGCCGGAGTGGCAGCAGGAAGACCTGCAGAGATGGGTGAAATGTGGATGAGGGTCCAGAGGGTTGATGGCTTTGAGGATAAACTCTGAAAACTGTCAAAAGCTGCCAGCAAATGGTGTGAGGAACCAGGGAAGAAAGAATCAAAGATGGCACCTATCCTTGGCACACAGGTAACCAAGAAAATGACTGTGTCACATGACATGGGGAAGACTGGAGAGGGGCAAGTTTAGGGCTTTGTTTTCTTTCCCTTCTGAAGGAAAAAAATCCATTTCTATTTAGCTATGTTGGGTGAGAGAGGCCCGCGAGCCATAACACGGAGACTGAGTGGGCAGTGAATATGTGAGCTGGGGTCAGCAGAAAGGTCCCTTGTGTTTCTTGGTGCCCACTCTAGGCATGCACCCAGGAGTCACCTCCAGCACTGGCTTCTGCCCTGTAACGCCTCCTCCCTAGAATGCCCTGCCTGCATAGATTCTCACTCATCACTTAAGACTTGCTCTCGGCTACAAGGAGAGAGTCACTCGGTTCTCTGGTACCCCGGCACCTTCTTAGATGCTTTGATAACGACGCAAGCCCATGTGTCCCCATGACCTGCATGTATTTGTCCTCCACGGCAGTGACTATAAGTCTGCTGCTCTCTGGATCCCACCTCCTAACATAAGGACTGAGTATGGTGAGCTTTTACTAAATGAATGAAAATCCTCCTCCCTGCAAAGAGGTGCAAGAAATTATATACATGCAAACTGACTCACACTGCAGCTGCTGTCTGCAAGGGAAAAGAAGGTGAAAAAAGAAGGCGCTGTCACTGAAGCACTAATAAAGCTCAATGAGGTAGAATGGATCTTCCTTTGAGGAGCTTCTTAACACAAAAGAGCTTCAAGAAATCTCAGAGCTGAGTATGCCAGGGGGTTGTGAGGTGTAAGGAACAATGCATTGAGAAAGGCATTTGGGTTTCACTGCAGAAATACCCAGTGAGCCCGAAACCAGTGTACTCAGCAGTCAGAGACAGAAGGAAGCCAACCTGTTTACAAGGACTCCTCTAATCCTGAAAGTGATCCCACCGGCAGGATCTATGGGCCCTCTTTTACAGAAGAGCACAGTGAGTACCAGACAGGTCAGGTGATTTCCAAGGTCACAGAGCTGGGAAGTACAGGATCCAGGATGGCATTCAGATCTTCCTACTACCAACATCCGTGTTTTCTTCCAGCATATTCCTGCCTCACAAACAGCAGGCAGGACCCTCAGAGACCCCTAGTCCCAGACTGCACTTTGGAAACTGGAGAGGGGATGGGATTTACTCTGCATTACTGAGGAGCGGTTACCAGTAGAGCAGATGCCAGAACCTGAGTCATGGACTTCTAGGCCAGGCTCTTGGAGAGCCCTTAACAGGCAAAGAGAGTGCACAAACCACAACCTGCCTACTTACAAGTGCCTGAGGAATAAAGGCAAGGAAAATGGTAAACTGTATTTTCATCAGTTATCTCTGCTGTGGAGTTCGGAAGTCCCATTAATAGACAGAAAGCTAGGCAGGGAGCAACGCCACCTCTCTGGGTGGGACACAAAACCCACTTGAGCGCTGTGGTAGATCTCTCATTCAGACAAGTGACTGCTGCCCAGCTACTGTACATAAGACCCCAAGCCAGGCAGCTGAGGATGCGGAGAGAGCACCCAGGAGATTGGTGGCTCCTCCCACATGTGCAATAGTCACCACAGTAGCCTCTCTGAACCTCAGTTTCCTCATCTCTGATAAAGAATCAACACTCCTTTTTTTTTTTTTTAAACCAAGTTGCTCTGGTGACTAACTGGGGGGCACATCACCCAGGTATAGAGCGACTCAGTGAACAGCAAATGGGTGGTAGGTTGTTATCTGCCAAGACACGAGAGAACTTATTCATACTGTAGGAAAAAAGGAATGGAAAAAAAAAAATAGCTACACCAACGTGCTTGTAAAAACATGAGCAGTGAAACAGCATAACATTCTCTGAGGATTTACTAAAGGATAAAAAAAAAATTCTCTTAGAAATTTTTAGTGGCTGAGTATCAAGGTAGGGTGGGGAACGGAGGGGCATAGCAAGAAGAAAAAGGAGGGGGCAAAGAGAGGGGCTGAATTTGAACTGATCAGTATATCGGGAGGGGCCAAGAGAAGCTGACATGCCATCATATATGTGCCACATATCCATGTGGTATGTAGCACATGGACAGCCTTTCCTAGTAGTTATGTATGACCTTGTCTTCTCTGTCAAGATCCTATTCAGCTTTCAATACCCTATGTGTTGCACGGCTTCTTCCATCCCAGCCCACAGAGGCCTATCTAGTCCTTCCTCTGTCAACTGGTTCCGGTTAGTGTAGCCATTAACCGTCTCTGCTCACTGAGCTCCTGAGACTCCATACTGTGTGTGGCTCACCTCAGGGCTCAGGTGGGAGGGCGCCTCTGGCCCCAGGACCCCCAACCAGCTGCCACCAGTTTGGAGCATCCCTGGAGAACCTCCTCTTTAGAGCAAGAAAATGAGAGGGGCCTCACATTTGTATTTACTCTGTGCTGCACAACAGACACACCTTTCAAATCTTAATTCAAGTAGTTCTCAAAATGCATCTTAGTATTTTTGTTGCAATTCTGCTGAAGGACACAGAAGCTCAGAGAGGTTAGGTCAAAAGTTGAAGGTTCATGTTGCTAACACAAGAGAGGATGATAGATTTGAGCCTGCACCTGGCTGAATCAGATCTCTGTTTTCACTAAACCTGTCTGCACTGCAGAGTTTTAAGAAGCTGAGAGCACCCTGGCGGATGCGCTGTCTGAGTATTAAATCTACCTGCAGGCTCATCAGTGAACTCAGTGATTGAAGTTCTGACCAATATAGGGCGAACTTGTTAGCAAAGCCAGATACTGGGCCAGAGAGGCTGAGGGGGCCTCTGGAGAAGATGGAATTCACTATTTCACACTCAGTTAGCAGGCTGACCATCTTTTGAAACCTGTACTTTAAAAACATACTTTAAAAAAAAGAGATGACATATCCTGGATCAGCAGTTCTCAACTATGTGTGATCAGTCACGGACCCTGGCCAAGAATTCACAGGAAACATTTGAGAACATGAATAAAACTCAGCATTCTTAGGGGAAAGCTGTAGACCAAAGAGAGACCACAGAAAGTCAGGGAATGTTACTTCTCTTTCCTTCTTCCTCTCCCAGTTCAGGAAACTTCCCTGGCAATGTTGTAGGCAGAAAGCTACATCTCAGCCTCACAGGGGTCTCATTCCACCAAAGCCAGAGTCTGAATACCAGTGTCCGGTGTGCTATTCTGCTCCACACACTGTGCCGGCTATCAGCAGGGGAAGGGAGAGGCTGAGAGCAAACATGCCGGGCAAGGAGCCTGTTCCTGCCACTCTCTGGGATGTAAGAGAGGCGCTGGAAATTCTCAGGCAGCACACCACACCCCCTGCTACCTGGTGCCTTGGGGTTAAAGCTTGGGGCCCCCTGGTATAGTTCCGCTGACCCAGTCCCTCAGCTCTTGGTAGGGAGCGCAGGCAGACCTGCAAAAGCCATGGAAGCTAGGAGTTGGCTATTAGCCTTCCAAAGGCCACCTGGCACAGCTGAATTCCTTAAGCTTTCAGTAATTAAGTTGGTTATATTATTTTGTCACCTTGTAGAATGATAGCATTACCAAAAAAAAAAAAAAAAAGGCATGAAATTCATTCCATTAAATCTACAGACTTAAGTGTCATGGATACTTTTCTAAGACAAATGTGTTGTTTTGATGGCGTATTTGTAAAAATCTCAATTCATATTCCTTATACATGTTAAGCAAAAACTAGATTCTTGGAGCCATAATCAGAAACTCTTGGGAGGAATCAGAAATTTCTTGGGAGCATTTATGGAGTGCAATTTGGTAACAATGATTCAAATCTTAAAATGCAAATTACATTGAAAGTCCTACTTCTGGGTATCTATACCACAGCACTCTCATGCAAAAATTCACAAGCGCATAAAATTCTCAGGCACGTGCAACAACTTCCACATGCCAAGGGTTGCAACAGCAAAGGATCAGAAACAACTTGGGTGTCTACCAACTGGAATGGTTAAATACACGTAAAATGTATCCATACCATGTAGCACAAGTGTTGAAAATAATAAGGTACAGGTATCTGTACACACTGTTTTGGAAAGATAATCACTGACAGCTGACTAGTAAAAGGAAAGCTACCCAAGAGTGTGCATAGAGATTCTATTTTCCTAAAACTGTATATCGGGGGTGAAGGCAAAGGGGTGAGGAAGGACATAAGCCAATGAAAAAGTCCAGGACTCTACCTGGGGAGAGGCTGGCTACTGGATGTGTGTTGGGGGTTATAGGGAGGGAGGTCACAGAAGACTTCATGTTAATGAACTTCAGTTTTATCTAATATGCTACAAGTATACACCCTTATATGGTAATGAAAAAAATAAAAGATCAATTTTAGAAGTCCATAGGATAATAATGTTAAAGCTTTAGTGTATGCAAGACTCCCCTAATGTAACCACCGCAGAGGCAGACACACCTCTGCTATCTCCCTGGCTGGAAGGTGCCCATTTCTCCATGAGAGACTGCAGAAGGGGATGGCCTCTGGTACTGAGTGCCTCAAGCTCCTTACCTACTTCAATAACGATTCTGCCAAATTACAACCATTTCAGTGACAGGGCTAATAAAAATGTCTGAGTGTCTTTACTGTTCAAATTTATAACATCATAAATTACTGAACTATAGTTGTCCACTTGTTTTCAACTTCTTTTGAATAGAAGCAATCAAAATTTATATCCTGCATGATCCAATATCTTACCTTTACTTGTAAGTCTTGCTGAAGACTTCTTGGAAACTGATAATTAGCAAATCCTATAGGGAGAAGACAAGGTGACTATACTAAGCCAAAGAGCTGAAAATACGCCACTGGAGTCAACATAAAACATCTCAGTGGAAAAAGGCACAAAATGATGTAAAAATAAACTATAATATTATTTAACCAAAAAAACATCTCAGGGAGTGAAATGACTTTCCAGTCTGTGACTAGAGTTGTTCATGAAAATTATTCTCTACTGATGCCGAGTCTGAGCAGTGTTGGTACATTTAACGAGACCACATTGTCAATTATCCACAAGCTATGTAAAAGGAGGGGGGCTGGTCAGGGCTGGGCTGGATGGACAGGCAAACTGGAGAAATGAGCTACAGCGGCCTCCCTTCTGCACTGTCGCCACGAGGGAAGATGTCCCCGTGCCGCCAGACCTTCAGTTTCCCACGAAGAAGTGGGAGGTCTTGTTTCTAGACAATCTATACCAATTTTTAAATGCTAAAATATTGTAAGCACTGAACAAAATACACCTGCAAGCCAGATGCTGCCAGTGAGTGTTTCCAATCTCCGCCTGAAAGGATCTACATTTTATTGCAGGGTGCAGTTCTGTATGGTCCTGCTTCCAGAATGATGGGAGCAACAGGGAACTAGTACGAAATGGAGATACATACAAAAGGGCCAACTCTGAGAAATATTCCTAATGCATTTGAAAAAACAATGGTAATTATGGATATCAAATTCTGACTAAGCTGTTCAAATTTATCTAGCTATACAAGGCACAATAAAACTGAGGATTTCTCTGGTGCCAAGCAAGTTGTCCTAATTTATATCAATGCACCCATGCAAATTTACTATGTAACACTATGGATGAAATGTTTGTCATAAACAATTTTAAGTAACACTAAGCAGGAAAACACTTCTCTGTGCCAGCTGCTAGCCAGGTATTTGGCACTCAGGATCACCAACGTGGGTCACACAGTCTCTCGGCAAGATTCCAATAAATTTGACAAATCTCCCTCCAAAACAATAAACAACAAAGAACTTGGACTCAACATCAAAAAATTGTGCTCAGCCACTTTTTTCAAAGCCTAACAACAGACTTATTTGTGCCAATAATAATGTCTGCTCATAATTTGTAATTCACAAAGTGCTTTTCTGATACATCTTTTTACTCACTCCTTATAGCCTTTAGACTGCATCTTATCCAGTCTTTTTTAGAATTATTATTAACAATACTACTTTTCAAAAACAACAATAATGGTAACAGATGTCTGGCATTTATTACACGCTGTGTAGTGGTAAACACGTTTTCCTTTCCTCTTCATGGGGACCTCCTAAACATAATTACTGTCATCATCATCCTCCCACTTGGAGTTCGGGGATTTGTCTAAGGTCACACGGCGAGCTCGCACTGAGTGGATGTTCTGAAGCAGCTCTGAGCCTGGGACTGATGTGCCCAGGCCCCTTTATAGGCTGCACGGTGAGGCCGTCTGCATGGAAGCCAAGCTGTTTGCGCCAGCAGAAGCACCGCAGGAATGGCTAATGTCCACCCTCCATGCCACTTTCCCTACTTGGTCAGAAGCCATTTTTAAATTTTCTCTTTCCTATTCGAACAGCCTAAGTCAGGTGGAGCTCAGCTTGCCTGGCCCAAGAGGGCCTTGGAGGCCCAGTACAGCACTCCAGGGGGATTGAGCCCCCGACTGCCAACCTAAGAAATGTAGTTAAGCCCAATGCCTGATCTGGATATAGCTTTCACATCACTGCTATCTAAACAGGGTCTAGAGAGTAGGGCCTGATCCTGGCAGTCCTGTCAAAAGGTTGCTGAGTGGGAGATCTGGGAAAAGAGAGGCCCTTTTGGCTTGGAGTAGAGACAATTATTTAGCCAACAACTATGAAATATTAATTATTTCAGAGCCCCACAGTAGATACCGGAGAGAGGAAGGTATGATTTCTAATGTGTACGATAAATGATGTAAGTAAAATACTGAGCAAGAAACTCAAGTTCCTCTACCCCAGCACATCACATAAACTACATCACAGAGCAGTTGCTCTTCAGGTCATAACGTCTGAACTCCTTCCCCCGCTGCTCTGGGCCCCCGAGTCCTCACTATGAAAGTGCTGCCCTGCAAGAGCCATGCCAGGGTTGGCCCTACGTGGCTCCAGGAAGACAAGGCAGGCAGGTACACAGGTGGTGATGAGCCACAGAGGCCAGAGCCTTCCCACAGGTGTGCAGGTCCAATGGAGCACAGGCAGGATGCTGACTCTGTCCTGGGAGGTAAAGGGACCATCCTCAAGGGAAACAGAGGAAGGGTCTGCAAGCTGGAGAAAGGACCAGGAGAGCAGAGGAACAGACCCTGCACCGAAGCTTCCCTACCACACCTAGCTCTGTTGCAGAAACAGGAGGCCTCATGGGAGGCCCTGGAGAAGCCCTGTTCATGTTCATAGCCAGACTCCCATGGTACAAGGGAGCAGGTGAGTGACTGTCTCTGGTTCATCATGGGGACAAGGTCAACAGCCTAAAGGTGGTAAGCATCAACCTGGGGCTCCTGGGGGCTGCTCAGTGGGGAAGAAACATTCACTAATCTAATGACCACATAAATAAATACAAAGTGGCCTCTGTGATGCATGGTGCCAAAGAGCCAGAGCATGGATGCTGGGCCAGGTAGCAGAGGCCTCAGTGGTGTACAGGACAGGTAACAGCAGAAACCCAGTCAGGCACCTGGGGGCAAGTGCCTGCTCTGCATGACCTTCATTACCTGCACCTCAGTTTCCTCAAAAGGTATCTCTGGGACAAAAAAGGTAATATGCCTCAGCTAACACCTACGAAGGCCCTAACAGTAACTGGTTACCCACCAGCATGTTGATGGTGCTAGATGCATGGTGGCAATGGGGAAACAGTGGACTATTAACAGTAAAGGTGATGGTAACGCATAGGCTTCCTATCAGAGTAGTGGCAGAAGGCTTCTGAAGAAGAGGAGGCAAATCAGCTGATATCAGAATGGTATGAACTAGGCAAACCAGAGGGCAGATGCATTCCATGCCAAAGGAACAACTTGTATACAGTCCCTGAAAGGGCAGGTGCCATCATTAATAGTTCCAGGCAAGGACTGAAGTCTCAAGCGCCTACTGGTGTACCCTGGTCAGCTGTGTGTTCAGAATGTCTTGTGTGATGAGAATGTCTTCTTCATCTAGGAAGTCATCCCAGATTACTGTGAGCCCCCAAATAAAAGCTGCAATTTCAGCACAGAACTAGGAAATGCAGAAGAGACAACAATCATGAAGCTGTGAGGATGTGTTGGCTATTGTCTCAGGCACTGGGCTCCCATGGAGAATGAAGCACTGACCTGAGGCCCTGGGGTCATGCGGCTCCCTATTTACTAGTCCTCAGCATGTGGACACTGTCAGTCTCCAAGTGAAGGTAAAGATGCCCTGGGCACCTCCAAAAAGGCTCACTCACCCCCAGCCAGAAAGTCATTCTTAGCGGACTCATTCTTTTGGCTAATTTAGGGATCTGGGGTTTATCCAGGATGAAGCTGGGTGGAACTCATTCCTGAGCATTCCTTGATGGATTATTTTCCATTCTGAACTCCTATTACTAATTCCACCAACATGAGGATTTTGTTTTTTTTTAAGGCAGCAACAAGAATATAGAGATGTTTATTCCTGAGACCTCAGTGTGCCGAGAGAAATAACAGATGGCCACAAAGCCAACCCAAGACAACCTGTCCTGCTCTCAAAGCTGAGAAGAGGGGTGGCCCCACCAAACCTGGTGGCCAGTGAACTTTCAATTTCAAACCCTTTAATCATGTTATAAATCTGTTGTTTAGATGCACAAACAGACTTTGCTATCCTCCCTTTCAACAAACACTTCCTGAGCCAGGTGCACTGCACTGGCACGAGAACTCAGAGACTGTGTGTATGTGTGTTGGGGGTTTTGCAGGGCGTGAGCATGGTGTGTGCATGTGGGGTGGTGGTCTCCACCCTTAAGGAGTCCAGTTTATTGCGCATAACAGAGAGTGAATCAACAATTGCAATGATAAGTGCTTTAGGAGGGTGAAAAGCAGGGTGTTCTGGGACAGGAAGGTCACCTCCCGGTCACAGAGAGGCGCATGGTGGGGAAGGAAGGTCTAGAAGAGCAGACACTGAGGCTGAGTTACAGAGATGGGGACCAGAGGCTGGGTGATGCCCAGGAGAACCCCCAACACTGAAAAAAGGCAATGAGAGGTGCTGGCTATTTGGATTAGGGAAAAAACGAAACAAGAAAGGGCCAGATGATGAGAAAACCACAGACCTGCTGAAGGGGTTTAGGCCTTATTCTGTGGGCAGTGATGGCCTGCAGAGCATAAGCAGAAAAAAGCTATGATCAGGTATGGGAGTTAGACATATCATACTGACAGGAGTGCGGGTGTAGAATGAGGAGGACAAAGATGGACACCAGAAGCCCAGTGAAGCGGTGGTTGGAAAAAAAACAAATGATGAGTCCTAAAGAGAAAATGAGAGGAGGAAAGAGTATGGAGGCAGGGATCTTCAGGCTGCGGTGACCAATGGAATGCAACCATGAGGGAAAGAACAGAGCCGGGGAGCGGGAGGAGGGGGCGGGGGGCGGCCCCACCCCGGGCAGGTACCGCAGGGAGAGACACCATGGCACCAGGGAAAAGATAAGTCTGAGGTGGCTAGAGGGCAGCAGCTAGGTGTGAGGACTGTGAGGAGGCTCTGGGCTGGAGAGGGCGTCTGGAGGACTGCTCTACCACAGAGGTGAGCTGTGCATGAGCTCACCAAGGGAGAGAGCCCGGGGTCACAGGAAAGGGACCAGGTAAAACCTTGAGCTAAGGAAAGGCAGGCTGCAGAGGCTGGGTGGGGGCGGATGGAGCATAACCTGGAGATAACAGGCAGGCGAGGACAGTACTCAGAATGGCCTGAGACCATGGTGCCTGAAGAGAGGACCCTCCAGGGAGTGAAGGAGGGCTTGGGGAGGAATGGGGCGTAGTTCTAGGGTGTGAGCAACCACGCCCAAGCAAAATAATTAAAATGAAGTGTTGATGGCTGAGAAGACATCTGTAGTCACCTTAAAGAGCATTATTATGACATTTTCCCCAATAGCTTTAACTGTCTCTCTTCATTTCTCGGTAGGCCTCTCTAATAATCCTAACTAAGCTATTGGCCTCTCTCACTCTCCACCCCTTTTCTCACTTTGCTTGCCTTCACAGTATTATCGCGCCTGCTTGTCATACATCTTATACATCTAGTCGGATTCCCCTACTAAGACATATGCCTCAGACCTCAGTGATGCAGGGCTAAGAGCAGTACCCCGCATAAAGAGGCAAGTACCAACGTCACCCAGCTTGTTAGAAGCAACAGATACTCAGCAAGCACACACTCCCATCCTAGACGCTGGGGTACAGAGGCAAACGAGACAAGATGGTCACTGTCCTTGGAGCTTGAATTTGGACACGAGCAGAAAGAGAAATACCAAGTATTTAACCAACAAGGAGATTATAACTGTCATAGAGCAAGGACTGGAATATACTGGTATTTCCTTCACGAGTCCAGGGCTGCCACGTTCTCCAACTAAAGGAATTGTTTTGCTGGAGAAACAGTTAAAGTGCTTAAGGTTTGGTCTTGGTCTCTTCCAGAGAGCCCACATCTGCCCTCTTTACTAGACTCCTAAAAATTGAATATACCCACTACAGACTCTGAATATTTAACCTGAAAAGCTCAGTCTGTCTCTAGTCCTATGTAAGTAGGAGAAGACATTCCAGACATAAGTGGGAGAAAACAGGAGCAGCATTAACCAGGAGTTGGGTCTGGGTTCAAATCCCTATAACCCTGGGCAGGTTACTCAACCATTTTATTGTCTGTTTTCTTTATTGCTGAAATGGGACCACTAATTCCCATGTTATAGGCTACTACAAAGGTGAAGTGAAGTGACACTCACAGAGCACTCAGCACTGTGCCTGGTACACTGAGTGTTCCATAAATGGTGGCTGCAAACCAGTTACATCTGTTGCTTTTATTACTAGATCTCTAACTGCTACATCCACACAAACCAAGCCAAAAACTATTTAGAATTCAAACCAAAGCACATGCACTCTAAATACTCAGTATAAATTGATACTAGTTGAATGACTTGAGGAATTATCTCAATTCCCATAGTTGGGCCGACTCCACAGTAAGATTCTTCATTTCAATTTCTTGATCTACCCTGTTTTCACTTCCAATTTAGGCAAACGAAACTGTTTTCCCAACAGATCACATCTTGTCTCGTGGCAAGAGTCCAAACATGGGCTGGATTCTGTGATGCAAGTTGTGGCAGAGCTATGAATGCCACACCTCCGAGTGAGCAAAAGAACACAATCGCAAACCCAGTGTACACACAAACTTCCCAACACAGCTTGGCTCCAGAGAAGGAAGTGAAAACTGGTCACAGCATGTTTTACCTGCCTCACAGCTGAAGAAAAGATTCTTTTGACATGCATGCACCAAACATAGCTATCTGCTGTCCATCCAAACCACACAGAGATCTCTCACTAACATCCCGAATTCTTCATCCTTTATTGATGACTGACCCTGCAACCTGGTTTCTCCTCACACTCCCCTGTCGAACATCACATTCCTCAAGGCCATGAGTCATCTTATCACAAACTCTGCTGTCTTCCTTCTGGTTCGCTCTCTTTGGACCCCTCCTCCTGTGCTTTGGTGCTTCATCCCACCCTAGAATCAGGAACGCTCCCTAAGGCTCCTCTCAGGAAGAATGTTGTTAATCTGAGGTGTCTTTTCTCCATCTCCAGAGCCACCCGTTACAGGCCAGGCTTCAATTCTGCATTTCAGCTGTTTCTTGTTCAGTATATCTAAAACTAGCTTCATCAACTCCACTTTTTACCCCAACATCCACATTTCTGTCATGGTGCCATTGTGAACCAACAAGTTTTAATTCTCAATCGTCTTTGGCTCCTGTCTTTAAAGTCTACGAAAACTACAAATCCTCTGGTTCTCCCTTGGCAGTATCTCATCTGTTGGTATTTTGCTCCCACTTCAATTACCGTCAGCCACATAACCCCAAGCCAGGACTGCTGAGGGCACATTCGCACAGCCCCAGGACTCTTGACCAGCCATCAGATGAATGTTCCTAAAATGTACTTTCTTCCATTTCCCTTTATTGCCCAAAATAACTTCAATAGCTTCCCACTGCCTTCCGGTCAAAATCCAAATACCTTAGTCAAGCATGCAGGATCTAGAAAAGGAATGTATAAACTATCATGTATAGCCAAACCTAGCCCACCACCTGCTTTTGTAAATAAAGCTTTATTGGAACACAGCCTCACCTGTTCATTTACATATTTTCTTTGGTTGCTTTATGCTACAATGGTAGAAACTGAGTAGCTATGATGGAATTCATGTGGCCTAAGAAACCTATGAACCATACACAGAGTCCATCATTCAGGCTGTACAATTAAGGCTTGCTGACCCTGGTCAAGAATCTTGCGAGGCTGGCAGTGCCTGCCAAGGTTCTTGTCCATGACTTCTTTCAATAAAGCTTCTGCTCCTTGAGTTTACTGCCAAGTCCACTTCCCCTAGATCTGTATCCTTTTCTCTAGTCCCAAAAGCTTATTTCCCTTCTCCCTGGATTTTTTCTTTAAAACACAGCCAAAGTGCTACCTCCACATGAGACCAGCTATAGCTACCCTTTGCTCCCCTGGGTGCTCCTCTTCTCTGCATGTACCACAGAAACCTACACTGCCATTTTACTTCTCCTGTCTGCCAGACTACAAGCTGGTCTAGACCCATGTGGGGTGATCTCCACGGAGGTCAAGACACTACCTTGCCCTTCATTCCAAATACCAACCCTTAACAGCATAATTTGGTAAGAAGGCATCAAATTAACTTACCAGTGAAGGCTTAGGATTCCACATTTGAAAAGTGAAGCTTGGGTCCAAAAGCAGGCACTCCAGCCAGGATCACCTAAAAGTCAATGAAATAAGAGTTTAGCTTCAAAAGAAATTGTCTACATTTTCTTTGCACTTACAACTCTCAATAAATGTTGATGCCTTCTCAGGATGCCCCTCTAGGCATCTACCTAGAAAAATCCTACTCAGTCTTAAATCTGCTCGACAGTCTTCCTGGAAGTCCCTCTGGTCACAGGATGGCTGGGGCACCCCTTCCTCTCAGCTCCCATGGAAAACGCCGGCAAAAATTATTAAAGTAACAGACAGTATCATGTAGCATGATTTCTTAGTTCAGAATACAGGCTTTTCAAGAGACCTGTTAAGCTCACCCCTTCTCTTACCTATACTGCCTTGAACACAACTGATAGTTCTCAATAAATATTTACAATATAGACGGGAAAATAACCTAGTCAATGTAATTAACAAGAGTCTGGAAATCTAAAATTTTGCAAGACTACCATTGTTACCATAGAAATGCATGCCTCAATGCTTTCATAAGGCAAGAGTTTAACAGGGAGGATTAATGAGATTAATCTCCTAAATGCACACCTTTGGAATGACACTTCTCTGGCAGAAGCCTTCAGAGCTCACTGAGCCTAAGAAGGGAAGCCCAAGTCCACAGCCAGCCTGCCAAGCCCGCACCAACTGGCCTGGCCTGACTCTGTAGCCGCAGCCTCTTGACTACCCCCCTGTACCCTACATTGAATTCCCAGAGCCATTTCCCCTCCTTCTCAACATTTCTTCCAACTGGATGTCTGCTCCTTCACTCTCCCCTTATTTCCTACTAGTGAAATGCCATCCGTTGCAAACATTAGCTTCCAGACTAAATTCATGGTGGGGTTCACTAAGGTTATTTTTAAATTTTTTTCTTGCTCAAATTTCTTTTTAATTGTGATAAAAGTACAATTTAGAACCTTAGCCATTTTTTAAGTGGACATCTCAGTGATATAAAGTACATCCATATTATCAGGCAACCTTCACCACTATCTACTCCAGAACTCTTTTCATATGTAAAATGAAACCCTACACCTGTTGGAAAATAACCCATTTCTCCTCAACCTCAACCTGTCCCTGGCACCGAAAAATTTCTGTGGGGTAAATGAATGAACGAATGAGGACATGAATGAACACCACCTCAGCTCTCCCCATAAAAACAAACAATCCTGTGCCCATCTGCTAGAATCCCGTTTTTCCCCGTCTTTTTCAGATTGGCTTCAATCAATCTGAAATGATCCTTTTTGCACAAATGTATTCTCTTTCAAGGTGGGAACTATGACTTATTTGAAAGGTTAGGCTTAGGTCCAAAAGCATGCATTTGGCATGGGCTACATGTGGCTGGATCCCAGGGGAAAGTCTCAGGGCTCAGCTTACAGCTCTTACTACCAGCTAATCATCCCCTCTTGTTTGGCTGTATCTTCACTTAGCTTCCAGGATAGCACTCTTGGTTCTCTGTTTACTGCACTGACTGTTCCTTCCCTTTGCTGGTTCCTCAACACCCTCCACCCCCTTAAAGTCAGAGTGCCCAGAGCTCAGCCCTTGCTCTCCATCTCGTCTCTGCAGACTTCCAATTGCCCACTCTGTGCTCTCACTGAGTCGCAGGGATCCAAACACTACCTATTTTTTTCTCTAAGCCAGAACCTTTCCTCCAAACTCCTGACAAATATATCCTACTGCCTGTTTCAAGTAAAATGTCCAGTAGACAAGAGCTCTAAGACAAATTTGACATCTCAAAGTCAGCATGTCCAACCCAACACAGACTCTTGACCCTCTCCCTAATCCAGTCTTCCAGAACAGTCCACTAAAGACAATGAAGTTTAAAGACAACATTCTTCCAGCTGCCTGGATTAAATGTTTGGGGGCATCCTTGTCTTCTTACTCCACATCCAATCCCAATCCTCACCCAAACTGGTTTTAGGCTTCAGCATATTCAGAACATGACCTCCCCCCACACCCTATCACCATGCTAGATTACAGCAACAGCCTACTTCCCTGCCTCTACTCTTGATGTTACTCCTACTTCTACAGACAGTCTGGTCTCAATCCAGGAAATCATCTGTTACAATATAAATACAAAAAGGACAATGCCAATGGGGTAAATGTTCCTAAAGCAGACCGGCAGGCCTGAGGACAGGATTGGGGGTTGAGCTCGTTGGCCAATCCCCCCCCCGCCCCGTTTCTTGGCTGGCCATCCTAACTGCCATCTTTTGTCTGGTTTCTTAGAGAAAAGAAATGATTAAAGGGAGATAAGTACAATCAACGAGCTTCACTTTTCAGTGAGGGCACCACACCGAGCCAACAATACTCACTTCTAAGGAAGCAGTAGGCATGTCAAGGCTGCCACCATTTAATAACTAGTTTCCAAAGATAAAGCTAGCCTTCCAGAGACTAGCTATTACCCCTCGGTGGTGGTGGTGGTGGGTTCGTCCCTAAAGTCCTCTTGTCCCTGCATATTCCAGCTGGTCACCAAGTCCTGTTTGCCCGAGTTTCTCTAGATTCTATGCCTCACCATCCATTCCGCCCATCTCACTTACACTGTGGCTGGAGGTAAAGCACAATGAAATAACTAAGGACGCTAATTAGCTCGGGTCTCATCAGTTCTTGGCATTACAGTGCACCCTCCTAAGAAGTCTCCCCAATGTTTGTCATTTATTTATTTCCAACCACAACCCCATACAGCATCTGGAATGATTTTAATAAAACCTAAATTCAGTCAGTCTACTTAAAACTCTCTAAAGAGTTCCTAAACTGCTATACTACAGATTCTTCAGAACAGAATATAGCCACTGTAAATATTCCTTTTCATCTTCCCGAGGTGGTACATTCTTCTTAAAAAAAAAAAAAAAAAAAGACTTTATTTAATCAAAATTACAACAAAGATCAAAAAGTCAGAAACAGTAAGTGTTAGTGAGGACGTGGGGATAAAGGACACTGATGTCTAGAGATAGAAATGTAAATTGCTGCATTCACTTTGGGAAACAGGCTCCTTAAAAAAACAGGTTCCTTAAAAAAAAAAAAAAACAGAACTATCATATGATCCAATCTGATATTTACGGAAACACTCATTTGAAAAGATGCATGCCCCAGTTCACTGTAGCACTGTTTACAAGAGCCAAGTTATGAACACCACCAAGTGGCCAGCAACAGATGAGTGGATCTAGAATATCCACATTGGAATACTACTCAGGCACAGGAAAGCTGCAATATTGTTGTTTTCATCAAACGGATGCACCTTGAGGGAATTATGCTAACTGAAATAAAAGGAAAAAGACAAAAGCTATCTACATGATTTCACTTATTTGTGGAGTATAAAACAAAAGCAAACAAACAACACAATAAAAATAAGCGTCAGACTTTGATAACCAGAGGAGAAGGAGGAAAGATGGTGTTGGTGGATGAGTATTTTGTGGGTGGTGTGATGAGAAATATACACTGCTGAAGTGAGACACAGTGAGACACCTGAAATTCATATAGCATTCACTGTACACTACCACTAGTGTTACCTCAATGAAAGGAAAATGACAAGACCCGGGTTGCCTCAACAGGGATAGGCAAGGGATCCAATCCATAACGGAGCACTCCACTCCCTGGCAACAGAAACTGGCCCAAAGGCTACTGCGTGTATCACCCACGCTGGGCCGAAGAAGCTGGCCCCTAGAAGCGACCTATGAACACAGAGAAAGGAGTTCTGTTTGCTGGACTTGCTAATCCAAGGCTGTCAGTGTGATGCCCCACACTGTCTCTGCAGAAGAAAAGACTGATGGTAAAACAGAATGGGAGGCAAGAACCAATGCACCATGGGCAGCATCAACTTCCACTCTGGAATCTCCTCCTTTTGTGAACTTCTACAATGTCCTTCCGGGTTACAGAACCAAAAGCTACTCACTCGTGTCCAGGCTAGTTGGAGTCCCAAAAGGCCCTCCATGCCACTTCCTATCTCCAGCCTTCCGGCAATTGTTTCTTCCAGCTGCTATTCATTAAGGCAATTTACTCTCTTTAAGACTTATTTTCTTCATCTGTAAAATGGGGAGGAGGGAGGCGTAACAAGCTTTTTTTATAGCATATGGGAATAATGAAGACCATGAACATAAATCTTTCAGCACAGTGAATGGTCACAGCTCAGGCTCCATAATGTTAATTACGTTAACCCCAGACCAGAGGACAGGGCTGGGTATCATTGGCGGGCCGCGTTTCTAAGAAGAACGAGCTAAATGGGTATTTTACATGCACACAGTCTTCTGGAAGAAAATGTGGCAACCGCCTAGGTGGAAGATTCACGAGCTACCTAGAAGTTATCAGTAAATTGCCAACAATCAGAAAAACGTGACAAATGGTGTCAGGGGTGGTGAAAAGTGTGTTCAGAATGTAGAGAAAAGTGCCACCATGGCGCACACCATCCTGATGAGGAGAGATCACTTTGTGCCTTTTAAGAAACAATTTTCAGAGCAAAACTTGAGAAAAGAGAGGTCTCTTGCATCATAGGGACAAGGTAATAAGGCTATAAAAATGGAACTCAAATAAACCACACACAGAGCCCACATGGGCCCAATTTGCCAGGAAAAATAGCAATTGCTACAGCATTCAGATGAGGGAGTCATGCTTGTGCTTCAGCATAGCAAACAGCTTTCAAAAACCATCAGGCTGCAGAAAAGCCACTGGCTTTGACAAATCAGCAGTGCCAGCTCTCACCTACCCCTCTGGGTCATGCTCGCCTCTCTCCACCGTTACAAGGACACAATGACACACAGTGCTGTGCCACTTCATAGCCTTCACAACACAGGCTTCCCCCAGGGGGTGGGCAGCAGAACCCAGGTAACAGCCCCTGGAGCCTGCCACCCTCTACCCCCTCTGTAGAGGCCCTCAGTTTGCTCCTTGGCTCAGACCTCATCTTGTGGAACTCTCTGCTGCAGTGGGCCTTGTTTATGCCCCTTCCCTCATTTGAAATTTGAAATTCTCTCTTCCTGTGGTCTCTCATGTCTTCTCCCAGCCCCCTCACCCCCACCTCTGCAATCCCTCAATGCCCTCGCTTGTCCCTCTTGCACCTCTGCACCCCTAAACGTTGGCACTCCAAGCCTCTGAAGTACCTGAGCACCATTCTGGCTCTAGTACCTGTTCTTCCCTACGTCAGAGGCAAGCCAGCTTTGTGGTTAGAACTAAAGTGTCTATAATCAGACCTACTGGGTCTAATTCCCCCCACACCCCCCAGCAGTGAGCTCTGGGGCAGGTAACTGGCTGCTTTATTTCTCAGTTTCCTCCTCTGTAAAGTGGAGATAATGAGAGTACCTTGTCTTGGTCACTGAGGTATTAAACGAGTAAAATCATAAATGCTCTTAGACCCTTGCTGTGACCCATACAATCCATAAAGTGCAGTGATAACCACTTCTGCACAGGCCTTTCACCTTTGCTGCGAATGTCCAGCCCCCATTAGCCTGTCCTTCGGGTACTGTCAAAAGCAAACACTCCACAACAGCTTTCAGGATCTGCAGTCTTCCCACCACCACCTGAACACTTGGGATCCTTCCCTCTCCTGGGCTGACTTTGGGGGCCCACTTCTTAAACTCCCTTCAATAATCACCAGTTTTGGGTTTCTTTTACCCTTTTCATTCCCAGGTCATAACGTCTCAGAAACGAGGATGCACTGGGCTTTTTGCTCCCAATGTTTTGATTCCCTGCAACCTTATACACTAAAGAGTAAACATTTGCTGGATTAAGTTGACAGGTGACTGCCTAGAGCCTGGGTCCACATACTATCAACCAGAAGCTGAAGCAACAACAGATCAGCAGGACAGAGGAAGCGGTCAGTCACCCCCAAGGGCAGCACACAGTTCAGGCTCCAAAGATCAATGGGCCCAAGTTAGTGATATTTGCAAGTTGGTTACCTTCTAGTCATTTCCAAGTGGCCAATAAAATGCCAAATCCTCTCAGCAAATTTGCAACCTGCTTCTACTTCCTGATCGACTGGCTCTGGCTTTGGGAGACATGTTTTTTTCCTCAGAAACTCTATTCACTTTTCCTTGTTTTAGGGCATTTCTTACAAAACATTCTTAAGAAGAGATAATTATTTTGTTGTTGATTTCATCAAAGTGTTAAAGGCACTGGGATACAGAATTCCTCCATTTGAGCAGGTAGATTACTCCTGGAGAGAATGTACTGGCTCACCTCCACGCTGAGGAACAAACAAGTCATGCAATGCTTGTAAACACAGTGTTTCACTTACATCTAATTTCACATCACCATTACCTGCTTCTTCATTCACAGAAAACATGACAAAGACATTCCTAGCACTTAAAAGAAAAATTTCAATATATTCTTACAACATTCTTTTGGAAAAAAAGAAATTCTGATTCTCTATCTTATCTTGGACTATTGCCATTAGCTAGATAAATGCCAACCTAATGAAATGATTCTGTAATACACAAAGCTAGCTTAATGCAGCATTAGCTGAAAGAGCAAAATTAGAAGCAATCTAAATGCCCCATTACAAGCTCATGGCTAATTGAAGAGAGTCCCTTGATAGAATATTATGCAGCCATCTGAAATGAGCATGATGAAAACTACAGTCACCTACAAAAAGGTTGAGGGTGTAATCTTAAGAGTAAAGGGGCTGCAAACCTGTAGGATTACAAGTGTTTATGTATCAAGGTTACCCAGACAGATGAGGGACAGGATTTGTGGTCCGATATGAGGAAAGTTAGGAAAGTGCTAATAATAGGAAATCTCAGTAAACGGGGGCAGAGACACGTGGACAGAGAAGCCCGGGTCTGAGGCAGGGTGTTGCGAGGGAATGCAGTATGGGAGAGGGTTTTAGGACACCCAGGTCATTTCAGGAATCTAATCCCAGAGCAGGCACTGGCAAGGGGAACAGAATTCTTCCTCACTTTGCTGACTGAATACGACCCCAGATTAAAAAACAATTTCAAACCCCTAAAGATACTCAGTGTCAAGCCTTGTCCTTTCCACATCTACCAGAAGGTTCAACCCTTCCCCAGCCCCTAAGTCCGATTCTGACCCAAGGAAAAGAGCTTTAAGAGGTTCTAGCATGCTTGCTACTAACCTGGAAGGAAGGAAAGTGACCCCCAAGAGATTGAGCCTCTTGACCAAGCTCACACAGAGTTATGGGCCAAGATACCACTTAAACCTGAGTTTCCCTGACTCTGGGTTTCACAGCTCTTCTGTAGACCAACCTGGTGAAAGACTTATTGAATCAGACCCACTGGTTCTGAAGAAAGCATGGCCAGATGATGCCAGAGACACGGGTTCACGAACAGATGAGATGAGTCCAGCCATAGAAGGACAGGAAAATCCTGGCAACCCAGGACACCCATGGAGAAAAAGCCAGCTCCTGCACTTTGTCCACGCCAAAGCACGGCCTCTAACGTCTCGGACCCAGCACTTTGTTGGCTCAGCTGAATCTCAGTTGCCTGTGGATGCCATGCCTTAGGGAAGGGCCTGGCTTCTGGCAGTGATGTGTCACCTCTAGGTCCCAAAAGATAACTCCATCCCCGGAACAAGAATGTCTCCAGAGCTCCTCCCCCACCTCTCAAGCCAAAGTCATGACTCTGGCATTTAAGGTCACGGCCCACCCACTTACTTAACTGTACTTCCCACGTCATTCACTCTCCCCAAATTGGACAGGGGCTGCTCGCCTGCTCCAGGTCTCCTCTAGAAGCCACCACTGAATGAGTGAAGAAGGGAGGCAGCTGGCCTCCGTGGCGATCACCTGTGGCTTTGAATAGTTGGGAGCATGGGCACACAGCACGCATGCCTGATAAGACACCTGGAGGACGGTGCGGGCATGCATAAGTGGGTGCACCTGGGCCTGGAGGCTGACGCTACCAGGGAGGTGTCACTCAGAGAATGTGCACAGGAAAATGGCTATGAGAGGGCAAGCTATGGCTGTGAGAGGAAGAACCCACAAGAGGCTACCAGAGAAAGCCCAGAGGAAAGAGAGTACCGAGATTCACAGGGCCCAAGCTGCTGTCTTGCTTCCCTTGTGTACTATCAAAAAAACTCTGGGGATGATAGCAAGGCTCCAAGGTTCTCTTTTAAACTGTCTGAACCAATAGTGAACCTACGTGGCCTGGGACAGTTGCAGAACAGCCAAGCTCTATACCCTCTCCTCAACCTCTTTCCCCCCTTTATCTGCTTCCCTCCCCACTTCCCTTTCTCCTCCAAACACATTGGTATTGTGGGCTGCAATGAATTGAGGCAATTCCTCAGGGTCTGAAGAGCCTTAGGGGAAGGCTCTCGCATGTGGTACAAACAGGTCACCCAGATGCTGTCATACAGAAGGCTGTGCACAGCAAGCTTTCCTCTCCCCCAGATTTGCTGTTAACATACCTCTGGAAATTTCATCATGTAACTGGTTGCCAAGTTCTCCCAGAGGGAGGCGCAACATTCAGAGTGATGATGGGGGAGGACACCGGGCCAGCATTTCCACGGATCCAAAAGCTCTTCCCACATTCGCAGCTGCCCGCAACAAACTTCCTGAGCTCATACTACATGCCAACAGGTCAGTGTGGGACGCTGAATGACACAACTCTGAGCAAGTCAGCCTTTGCCCTCTCCCCCCCAGAAATCAGACTCAAGTAAGGAAAAGAGTGAGATGAAACCCCACTAATGTGATGTGATGAACGCCACAAAAAGAGAGAAGGCAAAGGAGAGAAGGTGCAGAAGGAAGAGCAGCAAGAAGCAGACTTGCCCACGAGCCACTCACCCCGAGAAGCTGGGGATGGGCTCAGAGAAAACCAAATTTGAGCTGGTCCCTGCGGGTAATTAACAATAAAAGCAATGAAAGTCTTTTATTGTGTACTTACCATGTGCTAGGCACTGTATCACATACTTAGACTTGCTCCATGGCAAACTCATCCAGCCCTTCATTTCCGAGCCCCTACTATGTGCTGAGGATAAAGCAGTGAACAAAATAAACGCTACTCTGTCCTCAGACCTGACATTCTATCATGAAAAGATAAACCATAAACTAAATTAATAAAATATAAAGTACATCAGAAGGTGATACGCGAGTAAAGGAAAAATACAGCAGAAAAGGGAAAGAGGGGAACCCTGGGTGGCAGTGGGGTGGGTGGTACAACTTTAAGCAGGGTGACATTTGAGAAAAGACGAGAAGAGGGTGCATGCACCATCCTACAGCTATCTGGGGGCAGAGCGTCCGAGGCAGAGGGAGCAGTCAGTGGGAAGGACAGAAGAGCAGGCCTGGTGTGTCTGAAGAGCCTCGAGGATTCTAGTGTGGCTGGAATGGAGCTAGAGGTGCAGGCAGAACAGCGTGAACCCGCCTAACCGTGTTATGAGCTATGCCTGCCGCGTAGCTCAGGGTGCCACTCATGGGCACACAGAGCACTACTGCTCAACTACATACCAGGCCCTGGGATGGGAGGTGAGGTCAGAGAAATACTGGGGGTACAGTAGAAATACTCTTGGGCCATGTGAAGGATTTGGCTTTTTCTCTAAGATTGTTAGGTCCTCACAAGAATGTTCTCGGTCAGAGAAGTGACTTCCATGGGGTCACTGGTCAGAGGACAGGCTGGAAGAGGAGGCTGCTGCTGCAGTGACTGCAATGATCATGCTCAGCTGCATCCCGTATCATCTTCACAACTGCACGGGGTAGGCTCAGTAGCCACTCTTTTGTGGACAGACTGCGGCTCAAGAAAGATCTGATAACCTGCCCAAGGCCATTCAGGTAGGCAGTAAGAATATCCAGGGTTGGGAGATGGGAAGAGAACATTCCAGATAAGATGAGCATCACAGGTCACAGAGCAGGAACTTGGCAGAGTCTAGCACACTTGCGGATGGGCAGGCTCAAATGGCAGGGAGCGACGGGAAGGTCCGTCTGCATCCTGTCCACTCTCACAAGGATGCCCACCAGCAAGCCATGCCTGGGCCAAAAGAACTGCCTCCTGACATTTCTCTGCTCCACAGTTATCCTCCCCACTTCAGTCCACAGGCAGCCAGAAGAACCCTTGACAAATATAAATCAGATATTATTTTCCTGCTCTCAACACTGTAGTGGCTTTCCGTCTTGCCAGGTGCACAGTAGCTCCTCAACTGATGCTAAATGAATAGATGACTCCCTCATTCCATAGCCTCTTCCAGACCTGTCCTGTCTCAAAACTGCTTCTTGCTTCCCACCTTGGTGGAAGGAGGCAACCCCAATCTGAGTGGTGACTGCCAACCAGATGTGGCTATCAGACCAAGGCCAGGTCACTATATTAGCCAGCTGAAACACAGGCAGGCAGAGAGAAGTCATTCAGATCACCAAAGGGGCAACTTCTGAGTTAAGTAGTATTTCATAAAATTGCTTACTGAGGAGTAAACTTGATGTCCTTTATCTGGAGATCGCAGCTATGACTGGGCTGTGATAACTCTTAACAGGTGCACTCCAAACAAGTCCTTTGGTCCTCTGAGTCCCTAGAGCTCCTGACAGCACTCTCAGGTGCAACTAAAGAGTGAAGAGCCACAGGCACTGAAAAGCCTTCTCACCAGTCTATGAATTCAAGAGGTGGAGCTAATGTCTGCTTTCTTCTCTGGACTGTGAATATAGTGGACCCTCATATTTTCACAGAAATTGGGGAAAATGTCAAAACTGAAGCAGAAAGGAAACTCACATAAGCTTGGCGAATGGGCCTATCTGGAACAAAGGGGTGTACTTCTCAAAAGATCACCACCACCCCCAGGCCACATCCAGGGCCACACTCATTCCAAAGCCCTTGTTGTGCATGGTGAAGGGAGCTACATAAACACATATAAACAGATACTTTTAAAGGAATCTAACAATACAAACAAAGAGAGAAAGAGAATAGTAATTAGCTCCTCCCACCCAAGAAAACTGAGTTTAGTAACAGAGTTTCCCTGGTAGGTCCTGGTAAGGTGTTGAATGATCATTGCATAAATGATGTTCTCTACCTAAAAGTCACAGCTGTGGGTGGAAAAGGAGTGAGGAAGCTCTGGAAGCAAGTGAGTCCATATCTGGACCCCTCAGGAGGCAGTCACTTGAAGTTTCCCATAAGGTATCAAACCTATGTGAGACAAGCTTCAAAAGCTTTGGTCTCTGCAAAGGAAGATGGGAGGAAAAGGGCCAGAAAGCACAGTCATTAACATCTGTAGGAGGAAAGGCTGAGTCTCCATGGGGTGACAGTCCTGTTTGGCCTGGTTTTCAGAAAGAAGGGATACAAAGAGCAAGGCCAGTAGCCCAGTCCTGACAGAAGTATAATACAAAATAAGACTCCGCAAGGATGTTCAGTTGAATCAACTTAGATTTGCCCAACTTCAAGCTTTTCTGGAGAGTCAAAACTCACACAGTAATAGAAAAAGACTTTCAGAAAGGGCAAGTGCACAGTAAAATATCTAACAACAAGACAGACTCTCAGAGCCACCAGGAAAAGGTTCGAGGCAGCTCTGCGATAGGGTTCAGAGAGGGTCTAGTTAAAACCAGTTCTCTGAAGAAGATAACAGTCCAATACCTTCCTGAAGGGACACTGAGGGTTAGCACCTCATTAAAAATTAAGAAAGGAGAAAATGCAAGTTTTCCCCTCAGGACAAGCTGCAGCATGTACAGATCTGGACCACCTGCAAACTGGCTCATTGCTCTTCAGAAGAGACAAGGTACCCCCAGTGCCTTCCGGAGATGGGCAGAAGGCTTGACCAAGGAACCAGTTCCTCGCTCCTGCCCTCAGCTTTTCTTCTGGCCACCTGCAGGCCCTAGGCCGGCCCAGGCTGATGGAATGGGAGAAGGGGCTCAGCTTCAGCAAAAAAGCTCCTCAGTCTCATTCCTTCCACCACCAAAAAGCACTGGGGCATGGAAGGAGCCAGGAACTGGAAACATGCCAACTCTTGGCCTCTTGCTTCACTGCAAATTAGCATGTGCAACCACGTCTTGAGCCATTCTTACACTCTGGAGTTGCCTTCTCTGCGAATGCCCTGAGAACTCTTTCCCTAGCCTGGAACGAAAGCCTCATGTGAGTGGAGGTCGATGCTGGTGGGCCTGATTCACTCCTATGTCCCAACATGCCTCTCAACAGCAGCCACCACATGCAGGTGCTCTACAGATGAGACACGGCTCACGGACTCATCGCCAAGAGCCCTGTCAGGTGGAGGCCACAAGCTTAATGGCTGGTCTAGCACCTTCCACGAGGTTCTGCAGCCAGCTCAGCAGCCCCACCCTTACCACCCATCCTAGGATCATAACCAGACTGCTCACTGAGCAAGGACAAGGAGAAAAGGAAGACTTCTAAAGATCAAGGAAAACATTAGCTCTTTTCGATCTATAAAAATGTGACAGAGGAGAAACTACAAATTAAAACCACGAACAGGTGTAGGTGATACAGAGAACACAAGCAGTGGAAGGAGACTGAGAGAACAAAGAACAGGGTCACCAATCCCAGGCTGAGAAAGTCAGCTACCTGAGGGACACACACGTATAAAGGAAGAAACTGTCACACAGTGAGGGAAACCTGCAAAATCATTTCCTTAAGTGGCAGTAATAAAAGCTAGTCGAAGTCCAGGATGAGTTATTCAGAACATCTTCCCTAACACATTAAAAGCCTATAGCTTTCTATGTTGTCTTTCAGGAGCAAAACATCCTCCTCAAAACAGTTAGTTCCTTAATGCCTCAATCAGAACATAATCTGGATAGATCTCAGTTAATATAAATTTAAAATCTAGACTAGGCTGCCAGAAATAAAGAATCCTGGTTTGGCTAGAGAGTATTAATTTGTGGTACTAACTTCTAAATGGTTTTTATGACAATAATAGCAATACATGCTCATTGTTAAGAGGAGAAGAACCCACAGAGAAGCAGATGAGAAAAAAAAAAGTCACCTTTGGTTCCACAGTATGAGACCCAGGTACATTTCACCCCTTTTGTATGTGAAATTTTAACAGAACCAAGAGCATACTGTGAATATAGTTTTAATCCCCCTCTTTTTTTTCCTAATCAACTCCATTTAAAATACTCTTCTGAAGTCCACCTTAGAGTTAACAAATCACAAAAGGAATAAAAAAATAAAGCCCTCTGTGAAGTGAAAACAAACTGATTATCCCATTGAGTCCACATTTCCCTAGCAAAATAAATAAAATAAAAATGCTTGGACAGAAATGGCCCAGAAGCTAGAAACAGGGAGCTCATCTGTGTATCTCCTTAAATCTCGTATCATATTTTCAGTAAGTATGTGATGTTTTGTTTGTTTTTTAAAGATTTATTTATTTGTACATTCAGAACTGGGGTACAGGCCAGAGGCTCAGGGGCAGTGAGAGGCGTCACCAGAGACAGAACGGGGAGCAGAATAGGCAGATCGATGAAGTACACTGCTGAGGGGAGCAGCGGGCGGGTCAGGAGAGGTCTGCCACGCCATGTGGTCTCCTCCAGGGCAGGCGGGGATCGAACTCAAACGGAAGTGGCTTTAGCTTCTCAGTGCAGTGCTTTAACCCGCTGCGCCACCAGGGAGGGCCAAGTATGTGATGTTTTAAATGAGTCACATATTGTTTTCAAGTGAACAAAAGAATCTTGTAACTGCATTTCATTATTTTGAAGGAAGAAATCAAGTTTTAGTGGCCTTGGGAAGGTTTCAATCAAATCACTTAGAAATGATCAGTTCACATTAATGGACTATAGCACCCATATGAAAGTCTTATCTTGAGCTTTATTGTATTATCAATGAACAGTGGAGCCTGCAAATGGCCTTGGCTAAGGACATATTATATGCCTTGTACTACCTGGTCAGGAGTTACCTTGTAGCTTGGTGGGATTCCTGGTTTTAGATGAGAAAGTCTTCCATGCTAGCAGAGATGACTGCCGAAGACTGAGATTTCCTCAGTGCAATGCATTTTCCCCACCTCTCACACTCCCATAATACTTCACTCAACATCACTTAACAAAAGTGTCCAAGCCCCTGGGCTAGGTGCTGGGGACACAAAGTAACTGCCTATTTTCATGCAGCCACAGTTTGCAGAATACTTCCCCAGCCAGCATCCTATCTAAGCCAGGAGACAGAAAAGATCATCATTCACATATTCTAGATAATAAAGCGAACATTTATTGGAATATTTTGCTCCAGATTATTAAGTGTAAAGATTGGGCTCAAGCCTGGGTCTTTGGAGTCTTGATAATCCCTGGCTTCCTTTGTAGCTACATGCAGTCACATGGGATAAAAGAGAGTATTAGTTTCCGGTCTTACCCCTTTAAAGAATGTATGTGAGTCCCCTTCCTCAATTCTTTCCACTGGGAGATTGTAAAATGGAAACTTCTACTTTTACCAACTGAGCAGAAACCACATATTGAGGACAGGAAGTCTGGATCACTCTATTTTGGACTGGTAATAAGAGCAGAATCAGCTTCTTCATGGTTTCAGCCATCGTGTCTGTGAATGTCTATAATATGGGAACTTGTGAGCAGCTTGAGTGAGACCAGCTCTACATTTTCCTAGTAAAACCTCTTGCTACCAATTAAATACTTTCAAGCAGATGTTCCTAACTATGTAAGAAAGTGTTTTATTCACATTTATTTCATGGAAAACTTAAAACTCAAGTTACCAGGATTTTAAAAAATGATTTATGCTCAGGTCACAGGAAGAACTGAGAGGGCCCAGAAAAGCCATTCAGCCTCTGAGTAATGTTGGGGAGAGTGATCTAAGTGATAAGCATGACCAGCCCTCTCTCTGACATCAATTCACCCCATTCCTTAAAAAGGAACTAAGAACTAAAATGACGTGAGCCAAGGTTAAGTCCTCCATGGAAACAATGTGATAATAGGAGCTTGTGTTCCTGACCAAGAATTCTATGGTCAGATAGTGTTTAAACTCTACATTTTATCATCTATTAAAGCCTTGGGACTTTTCAAGCTAGAAGAGTGAGTGCTCCAAAAATATAACATCAAAGATATGTGTGTGTTCTGCACCATACTAATTAGGTACAGATCAATTACACACAATGCAACAACCAGATCATGTGAAATTTAATTTATTCTGATTCAATAACAGTGTATAGCACAAGATGCTTTATTTTAATAATTCTGATTGACTTCTGCCTGCAATAAATCAAAACATTTTAAGAAAATCTGCAATATAGAAAGCATAGAGAAACTTGGAAAGAGAGTACAACTCAGAGGCAAGAAAGCAGTGTGGATGACCTGGCTCTGTGACTGAGTAACACTGAATCCCTGAAGCAACTGCTGGAACTTTCTAGGCTCTTTCCCAGCCCCTCAAAGAGATCTCTTTAGCCCCTCTTCTCATAGGGTTCTGATGACTATATCAGGCAGCTTTTTAAATAACAGATGAGGGTTAAATGTGGTATTAGTTCGTAATATTTGGAATGGCTTTTGTGGGGAGATTTCAATGAGCATCAATATGAAAACTGAGCAGACCACAAGCTACCCGGTCACTTTTGGATAAACCAACCTACAGCAATTTCTTTTGCTGTTCCTTTTTTTTTTCTTTTTCTAAAAAATTTCTCTTTAAAATTCCCCCACATGTATTTCTGGCAAGAGTTAGTCAATCTGCTGCATTCCACGTGGGCATCCATTTGCTCAGGAGCGACAGAGCAGCTGGCAAGGGCTGTTAGATGTCAGTGCAGACTGTGAAGAGGGGAAGAGTTGCAGTGAGCTGAGGGCACCATGTGGTGACATGTCTATCAACCAAAACATGCCTTCCAAGACCCACTGTACTTTCAGAGACCTCAATGCCAGAGCGGAGAAGCAGTTCAGAGTGCCAGGAAAAGGCAGACATCAGAATGAAGTGTGCAGGCCTTGGAATGAGACTGTCCTGGGTTTCAACCACAGCTTTTTGTGGATCATCTGACGCACTGTTGGGACTCACTCTCCCTAACTAGGAAGTGGGAATGACAGCAAAATTCTTGGCAGATAGTAAATACCCAATGATAGATATTGTTTTTATTATCATCATCAGTAGTTTTATTTTTTATATATTTAACCTTTATCATTATAAGTATTGTTATTAGTGGTAATAAATTTACCATAGAATACTAACAAAAATAATGATTTGGCAGATCTTTGGTCCCTTCTATCAAGACTTCACATAACCAGATATTACCTACCCAGTATACAGACTCATCTATTAAACACCAGACTAGTCAAGATTCTCCTGGATTTCTGCTTTAATAGTCCCAGATAAGTGAAACATCCAAGAATGCCCAACTGGTCAGTGGGCTAGATCTTGACATTGGTTTTTCTGGATCACAGCTGCCATCAGTATCAGAAGAATATGCAGAGGAGAACAGATTAACTTAAATATTTATACCTAGCTCTTCCACCCTTGTTCACGCTGTAGAACCCCATATCTACGGGTGAAATACACCATCATTTTAAAAATACAACCCTAAGCAGCAAAGTGAGGCCTGTCAGCACCTAGGAGGTGGACAGCGCCACATCCTTAACTGTACCCTAGAGGGAGAATTTCCTTACTTCCTGCAAACCCTGTAAGACCAGGGCACCTCCCTATTAAAACTACAAAGGCACTACAAATAATGAGGGAGCAACTTTTTTTCAAAGCCCTATTCTTTCATGTAGCATAGAACCACATGTGAGAGGCTGGACAAGAGTTGTTACACCTATCCACAGATATGGAATCACCAAGTCTGAGACATAAGTGATTTCGCTTAGGCTATTGGGTGCTGAAATAGTGGAAGCAGTCCACAATGCAGGTTATATGGTTTCCAATCCAGTGTTCTTTCCATAAGACATATTTGTTTTTAAATATCTGACTTCCATAACAGTGTTTTTTGCTTCTAGAAAACTCATTAATCAGGGTATCTCAGTCACAGTACAGTGCCACTGTACCTGAAAGCCACTGACACAGGCAGATGTTCCCAGTACTCTAGAAATCTAAAGGGTGACTGAAAACAGTCAAGAAATTGATGATCAATTCCCAGCTCTGGCTGCCTCTCACTCTACATCTGTATTCGGTTTGTAGCCTCCCATCAGGTCTCTACTGCAGTTCGTCTCTCTCTACACTGACTGGACTATTTAAACTAGACAAATGCTTTAGGGAAAGTTATTTCATGTTATTAAAACTACAATCATCACCATCAATGGCTTTCCCTGCTGACCAGTGTCTACCTTACTAGGTAAACTGACTTGCCACTTTACTGTGTGCCAAACAGAGCCTTATCTGCTTCCTGCTCAGGATTCTAAAACCCAAATCCCACATGAATGATCAAGAGCCTCCAAGGGCTCATGTTAAGCCTGGAACCCCAACTTGTAAGCTCTGTGATCTTAAGCAGGTTACTAGATGACTCAATTGTTTCATCTCTGAAATGTGCTAAAAATAGTACTCACTCCAAAGGTTTTGTAGAATTAAGTGAGATAATACATATGAAATACTAAGAACATTACAACATTCCATATATGTTAGAAATCATTGTCATATGAAATGACATGTTTTACTTTAGGTTTAGATCTTGAGTGATTTTCCAAACTTAAATTCCCACCATGATTTAAGATCCCTTCATTTTAGGCAAGTCTGTATCTCTGAATAAAAACTGGCCATTCCTATCTTTGAGCTTTTGAGGGTACTATCTCCTATCATTCCACTGTCTGGAAATACCGATGTTACCCTTGTCTGTGATATAAACTCTACTCTTCTTTAAGTATCTGAATTAAACCTCATCACTTCCACAAAGCCTCCTCCCTGACACCACAACAATTCACAAAGACCTCTCTAGTATCTGAATTCCTGTAGTAACTATAGATGGTCTAGATAATTTCACTGGCATTGTATGTGTCCTTGGCTGTCTTCTACACTAGATGACACTGTAGTCTTCTGGGCCATAACAATTATTTCTGTTCTTCCTTTGGGTCTAGCATGGTGCTGTTACATGACCCTTTAGGTTCCTGTTGACTGAATAAAGACACCTGTAGTACTATGCCTAGAGATTCATGCAATGAGTTTTCTTTTAGTTCAAGTGGGTCAGTTATTGAGTTGCTGTACTTTGAAGTCAATTAAAGGTACCATAAAGATGAACATCAATAGGGCAAGGACAGCCACAGTTAGTTCAATCTTAATCATCAATAGAAGATATTGATACCTGGCCAACCTGAAGAATAAAAACATATATAGACTTCAACAGGATATGGTAATCTAAATTCCAAAATTCCTTGTAATACCAAGGGCCTCTCATAGGGAATGATGGAAAGCGCATTTTTCTCAAACTGAATTCACTTGCTCAACAAATATCTACTCAATGACTACTGCGCAGATAATGTCTTAGTTGCTGGGGATACAGCAAAGAACGAAATAGACAGAACTCCTCGTATTCTAGCATTTAAGGAGGAAGGGTAGGCATATTGCTATCCTTTAGCTTCAAAGTAAAATCCACAGCCACAACTTTTAGCACAAACTTCTTGTAAAATCTTAAAAGTAAGGAAGAAGGGGGAAAATGGAAGGCACCATTACCATTCACAGGTAAGCAAAAGAAATGTAGAAGTGCTCTGTCACTCCCAGTAAGTTCCCCTCACTCTAGAATCTGCTGGGGAGTTTACAACATAGCACTCTGTACCCTATGTCACTGAGCTCATGTCTCTAACACTCTAAGTCCCAGTTGAGCTCTGACACTAGTGTTGTTTAAATATCAAACTTCTCAAATGGAAATTGTGGCACATGATGCCAAAGACAAAACTCAGAGGTGGGAAAGAAGGAAGAGAGGGGTGGTGGTTAGTTAAAGGATCAGGAGTTTTCACCACTGCAAAATCTGAGACTCTTTTCTCCTTTGGAGAAGAAACCTCTTCTATCTCTAAAGCCTTTTAAAATTTCTTTTTCTTTCAGCAGGATACTGAAAATAGCTTTGCATTTAACATTTAAAATTGTTTTTGATCCCACACTCTTTCAGCTCTGCTCTCTCCTGAAAACGCATTTCATTCCCTAAGGGCACTTATATTTCATAAGCAACAAAACACAGTCACCATTTTTGTCCCTAAGAGTTAAAAAGAAAAACCGATTTACATAATTATATGGAAGATAAGTTGGCCAAGAACATAGGAATCTTATCTGGACCAAAAGTTCTAGAACAAAATCGCTTTCAACTCATCAAGAAAGATAGCAGATCAAAATCAACACTGATAGTGAATGTGGAACTTCTGAGCACTCTATGTAGAACCTGCCACATTCACACTATCTGTGTACCACCTATTTCTTCAAAAAGAAACTGGAGGCAGCCATTTGAGGACATTTATTAAACAATGAAATGTATGTTTTCCTGTTGTGAGAAAACAGGATTTTATAACCAAGAAGAACCTTAGATATCCAAAGTTCAATGAGATCAACTCAAAGTTACTCAGCAAATCAGTGGGTAGGCCCAGATTGGAGCCAGGACCTCTTCCAGCTCCCAGTTCAAGGTTTTTCCCACTCTCCACACCACTGTCTCATTTATAACACACAGATGAAATCTTAAAGGCACAAAGGTTAACATTTCTTTCATAAAACTTAGACTAGCAAAATAGAAAGCAGCATGACTAAGGCAAATAGGACCTACAAACACTCATGTTAACAGCAACTGACCTAAAATGTTACATAGGGGAGAGGGTCCAGCTTCAGAAGGCTTAATTAATGCTGAAAATGCTTTAGTATTAAGTAGTATGGTTTCAACTACAGTGAACACTAAATGGCTTTCATGGGCTGGCCTGGGAACTAAACCATCTTTTAGGTTGGATTTTTCTTTTTTCCTACAGAAAAATGTATCCCAAGTTTCTAACAACTGCCTTACAAATGAACTTTTGAAACAAAACCTGCTTTTAAGATGGCTGGACATGTGAAATAGAATTCTGAGGTCTCGAGCTCTGCACTAAACATAATTAAAACAATAATGTTGGTGACACATGCCAGAAGCACATTTATGAGAAAACTCTTCAAACCCTTAATTTGTTTATATGCATTACGAAGTCTTATTAAAAGTCTTCAGAACAGAGTAGAGTAAACCTGCTATTTATACAATATGTAACCCAGGGCAAATGCTCCAATTCTGTACGCAAGTATGTACAAGATCTTTCTAACACTGGGCTTAGGGTGAGGGCACTGATAACCTACCTACACTTTCCTCAGGGCCTTAGCACTTGTTGTTCCTCTTCCTGGGAAACTTTCCCCCAGACCTTCCTGCAAGTAAGTTCAAATGTTACCTCCTTAGAGAGGCCTCCCCAGAAGACCCTGTTAAAGCAATCTCCTTCTCAGCATATACCATGCCTGTTGTCTTACTTGATCTGATTGTTTGTCTAGCATCTACCACAACCAGGAGTTAACATGTGTAAGTATTTATTATTTCTCTCTTCCTGCTGGGACTCTGTTTTGCTCATTGCTATCTCTTCAGACTCTGTAACAGTGTTACATAGGTACATGGTGGGCATCTAACACATTTCACTAGCTGCAGAAATGAGAACAAAAGTGAGAAATGAGGACACGACAATTATTCATGAAACAATTAGAACATGAGCCAACTGGCCATCCCGATTAGATATGATATTATGATTTGCCAAATAGAAAGTACTGTTTCTGAATGAATGCCTAGCAATCAAAGTAAAGGGGGTGGGATGAGGGAAGAGAGTTCATGAATCAGAGGCGTCTTCTAATGGCGTGAGATCCAGAACAGGCTTAGAGGCAAGGAGGAGAGGCTCTAAGGTCAAGGAAGTGACGAATACGGACATCCAGCAGGAGACAACGGGCATGGGCTGGGGTGGCCTCAGAGGGGAGAAGCAGACTGAAGCTCAGGCACCAGGCTCAGTCTGGCAGTGGGGTTGGGGCTGACTCTGGAGAGCCTGGAGGACTAGACAGGCCACAGCGCTGTTCCTTAAAAGTAAAGCTAGCATATCGTGTAGGAAGAGCTGAGGGAAGTAGAGGGTAGAGCAGGAAACTGTTCAGAAGTTCATCTTGGCCCAAGTACAAGGAAGGCAAAAAGAGCTTCTTTTCTCTGTTTAGACATGACAGAAAAGCAAGTTAACATGATGCACAAGGCACTTTCCAGTGCATCTCACTACAGCATTCCATGGCAGATTCGGGTCAATTTCTCAAACATCTTCCACTCGGAGAACTCACAGAAGATAGCAAAGTTCAAAATGGTAACTGTAAGGGCAGGACATGTCCTTCCATGTCTTCCAAGTCTGAGATAATTACCTTCGGTATAGCCTGTGTTTATCATCATTTTATTCTTTGAAAACAAAGTGGTATCTAATTTCACTGTGCAGTATATAGTTGAACATTATATAATACATTTTTATGTAACAGGTTCTTGACACAAAACAATTATTTCCCCTATTATCTAAATGTATTTGGGGGGAAACTGGCATTTAAAATGTATATACGCACACACAAAGAATGCAGACATCTGCCTTTAGGATAAGGAGCAGGAGAAAGACGACTTCTCAAAAGGTCTCCCTAGTAAGGAGCTGCTCTCCAGACAGCCAAGAGCTGAGTAAGGGGCAATGAATTTTGTTTGGAGGTTTACCTCACGCAAGCAGCTGCCTGGGAAAGAGTTGGCTCAGTCACTTAGGGTCCATGTAAGAGCAATGCTGCAGAAGGACAGAAGGATTCCACAAGAGAGGCAGAAATGTATAAAATGATGTGAGAAAAATGCTCATTCACCCTTGTAACTGCTACGCAGATGATAACCAAACACATAGCCCTCGTGTTCCACCAGAGGACTTGAGCCCTGCTTAAAGGAAGTATGTACCACATTTGTCAATGTTAAACACTGGTTACCACACACTGTGAGGCTACATGGTGTTAGGCGCTTCCACAAGAGGTCTGACCCCTGAGTCCATCATTAGGCTTCTGCAATGCACAGGGAGTGATCTCTGGAATTTCCCATGCAGAAATCCTGAGTGACGGTGGCAGTTTACAAATCTACCTCATCTCTAAAATAAGGATAACCATATCCTTCCTACCACATGGGGCTGTTACAGTATGAAACAAGTTAGTAACATAAGGTGACTAACATATTTGCTGGCACAGAGTGAGTGTTCAATAAATGTTAGCTGCTATTACCATCATTTATTATTCTTATTTTGCAAATAAGGTAAATAGTCTCAAAGAAGCTAATCTGCCGAGGTCACACTTTTCAATCAGTTATCAAAGGTATAAATACAAGTAAATGTTTTACACAATATATGTACAAAGCTGGTGGGTAGAGGATTAACCAGAATGTTAAATTAGAAAGACCATCCATCCACGTTTTTAACCAGGCTGGATAAACATGAGTTTATACCATTTAAAAGGACAGCATGTACTAATGTAAAAGTCATTTTCCATCATATGCCAGCACTTAACATTCCCCTGAAGCAAAGATGACTAAAGCTTATCCAGTCTCTTCTCTCCCTGACATTAAATCTCCAACTCAAACCCTCCTTCCTAACTTGTCAGAATGGCCCCTGCTGCATCCTTTATCGCATGAGTCGCCCTTTACCTGCCATTCCTCCACCTACTTTATCCTCAAGTGTCTACACCACCCGATCCCCTCTTCTTGACATCTTTAGTTGGGATTGGACAGGCAAATCCTGAGGGTTCCCTAAGGCTGTCATTTGGGAAACCAAGGTGAGCTTCTCCCAAGTGCATGGCCTGAACAAGCAGGTGAGAGGTTCTGGGAGACAGCCCAACATATTACAGAATGCAGCCGAGTCTGTGGAAATTAGAACTAGATCATGGTTTGTTTGGTTTTTTTTTTTTTTTTGCCAGGTTTGGGGAGGAAGGAAAAAAAAAGAAGATGAAACAGCTCCTGGATGGCCAACCACTGAAGTTGAATCTTAAAGCAGAATAGGATTTGGACATGGAAGTTGGGAATACGGAAAGGGCCAAGGGCTGGTCCAGGGACAGACCATCTGCTACCAAGCTGGACAATCCTATGCATACAAGCAGGTCTGGTACACACAATGGGCTGGATGTGGAGAGGCAAGAAGGAGCAACAGAGCTGACATCCAAGAACAACTGAGTATTTACTATGTGCCATGAAGAGCTTCATATACTGCAACTGTGAGGTAAGGACAACAGTGACCCCAGCCTTGCAGATGAGGACGCCGTCTGCAGATGAGAGCAAGGCAACTAGATCACAAGTCATAAAGCTAGTGAAGAACAATTAGGGTATGAAATCTGGCTCCAAAATCTGTGCTCTTAACCACCCAGTCAAGCTGCCTCTTCAAGACTGTTTGCAGGGTGAAGACGTCCAGGCACTAGGTGGTATGAGGATGCTCTGTGACTACGTTGGCATGAAGTTTGCTACTTGTAGCTCCAAGGCCAAATTGCTGGCTACAGGCTACTATTAATGCCTATAAGGAAGTTGCTAGCAGCTGATGCAGGAGAGGCAGGTCAGGACTGGAAATGGGACACCAGGGAGGGAGACAGTGTGAGGCGAGGAGACCGGACCGGCACAGACACCTCTGTAGGACCAGCTAAGAAATGGATCCCTAGAAATCAAAACTTAAAACTTCGAGATCTTTGAGAAGAAGGGTAGCAAAAAGGAGTCAGAGAGCAGAGGGGGAATGGAGGAAATGAGTGTTCAAAGTTGTGTGAGCGTTGAAGGAGACATACAGATGGGGGCACCAAGTTTGACACCTGAAAGCTGCACACTGCACAGAGGGCTCAGAGAAGGTCTGCTTCTTCCCCCTCAACCCTTCCTCTTTTAAATCAAGTCACCAGCTTTTCTACAGTTGGTGAGGAGACTGAGGACAAAGAGCACAAAGGGAGGAATTCCTGTGTGCCAGGCATTTTACAGGTATCCTCTCCCTGTGAGGTTCCACGGGGAGGATCCAGGAATGCCAAGAGCGAAGCACTGTCCCTGTACTTGAGTCAAGCACTGGTCCAAGACCATGCAGCCCAGATCCCCATCCCAAGTACTTTTGTTACTAGACTCTAGGTTCTTGCCCACACTGAGGGCCCAAGAGGAGGAAAATGAGGAGTCTGCATTTTCTGAACTGGAAAGAGAAAAAGATACAATGGGAGGGAAACAGAACTTTGAGCAGGAAGAGAGTGACACTGAGGGAGCTTAGATCAGAGCAGGTCTTATTCTAAGAGACAGCTGAGAGACAGGGAGGAGGACCAGGGTGGGTGTCTGGGGAAAGTCCAGGTGTTGTGACAGAGTGGTAATGGGAAAATGAGCTGTGGAGAAGAGCATGATGCTCATGTTTCTGGACTCCTAAACCTCAACATATAGAGGTTTTTTTGTTTTTGTTTTTTTTTTTTTACTTCCTTGCAACTGCCTAACATGATAACTAAAATTACTGCCTCTAATTGTAACATGATAAAGGGAAAGAAAGTTTTTTTTAATATTGACTTTCTCCTACAGTGTGAGTTGGTTAACAGAATGTGGATGAAAGTTCATGGAAGGCAAGTAACCTTATACCAAAGAGAGATATTAAGTGATTTTTACATACTCTTACACATTTTCACTAACATAGGACTTCTCTGGGCAGGTCCATCATTTAGTATATAAATTGCATGCAAAATTTTGCTGTGGAAGGATAAATCTGAAAGCTTGGCCACTTCCTTTTCCTCCCTATGATAAGCAAACCTCTTCGGCAAAAAGCAGAAACTCTTGAATAGTCATCAATTTATAAATCATTTGAAATGGATTCTTTAAAATACCATCTGCTGATCTGTTTAAGTTTCCTATGAAAATAGGACTTCAGTTCAAATGTTTTGGAGGTTCTAGCAGGTAAATATCACTCTGAATTCAAATGTATTAAGTATTTAGATACATACAGAAATTTCGAGCAGGAGGAGCCTTTGAAATCACCTAGCACAAATGCTTGCCTTACTTTCTGTCTGAGGCAAAAAGCACCCAGGAAGGTTCAGGAAATTGCCCCATGTGGCACTAATAAGAAAACCCAAGGCTGGGATGGAGAGAGGCTGCTCTAACTCCCAGGCCAGTGCTCTTCCATAGCACTTGCTCTTTTCTCTCTTCTTGTTCTATATTGTAGAGAATGGAATTGTATAAGTATTTTTAATATCTTTTAGATTGCTAGTTAGCTATATATACATTCAAAACCAAAATGCCTCTACAGCTTGAGAGTCAGATGATACAGGTAATTTCAGATCCTACCCAGGAAAATATAAAGACTTTTAAATATGTTCAACAAACTGTGTTTAAAGACTTATCAATACAGTTAGCTCAATAAAAGAGAACGGATAGAAAGATTCAATTTTGTCTTAAAAAATATTTTGGAGTTTCATTAATATGGAATCAAATTCAACAGCAGTGATTTTTTTTAAGTCTTGCAAGCATGGAGAACATGAGATTATTCAAAACTGCTCAGGAGCAGCAATGATTATTTTAAGCTCATGATTCAACCAGTACATTAATTAAAAAACTCCAACCCAAATTGACAGATCCTGATATCAATGGGACCAGAAGAATTAAAATAATAGTTGTCATATAAAAATAGATTAAAGGGAGAACAGCAGCAGATGTCAGAAAGACAAATGATAAGCAAGTTTTGTGGAAAATGAGAGGCACCTAACGGGAAATCTCATGGATTTAAAAAAAAAAAAAAATCAGATATTGGAAACACAGGTACCGTCAAGAATTGCTTCTCTTAAAAGCCAAATTTCTGGAAGCTGGGGATAAAACTTAGCTAATAATGCCTTGCCGAGGCGTAGCGACGAAAGCAGGGAGAAGAGAGCCTAAGCCCCGAAGCGCCAAAACAAAGCCAAAAGGCCAGGAAAGGGCCAAGGCCAGGGAGAAGCGGGGATAGGGAATGTCAGTCGAGGATTCCTCCAGGCGGCAGAAACTTGACGCGGGACAGCAAACGTTCGGAGCAGCCCCCAGCCTTCCAACCCACCCACCCTCCGGCACTTGCCAGCGCCGTAGCAGCCGCCGCTGGAGCCCTCGGGGTGGCTAAGACGAGCCCCACAAGGTCGGCGTTAATTTCTATTCTTCCACTCCTTCCTCCGAGCACACGAGTGCTCTCCAGGCTGTCAACACCCAGCAAGTGCGGGCGGGAATCCTTTTTTTCTCGGATAGGTGTCAAACCCCGCGCCAAAGCCAAGCTCGCAACGACCTTCGCAGGGCTCGAGTCCGCCGCGGGTCCACACCTGAGCGCCGGGCGCCATCCCCGCGCCGTCGCGCGTCTGCTCGAAGACCCACTGGGAATCCACCCGGGCTGCCCAAAACCCAGACGGCGCAGGGCCGGACGAAAGTTCGCAAGCTGAGGTCGGCCCCAACTCTGGCCAGGATTCCCGGCCGCAGCGTCGGCCCCCGCTACCCCGCCGAAGGGGCGGGCGAGCTCCGACTCCCCGTGTCCGACGGAGACGCCATCCCCGCCCCCATCCAGCCCCTCGGGCTCCCGAAAAGGAAGTGTAGGCGAAGGGGAGGAAGAGCAGAAGCGGCATCGCTCGCCCAACGCCCTTGAGATGCTGCCGCCTTGGATGGTCCCTTCGGGGGTCCCAAGAGCAGCCAGAGACGCAGCCTAGGACGAGCCCTCAGGCGGGTCAGAGCTCGCACAGGACCGAGCTTCCCCTTTAAGAGGTAGCTGGCGGCTCCCTCCCCAAACCCCGGCAGGTAGCGAAGCCCGCGGAGGGGAGGCGGCTACTCCCGTGGACACTTTCCCGGGCCCTTTAAGGGCGCTAGCGGCACCTCTGCCCGCCCAACCCCGCAGAGCCAGCCCCCGCGAGAGAGGATGGGGGCGGACGGGCGCGGCGCCTTTAAGGGGCGCAGCCTCCCCGCAGCCCGGGTGGGGGCAGGGAGCAGGCACTGGCCCTTTAAGGCCGGCAGCGGGCACGTCGGGCAGGGTTCCCCGGCGGCCGGGCTGCGCCCCGGGCGGTGGCAGGGGCGCAGCTCCAGCCTAGTTGCTAACGGCCCCCGACGGGATGCCCCGGGCCGCGCCTCATGCCACCACCAGCCCGACACTCACCGTGGCTCTCCGGGAGCGCCCGCGCCCGCGCCCCCACTCGGATCCCTCAGCGGCGGCGGCGGTGAGTCCGGCGCGGGTAAACAGGCACCTCCGTCCCTGACCTACTTTCTGCCTTCCCTAAATGTCGCACCACTAACCTACTTTCCGACCAATCCGCTCCCCGCCGGCCCAGGCCCGGCCCCCCGCCCACCAATCGCTGTGCCCAACCCCCCTTCCCCGCCCACCAATGGAGGAGCCGCGGAGCCCGGATACCTGCCTCTAGTCGCCAGCCAATCCCAGAGCCCGAAGGGAGCTGGTCTCGGCGGTCACCCCCGGCCAATCCGCACGCAGCTCGGCGGCTCTCTGGCCACTGGTGTGGCGGCTACCGAGGCCGCTGACCAATGGCAAGGCGCTGGGGGCCGTTTTACCTGCTACTTTCCCGCCACCAATAGCTTGGCTCACTGAAGCGCACGCCCGGATTAGAGGCCCAATGCTCGCTCTCTCCCTAGTCTGCTCGCCCCTGCCCTCTCCCTTTCCCCTCCGGTCTCCGGCTCGCTGCCGCCGCCGCGGGTGCGAACGCCGCACTCCTAGCCTAGGATGTCCGCCTTCTCTGGGTCCCTGGCTTGCGTCTGGTTCGTCCCTCTTACCCCCACTCCTTTCCCCTTCTTTCGGGGGCACCCTGACTAAAAGCTGCAGTTCCTCATTCCCTTCCTCCAGCTCCATCTAGGAAACCAATTTTAGGAACGTCTTGTGTAAGACCCTTAGTAAAACGCCCTGTCTTGCCAAAGTCCAAACCCGAGAACAAGTACTTGGTATTTCTAGACGTCTTTTCTAGCTCCAGATTTCTTATGTTCCTTTCCTTCGCCCTGACCTCCAGGCGTCCCACTGGAGCTGTCATTCTCGTTCAAAAGAGAAAAATCTAGCCCGGAAGGATCCCATCCCACCCCATCATCTTCCCGCAGCCGGGTTTGGACCACCTACTGTGTGGCAGGCTTCGTGGCAGTCACCACGGTCTCTATCGCAAAAAGCTGCTCAGGGAGTGTGACACAAGAAAACAAATAGTTACAGCAAACACATTTCATAACAAGGATCAACTTAGGTACTGGAAAGACAGAAATCTTTTATTTTGGCAACTCGAGCAGTTGAGGGTCTTAAACACAGTAAGTCTCAACACTTTAGAAGGTAAAAACTCTCTGAATACGAAGAAGGAGCCGCCTTCTTTTGTTAGATGTTCTCATTTCACCCTAGCACCTAACGGATGGGACGGAGGAGAGGGTGTGGGGACCGACCTGGCAGCTAGCAGCGCCCCATCAGTGTTTGCTGTCTGAATAGGAACAAACAGAACTGAACCACCCCACTCAATTCTGTGACCAGTACTACTCCATGATTCTAGAATGCCAGCCTTGCTCCGTAAACAGACACTGCATTTTAGTCACTGTAATACTGTTGCCCATCCCTAGCTCATTGCCAGGCACAGAGTGGTTGCTCAATACCTGCTTGTGAACTGAATGTTGACTGTTTTTAAAGATCAAGTGACTTCATTGGTAGCTTATTACTTTTCCTGTTTACTTGCAGGTGGAATTTTGTTGCTATATACTTTGTCTCTGTCAGCTTTCAGGAGGAGACCACTCTATGCAAGTGGGAATTAACAATTCACTTGACAGTATTTTGTAGGCAAGAGGAAGAAATGGACCTGAATTCTAGTATAATGAATGGGACTAATAATTGGTTAAGTAACCATAAGCTATAGATGCTGATGAATGAATCTATGTTCCCCTGAAGGAAGGGTGGAGGGAATCAACATTCATATAGCATCTACTATGTGCTAAATGCCTTCTCTGCATTTTCTTCCTTAATCCTTACAACCCTATTTTACAAATGAAGAAAACGAAACCCAGAGTTTAACGAACTGGCACAAGGTCACACAACAGGTGACAGAACCAAATTCTAGCCAAATTACTTGTCCTCAAAACCTTCCTACCACATCAGTTACCATCAAGATGACAAAGCTCTCCTCAGGGCCCAGGCTTCAGTGCTCTGAATGAAAGCCCAAGGATTTGCATCATATTTCCAAATGACACAAAACCAGGAGAGGACAGGAATCAACTCCATTACATAAGCCAAATGTGACACTGAAGCTATGGGCTGACTCTAACAGGGGTATATGGTGTGCTTCATTGGGGAACCCACTGCTGAAACCAGAGCAGAAGTGAGGGTGTTTGAAACGGAGGTGTATAAGAGCAAGACTAAAGGGCCTTAAGTGACAGACAGAGCTCACTCAGAATCCTCAGTGAGGTGTGGCTTCAAAATATATGAATGCTGTCTCAGGCTTCATGCATAGGAGTCTGACGTGTAAAGCAAGGTGGGTGTGACAGTGCTGCCCAGCACTGGTCATGACAACATGGAATATTGTCTGCACTGAAGACTTGGCAAAGGAAAATTATCTACATACACAGGGAGCGGGACCAGGATGTAAAGAGGCTGGAAACTATGTCATATGAGGAAAGATTAAAGGAAGCAGAAGGTTTTGCCCCAGGGGGTACAAGGTAACTGTTTTCATATATCTGAAGAGCTGTCAAACAGAAGATAAATCAGACTTAGAAGTTCAGGGCCCTTAGGGATGGAAAGGAGGCCATGGGTACAAACTCTAAAATGAATCAATATGTGAAGACTCTTCTAACAACTAGAACCTCCTCTGCTTCCATAGGTGAGTTTCTTGTCAAAGAAACTTTCCTGGCAAAGACTGGATAACTATGTGGTGGGAGAGGGTATAATAAATGTCTTGTAGGACTCTAGGTCTTTCTGAGATGAGATTCGACCCAGAAACTTGAGTATTTCTCTGTTAAAGTTTATCACCAGAGTGCCCTCAATGGCCAAACCACCCTGCCCATTCTTTCATATGTCACTGTCCTTTTCCCTTGTGTTTCTCTTGTTGGAGATCCCAAATACCTCCATCCTCCACTGGAATTTAATTCCTCTTTATTTTCTACTCTCTACAACACTGAATTCAATTCTCTGGCCACTGTTAAGGTTAAAGTGTTGTCCTCAATTTAAAATTTACTGGGCTTGAGCCTCTCTGGTGGTGCAAGGGGTTAAGCTACAGCACTATGAAGCTACTGACAGCAACTACTGTGGCAAGAGTTTGATCCCTGCCAGGAAGCGAACCTATATGGCACAGCAGACCTCTCCTGTCTTGCACTGTATTTCAGTAGATCTGCCTATTCTGCTCCCCAATCTAT
>NW_004567116.1:30380403-30403093 GCF_000260355.1 Condylura cristata
CACACACACATACACACAACCTCTGGCCTACACACCAGCACTTATATGCATAAATAAAATAGATATTAAAAAGAAATAAAATTTACTGCACAAGAATAGAATTACACAGATAAAAGGAAGGGAAAAGAGAATATTTAATGAGCACCGACTATGGCAGGTGCTTTAAACACATTATCTGCTATAACCTCACATCAATCCCAGCAGTTTGCTCACTCTTCAAACTTGCTAACTAATTGAGTTTTATCAAATAATTAACCTCTCCAGTTTTCTCCTCTGTAATATGGGGAGAACCTTGTATCTGCTTCACAGGGCTGTGAGGGTTAAATGGAATACTACGTGGGAAGCCTATAGCACAATGCCTGGCACATGCTAAAAATTCATTATATAGCAAGTTAGCTAAGTGAATAAATCCCTATTGCTCCTTCTTTACAGATAAAGTTATGAGGAGAAAGTAGCTTAATCCATACTAGTTTCCCAAACCCTCAGCTAATGGTCAGGTTTATTAGAATTAACTGAGGAGTTTGAAAAAATGTATGTACCTGAGACCCAACATAGAAGATTGTGATTCACTATCTTTGGGATTTAAAGTGCAGTAATATTTGGGAGCTTTTGTTTTAATGAAATAAACATAAGCTCTTAAACAGACCTGAATTCAAATTCCCTTCCTATTGGACTGAATGGAGAACCTAGTGACAGAAGCAGAAAGGTATACAGTTGTGCTCTGAAAGAAAGCTGGGAAGTCTTGAAATGGACATGCTATCTTGTGAGAAGCCAAGAAGGAATGTGTTGCTATAAGTAATAACAAAATTAGAATCAGGTCTACAATATGTCAAACACTATTCTAAGAGCTTTACATGAAATGTGTGATTTAATTCTCACAAGATTTCTATTATTCCCATTTTACAGTAAGAGAAACTGAAGTATGTAAAGGTCCAGTGATCTCAGACTATGTAAACAGTCTGAACCCACTCTTGCTACCTCAGCAAATCACCTCTTCTTTTGGGGGGAAAATCCATATTTTACAGATACAGATAGAGGTGTCATCAAATTAGAGATGGTGAGTCTCAATAAATTTTCCAATTGGAGTTTTATATCATGAAAAGAATACTGGGGCTCTGACTCATGGATACAGTTGTCATCTCATACTCAAGAAAGTGCTACAAGCAGAAGTCTCTTCAACTAGTTTAAGCCCCCAAAGGGGAATTTATTCATAGACAAGGATATCTATCTCATGAAACCCTGTATAAGAAGCACAGCAAGTCCTCTAAGGTCTCAAACTAAGCCAGTATTAGACACAAAGGAAGCAACTCCTATTTCCTCTCTCTGAGGCATGCGGCCTCTAGATGCATCTTCTGTCTTCCTATCTGTTTTATGAAATTCTCTTTCTCTGTAGCTTTTCACACTCTACCCCATTTATGCATAACCTTTCATGAATACTTGCAGTGATGGGGAGGGAAAAGCTGAGGGCAGAAAAGGTGAAAACAGGAGAGGCTCAGACAGGTAATTCTCAAAGTGGGGAGCATGAATGGAGCAAGATTCTCCAAAGGTGCCTACTGAATTAAAAGAAAGTCAGGATATGAAAAAATACAGAGAAGCAAGAACAAAGAAAGAGAAGGAAGAAAATGAAAGGTCAGCATTAGAAAACATTGGAAGTTTCAATAGATTTGGAAATAAGATAAGAGAAAGTTATGCTTTAGAAAAGAGTTTAGATTAAAACAACAAAGAGATTATATTTCAAAAAGACTGTTTTTACTAGAATTGCTTCAAGAAGCTGAAGATCTACAATTTGATGTTGAGGAAATTGGGGGCAGAAATGAGCGAAGACGACTTGTTAAAAGAGAGAGCAGATCACTTTTAGAAAATAAATATAAGGGAAAATTAGAAAAAGATTTATAGTTATTTCTTAGTGGCCAACCCAGTTGAAAGTGGTCTATATTTTTTATCTGTATGTATGGTTGCATTTTTTAAAAATTAAGGTTGACATCTAGAAATACAAAAATGGGAGTTTAAAAAAATAGATATTAACAGGTTAGCCAGTGTTTATAGCTTTTTGCTGCTTTTTAAAAGACTTTCTTTGACTCTTTTTAAATGGGATGGTCATAGCAGCTCTGAGTGGAAAAGCAGCAAGGCATCCTACACCATGTAACCTACACCTTGTAATTACACGTTAGACTAGATAGTGTTTGCAGACATGGCCACGATTCCAGAGATCTTGATGTCCAAATGTCAAAGGGGCTTTTCTATGTGGCCTCAAGATGTTTGCTAGAGGGAGCTAAAGTACCAGAAGCTACATGACTTCTCAACAGAAACTCTAAAGAACAAACAGACACAGTCTTTGAAAATTAGCATCATTGGCCCCCTGTCCTACTAGAATGAATAGCACCAAAATTCACCCTCTGGATAATATTTTTTTTTAAAAGAAAGAATCCATTCTAGTTAGTAAACAAAGTGAAGTGTTAAGTCTTTAAGATATGCATTAACCCCTCAAAATATACTATTCTTTTGAAAAACAATACAGGAGATGAACTGGGTAGATATAACCTAACATTATCAAAGCCTATAACAAACAAACAATAAAAAGTGGCAATTAAAATAGGCTATTATTGGCTTAGAAACAGAATTGAGGGAAAGGCATAGATAGCACCTGCAAACTCAAATCACATACTTAATATATAGGTAGACTTAAAAATTATTGGGGAAAAATGGGTTTTTCAATAAATACTACTGAATAAACAGTTATATGGGCACACATACAGCTTACTTTCTATCCTAATCCTTGTACTAAAATATAACCCACCAACATTTAGGATTTAATGTGAAGAATAGGATCTATAAAACACTAAAAGAAAATATGGGTAGAATTTTTATAAACTTAAAGGCCTTTCTAAGCATAACTCAAAATCCAGAGACCATAAAATAAATGTGGATTATATATATGCAAATACACATGTATTTGTATATGCACATACAAACACATACTACAAACAAAATAAAAGGGTAAGCAACAAAGAGGTCTACAACATGCTATTAAGAATGACATGTACGGCCCTCCCTGGTGGCGCAGCAGGTTAAAGCACAGAACCAAGAAGCTAAAGCCACTTCCGCATGAGTTCGATCCCCTGCCCCGGAGGTGACCACATGGTGCGGCAGACCTCTCCTGACCCGCCCGCTGCTCCCCTCAGCAGTGTACTTAGTCGATCTGCTTGTTCTGCTCCCCACTCTGTCTCTGGTGAATCCTATCACCCTCCACATCTCTGGCCTGTACCCTAGTTCTGTATGAATAAATAAATAAATCTTTAAAAAAAAATGACATGTACATTCCCGTTGAAAGGTAGAAGTTGGGGTGGTGAGATGTGATGCTTTAAGTACCATTATTTACACCTGTTATTTTCATAATAAGAATTATCCTTTATAAAGCATTACTTACTCCTTGTAAAGTTATTTTATCTCATTGACTCTCTGTGTTAGAAAATAAAAGTAAATATCTGGTCTGTTAAGATTTTCTCCCATCCAAGTACTAACCAGGCCCAATCCTGCTTAGCTTCCAAGATCAGGCACATTCAGGGTGGTATGGCCATAGACATGTTTGGATTTTCTATAAAAACTGGGTTCTTCACCTCATTCTTAAAAACAGCTATGGATTCAAAACCTACTTAGGAAAAACTCCAGTCTTACAGAGGGATGTGAATACATTATAAGAGTTAACTGCTATTCAACTCCTTCCTTTCTCTTTGCAACAAAGAAAAACACTCATTGCCTATTTTTGAATTACAAATTCAACACATATTTCTGATTAAAAAAAATTTAGAAAACATAAAAATGAAGAAAATAAAGCAATCTAAAATCTCATTAAGCAATATTTTCTTTGTAATTATATTTTAACTTTTTTATCACACTGTTTTCTCTAACATTCTGCATTTTAAAATTAATCGACTGCAAATATCCCCCCATGTCATTAAGCCTTCAGTGTGTCTAATGGTTGAGGTATGTTTTCTTGTATGGAGGAACCATACAACATTATAAAAAATACTCTGGTTGAAAACACATTGTTTCTAATTTTTCTCTATGATAAACAGTTTCTAGTAGACAATAGGCTGTGGAACAGGCACACAGCCTTCCTACCCTATCATTACCATACTGGGTTTCAAAGAGTCAATTAGTACCAACAAGGAATAAAACTTGCTTTTTTTTTCTTGCTAGGTGTTGGTGTTTCCTCTTCCTGCTGCTGCTCTCTCTGTGTCATAAATCTTATTTTAAAGACATGGGAGAATTATATGTAGTCCAGTTACAAACAAACCCAGGAATGACTGTACCTTGATGAATTAAGTGGTCTTTGGAAAATTTATTACCCTAGTCTGTGTTTCAAAGGTCGCTCCAGCTATCAAAAGGATTGACAATAAAATTTACTGTAAATAAAGATATACAAATCTTGAGTATGAACAGTCATTTAGTTATGGTTGTATTACTACCCCCTCTCTCCACCCCATGCTATGTCTTTTCCTTTACTCATCTGCTAAATCATTTCCTTGTGCATTTGTGTATCTGCCAGAGAGAGGCAAGGAAATATAGTCAAATGATGTCACTTTTTAGCCCAGAGAGACTGAATAGTTGACAATGTTGACAGTCATCAGCAAAAAAGGTCCTACAATGACCTCTGTGCTTGTAAATTTCCCTCACTCTCAATGCCTTTGTCCACATTAGTCTGACTCATACCTGTTTCTGTTTAAAGGTCACTTCCTCAGGGAAGCCTTCCTGACCTCCCAGCTATAAAATGTATATGTAAAAGCATGCTGTACTTTCCCTCTCAAAACACTATCACGCTTGTAATTTCCTGTCTTCCCATGAACTCTGTGAGGCAGATGCCACGCCTGTCAGGTTCACTTGCTTTTCCCATAGCTGTCAAAGTAGTAGCACATTCACAAAAGCAAATCTTATTTGAATAAATGAATAAAAACAAGGAAAAGGTATCAGAGTGAGCTGTACTTCTTCCATGGATGCACACAAGGCTTCTCCTTCCATAGGCTCAGGTAGCTTCAAACTCCTTTCAATTATCCCCTCATCAGTGAAAACTCCCCAGCCTCCCATTTCATCCCATCCCTGTCATTTTCTAACCTTTTACCCCTTCTTGGCTTTCTCTTGTAATACTTATCACTACCTGACATTTCGTTATTTGTGTGTGTGTGTGTGTGTGTGTGTGTGTGTGTGTGTGTGTGTGTATCTCACATCTAGCATAGTTACTGGTAAATATTAGTTAAATGAATGAGATTCCAGAGTGCAGCATAACTAGGCCATTTTGGTCTTCTGATCAGCCATTCTAAACATCAACAAAATCCACTACATTATAGTATAGGGACAAAAGAATAAATTAATCTTCTCTTCATTTTCCCCATTAGCTGTATTGTTCTTACTATTTGTTATTCATTTTTAGATTGCCAATACCAATATGTTTATATTTTTCAGCTAATAATGAGTTGTTAATATGTTCAGATAAAGTATTTCATCTGGGCATAAAAAGAAACAAATAGTAAACATTTACAAAAGTCACTGTGGAAGTTGTAGCTTTTTCCTTGGGGGCAGAGAGTCTAATAATTCAGGTTTAAGAAGTTGATTCATCTTTGCGAAAATAATTTGTTACATAACATATATAAAAGATTATAACACCCTTTAAAATGTTAAATGTTAAATTAGACAATCAATACATAAAAAAATTTTAAAAATTATAAATAATGCTGCCTAAAAAGTAAAACCCCATCATACACAGAGTGACTAAAATTTAGTAAATACGATGTGTGCATATGGGCAAAATTTTAAGTGTTCACAGAGCTATGTCAATAATTTTATTGAAGAGGTTATGGGATAAACCTTCTGAAAAGTTGTTTATAATAATAAAAATAACTTTAAAAGGAAACTGAGAGAGCCAAGTATCCCAGAACACTTCATGTGTTCTCTGGCACCAATTCATGTTATTCTGGTTTTCTCTCCTTAGTTAAAAGTCACCAGTTACCCACCTTCAAATGGACAGTCCTTGAGCTATCTTGCCTTCCCTGGGCTGAGCTCCCTGGAAAATTTCAAGGTGCTCTGTTCTCTGCTCTTGGAGCCCCTCTTTGTCTTGATACACAGAAATGCCAAGAGTTGCATTGTGAATTTCCAGTTCCAAGATTCAATTCCAAATAACTTGCTGTGCATTAGTGGTACTTGATGTTATTTTTATTTCCAGCCTGAAGCTTGAATTTTCTGAGGAAGATGCCTTGCTGCCCAGAAAAAATCAGAGCTAAGGTACCTCCACACTGTAACAGCACACCCCCACACTCAACAAAAATCATTGCTTTAAATTGCCTTAACCTGGGATTCCAGGCTGGGTCCAAATGAGGAAAGTATATATATTTTTTTTTCCTGCAAGAGAAATGATCTCAGTGACTTTGTGCTTCCTAGGGACAGTAAGTTTTAGAAAATTCCTATAATTTCTATCTCATTTAGTTTTCCATTCTCTTCTCCTATCACAGGGTGACATTTTGGCCTCTTGAAAGGTTGGCCATCACTCCTGGTTCATTACAACATTTAGAAGTTAATCTTTCCAAGTAGGTAAGCTAAAAAAAAAAATTGTTGGCAACCTCCCTTTAAAAGCACATTTCCTCCCCTACTTTGCTTAATCCTAGGAGTTAAAGATGTATCTGATAAACAACACTTTTATTGTACCAGAGAAAAAGAATATATTAAAACTCTCAACCTACTTAATACTTCAGACTGAGTTTTAGCATCCAGCTGTCTTCATTTGCAAGGCATCAAATATTTTCATATTCCACAAATGGGGCTATTGAACAATGATGAATGAATGAAATACAATGCAACTATATTTAGTATGGTAATTGTAATTAAAAGGCAGTGGAATGATAATCTTGCCCAAGCATGCCTAAAATCTCCTTTCCATTTTCTCAAAACAATAATTCCTATGTCTGGCTGCAGAGACTTGTTGCTTGTTTTCTTTCTGGTAGAAAATAGGTAAGACTTGACATTCTTTCTAAACCGGTGAATGGTGCATATGAAATTGTGGTTTTGGCTAGCCACAATCCTCCCTTTTTCCTCCATTTCTTCATTTGCACATTCTAGGGAGGTGAAATATCTTTTCCATATGGAGAGATAAATTACCATGAACTAAATCAATTTTTAAAGCAACTCCTTTAGCTCTACATTTTTTTTTGTTGTTCATTTAGGGTAGTTTGCTATTACTGTTTATATGAAAGAAATAGGGCACATACCTAACAGTAACTAGAGCTAAAACATTTAGAATGCTTACATATGCTGAAAATGATTCTCTGCAAAAACCCAATACAATCAACACAACTCTAGAAGGAAATACTTTGTCTTCATTTTATAGATGAGGAAAGCGATGCACAGAGAAGTCAAGTAATTTAAAGTTCCTTAGCAAGGAAATGGCAGCGCCAGCACTCCGAAGCGGGCAACTGGCTCTCAAGTCTCTGTTCTCAATCCTGATTCTGTCTTCACACCAGCAACTCTCGGACTTGAGCATTCTTCCCATTCTATGGGCATGACCACTGACCACGAGAGGTCATGTTATTTGTCCAAAACTGCAAAAGCGGTGAGCAGCTGACCTAGGATACAACCTAGGCTCACATGTCTTTGACTTTAATGTCTGTGATCTTTACATTCCTGAAATAGCACTCTCTTGAGCCCTCTCTGGTGGTGCAATGGGTTGCACTATGAAGCTACTGCAGCCACCGCAGCACATGGCATTGCAGACCTCTCTTGTCTCACCTGCTGCTCCCCTCAACAGTGTGTTTCAGTCGACCTGCCTGTTCTGCTCCCCACTCTGACTCTGGTGAATCCTCTCACCCCTGCACCTCTGGCCTGTACCCCAGTTCTGTATGCATAAATAAATAAATAAATAAATAAATAAATAAATAAATAAATAAATAAATAAATAAATCCTTTAAAAAAAAAGAAGAAAGAAATAGTACTATCTCAGAACTTTTTTATTCCTACTGTCCTTTTAAGTATGTCACAGACTAACTAGACTTGTGTGGGCTAGTATAAAAATCTAGTCATGACAAAGAACTCTTTTCTTTGTTATTAAAAGGTAATTAGAAAGTTTGCACAAACTACAATGCCTTTCATCTGAAAGTTATGGATTAGGCAAGATTAGAAGCCAGGATCAATTCTAAATTATCTGGTAACTCAGTCTTTTGAAATGGTAGACAAACATTTCACCTTGTTTCTCATTCAGTAAAAGGTCTATCAGCCTGATTGAACTAGAAAAATATTTTTCCTCTAAAACAAAACAATGAATCAAAAAAGAAACAAGGTTATAATTTTCTTATTCGTTATCATTCTGCTTCTGAACTGTGCTTATCTTTTGCAAAGCAAGCAGTTAGAGGCCATTAACTGCAATGCGGAAAACTTTATTTATTTTTTAAAGCTTCTCTAAGTTTCTGTTTGAGGAAAGTCCTTGGTGCACACTTGAACACATTGGGCGGAAAGAGTACACTAGATGAGCTTGCCGTGAGAATGAATTCAAAGATAAAAGCTTCTTGAAATGCAAGCAGTTAAACCTGATTATCATAGAACCCCATAAAATAACACATTACTTATTTTTTTTGTACACACGAAGACCCAAAAGACCTCGTGCATATTTTTATTTTTGTTTCAGCAAATTTTAAGCTGAAGTGAGACTTCCATGTTCAGCATTAATGAGGCTCTTGCTGTGTTTTGAAATTTGCTGTCATCCATTTCCTGTGCATTAATGTTTTTGAGACCAACTGAGCCATTGACTGTCCTGCTTGCTCTTTCGTCCTTGGGTCATGAGAAATGCATTCAATGAACAGTTTTTTTCCTCTCACAAGGTGATGCCCAGTGTTAAATATCTATTTTTTAAAATGCTACAACCTGAAAAATAGAAACTTTTCCAGTGCTATTTAAAAGAATACACTTAGGAATTCATTGATAAAGAAACCACCCATGCGATGAATATTGAAATGAGCTATTCGTGTATTTGAATATTTCACACACTGTAGAGATAACAAGTATAGGGCTTTAGACTTAAGAATGTTTGTTATGCTGCAAAAACTATTTTGAATCTTGTTTATAAATATTATTGTTGCCAATGCAAACATTTACCATCTATAGATACTTGGTTCAACAGAAAGGTGCTATTGTGTTTATGTCTCACACTCATTATTTGTAGGCACATTTCTCCAAAAAAGCTGCGTGCATTTGTGTTTCCTATTATTCATTTCAAAGTCCTTCTTTTCCCTCCGATATATCCATTTTTCTGAATCAGAGTTCTTACAAGTCAACAATGACATCCTAAAGTCAAATGACTTTTCCGTAACTTCAGTCTCCTTTACTTGACAAAGGGACAGACTTTAATGTTGGAGAAACAATTATCAAGTTAATTTGACATATACAAAGTGATAAGCAAAATGGCATTTTGCTTAGTAATTAGTGATAAATATTAAACAAGATTTATAAGTAGCTTTAGTTGAAAGTACACTTCTACCTACATAAATCAACTTCTAGATGTCAGTTTTGTTTTGTTTTTTTTTTACATTTCATTGACTATTGACTTTTACTTTGTTTTATATGTCTATGGGCCAAGCACCAGGCCTAAAATGTTATACACATCATCTCATTTACTTCATACATACATATTAAGATTATTGCCCCTGTTTTACCAATGATAAAACTGAGGCTCAGAATGATTAATTTACCCAAAATTTCATGGTTAACTATGGGACAAAAATCTTAACAATCTGAACCTATCTTTGATAGACAATAAGTATTTGCTCTTAGAGCTACAGACAATATCAGATGTGGGCTTGGTACTACATATATCTTGATACTTGGTGAAGATGCCTTTTATCCAGTCAGTTGGCTTGATTGTCATTAAACATGTAAGTGTTCAGCAAAATAGCAATATATACAAGACCTACCTATCAAAGTACTTATGGATTATAGGTCAGTAAAAAATTTCATAGAGATATTAAGTGCTATGAGAGCAGTGATTGACCAAAGTCTGCCTGAGAAAGTGAGAAAATTTGTCAGAAAATGTCTTTGATTTGAACAGAAGCTTGAAGAACATGGAGAAAATCGTGGGCAGGGCCCTCTCTGGTGGTGCAACGGGTTAAAGCGCAGTACCAGGAAGCTAGGCAAGGCCACTTCAGCACGAGCTTGATCCCAGCCAGTGGGTGGCCCATGTGGCATGTCAGACTTCCCGTCCTACCCACTGCTCTCCTTAGTGTATTTCGGTCAATCTGTCGGTTCTGTTCCCTGCTCTGTCTCTGGTGTATCCTTGCACTGCCCCTGCACCTCTGTATGCATAATTAAATAAATCTTTAAAAAAGATAAGAAAAGAAAATTGTGGGCAGAGAAAAGGAATGGAGGCCAAGGCAGCCAGGTTCCAGCTTCTGGCAACTGAGGTTACTATGTCTTCAGATGTCTTTATTCCTCCGATGGAGTTTGTGTGCTTAACAGAAACACCTCCCAGCTTATCTATCAAGGAGAACAACATATTTTACAGAAGAATCTCCACAAGATTCTTCTGACTTACTAATGCATCAAGACTTCTATTCTCCTTCCTCTCTGATATCCTATTCCAGTGATTCTTAAACTGTGGCTCCGTGACTACTGCCAGCCCCTGGGAACTTACTAGAAGTGTAAACTACAGATTTACTGAATCAGAAACTCTGTGCATGGGACAACAATGTTTTTAACAAGCCCTCCAGATGTTGCTGTACACATTGGAGTTTAAGAAGTACTTCAAGACATTTGCTGTTTCCTATATACTTTAGAACAGTAAAGTTAATGTCTCTAACAAGCTCTGATGCACAGGGCATCTATTGTGTCCACCCTTGTATGCCCAGCACCCAGGCCAGCAGTGGACAAGGAATAGCTCAAAATGTTTGTGCAGCTGTTGGCGCCAAAGTGAGGTGGTGCACGCAATGGGGCTGGCAGCTCTGGTATCCTGGTGCACAACATCCTCACGGTGCTCCTCACCCTGACGCCCGTGTTCTGGGGCTCTGCCAACCTCTCACTGCCTGGTTCACCCAATTGGAGAGTTCTCTGCACCATGCTCATGGCCTTTAAGTTTGCTGCTCTTGCTCTGGCTGATTGTAATTCCAGCCAACTCAACCCCCTCTTTGGACCATAACTGAAAAATGAAATCACCTGATATCTTAAGCATCACTGAGCTTGAGAAAGGCGACTGCCCTCCAGTGCCTGGTCATTGAAGTCATGCAAGACAAGTCCTCCAAATACAAAGTCCTCTAAACCAGACCACCTTCTGCCTATTTTGGCGCTACACTGCCTTAACCACTGTTATTCAAATACACTGTATTTGAATATTTTATTCTACTACAATTCAGTATTTTTTTCCTATTAACCATTTTTATACTTTGATGAATGTCATGCCTATTTAACCTAACTTATGATGTCTCCAGGAATGGTCTGTGGGTCTTTTTGAGAAATGCCTTACTCTTTTCTATGATCCTGCAGATATGAAGAGAGCTCCTATCTTCTCATGAAATGGAAGTAAGAGAAATACTTAAAAAGTTACAAGATAATAAGACTCCACCAAGACAGTCAGAAGAAGACTGATGTATATTTTCAGGATGAACTTATTTCTACCATCTTTTGAAGCACATGATTTTTCTGCTTTCTATGGGGAAAAGTAAGTATTTCTAGAAAGAATGAATGAACAATTAAACATGAATTCCTAGAAGGCATTTGAGGGAATTATGTGTAGTAAACCAAGTCAGAGAAACACAGACAAATATTGGGTGTTTGCATAGTGGACAACTCAACTAAGCAAAATACTTATAAAAAATACTGGACAGCAGAAAACAAAGTGAGGTTTCTGAGGTTAACAGGGAGAGAGGAGGAAATAAGCATAAAAAGTATATAGGGAGGCATGCTTATTGCTGCTTTATTTACAATTTGAAAGACATGGAAACAGCCCAAATGTCCAAAAGTGGATGACTGGATTAAAAAGATGTGGTACATATACACAATGGACTATTACTCAGCAACCAAAAAACAAAAAAACACATGTCTTTTGCAGCAACATGGATGGAGCTGGAGAAGATCATGCTTAGTGAGATAAGTCGGAAAGAAAAGGAAAAATATTGGATGGTTTCACTTATAGCAGGAGTATAACAGACAAGGCAAGAAAATAATAATAATAATGAACAACTATATACCAGAGACATTTTACAGGGGTGGAGTGGGGAATGGGATCAAAAACATTGGGGGAAGGGATACGCACTGGACTCTGGTGATGGCACACGGGTAATTTGGTGATGGGAAGCCGACCTGAGATGGAAAAATGCACAAAATGATGTAAAAATAAACTGTTATATTATTTTTTAAAAAAAGAATATAGGAAGGATAAAAAATATTTCCTAAGTGTATCTGCAGGGTTGCAGTGCCAACATCCTTAAAGAGCTAATGGAGGTCTACTACCTTTCAAATACTAGCCAGATACTCGCCAGATTGGGGGAAAGTTAGAGCACTGTGTGCCAGAGCCTTTTTAGAGACACTTGTTTTTCTTCACAGCAAGCTGATAGGTATTATCAGCTTCACCTAAGATGAAAAGGCCGAGGCTCAGAGAGGGAATTGCCCAGAGTCACACAGCCTTTCTCTCTCTCCTCTCTGTGGTAGCTTAAGGTGCCCACCAGCAGCCACATGGCAGCAGGGGAAGGATGGCAGAAAAACCTCTGGAGGGAAGGGAAACCCCACGGCACATATGGCCTGTCATCACCCCCATCACTTTCACACATTTGTTTATTTTGCTCTATTGGCCAGACACTGCGTTAACCCTTCTAGCAGAGGGTTCCTAGGCATTGCATACTATCGCTCTCTGCCTCAGAACTCCTCTTCTCTCCACACCATCACCCATCTTCTTGTCTGTGCTTTCTTAGCTACCCTGGCTGACCCGAGGTGGAGACAACCATGTGTCGAAACTGTCCTCTGCAGTTTCCCACGTAGGGCAAATCAAGCTGCCGGCTCGCCTGCTCATGTTGCCCTTGGTGAATCCTTTAAGTTTCAGTTTTGCAGGCCTGTCCCCCAGGAATCCAAAGACTGCTTCCCAGAAGTCCTTCTCATTCTCCTCTCTTCCTCTACCTTTTGAAGATTTTTTCCCCCATTCTAAGAGTATAAATTCCATTTTCATGACGCTCCAACTGGTAGCTCCAGTTCTGGCCAGGCCTTACATTTCAGTGCTCATCTGGTCTACCTGTTAAATATTTCACCTGAGTGTCCTGCCTCCTGCCTTCACATTAAATGTAATATGTTTGAACTGAACACATCAGTTTATTCTCTTACCTCTTCTCCCTCTCAAATCATTAGCACCACATTCTATCAACCATCAGGCTTTTCAGCTACCCCTGCTTGAATACTTAGTTTTCTACCTTCTTTCCTCCTGTCTTTCTTTCCTTCCTTCTTCCTCCCTTTCTCTCCTTTTCCTCTTTCATATGTATTTATTGGGCCCTTACTATGTTTTTGCCTTCCTGGAGCCTACAATCTAGATGAAAGTATTAGTGAAGAAGTAAGCAAATAAACTAACTCTAGCTTGTGATAAGTACAGTGAAATAAACAACAGGGACTATGCAGAGAATAATGAAAGGACAACCAGGAAAGACCTTTCTGAGGAGGTGACATTTCCGCAGAGAGCTGCAAAGACCAGAAAGAGTGAAGGGCAGGGAGAGGCAGCTGCTTGGCAAGACCTTACTGAGGGCCAGAGATTAATGAGGCAGCAGGAGAGTGGAGAACTCAAGACAGAGTGGGCTGATCTACAGGATGAGAAAGAAAGTAAGGCGTCTGCATTCTTTCAAAGTGCTAACTTGGAGGAGGTGAGCAATGGACAGTGATCTTTCGAGCTGTTCTCTAGAGAAATGGGTAAATCGAAGGATGTGACTTTATCTTTCAATCTTCCTGACAATGTCCACATTAGGAGTGGCATTCTCCTTTCCATTGAAAGGGTGACAGGTTTTTTCTACCTTGTTCAGTGACTGTGCTTCAGACAGGAAAGGTCTCGGGCATTGGTACAGAGCAAGATCAAAACGACAGTAATAGCAAAGCTTACTGAACGTTGCTATGTGCACTCAACATAGGTATTCACATAGGTTTTAATGCTCAACATTCCTATAAGGATAGATGATTGTTTCCATTTCATTGGTTCAAGGGCAGAGAGGTTAATTAATGTGCCCAAACTCACAAAGCTGCTGAGACAAAAGGAATAAAGAGGTCATTTCCAAATAAATATGGTTATACTCTGATGGATTCCCCCCCCTTACTGTTTTCTATACTCATTGTAAAAATTTCAAATTGTTCAAAACTATCGAACACAGGAAATTAAAACGTTCTATACTTCTGTCCCCTCCCCCAAGGTATGACTTTGGGCACTTTGGCTTCCTCACCCTAATGCCAGAATGCTTTATATCATCAAGACTGAGAATCTCTCCAATACCCAAGTCCTGGCAAGGGGCTAGTCCTCTCTGAACTGGTTTAGAAAGAAAGAAATATGGAGCCACTTTCTTACCATCTCTGTTACAGGAAGTGGCTGCCAAACTGTTCTGGCTCCAAATGGAGCCACACCCATTTAGGGTGAAAGAGCTTCAGCAATTTCACATCACTGCTTAGAACGACAGGCCAAAAACAGCGGGGAGAGGACAATGAAAGGTCACCTACACAGACAACCACATTGCAAAAGTGCAGAGAAGAAATCTGGTTGTTCATTCTTCATTCTCAAGTCTCATTAAGGGAGATAATTCTGGTTTCCTCTGTAACGAAAACTACAACTCTAGCAGGAAAAGTAATCACAACAAAATGATATTCTGGTGTCATTTGATGATTCTGAGGAAAACCTGGAGGTGTTCACTTTCTAACCCCTACAGTACAAAAAGCAGTTTTCCAGGAGGGGCCAGGCCATGCTGTTGAGTAGCAAAACTAATTAGCATCCTGTGTGAACTATCTTGTCTTTTTTTAGGACCGGAAATCAAATGGGAAGGGTTCCCTCCTGTTCCAAGTGAGTTCCAGAAGAATTACTCATGCTCCTTAACCTATGAGTCAGACAGGAGTCTAGGAGAGTGTTTCCAAAACAGGCGGGCAATAAGATAAACAAAGCAATTGATATGTGACAGTCTGGAAAGGCAAGACTGCAACTGGCCAGAGCAAGTAATGGTTCAGAGAGAGAGGACAGTAAAGCTAGGTGACGGCTGAGCTTCCCTGGAGAACCCATGGATGACCTGAGCTTGGCAAGGAGTATTTCCTGAAAGGGAATGCCCACTGGAGGTTTGTTTTTAAATCCTTGGTTCACTTTCATTGACTTAGTATATGCAATTATAGCAGTCCCCCCAACCCCCCCACATGACCCAAGGGGCCGACTGCCATCATAGCCCACTGCCTGGCTCTCTAAAAGCCTTGGCTGCCCATGCATTTTGACATCTCACAACTCAGGATATTAATCATTTTGGGACTCTGGGACTGTTTCCAGTGTTCATATTTGCCACTGTTGATCTGCAGCCAGAAAAAAAAAATATCTCCTAAATGACAGAGGCTTTCCCAAATTGAAATATAAAGTAACCGAGAAAGCTCAGCTTGGGAAATAACCCAGCACCATGCTGGGTTCTCTCCTGGGCAAGTAAAGGATAAGCCTCCTCTTTGCTTCCTCTGGGGAGGACTCTTTGCTTCCTCTGGGGAGGACTCTGAAGCCAGTTCTCAGCTCAGCCCTAGTCCTAACCTTGGAGAGTGGACAGGCATCTCCCAAGCACGGATGCTGGGGTGCACGTGGGCATCAGAGGCTGCTGCCCCACCCGGGTGAGAAAACAGTGGGGTGGGTGTGCAGGGCTCGCCCCATCATGGAGGAAGAGCAAGAACTGACTGGTGTTTGCTTTCATCCCCCATTAAGCCCACTAGGGTACAGAGGTCAGCTTGAGGGGTGTTTGTGTGTGTGTGTGTGTGGGGGGTGTCTGTCCTCCAGAAAACAGAAACAGCATGACCTTCCTAAACACCTCTCTGCTCACCTCCCTCCTAGAAGCCTTTTTAGGAGCACTCCCTGCACGTACACACCTCCAGAAGAAATTCCAAAGTTCTTCATAGGCCATCCAAGGTCCTCCACTTTTGACTCTCTGCCTAACTCTCAGCGTCACCACCAGCCACTCCCTGGCCCTCTCACCATGCTCGCCTGCTAATTATTTCCTGAAAACATTGTGTACTGGCTCTGTTTCTTCAAGCTGCTCCTTCCACCTGGAATGCCATCCCCCTACTGGCAACCTCCTGCCCAGGCCCCCAGAGGCACCTTCTTGTGTTCCCACCTCTCACTGCAAGGTCCTTGCTCCCTGAGCTGTGTTGTGGTGACTCTGTCCCAGGCACACTGGCTTCTGACTCCGCCAGTGGGGCTGCTCCCTGGCTGTCAGACCGGAGCTCCCTGAGAACAGGTACTTTGTTCCATCTCTGGGCCCTGAAAAGTCAGTTATCATACTCTTTGCTATTTGGATGATGACCAGAACTTTAAAAGAAGATGCTCCCCAACAATGGGGTGCAGCTCTCCTTCTCTGCAGTTGTTTGTGACTTCAGTCTGATTTTTGCAACCATTCAGTTTGTACCACAAGGCTTAAGCCATTCAATTTCAAAGGGTCATGGCTTCAGGGAACACTGATTTCTGTACCTGTTTGAAATACAGAGAGCATACCTGTATTATACTCCAATCCCCCCAAACACACACACTCACACACACTCATGTACCCAAAACTATACCTCACAGAGAGAAATTTCCTAATGACATGTGAATGAGATGGCATTATCAAATTTAGGAGAGAATAAAAATTTCAAACGCCAAACCAAAAAGCTGATTAGTTTGGTGTTGACAGGAGGACACAGCTGGCCTTCAGTAGGGTTAGGTGCCATAAAGGGACACCAGAGAAGGTTGAATGCAGTTATTTTTGGAAAACACTCACACTGACTTGTCTTCTATTCTTAAACACACTCTTTCTCTCCTCCACGTTCGCACATGCCGTTCTCTCAGCCTAGATAGCCTTCGCCCTTCACCCCAGTCCTTTACCAAGCAGTGTCTGTGTCCCTCAGGTTTTAGCTAGAACAGAAGTGCCTGGGGGCCTGGGGGGGGGCAGTTTGCCTGTCTAGACCCAACCTCCTCACATTCTCCATTTCAGATCTATTGGCAGTTTCTTCAAAGCCCTTGCCAATTTTTCATTTTATTGTTTTGTTTTATGTCTGTCTCTCCCACTAAACTGAAGATAACTTGAAAGACAGAGGATTTTATTATTATAGTTACAACACAGTCGATGCTCAGTCCCAGGTTGAATGCATGTGATCTTTTCAGCCATCACTCCACTTGGCAAGATCAACTCGAGGACTGGCTCCCTGACCCCCACCCCTGAACGTGTGTCTCAGAGCCCACCTCCCCCCCCTCAGCTGAGGGGTCTCTCTCACATCTTCTCCACTTGAGCATACCTGTTCACCTCCCACAGCTTGTCCGCCCTCACTTCCATTGTGCTGCTGTCCCCAGGCTGTTCATACTTCCTGCTTCTGGGATCTCAAAATACTTTAATTTCCCACTACAAAAATTAGGAAATATTCCTAGAAAACCTTGAGTGAACATCACAGAAGTGTATACGCAGAAAGTGAGATCCTCCCACACCCCGTGATCCTGTTATCTCTGTATTCTTTTCTCTGTGCTTACAGACTTGCATTAAAACTCTCCTTTGATGTAAAAAGGGGACCACTGTATATTTTTCAGAAAATAAAAGATTCAGTGACTTATTGTTCTACAACTAACTCCTATTTTTCTTTTCACGTTGATTTTTAAATGGCTGGTTATTGGTCCACTGTGTGCTTATACCATCATTTTAAAAATGAAGTTTCCTAGCAGCTCTGGAGGTAGCTGCTATTATATTTTAATTACAAGCAATGCTGAGGTAAATATGCTTATGTGTTTGAAAGGTGATTTCTCTGAACTATATCCCTAAAATATATCCCTATATTCCTAAAAGGGTCTGTTGCCTCAAGTGGTACCCCACTGTGAATGTGGATAGCTCTTGCCTGACTGTCTTGGGATGAACCTCACAGGGTGACTGGCACTCTCATCACAGTTCACCTTTGCTATCTCATTGGGAAAATTTCCCTGTCTTCTAGAGTTGTGGAAATTGCACAGCCTTTCCTATGGAATCCCCATTGGGTCCTTTGCTGTATACTATTGCTTATATCTGTGGCTCATTTTCTTATTGGATTGTTCATCTCATTTTAAAAACTTATCTGTAAATGCCTTTTTTTAAAGTATGATAAAATATATATAACATAAAACTTAGCATTTTAACCATTTTTTAGTGCACGGTTCAGTAGCATCATGGAAATTCACAAAGCTGTGGCTCTATCCGTCTGCAGAACTTCTTCATCGTGCAAAGCTGACACTTGCATCCATTATAGTAACTGTCTGGTGCTCAGCCCCTAGGCTCCACAATTCCCTGCTCTGTCTCTGAATTTAACTACTGTCATGGCTTTTAAAATAGTATGTCTTTGGTTGATATAAAAGCTAGACATTATTTCCTCCGATTTTTGCCTGCCTTTTAAACTGTATAATGTCTCTTGTCATATAGGAGGCCCACATTTTTTTTTTTTAAGCTTCACAATTGTAAGGCAGTAAATATGGCTGCCACTGGCTTTATGGCTTTTGAGTTTTGTTTTACTTTGAAGGATACTTCTCACCCAAAAGTGATTAAGTGTATTCTCCGGTTTCTTCTAGTAAGAGAAGTACTTTGGTTCTATTTGTATCTCAGCTCTTTTCTTTCTAATTAATGCTAATAACTAGCATTAATGAGAACTTCTTTCCAAGCACAGTACTAAATTTTCTTCAAGTATTCTCATTTAATCCTTATAACAAGTCAGTAAAAGATCAGTACTATGATCCCATTTTATGATGAGAAACGGAGGCTTAGAGAGTTTAGGTAACTTGTTTTATTCCAAGTTGCAAGAGACAAAGCTGTATTCCAACCTGAGCCATCTAACAGCTCTCTCAACACGAAGCTCTGCATCTATTTCTCTATGACAAGGGACTCATTGAGGGTATTAACGAGTGTATCTGAGTTCATATTCTACTGCATAGGTTACCAACAGTTATTTTTCAAGTAAATGAAGTCTCTTTACTTCAACTTAACATCCTACATACAACCTAAGTTCTGGCCATTTCTGTTTTCTTCCATCATCTCACTCCTCTAAGAATTCAGTCTTGACCTTCCTTCTAAGTCCAAAGAGCTGCTATTTTCCACTGGGAATAAGTTCCCCCCCCGGGGGGGGGTGGCAGCGGGCAATACTCTCCTCTGGTATTTTTGCCACCATCTTAAAAGCCTTGTCAAGACATTGCTCCCTTGAAAAGTTGGTCTCTATCATTTCTGTTCTTGAAGGGCCAGTAAATACATACCTTTCTCGCTGGCCCAAGACCATCATTCTGTTCTTATTCTTCAATGGTTTCCTCACTGGCCCAAGACCATCATTCTGTCCTTACTCTTCAATGGTTTCCTCTTCTGGGGTCCGCTCCTGCATTTAGTGCTCCTGTTATGGACAGCCTCCTGATTTCTGGGAGGGCTTCATCCTTGCACATGAATGTTAGCACTTTCACTCACCTCTCCAGCCCAGAGTGTCTCCCCTAAGGACTACGGCTTCCAAACCTCAGTTTTCACCCCCAAAACTCTGTCCTAAAGCCTCTAGCATCAGCTCATTCTTGGCCCTAGATTCAGTCATTTGAAGATGTTCCTTCCTTTGTATGGCTTTTCTGCCTTTCTACTGCAGCTTCACTCCCACTCAGTTTCTAGGCCTGGATTATTGTCTCTGCTCCCCCGCATTGCTGGAGAAGTTCAGGAAAGCACAGTGTTTGGATCCATTATAAATTCATGTGGGGCCTACCTGGTGGTGCAATGGGTTAAAGCGCAGCACTGTGAAGTTATCACAGCCACTGCAGCATAAATTTGATCCTCCCCTAGGGAGCTGACCCACATGGTGCAGTGGACCTCTACTGTGTCACCCACTGCTCCCCTCAGCAGTGTATATCAGTAAATCTGTCTGTTGTGTTCCTCATTATTCTGTCTCTGGTGAATCCTCTCAGCCCCCACACCTCTGGCCTATATCCCGGTATACATAAATAAACAAGTCTTAAAAAAAATAAATTCATCTGGTTCAACTTTAGAAGGACCCTCTCGGCTGCCTGGTCACCCTCACACCACCTCGAACTTGCTTCCTCCTCCACCTTAGGGCATCTTCTAAATCTTTCACCTCTTAGAGCCCAAGTCCATGCTACAGAGATGCCCTTGCCTCTTGCCTCATGGTGTAGGGCCTGTCTCAATTGCAGACTCTTGATTTTCCAACTCTTCTTCACATTTCCTTCTTTCCCACTTGGAGAGGTAAATTTTTCTCATTCCTTTTATCCTGTGGGCGTTTATGAGAATAACACTGGAATATGGGCTTTGCAAACTCACAACCTTGGACTTGAATTCTAGCATAGGTATCAAATAGTTATGTGTCCTAGAACAATTTACGCAATATTCAAGCCTCCTATCTTCCTCCTTCAGTGGGTAAAAGTACCTACCTTACATGGATTTTTACACAGGATTCAATGGCCTGATGCACATGTGGCATGAGACATCTGCTTAGCATTTCTGAGTTTTCATCCCACCTCACCTTCCTCCAACTTCTCCATCTGAGTCTCCACTTGCATTCCCTTTCTCTCAGTAGCTGTGCTCATCAATGATCTACAGGTATGTGAATATTTGTCTTTTCCAGTGACTAAATAAATTCTCTTGACTTATAAAATATAAAAATCCCTATTGACTCAAGAATTGCTTTCTGTGACTCTAATCATTTTAATTCTTAAATTTTTAATGTTACTGCCAAATCCCTTGAAAGAATAATCTATGCCAGCTGTTTCTATTTCTTTTCCACCTACTCCCTACTTCAACCTTTGCCTTCAGGCCTCTTCTCTGTCCCTCATCACCTTACTTAAATTGGGTTTCTAAAGCCACAACAATCTAGATCCCTGGATTCTTGGTTTCCTTGGGTTCAGCCTGCCATACTCAGTTGCAGCACTAGATAGTACTGATGCTTTAGTTTTTCTTGAAAAACTTTCCTTGATTTCATGTCACTTTGTGGTTTTGCTTCTTCTCTATGTTTCTTGCTACACCTTCAAATATATCACTTAATATGTTTTTATTGAGGGCCCCCCTGGTGATGCACTGGGTTAAAGCAAAGAACTATGAAGCTATTCTCAGCCACTGCAGCACGAGTTCAATCCCCAGCCAGGAAGCTGACCACATGGTACAGCAGACCTCTCCTCACCTGCTGTTGTTCCCTTCAGCACTGTATTTCAGTCAGTCCTCTGTTCTGCTTCCTACTTCATCTCTGGTGAATCATCTCACCCCTATAACTTTCTCCTATACTCCAGTTCTTATATGCATAAATAAATAAATCTTATGTATATGTATATATATATATATATATATATAGCACACCTACTAATACACACCTGTGTTAGGTGCTGGGGATATAATGATGAACAGCACAGGTGTCATCAGTGGCCCACTGGCCCCCTGGCCCTGAAATATATTATCTATGAAGACAGACATTGGACAGCCAAGTCTATTTTCTACATTAGCTATCTGCTAGCAGTGAGTGTGTTTACATATTTATACAATGTTACAGCAACATACAACAGGAAGGGAGAGTAAGGGAGGGGAAAGTCAAGGAAGGACAATTTGAAGAAGTGATACTGAAGCTGAGATCTGCAGGATGGATAAGTGTTAGCTGGGTGAGGAGTGGAGAGGTTGGCGTGCTGGTTTCCAGTGCTGTAAAGGACCTGAGGTGAGAAGGAGCTTGGCAAATTCAAGAAACTGGGAAAAGGTCAGTGTAGCTATAATGTGGGCAACGAGGTGGGGGGAGAGGAGGTCAGGGCCAGGAACAAAGGGCCAGCTCAAAGGGGCTTGGGGGGCACGGACAGCACGCGGGGTTTATTTCCAGGAAGAACAGGCAGCTTTCAAAACCTCACTTCTCGGCCTGTTTCCTCCACTTGGCTGTGGCTCTGCCCTTCTTGTCTCGATTCTTTCAGTTTCATGACAGTGTAATCAGTTCCCTCTGCTTGACTGCTGAACTCTAACACCCACGACTCTCCTGAACTCCAGACCTTTACCCAGCTACCTGTCAGGATTGTTTACTGGGGTCTCCTGCTGGTTCACTGGGCTCCCGTTGATCCAAGTTGGAAGAGCTGGTGTCTCCTTGATTTCCGTATTTATTGACTCATTCTGAGGCTACAGAAGGGACCCAAATTGACAGAACTCGCATTCTAGTAAGTTAGTGCTTGTTAAGTGGTAGACAAGAAAACAAAACAGATAAAAACTTGGGAGTGGTACAGAGATTAAAGTGTCCCTCTGGCTGTTGTGTCAAGAACAGATTATAGAATGCAGACCACACAGTAAACATGTCTTCCTCCATGCACTTGGTCTTTGTCCACACTATCCCTCTCTCCTGACCTCCTGGGTACTTCCTTAGTTAACCGCCCCTCCCCCCTGCCCCCAGCCCCAATCTCATATCTGAATTATTCTTGTGGTCTCATAGGATCTTCCTGCATCCTAAGTTTGAGCACGTCACTCCTTTGTTAAAGACTCCAGTTGTGGGCCCTCCC
>NW_004567116.1:30403388-30418526 GCF_000260355.1 Condylura cristata
CCCACTGCTGCTCTTCACACACCCCAAGGTTAAGTCACACTGAATGACTGGTTTTCCCATATAAACTTCTGACCTTCTAATCTCTAAACTTTTGTCCAACTTCCCATAAAATATTCCCTCTCCACCCCCACCTGTGTAAGACCGGGTTTCCTGGATCTTCTCTAATCCTCTGGCCAAATGGAATTCTTCTTGACTTTGCACTGTTACCTCTTTGCAATGACACTAATAAACCTCTACATGGCTGTAACTCTTTATTACACACATCTTCCTCACTAAATTGTAAATTCCTAGAGGTCAATGTCCAAACTCGATATATCTGTACATTTTCCATTCACAAGTCCAATGCTCATTGTGAGTATACCAAGACATCTGTCAACCAAATGAAAATTGTTGGCTTCTTAGTGTTATTTGGAGAGACACAACCAAGTGTTACACCCATACAAGTGGCTATAAGAAGGCACATTTCATGGAGGAATATGTTGTAGTATATGGACTAGAGGAATTCAGAAGAGAGACCAGTAGGGGGTGGACTGGTCAGTGAAGTGCTGATAGTAACTGATGCTTCTATAATTCTCACCATGTGTTGGGCTCCAGGCTGAACATTTTTTAAAAAAGATTTATTTATTTATGCATACAGAACTGGGGTACAAGTCAGAGGTGCAGGGGCAGTGAGAGGCTTCACCAGAGCCGGGGAAGGGGTGCGGGGGAGCAGGACAGGCAGATTAACGAAGTACACTGCTGAAGGGAGCAGCGGGTGGGTTAGGAGTGGCTGTGACCAGCTTGCAGTACTGCGTCTTAACCCGCTGAGCCACCAGGGAGGGCCCTGAACTTTTTATATTAATTATCTCACACATTCCAAAGACCCATCCTGTAAGTGTGAGGAATAGTGTAAATGCTGTAGGCACTTAGGCAACACCCATCTAAAGGCGAGGAAGAGGCGGCAGTAAGGTGAAGTCATTTCCTTGAAGTCACACTGTTATTCAATCTACAGACATGGGTTTAAACCCATCACTGCAGAATTCTGCTTTTGAGAATCAAGGAAGGACTTTGCTGTGAAAATAGGGTTTGCATTTCCTTTTATTTCTCATTTGAAACTGGTTTGGAGGCAGCTATGAGCTGAGTTCTGCCTGAGAAGATGAATAGGATATGAAGATGAGGTAGGTGTGTCAGGTAGGAAAGCAGCTATTTGTAGGCTAGAAGGCAGACTTGTTCCCAGGAAGTAGCAGAGAGCTGACTAAATTGTGGAAGATATATCTGGAGACTTGGGTGCACACAGGTTGAACACCAATGGAGTTGGTTGAATGTTGGTGTCCTGAGAAACAGGAGATAATGAAGGATTTATGAGTAAGTTAGGGCATAATTTTATTCAAAAACGTTCTTTGGAACATATTTTGTACTAGGCAGATGAATGCAACTGTGTGATTCCCTCTGGTCCTCCAGTTATTGATAATCATTTGGGGAAAATGGCCAATAGCCTACAAGCAAAGTCCAGCAGAGACAGATCTGGGAGAGAAGAGTTTTAATGGAGAATCGGAGAACTTCCTAAAGCTGTGGCATTTAGGGCAAGCACTGCAGGTGAGTGAGGATGGAGAATAGGATGTGATGTTCTCTTCCTGGCCAGAAAAAATGTGTATTTTAGAGATTGCCCTATAAACATACACAGTCTGGACCACTGAGCAGTCTAGGGAACAGATGTGTTTCATGTCAAAATTCACCTCTGAAAACAACTGAGGGGTCTGAGCAGTAGCAAACCCATGGGAGACAAGCTGCTTCACTGTGAAAGGAGCAAAGTCACCTAAAAGAGGTCCAGTGTTGCATAGACAACTCCCAGACTCCCTGAGGATTCTGCAGTTTGGAAGGCCACACTCTATCAGCAGCTGACAACTAGGGGGTGATTTTGATCTTTAGGGAGTAACTGTCAATGTCCGGAAATAGTTTGGATTGCCACACTGGGAGGGGATACTACTGACATCTAGTGGGTAGAATCCAGGGAGTCTGCTAAACATGCAACCTTGCACGGGATCCCCCTTCTCTCCCTAGCAACAAAGAATTATCCATTTCAAATGCCAATAATCTGCTCTAGTATATGAGGTCACCAGAGCATAATTAGTGGAGAGAACAGTTTTTACAAGGGTGTCATTAGGAGCAACAGTTGAAGCAACTGGGAACGTATATCCAAAAGGAGATTTAGGGAGCTGAGAAATATCTTAGAGAAGCAAGGAGCAACTTCCCAAATTCTCACCATCAATCTCCCTGACTACTGTGACAGGAATCTAACCAGACCTTATGTTTGGAAAATTAAGAAAGTCATTGTAAGAGCAAACACATATAGCATTTATCGTATTTCAGACACTATTCTAAGAGCTGTACATATGCCAACATATTTATCAGAACAAATGCTTCACACCCATTTTACAAGTGGAGAGACTAAAATACAGAGAACAGGGTAAGCAACTTGCCTAAGCTCACAAAGCTGAAACAGAATTTGAACCCATGTGGCTGCACTCTTAACCTCTGTGCAGTGTTGCTGTGCTGCATATGAAAGAGAAAGATCTGGACTCCAATCCCAGCTTTACCACCTACTAGCTGTGCAGCCATGGGCAAGTTATTTAGCCTCTCTGAGTCACAGAGAGATAGCAAGAAGATAAAATTTACTAGTTCTTCCACCCTGTGATGAATATGGATTTCACAGTAACTCAGAAAAGTACATGTTTATTATCCTCATTCAGCTGAAGCACATGTGGATTGTGTGGCTTGGAGAAGCGGGGTGAGTCGCCCAGGGCCACACGTCTAGGAAGTAGAAAGGCAGGCACTAAACCCACATCTATGACTCCAGAATTTGTTTTAAACCACAGTCATTACATCTGAAAGGTTGTGGTAAGGATGGCATGATACAGCCTATAAAAAATGCTTGGGCTACAGTAAGCAATTAATGATAGCTGTTTCTTATAATATTATAATTCTAGTTATTATCTTCATGACCTGCTCAATCAAGTGTACAGATGAAACACAGAACTCTAGCCAAAAGAATAAGATCAGCAGAAAGTGATGTAGCAGTTTCTGTGCGGATCATGACCCTCAAGCAGCTATTCCAAAATCCTGAGCCCAGCCTCCCCAGCATGATAGTGTCATTTTTGATTCATTTGTCCTGCTCTCTGCATAGTCTACTATTCATAGAACAGGAGTGGGAGGAGCAGGGACAGTGTGAGGCTAATTTAATGTCAAGGTTTTATAGCCTATACATTTCACAGATTCCACTTAGTCATAATAAAGAAAAAAGATGAGTGTAGTGCTTTGTGCAAACCCAGAAAAGTCGCCACATACTCATATACTGCACTGCAAAGAGAACCACAGCTTACCTGATGTCTAATTCCACCTGGGAAGGATTTCGTTATAAAACAATTGCCTGATTTCATTGTAGGGAAGGCTGTGTGAGTGTTTTCCAAAGAAAGGGTAGCACCTGCCTAGCTGAGGTCTTGCCGCACACAGAATCTGTCTGCAGTGAATTCTAAACCATGGAATCACAGCCAAAGGGATGCCACACTGGAGAGCTGCTTGCAGTGACAGAGGCAGGCACAAAGAGCAGTGGGAACTCTGGGCACAGGTGCACCATCTACCTAGTTTGGAGAGACAGCCATCAGAGAAACTTTCACAGGGAAAGGGTATTTGAACAGGACCTGAACAGGACCTGAAGGATGAATAAGAGTTCGCCACATGGAAAAAGGGAGAAGGTATATAGACAGAAGAATACAGTAGTACTGCAAGAGTTGTAAGAGTATGGCTACTACTGAAATGCTTCTTGACTGGTGTGGCAGGAATTCAGGGAGAGAGGGGCATGGAGTGAAGAGAGGAGGCCAGAAGTGTGGAGTCAGCTCATAAAGGGCCAGTAGCCCTACAAAGGTACCTGGACGCATGGGATAACAGGAAGGATTTGGGGGGAGTTGGAATGAGCCAAGACTGGTTTTGAGTCCACACTTCACTAATTACTGGTTTTGTGACAGAGGACAAGTTACTTTAGCTCTGTGAGTCTCACATCCTTGGGCACTTAATGCCTACCTCAAAGGGATGTAGGTGAAGTATAAACCCCGAGCACAGTCATAGCACATCGCAGGCTCTTGTGAATATTAATTCCATCTTCTGTGGATAAAGGAAATGTTTTCCACAGGGCAGACTTTCAGTCAGGTTTCTATTTTACCAAGGTAACTCCAAAGGGGTGTGCTGGGGGGCACGGAAGACAGAAAATAGTAAACTCTAGGGATGAGCTGCTTTGCTAGACAGATATGTAAATGTTGCGTTTTAACAGCTTCACTTTCCAGAGTTTATAGTCTCATTCCAGGTACCAGATTCTGGGTGCTATCGCCTACGGTTCCAATATTTGGATTTCTCTCTATTAATACCATATAATGATTAGGCTGAGCTGACTCAATTTCCCCAATGTGAAGAGACCAATTTGAAGGTGCACAATTCAAGACAACTCAAGCTTATTTGGCCACCACCAAGCTATCTTCCTCTTATTCTCCATTTCACTCATTAAGTAAACATTTATTGAGGAGCAACCAGTAAGTGGGGTGTGTGGTTATTGGGGACAGAATTGACCACTCTCTTATCTGTGTGGTTGCATATGCTCAAAACTGGAAGGAACAGTGACGCTGTCCCAACCAGCGCCTGCACACCCTGGTTTCCTACTGGTGAGTGGATACCCTCTTGGTTTGTAGAATTAGCTGGAGGCAGAACTCGATCCCATGTAGACAGTCCTGCTGGAAAATTGCTGCTCTGTACAATAATTTATCAAGCTCCATTTTCTAAACTCCCAGGATAGAAAAGCAAATGAGAGACTCTTAACTCCATCTCTCTGAGCAAGAGATAAATGCAAGGAAAGAGCAAATGGGCAAAGCTGGCTTCTTACTCCTGCTTGGCCTTGAGAAGATAAACCCAGAGTGAAAATGTGTCCACTCCAGTGGACTCTTCAATTAGATAAATCAGACAATCTTACCTCAAATTGAGAGAATTTAGAGAACTAACCAAGAAAAACTATTTCCATGGGGTTAAGCAACAGTGTTATCACCCAAAAGAATGGAATGTATCATGTCAAAACTCCGCCACCTCATGAAGACACCTTCAAACACTTGCTTTTCCCTCCCAAATCCACGGATCAGCCTAAGACGCTCCTAACAGGTGTCTGGCTATGGTGTTGACACCTTCCCATGTACCCTCCACAGTGTTCTCAGATTTCTCTGCCCAGGACAGAAGCACTTGGCCCCCTCTGCCCAAGCTGTTGTCTGACACCCCATTTCCTCTGCCAGTTGGGCACAGAGGCCACTTTAAGCCTGTCGCTCCTGTGCGTCACCTGACACATCTCTCTGTTTTGCTCAGTCTCTATTACTCAGTAGGACAGAACTGGGGAATAATGCTGTGACCTTAGAGCTTAGAGATACTTCTTTTCCATTCCCATTTCCTTCCAAGTCCAGTCCAATTACCACCTCTTCCAAGCACCATTCCCTGGCTCCTCCCTCCAGAGGGCCAGCTGCCTTCCACCTACAGGGTTACATCTACCCTCTAGCGTCTCTGACAAGTCTTTCTCGCCTGCACTGACCTTTACAAACAAGAACAATGACTCTGCCTTATATTTCTTCATTTCCCCACTGCATGTCCAGTGCCCAGCACCTGACAGACAACTCCACATGTTTTTTTTTTTTTTGCGTCAAATTGAATGATGAAATAGAAGGGAGAGGAATAGGTGTTCCAAAATAGAATAGAGGAAATAAAACCAACCAAATTGGATTCCTTGCAATGATCAACACTCTTTCACTGTGAGGGGTTTCTTTGTGCAGGGGGTAGGATTTGCGCTCTGAGAACAATACAGATGTTGCCCTCATGGGTTCCAGAGTCAACCAGCCTGGGTTTGAATGCCTGGTCTGCCATTTACTGTGTGACCTTAGATAGGCTCCTTGATTCAGGTTTTCACCTGTAGCCCAGATAATAATGGTCCTTCACCTTAAAGGTTTTTCAAGAGAATGGATAAGAAAATCCTTATCTAGCACTTAGAGCAGTGCCTGGCATAGTGGGCATGGGATAAATGTCAGCTATTATTAAAGTGCTCACAGTCAAGCAAGCTTAAAGTGGCCTGAAGATCGAGAGCCATCGCCGAGAAAATCTGCACTCTGCTGGAGAGGAGCTCTGGATCGGCGGTGAGTCTCTGATGAGAGGCCCAGGATGGGCTGTTTTTCATCCCCTGGAGGCATGATGGGGATTAGATGTGGTGGTTGAAATGTTTTTGAGGCTTTAGCTAGCTCTCAAGTTTTTGTGCAGTATTCAAGACAGTGACTAGAACACCACAAAGGAACAGTGGTTCACAGGCAAAGGATAGCGGAGGCCTCACTGCAAGCACCTGGGGAAGGGTCTTTGGCCAGGAGACTGTTTTTAAAATTGAGTTTTGTTTAGTTTTCTGGGTGATATGTGATGCGACCCTTTTCTCAGCCTACTTAGTGGTCTTCAGTGGAATCCCCTTCACTGTCCCTGCTGCTGAGGTTTGCTTCCTTTTGGGGGATAGAAGTGGGGGCTAAAGGTAGTAGGTGAGAACAGCACCATCTCCCCAAAGGCCAATCACATATGGGCTACGGAAAATTACAAACCAGTGTCAGAGGTCCAATGAGAAAGGCCCTTTGGCTACACAGGGGCAGAAATAGCCTTGAGAACAGCTAGGGAGGGTCAGCACATTGCAGCTGCTGGCGGTATAAACGTATACAGAGTCTTGCAGTGTCTTGCAGCTGCCTGCTGGAAGACGGGGCTGGATAAACTCTCTAACACTAGACTCTGCAATTCTCTGGGAAGTTACCATCATCTCTCATCTTTTCTCTGATTAGAATGATTCATGCTGGGGCAGGTAAGGAACGTGGCCCTACCCAAACACTGGCATGGATGGCTTTGTGCCTGAACACTGGCTTTGTGCCTGAAGTGCCAAAGGGGCCAAGCACTGGACCACCTCCAGGAGCCTGCATGGAACTAAGCACTACTCAATGGGCCAAGCACTTGGATGCCCTAACTGAAATTTGAGTTCAAACCCTAGTCCCAACTGTGTCTAGACATTATTCAGTTTGTCCCATTCCACCTGCCTAACTTTGAACACTTACCACCTATCAGGTGTTACGTTATGTGCTTTGCTTGCACCACTTCTCATTCTCTTTGAAACCCGTAAAGTTCAATAAGATGATAAACGCCCCCTATAGATGAGAAAACTGAGGCTGAGAGAGGTCAGCTGACCAGAGGTCACACAGCTTGTAAGTACTATGACATCTGCACCCAGCTAGGGCTCTCAGAATCTAGAGGCTGGCTCAGTAAGCTGGTTTGAAAGGGACCAACTGCAATTCAACCAATTGTATACAGAAGAGAGAACTGGCCAGTGGAAGACAGCTCTTGTTATATGTGAAGCACTGCTGTGTGATGCGGGACAAGTCACTAAACCTTTCTGGGCACCAGTTTTCTTTTCTTAGAAAAGAGTAAAATATTTACCTCAAAGATTTGTTTTAAGGAGCAATTACATGTGAAAACCTAATACAAAGGGGTGGAATAGGATGAAAGCTATCTCTTTGTCTTCCCAAACAGACAGCAGACATACTCCAGTCATCATTTGTGGGGTAGATAATTTCTGGTACATCTAGCCAAATGTGATTAACAAGACAAAGTTTAATATAGAACCACTCCCTTTTCTGACTCACTAAGAAAATGAGATAATCTTGAATATTGCATTAAAATAAAGAATTTCAAAGTTGAGTTTGAATTTTGGCTGCTCTATGATAAGCATTTTCATATGCATTTAAACTCCAGTAAAATAAAATAAGGCTTCCAGATGGTTAAGTGAATTGCCTTCAGTCACACAGCTAGGAAGTCACACAGTGAGGATTTGAACCCAGAATGGCTTGGTTTTACCTGGAGGTGATTTCCCATGCAGCAAGGGCTTAGGCCAGATCCACCCAATTACAGAGGCTACCATTCCGCCCCTGGAGGATCCCTGCATCCAGTGATGTTACCGACACATCCATGAAGCTGCTCCTAGGTCCTCATGTATCTGAAATGGAAGAGTTTCATCCTGACCACCAGAGTCTAAAGCTTTAACAAAATCTAACCTCAGCTAAAAATTCACCAAATTAGCTCAAATTATAGGAGAATCAACAGAACTAGAAAATATTGTGTATACTTACTAAGGGGTAACTTTTATAGCGTTGAAGAAGAATTTAAGTATTTTAAAATTATGAACTACATAGAATGTGAAACTTATTTAAAATGACATGAAATTTAAAGCAGGCAAACTAGGGCCTCCCTGGTGGCACAAGGGTATAATCACAGCACAAGGACATAGCATAGCACAAGGACATAGTCACAGCACTATGAATCTCTCCACAACCACTTCAGCACGAGTTCAATCCCCAGCCAGGGTGCTACCCAAATGATGCAGCAGACCTCTCCTGATCTGCCCGATGCTCCCCTTCAGGAGTGTATTTCAATACATCTGCCTGTTGTGCTCCCCACTCTGTGTCTGGTGAATCCTCATACCACACCTCCCACCTAGCACCTCTGGCCTGTACTCTAACTCTTATATGCATGAATAAATAAATCTTAAAAAAAAAAACAAAGCAGACAAACTGAAAAAAATATTTGTACTACAGATATCTAAGTATATGAAGAAATAATTATTCAAATGAAAAAATAATTCAGGTTAAGAAAAAAAAGAAATCAATAGATCACTGACCTAAGGACTCAAAGAAAATATTTACATGGATCAAAATTCAAATATTAAACATTTACTCTGGGAAACACTTTCTTCTGAGTAATAATCGAAGGATTATTTAAAATAGTTTTTAATACGATAGCAATGTAAAATAGTTTTACAGTTCTTAATGTTTACTAAATATTTAACAAATGTAAACATGTTTAATCCCCCAAACCACCTTAGAAGATGGTACTATTTCCATTTCATAATCGAGGAAACCCTAGAGGTTTAACAACTTCTCAACTCAATCAACCAATTTAAAACAAGTGAGGTTTACATAGAGTCTGGCTTTTATATCCAGAACTTAGGAATTAACAAAAATAAAAATACTTGAAAGTAGAATATTCTGTGCTAGTAAAGTTCTTGAGATACCAAGTGCTGTATGTCTTTACAAATTAATACAACTTTCTAGAAAGCTGTAAGTGTTAGATTACAAGAAGCAGAAAAGTATACTTTTTGTTCTAGTAGGTTCATATAGATTGGGAGATAATTTGACAGAAGCAGAAATCTGTACGTGGGCAATCGTACACTGAATTGTAACACAGACTACCTCTGTCCAGTATCGATACAGCAAAAGCCACATATGAAATTTAAATTTTTCTCAGACCCATATTTAAACAGATAAAAGAAACATGAGGTTAATTTTAATAATTTATTCTATTTAACCCAGTATGTCCACATACTGCAACTTCTGCATTAATAATCAATGTAAACATTTACGTTTACTTCTTTTGTACTCTTAGTCTTAGAAATATGTTCCTGTTTTATACTTGCGTTGTATTTCTATCCAGGCTAGACATATTTCAAGTGCTCAATAGCCATATGTGGCTAGTGACTACCATATGGGATAACACAAATCTAGAACAGCAGAAAATAGGAAATGACCATAATAGCCAATGGCGAAGAAAAGTTTAGAAAATTATAGTAGATCAGTCTGGAATTGTATGAAATCATTACTGATAGTAAATTTGAAAAGCCATATATAATTATATCAAGTGTTTAAACTTTAAGTAAAAAGTATTCAATATTTAAAATCTTAAGTATTTAAAATTTGTCTATAACGCATATGCAGATCATTGGTAAATAAGAATGTTCAAACATTCAAATAGTGTTAGCATGTTGGGATTTAAGATTGTTTTGTCAAATATTTTTATTTAAATAGGTTTTTAACATTTATCTCTACTAAGAAGCTTTGCAAACTGAAAAAGACAAGGTAAGAATATAGTAACACAAGTATTTGAATATTTATTGTTTTGAATTTTTATATACCATATAACTTAATAAATTCCACATACTCCTTATCATATGGGCTTGCCTATATTTTGGTACTCTTGACATAGAGTCTGGGATCTGAGGTCATCTTTTATTGTTTGTGTTAATGTTCTTAAGAAATGAGTTTAAAAGGTCACTTACAAACTACTGAGTAATATATTTTCGGGACAATGGGATGCGATGACCATTATTCATACTTTGTAATATATTTAATATACATTTTATGTTATATTTTTCTGAGAGCTTTAATGAAAATCATTCAAAGATATTCCATTTTTTCTACAGATATTTAGAGATAGATACTAATGAAAAAAATCCTAGCTACTTTAGAAAGAATAAATTTGATTTTAGTTTTCATTAAAACGTCTAGTTCATGGATGATGGTGATGGCACAGGGTGATTTGGTGATGGGAAGCCCACAGGAATTACAACTGAAATGGAAAAAGGCACAAAATGATGTAAAAACAAACTATTATATTGTTTTTTTAAAATGTCCAGTTCAGAAGCAGAGAAGTAGAGAAATGGATGAGTTAGATAAAGAAGAATGACTGGAATCATAAAAGTGATTCCATTCCAGAATCCATATTCCATCCAGAATCCAAAATGATTCCAGAAATACATGGATTTGATTAAGGAGGGTGATTGTGATCACAGATGGCCATGAATCTGAACTTGGAGAGGTGTTCTCTTGGGAGGCGAGGACACCAGTTTTGGCTTCAGGGATCAGCACCTTTATTTCCATATTTGTAGAGTTGGAGATCATAACCTCACTCTCAGAAGGATTAAATAAGAAAATACTAAAGTTTTTCTTCTTTAAAGATCTGTAATTCTTAGAGATCTCTAATTGATCTGATTTTACAGATGAGAAGCATAAGTTCTGATTTTACAGATGAGAAGCATAAGTTCAGAGTGGTGAAATGGGGTTGGACCCAGTTGTATTGGTTGAATGAGGGTTCTCTGAGCACAAAGACCTGGAGCCCAGACTGTCGAGTAAGGGGGACGAATTAGTGTCTTGCTCCTCCAGTTTCTGATCCATGACCCTGAGCAAATTGCTTATACTCTCTGACTCAGTTTCCATACCTATAATATAAGGACAATCATTATGTATTCCTATCAAGATTATTGACAAAAAATCTAGTATGGTATCTGGCATGTCGCAAACTATCAGTTACAATTATCTACTACTAGTAGTATTCCATGAAACTTTGAGCACTTTCAGTATTCCTAAACCAATTCTTATAATCATCCTTATTTTTCCTTCAACATGTATATTTTCAGTATTAATTGGTTGAATCTTTCCTCCAGCATTTAAATCCTAAGGACTTAAATTTTGGTATTTCATAGGAAAATACAGCAGGGCTTTGGGGAAGGGGGTCTTTGGATTACCACTAGAGGGAGTGCTGGCAAAAAGCTTACCTGAGGCATTTTGGGGGTAGGCAAGTGGAAAAATCCCTGAAAGGAAGGGAAGTGTGCGGTGGGGGCTCCAGAAAAATCTGGGCAGAGAACTGCTGTATCCGAGTAACATTTGCTGAGTACTCACTGAGTACTCATCCTAGACCTGTGCCTCATTACTATTAGATTTTTGGAAAAGGAAAGGGAATAATAATAGTTCCTTGGTAATAGTTGTAAACTCGTGAAGAGACACTATGTGCTATGGGTTACAGTGAGTGTCTGACACACCACATAAAGTTAGTTGCTGCTATTATCATTATTGTTAACCCCTCATGTTTCCCACAAGGAAGTCTAAGCAACAAGCCCAAACCACTGATAAACATCAGATCTGGGGGCTCTGAACTCTGCGGCTCTTGCCACACCTCTCAGTCTCCCCCTGACAACCCTGCTACCACAGGGGATCTTGACTCCAGGCCCCCCAGCAGAGTGACTCAGGCCAGTGCCTTCACCTCTCTGCAACTTTATCTCTTTGCTCATCCGCACAGTGGAGGATCATATACCTCAATGGCATTTTGTGGTGCTTCAATAAGTTTCCAAGCAGAGTCCTCAGCCCAAAGTCTGGCACATAAAAATGCTCAATCTGCATTAAGTTATTGTTGTTAAGTGTGCGTTAGGTTCTTCTCCACTGACATTCCTAACTGCTGACATTTCCATATTTACCCTTTATTTTGGAATACTCTGTGGAAAAAGAATGGGAAACCCAGGTTTTAAGAGTTCTCTCTCTGTGTGTACCATTTTCTTAATACAACAGTGTATGAGACAACATGGCCCAACATGCCTGGCTTCTAAATTCATTGATGGTGTCAACAGGCAATGAAATGTCAGAGCACTGGGATCCAACTGTCCCACTGCCATTCTCCAGTTTTCCCTGGGTGAATGGTAACATTTTCAAGTGGATAAAAATCTCCAGGCAACGTTGCTTTCCTCCTCCAGAGCAGATTTATTACAGAGTGGTTGGCATTTCCACATGCTCCACATTTGTCAGTGTCAGATTCGTATGCGTTCTTAGGTCTCTATACATATATAGGCATAATTTAAATCTCCTGCGAACAAAGGCTATTTTTCTAACTTGGAGATATTCCAAAAGATCTCTGCATTTCATCTATTTTTAAATGTTTGTGCAATTTAAAAGTATGGTAATATCAAATGGTACAGGGGAGAACTGAATATTCAGCTTCCAACCACATCATGTGCCATGTCAGACACTTTTATATGCAACAGCGAACTCTAAGATGAGTGTGCATTATTCTCAGTCTTCAGTAGGGGAAACTGAGGTCCACCAAGAACTTCTTACTCAGAGTCACACACACATGCATAGGTCACAGCAGCTAAGAGTGGTGTGGATGAGAGACAAATCCTCTGATTCTACATCCTCTGATTCTATCATTTTATTACAGCATTCACAGAGCAGCACTCATTCGTTCAAAAATGATAGTATCTACCATGTTTTGGGCATGAAGCAAGGCTCTGGTGACATAGTAGCAGAGATAAATAAGTAAATATTTCCTGCCTTCGACAAGCTTATATTCCAGTAGAGACAGTACAGATCAATTTTGTATTTGGGGGCAAAGTTCTTTACTCGATGGAATAGAGATGGAGGAACGAGGCAGAATGCCAGGATGACGGGGAGCATGGTTTGCGTTCTTCCCCTGAGCACAGCAGCATGGGGCATGCACGGTAGGCATGTTGGGAAGGCTTGAGAAGAGCAGTGGTGCATTAAGCTGTGACCCTTCCCATACTGCAACAACAGAAAGATAAATTGTTTCTTTTTTACTGCTTTCACTACAGAGTTTTGAGGAAAGGAATATCTGATCATAGTGTGCTATTAATTTTTCGAGTACTGACTGTGAACATTCTGGAACTCCCACCTCATCTACCTTCACTGCCTAAACAACATTCCCTAATGGCCTCTGGGTCAATAGCCCACTTAATCTCTTCTTGCTCTAGAGCAATAGTGTATGCTCTCTGAACCCCTGAACCCCAAAAGAGAACACCTTAAATGCTGCAGTGGTGGGAAGAGTAACAGCTTAATCAAAAGCAAAAGTTTTAGAACATCTCTGAGGGTCTATTACATAAACTTGTTCTAAAAAGTTAGTCAAAGCATAGGTTTTGAGGATGTCTTCATGGACTTTGAAGAAAATGGATGCTAATTGTTTGGGAATCTTAGATCTTACAGACAGCAGATGAAGGACAGACAGGATGTGTAAGTGCACCCAATAACCTGGATACAGAGCAAAGTCTGGTGGATTTGAACTTTTATCTCAGATTTGTCCATTGATTCACTTTATGATGTTGGCAAATCATCAAAACCTTACTGTCTATATAGATCTTGGCCTGTGAACATTCAGCATAATGTGTGAGCATTCTTTTATCATTTCCCTCATCATTCCTGCCCTAAAAATAAGCTTCCTTTATCAAGATGATGGTCATTATGATGATGATAAGGGAAAGTTGCTTTTATGGCAGGAATATGAAATGGATTAATATTCTGAAACCTCAAAATCCATAGACGTTTACTAAGTTATTTCCTAGCCCCTTCCAATAACCAATGATCCAACCAATCAAGCCATTAAGATGTATTTATTGGAAAATTGCCATGTGTCTTAGAGTACAAAGGTACTAATGCTCTTGTGCCAGGAAGTGGTAAGGCGTGTTTTCAGGCACTATGTTAGTCAATGTTCACAATGACCCTGCGAGATAGGTTTTATTATTTCCAGAGCAGATGAGGAAACAGGACAAAATTACATTCAGTGAATTGTCCAAGGTCACCCAGATGGTGAGTTTCAGGCCTTTGATTCTAATGTAGCTTAATCTAACTTGGGGCCCATGTCCTACTACCATGTTAAAGGTCCTCTGTACCAGAGCCTGACATTATTTAGAACAACAACAACAACAAAAAAGCAAAGCCATTTTTAAAACACATGATTAGAGAATTTATAAGACTTCTTACCTTTCCTCTGTCCTCCTATGGGGGGGTCTAAGGGAGGTAAGGGAAGGCCTCAGGTTAACAGCGTCGTTAGAAAGGGGAAACTTGTTTTTAACTGAACTCACTAGAAACCCATGGAAGTGAATTAAAAAAGTATGACTGTGCCAGCCTACCTAGTCACATTTTAGGTTCTTGGGGCATATGGGCACCAGCTCATTTAAAAAGCATTTTTAACAAAAGCACACAACAGAAATGTTCAGCATATGTTAGAGTAGGTAGGGATTCATGGAACCCGAAATCAACTTGCTTTTTATAGCCATTCGGAGAGGGGCAAATTAGTGTGAGCCCTCTATTCCATTGGTGCACACTGAGGAGAGGCCGGGCTGGGGAGCCATGGGGAACCCACACCAGCCCCACCATCACAGCTGAGGGGAGGGGCCCACTTCAGCCCCTAGCCCCCACCCTCCCTCTAACCCTCCTGCGGCACAGTTTGCAATACATCCTCGCATGCTCATTCTTCCTAAGGCAGAGCCACTTCTAAGCACCTCCCCATAGAAAAGTTTTTTCAAAAGATGATATAAATAATACATGTTAGAAAACAGGTTTAAGGGGAAAAATCATCTCTCCTTCTACTTTCTAATGAAACATTTTGTTATCTATCCTACCAGGTTTTTAACTTTTTGGTTGTTGATATATATGATCTTACGTTTATATGTATATA
>NW_004567116.1:30418626-30447948 GCF_000260355.1 Condylura cristata
AATGATATTTAATCACATATATACATATAAGTTAAATATATATATATATATATATAAACACATAAACTCATGCACATATGTCCACATTCAGGCTTTTATTTCCTTAGCCAAACTGTGATTTTATCAAATGTTTTTGTAACTTGCTGCCCTACATTTAACACTTAAATTTCACATCAATGGCATGGGTCTACACCACCAGTAACAGCGTTGTGGTGCTCTAGCTCATGACTTACAGGATTTATTTAAGAATCTGGTGTTGGTGGACATTTAGGTTGCCTAACCAGCTGCTGTCATCAACAACACCTCCTGAATGTCCTCACACACACACCGCTCTGAGCACCTGGCCCTATTCTTTCAAACACCACCCACCCCCTGCACCTTATTTTAAAAATAAATTACAAATTACTACCATGTGTTGTCATCACTCCTTAATAGCTCAATCTGAATTAATTCAAAGCCTCCTTTCTGTAGAACAGTTTGGAACTTTGACTAAAAAGGTTTGTTGGGGATGAGTGTGGTTGTTTGGGAGAAGAGTAAAGGCAGAAGGAAGAATGTCTTGGGGTGGGGTGTAAAGGACATTATCAGAGGAAACAGAACAAATTGGAACGGTAGGGTCATACTGAGGAGGTTGGATTAAGAATACTAATGCTGGGCTCTCCCTGGTGGCACAGCGGGTTAAAGCACAGCACTAAGAAGCTAAAGCCACTTCCACATGAGTTCAATTCCCGCCTGCCCCGGAGGTGACCACATGGCGCGGCAGACCTCTTCTGACCCGCCCATTGCTCCCCTCAGCAGTGTACTTCATCGATCTGCCTGTTCTGCTCCCCACTGTTTCTGGTGAAGCCTCTCGCTGCCCCTCAGCCTCTGGCCTGTACCCCAGTTCTGTATGTACAAATAAATAAATTAAAAAAAAAAAGCATACTAATGCCAAAAAAGCAAAGAAACAGAGAACAGAAATGAGAAGGGCTCAAAGTTTGCCTCCCTGATTTGCAGTTTTACTAGTGATGGACTCTTGACATGAAATCTTAGAATGACCATCTTTGTTGGCCTTTTGGAAAATATTTTAACAATCAAGAGTCACAAAATCGTCCTAATATTTGATTCAGCAATAGTATTTCTGGAAACATATCCTAAGAAACTGATATCTTAGAAAGATAAAGCTACAAGTAAAAACATATTCACTATAGTGATTTAAAGTAACAGAAGCCTTTACTTAATGAGAAAATAGTCAACAGTGAAGTAAATCAGGTGCCTCTACCTGACAGAGTAGCACGTAGCCATGTAATCTTTCTAGCTGTGTGATCGTGGGTAAATTCTTTTACCTCTCTATCAATTAAGTGAGGGTAATAATATTTATTCCCACAGGATTAACTGAGAGAAGTGTGGAGAACACTTAGCATCATGCCTGACACATATTAAGTGTTGAATGAATTGTAGTCAAGTGTACAAAGAACATATTGCACTTTGGAAAATGCATGTGATAAAGACAACAAGCTGCCCATAAAAGGACACCCATCCCTACCAGCCCCGGGATATCCCTCCTTTTGGAACTGTGTCATTTTGGTCTCAGTATAGATTTTGTGGTTCCCCAGCTTCAAGACCTGGAAATTTGGTCTTGTCCGTGCCCAAGAAGGTCAGGCCCTGAGACTCTGTTCTTACTCTAAATTAACGAAAGCCTGAAGTTGGAGCGGCTTACTAAGAGAAACGCAAATACAATGTCCTCAGCACTAGGATGCTTTCTCCCCAGAGACAAGGAGCAGAGGGAGCCGAAGCAGAAGCCATGATATAGGATAGCATCCCAGGGAACACCAGACTCATGAAATAACCCCTATGTCTGTTGACGGACAAATGGATGAAAGTATGTTGTTGGTATTCACATGAAATGGAATACTTTAGCCTTAAAAAGGGATGCATTTTTTTTTATTATTTTTAATTTTTTTTAATATATATTTTTTAAAGATTTATTTATTTGTGCATACAGAACTGGGGCACAGGCCAGAGGCTCAGGGGCGGTGAGAGGCTTCACCAGAGACAGAGCGGGGAGCAGAACAGGCAGATCGACGAAGTACACTGCTGAGGGGAGCAGCGGGCGGGTCAGGAGAGGTCTGCCACGCCATGTGGTCACCTCCGGGGCAGGCAGGAATCGAACCCATGCGGAAGCGGCTCTAGATTCTCAGTGCTGCGCTCTAACCCGCTGCGCCACAGGGAGGGCCGGGATGCGTTCTGATACTTGCTACAAACATGCATGAACCTTGAACATATGATGCAAATTTAAGTAAAACAGGCACAAAAGGACAACTGTTGCAGGATTCCACTTCTCTAAGCTATCTAGAATAGATGAATTCCTAAAGCTAGAAAGTAGAATAGAGATTTCCAAATGGTTAGGTGTAAGAGGAAGAGGGAATTATTCCTTTGTAGGTAGAGTTTTACTTTAGGATGGTGATAAAGTTCTGGAGAGAGATGCTGGACACAATGGTGCACAACATTGTGAATGTATTTAATGCCCCAAAATTGTACACTAAAATTAAGCAGAGAGGTAAATTTTACCTTATGTCTCTTTTATTATCAACCCCCCCCCCCACTCCCCACCATTAGGCTGTGAGGGCAGTGCAGCTTAGTGGTTAAGAGCATGGGTTCTGACGCCAGGCTGTCTGGGTTCACATGCCGCTCTGCCTCTTTCCTAGCAGTATTACTTAGCGAAGAACTCATTCTTGGGGCCTCCCTGGTGGCACAGGGGTTAAAGTCTCAGCATTGTCAAGCTATTGCCAATTACTGTGGCATGAGTTTGATCCAGTCAGGGAGGCGACCCACATGGCACAACAGACCTCTCCTGTCTCACCCCTGCTGCTCCCCTCAGCAGTGTGTTTCAATAAATCTGCCTGTTCAGCTCCCAACTCTGATGAATCCTCTCACACACACACCTTCTGCCTCCAGTTCTTATATGCATAAATAAAAATAAATAAATAAATAAATAAAAACTCGTTCTGTCACCCATTTGCAAAATGGAAACAATAATCATATCCACTTCGTAGAGATATCATGAGGGTTAAAGTGATTAAATCTAGGAAGCACTTAATAGTGGGCACACAGTGAGTCTATTGATGGCCCTAAAATGTGGTTTTCTTGGTTTCTTATGAAAAAGAGTTCTGATGTGGATCAGAAATACACAGTCCGTGGGGGCAGGAACACTATCTTTTGCCCCAGATCTGCAAGGAGTCTTAAGGTTGCTTGGCAAATGTGGAACCAGAAGAAAGGAATTAGAGACATTGTGTACCTAATAGTGCCAGTTAAGACAGCCTGATTTTATCATGGGGATTGTCTTGCCAGAAGAACTAGAAACAATTCAGACCCACTGACTCATGTTTTGTGTCTCCCAATTGGGTAATGGGCAGAATGGCAGAGTTTGCTTTTGCCATTGTCCTCGGCAAGCACTTCCAAGGCAGATTAGCTGTTTTAAAAACATTTGAACATCCCATCTCCATGGGTGAGCCGCCTCTCTGCTCCAGGCCTACAGGTGTTGTCTTTACACTTTAGTTCCCTGAGAGCCATTTCTTTCTTTGGAAGGAAACCTGAAAAAAAGGACAGCAGCCTGATTTATTGGTGGCTAGAGGATTGTGGGTGAAATATTTTCAGTTTTGTTACAGGAGCTATAATAATTGTAAAATTTTAAAAACAGATTTCAAATAAATCATTGTTGCGCAGTATTGTCCCGTTTGTAAGCGATTTTTGGTTGGATGTGTTCGATCATTCAGGGAAGCACATGCAGCAAGGATAATGAGATGGGAAAGGGAAGCTGGATTAGGCCGCTGGGCCCTGCATTCATTCCAGTTGGCTTCCCTTTTCTAGGTTGTCTTCTAATCCTAAGTGGGCATAATGAGGGTTTTGATGTGGTTTCTGAATATATGATGAGGCCCATTCATTTGCTTTGACATTCTGATCAACAGCTGCTGAACTGCTCCCTCTGAGCAGTTTGTTCTCATCTCAGATGACTTAAAGTCACTTCAAAGTGGGAAAGGCTGCGCAGACACGTGCCTGCATGTCCACATCTCTGGGGTGAGGAGTTGCTGCCTTTGCACTTAAGGTCATTGCATGTGACCCCCAGATGTGACCCCACGTGAATGAAAGGATGCCTTTAAGTCTCCAGTCTCTGCTCACCCTAAACACAAACTGGGTCTCCCTGGACCAGTACTGCAGTAGGAGATGACTCTACTTCCTGTGCTGGGCTGGTGAAGGGAGAAGGCAGCACTGAGGCTGGGCTCCTGAAGCCAGGCATAGTGGACACTGTCAGTCCTCTGTTCACATCCCCTGGTTCTCAGTGAGCTGTCCACAGGCCAACTTACATGTGTCTTTGTGTCTGAGGACTTTTTTTTAAAACTCAGTCGACTGGGGGTGTTGGGAAATTAACACTCCTGAGAGCAACGTTCAAGCAAGGATTCTTGGTAACTGGGGCATAACTATTATAGCGCCCTCACCTTTTGGGTGGGATAATTAAAAAGTACGTGTTTATATTGCTTTCCTGGAATTTTTCCCTATAGATTAAACTCGAGTTGGTTGCTGTGGTCACTGGCTCAAAACACACTCCCTGCCTTTCTTTGCTGGGTCATTTTCTAGTATTCCAGCAGTGGTTCTGGAACCTCGCAAATACAATCACTGCCCTTGAATCCCTGTTGATGTCAGCTGTAGGAAGAGCCCATAGTAAGATTTATAATGTGAAGAAAAGATAACAAGATTTAAAAGCAGAGGGAGACCTGGGCTTAGTCGTGGCCTTGTCCATATCACATGACTTTTAGGTAAAAATCAGAGTGTGGTAACAATGACCTCACTCACGAGGCCATTTGTAAAGTCTGAGTGAGAGTAAATGTATGTAAGAGAAACTGAGCAGGACAAATTTCTTTAGCAACATTCTGCATAATATTTTATGTAATTCTGTCACTTCCCCTATAGTCTACAGAATGTCTCTCAAATATTCTACTAAACTCATACCTGTAACCACACTGATTATCTGCATACAACTCAGATGAATCAGCAATGCTTGAAAAGACTTCAGCTTTTTAGTATTTTATTTTTTTGCTAATTCATTGATTCTTTTCATCCCTATTTCTTATTATGAAATGTTTCAAGCATAAAGAAAAGTTAATAGAATAAGCCAATAAATTCCGGATTTTTGGATTTACATTATAAACATTCTTTTCTATTTATATTGCCTTTATTTGCATAGCCTGCCCATCATCTGTCTATTTGCTACTGAAAATTAATTTCTTGACTCTGTGACATCCCCCTGCCCCTGCCCCAAGTTCTTAAACAACTCCTATCTTGGATTATTTAATATAATGAAGCTCTCTATTTTCCCCCAACCCAGGCCAATTTCCCACCTAACCCAATTCCCACATATATTATAGTATTCTTGCACCTAAGCAGATTAATCTTCATTCTCTCACATCATCTGATATTCTACCAATAATCAAAAGCTTTAATTCTGCCAGCACATCTTTTATAGCTTTTATTTATTTATTTTTAGCCAGATCCACTCTAGGTTCATTGAAAAATGCCATTTTCAGAAAAACCATCCTGTTTCTGGCTCTGTGTGTATGCGTGCATGTGTTTGCATGTGTGTGTGTGTGCGCGTGTGTGTGGAGAGAGACAGAGAGAGAGAGAGAGAGATTGTTGTCCCTGAGTATCCCTTCTATTGAGGTCAGGTCGGCATTGTGGTGTTCTGGGCCTTCGGTGACAATGGAACAAACCTCAGCCTTGTCTGCATATAGGACTTTTCCCAGCCTGGTAGCCTCTGCTATGACAGAGGGTTCCAACCAGGTGGTGTCTGCTAAGACTGCCTGGTGTTCATGTCAGAGCCACAGCAAGCACCTCTGTGGTTGCCCTCAGTGGTCACCTGCCAGATACTCACACAAAAGTGCTGCTGGCAACACCGGCTTTTGGTTAAGAAAGAAGGCATATGCCCACTGATTTAATAAAAAAATATATTTTATACATGGGGGGGATCAAACCATTTTGCAGGTGGGATACCTATATAGACAAGTCAATACATGCATATTCCACACTGCTAATGCTCTCTGTCCCTTCCTGACTTCACAGTGGTGTCAAAATAACAGACAAAAGATGATGGTGTTTAGAGAGTAAGGCAGCATGTGGACCAGTGTAATAAATACAGAGCCCTCAATAAATAGGTTTTGAATGAATAAATGAATGAATACCAAAGTAAACATTTGTGAAAGACCTCCTGTGTGCTATCACCTTGCTCCATCTTTGCAGCAACCTTTTACAAAGTAGGAAAGTGGGATTGCTAAGGGACTGGAAACCACACAGTCATCAAGTGGCAGAGCTGTGATTTGAACTCCTCATCTGTCAGACTGCGACACCCATATTCTTTATCCAGAACCCTGAGTGGTAGGTATTATGCTCAGCTGTACATAAGCAACAACAGCCACAGCCACTAATGCTGCTCTTGTGGCACAGTGTCCAGCATAGTAGATGTTCAAGTAAAATCTGATGACTGAATGTCTAATGCAAGATAGTACAAGAGTATCAGCTAGATTCTCAGGAACCCCACTCCCCCCATTAATTTCAATGGCTCACATGTTCCTGCCCACTTCTTTTTTGTTTGCCTTCTTTTGTTTCTGCATAGCCTCCTACTCTCCCTATTTCACCCCCAAATATCCTCCCCAGCATAAAGCAGCATACTTTGACAATGTTATTTCTACAAAAGTGTAACACTTTCTTTCCTTTCTTCATTGTCTCAGATTTATTCCAGTCTCATGTTAATTTCAAATATCAGTTATCCAGCTGGTCTAACTCCGTTTTTCTATAAACTGATTCATTAGTCCACTTAACAACTAAAGCTCCCTTGGACTGTCCCACAACCTAACCTTCTGACCTTTGGCCTTGCAGTTTCCACATTCTAGAATGTTCTTCCTCTCAGGTCTACCAACGTATACATCCTATCTGTTCTTCAAAATCCAGCAAAATTCCACCTGTTCTTTGAAAGTCAAATTCCTTACCTCTCTACTCCTTTACCTGTTTGCACTTTATAGAACTGTTCCACTAGTCCTTTTTGTATTTTTCAGTCAGGCTCCTCATTACCTGCCATAACCGACTCATGAAGGACAGGCTTCCCTGAGATGTCCCAACAGGCCTTCCCAAGATGTGTCACTTTGGCATGTGATTATTTCAAGCTGAGGTCAATTGAGGCCCTGTAGGCTCATGAGAAACTTTTACCACACCTTCATCAACCTAAAAGAATGAAAACTGGGGTGTCACCCAGGTTAGGATTTTTACCAGAAGAAATAACCTTCCTCACTATATAGGGAAGAAGAAATTTACATGTATGGCAGAGTAAGCTCCTCAGCACAGGGCGACTGGTCTTTTTCGTTTTAGTCACCCTTTCCTCATCCTGTGAGTCCCCCTCTTCTCTCCCTGAGGCACTAGAACCCTGTCCCATTCCTTAGCTCAGGGTATATACAGCACCCCCCCCCCCCCCCCATTTTGCCTCATTGTCTTGGAAATCCACTTATGTAGAATCCCCATACATATGTAGCTAAATTTGTGTCTGTTCCTCCTACAAATCTGTCTGATGTTCACTTGGTTGCTTGACCAGACAAGAAGAACCTAGAGGAACAGAAAGACATTCTCCTCCTCCCACACCATTCATTCATGGAGTTTCCTTTTCTGACATTTTACATATACCTCACTTCCAGTCACCACCAAGCCCTGCCCGTTCCTCCCTCACAGTGACAATCACACCAGTTCCCCACACCTTCCCAGGCTCTCAGGCCGGCCTTTAAGCTCAGTGTCTGACTCCTGTCTCCTGTTCCCAATCTCTCCCACATACTGTTGCCTCCACATAGACTAGCTGGGACCTAAAAAAAAAGTTAAAAAAAAGAAAAAAACCTTAATTTTCACTGCCTCCTCTTCCAACTTTTACAATATGTGTGAGGATTATGCAGTCATAGGAAATGAAGACAACTTTAAAATAAATGAGTACATTGAAATAAAATCTGTGTTCCCATCCATCTTGTCCCCTCTCAGTTGGCAACTCTTGGGAATCTCCCCAGTTTAGGGCCCAGTATCTCCCAGCACTGCCACAGGATATTCTCCTTCTTATAGGGAACAGACAAGATGACTGTTTAGGGGTCTCAAGCTGTCTACAAGCTCTTCCGGAGAAAGCCTGCAGATAGGCTTTGAGAGAAGAGAACCCATAATGGCAGCAACTCTGCTATTTGTAAACCAGTTTGCTTGACTTTTACATTTTTTCCCAGACTACTGCCCACCCCTGAAGCTCAAATAATCTTCCACCACAAACCTCTGGACATACTCCTATTTGCATGTTTTCATCCCTATCCAAGTCAGGCAAGATAACATTGTATCTCTATGAGCTTGTGATTTCTCTTTGCCACGGGAGCTCGCCAGGTGGGAGGCCAGGTAAAGGGCAGGAAGGCTAGGTAGTCGTTGGCATTGATTTTTGAGAGGAAAGGAAGGGTGGGACTTATTGGCATATCTGCTTCTTGTTTTTCATGATTCCTGTTTCTTTGTGATCCATGGGCCTCTAGTAGTAGTGTGGAAGCAGACACAATGTTCCCAGGTTCTAACTGGGAAGACCTTTGTAAATCCCACTCCATGTTAAACACAAAGCAACTACACAGCAGTACACTGCAAATGCCAGGATGTTTATTAGATCCCAGGGGCAGCACTTTGATGCTGGCGTGGAGGAGTAAGAGACCCTTTCTGCTCCTAATTGAGGTCCAACTCCTTCCTAGACCCATCTTTCCTTCCTCTGACCCACCATGAACACCGGACACAACTGTCAAACCACAGGGTGAAAGAGATACACACAGAGTAACTGGTGTTGACAGAGGTGGGACATAGGTCTAAGGAAAGATCTTAAGTCCACAGAGAATAATTCTGAGCTGTAATCAGGGAAAAAATGTTCTAGTAACTGTTTAGCCCCAACTTCTGTGACCGGAAGAAAGACAGAAAGGGGGGGAGGCAGAAGGGCTGAGCAAGCAGTTTATTGCTCCTGACAGCAGCTGAGACGGAGCCCCTAGAGTGGGGTCGGCAGCTACTGCCAACTCAGTAAGGGGGAAGGGTCTCTTATGTAGGTCCTAAGCTCAGATTTCAAGGGGTGGGGGCACTCATCGCTGTGTCCTTGATGTGAGGCCCAGTTTGTTATCACCTTCAGCTAGTCCCATCCTGGATGCAAGGTCAATTTATTACCACCTTATCAAGCTTGGATGCAAGGCTCAATTCATTACCGCCCTAATTCAGTTCTTGTCAGTAACTCTTTGGTCACTCCCAACAGTAACTACGGCTCCTCTGGCCCCCAATTTTTAGCAGTTGCCAGTTTACTTCCAGTCTTTTCCCTGAGTTGCTATCTAACATCAGTCCACCCAATCCCAGGTCATAGCCTTTAGCCAGTTACAAGCAATCATCTCTGCACTGAGGGAAGCCTGGATTCAACACTTAAAAGTGCCACTTAAAAGGGCTCGTGGGCTCCCAAACAGAGCTTTCTTTTCCCACTGCTGAATGCTTGAATTAATTTTTTAAAACAAGTTAAAGCAGCATCCTTCAAAAATGCCAATGACTTGAGGGCCTAGGGTGGGGTCCCCTCTGTCTTATGGGGTCCTTGCACAACTCATCACATCTCACATCTCCAGGGTCAAAAGGTAGGAGCCAGGTTCTGTCAGGCTTCTACCCTCACCTTTCCTGAGGCAGAAAATTTCAAATTAGTGTTTGTTTTCTTTCCCAAATCAAGGGCTTTGCATTTTCAAGTGAAGTACCTTCTACCAGGAGGAAAGTTATAATCCAATTCGAGGGGATTGAGCTCATGAGAGAGGATTAGGAGCCACTGGGTAGATGACAAGTGCCAGCATATTTCCTATCAAGAGCCTCTTACGATTTTCCTTCCTATCTGGGAGCACCGCTATCTTTACTGAAGCAGCTCAGAAGAGACACATTCAGACTCAGGTAGTTTTCTCACCCAAGTGCCCCCACCCCTTCTCTCGCTATTTGCCATGCATCATTTTAAAAGTCAGTTTTGCTTTTTTACCCTTTGAGGTAAAGCAGAAATGTAGACCAAAATTATAACCAATTCCCAGGCCCCTGGGCACAGGCAGTAAAAAGAACAAGATTGGAATTTATTCCGTTCTGATTGCTGTGTCTACTGATTCAGCCACCTCCTTCCAGAAAAGGACAGGATGAGAACACATTTTCTCCCCAAACAGCTGTGTAATGGGTCAGCTGTTCACACAGGAGTCCTCAAGCCAGGTGGAAAGAGATGTCACTCGGGAGAACTAGAGAAACCCAGGATTCTAAGAGCTCAGTGCTCCTGTGGCTACATGTTGAGCCTGGCTCCAAGGGCTGGTGGCTCCATGGTGGTGGGGGTCCCGTGGCCTCCTCTGCCCAACGTCTAAAGCCAGGCAAGTAGACAGCCCTTTCCAACCTCCCTCTGACTTACAGGATAGAAGAGACTAAAGCATTTGTTGGGCTCAGCATGGAGGCAGTCTAGTGACTAATGTGTGGGAGAACTTGGACTTGGAGTCTACCACATCTGCTCTGGGGCTTTCTAGCCAAGTGCTGTCCAAGCCACATATCCTTCACCTGTGAAGGGGAAGAGGAGTAACACCAGTAGGTGGGTCACTGCCAGGGTTAAAGCGAGTATGGTACAGGACAGGGCTAGACTCCACATTGCCTGTTCATCAGGCTCATCAGTTATGTTCACTGGGAAGACTCGAGCAATAAATCCAGTTTGCACAGTTCAGAGCTACTGTAGTTTTACTTTATTTGTATGAATTTTAACTCCTTTGTTAAATGAGGTTCAAAGGAGATAGAAACTGACTTCCTCAGGAATTTCTTTAACTTGTAAATAAACACCCTATTAAAGGCACAAGGAGAAAGACCATTATCTAGACAACATCCTCTTGGATATCTTCTAGAAGGCCACTTGATCAATTTGTATTCACAACTAAATAAATTTTCTGGTTCCACATATAAACAAGTGACCTTCTAGAAGATATCCAAGAAGATATTGTCTAGGTAATGGACTTTCTCCTGAGATTCATCGTGATCATTTTAACTTGCCTTGCCACTTGGGTGAACTAGTGGTGGGAAGCCCACGGGGATTACAACTGAGATGAAGAAAATGCACAAAATGAAGAACGATGTAAAAAAATAAAAAATATAATTAAAAAAATAATAAACTGCCTGGCTTCTGGATGTAGGTGACAAGCCTTTCTCTGTCAGCGCCCAGCCCAGCCCAGGGGCATTCTGAGTTAAAGATGCATCTCTGAGCTGAGGACTCTCAGGACAAAGGGCTGCCTACCTGCAGGTGCCTGGCCTAGAACTTGACTGCTGGCCAGACCTTGGACTCTCCCTCCTCTTGAGCAGAAACATGAAGCAAGGCACTCCCTCTGCCTACAACTGAGCTGGAGAAGCTTCCAAGGTCACCAGTAGAATGATTACATTTTTACTCACATGTTTTCCTCTCTAGTGTGTTTCTACCAATGCTTTTTGCAAGAATCATTAAAAAAAAAAGAAAAAGAAAAGGAAACCCTTTCTGCTGTAATTGTCTTGCCTTGTTTTTCCTTATTCCTCCGCCCTGGATTTTTGGTAAATGGTTTGGTATGGTTTTTATTATTGTGCAATAGTTGCCCCAATGACCATGAGGGAAGTGAAAGGAATGAGCTTCCTGGTTGCCAGGACAAATAAAGAGTTAAAATAAAGCAGCAGCTGTTTTTCACTTATTCATTCTAGTATGTTTACTAGGCAGTAAATGTTTCAAGTTTTGCTGCTCAGGAGATGAAAACGAGAAAACGAATGTGGCCAGGCACTCAAAGGTGAGTCGGGACTCGGGATTCACAGGTAAGATTCAGAGAGCCGGGGGCCTTCAGAAATGATGGATTAAATTGTTTGTGTATATGCTCACAGTGCATTTTTCAGAGGGAATATCCACAACTCTTATCAGATGCTCAGAGGCACTCAGTATTTAAGAAAAATGAGGTTAAGAAAGGCTTGGAAGGAACCATTGGTTTTAGAACAGATACTGACATGTAAATGATTTCTTAAGATGTGATTCTTCCAATTACCTTAGACTGATTGATTCTGTCTCTACTCACCTCTGGTCTGTCAGGAAAATCTCCTGACCTTCCCTTGAAAATAACGTCTCAGGGCCTCTCTGGTGACTCAAGGGGTTAAAGCACAGCACTATGAAGCTACTGCAGCCACTGCAGCAGGAGTTCGATCCCTGCCCCAGAGGTGACCCCCATGCCACGGCAGACTTCTTCTGACCTGCCTGCTGCTCCCCTCAGCAGTGTACTTCAGTCATTCTGCCTGTTCTGTTCCCCACTCTGTCTCTGGTGAATCTTCTCACCACCCCTTCATCTCTGGCCATTACCCCAGTTCTTGTATGCATAAATAAGTAAATCTTCAAAAAAAGAAAGAAAGAAAGAAAGAAAGAAAGAAAGAAAGAAAGAAATGTTCAAGTTTATCCTCCACTTACCGCCACTACCGCTACCACCCTCTTGCCACTCTGCCTGCATGGAGCATCAATCACTTCCACCCATGGCCCTGTGGTCTGTTCTCAACGCAGACACCACCCTGCTGCTTTAAAGAATGAAGCAGATGATGTCACTCTTCTGCTCGAAATGCATCAAACGCTTTCCTGCTCATGCACAATTAACTCTGAAGGCCTTATTCTTTTCCAGAAAGTCCAATCTGCTGTCGCTATCTCTGCTCCTGTGACCTTGCACCTGGTATGTTCCCACTTATTCTGCTCTGGGCTTCACTTGCTGTTCTTCAGACATCCACATAGGTGTCATAGGGCATTTCCACTGCCTGCAACACCCCTCCTCCAGAAGTCTGCTGAAAGGTCACTTGACCAAAATTGTCTTACACGTCCATTGAAAAGGAATCAGCACCCCACTTTCTCTCAACTTCTGTTTCCTCTCATCTCACATTAAACTACAATTTGTTTATTTGCAGATTGTGTGTATGTACGTCCCAGGTACATGTACCCACCTCCAAGATAAAACACTGTGAGAGCAAGGGCTTTGTCTTTTAGGTTCATCACTCTCTCCAGCCCCTAAAAGAAAGCATATAGGTGCTGTTTGGTAAACATTTTCTAAACTAGTAAATAAATGCTGAATGTATAAATGAACAAACTGTGCTTTAGAGCAAATGCAGTGAGGAAAGTAGTAATTAATAGCTTTATCTACAAAATGCTATTGAAGTCAGGAAAGGAACCTCTAGCTCCGATTTGGAGAGGAATATGACAGGTAGGAAAAGCTTCCAGAGGAGGTGGTACACAGTTCTGGCATCTTCCAGAATGAAACTATGGTACCAGTGCTATAAAGAGGGGCACATCAGGTAGGGCGGAATAGCATGCGCTAAAGCCTGGCGGCATGGAAAACTTGGTCTTTTGTGAGTTGCACAAAGCTCAATGTGCATGGAATATTTACCTAAGTAGGACGTTGGGGAGTGAGAGAAAATGCGATAAAACAATAGATGGGGACCAGATCATCAAGGGTCTAAGGCCTTCAAGTCTTACGGGGGATTCTAGATTTTATTCTGTAAGTGATGGGGAGCCAATGGAAGATTTCTCAGCAGTGTGAGATGACTAGAGAAACTGCTCTATGGCAGTGGAAATGAGAGCTGGAAGGCAAGAAGCCTGGTGGTACAGGACAGGGAGAAACAAGAAAGCCGAAACCAAGAAGGGACTATAGATATGGAAAGAAAGGAATAACAGCAGGAGAAACAAGACTCTGTGACCCACTGCAGTTGAAGGGTAAGAGAAAAAAAAAGAATCCTGCTGACTCTAAGCCTCATCAGCAAACATGTGGTCCTAATGTCCCCAGCTCCCTTCTAAAGCGCAGTGCAAAGATCACTGACTATTACACTCTTACCTGAGACATGACTTGGCCTCAGAATCCTTCTTAACATCGTGTCCCAGCAGTTTTTACAAACTGACTAGAGTGGAAGACAACTGTAAACCTTGTTTGTTATTCCTGATATAAGATTTAGGTTTGAGTGACTCTGTGGTGCTACCGTGAATTGAAATAGAAAGCATAGATAAAAGGAGAAGCCTTAACAAGGAAAATTTAAGTTAAATTTGACCATATGGAATGTAAAGGATGGGAATCTACACGGAGATGTTCTGCTTGGTGGACAGTAGAGAGGCCAACTAGCCCCCACGTGCATACACTACTCACTGCCTGCACCTTGCCTTCTTATCTCTCATCCTCCAATCTGGGGTTGAGTGCACCAACTTCTCGGTTCCAGCTATACCCAATCTTAGTCTTCTATCCCAGGCCCACAGACACTTGTATCTGGCCTTCTTCACTCCTGTCTAGCTCATCGGGTGTTCCTTACGACCTCAAAAATTATGTCCCAGCCACTCCCTTCTCTCCACCATGTCACTCCTTTCCCCTGAAACAGTCTCCCCTCTAGTTTGGTCCAGTTAATTCCTACTCATCCTCCACCTGCCAGATGGGGTGCTGCTTCCTTAAGGTGCACCTATGGCACCTATGGCTGCTCCATCCCATGGTGCTGCGATTTTCCCATGATTTGTCTGTCTCTTGCAAATGTCTCCAGGACGTACAAGTCCCATGAAGGCAGGGCCCATACAGCTCACATACTCAAATACACAGTCTCTCCCTTCTTGCAGTTGGAGATCTGTAGTTTTCTCCTCCATATTCTCAGGTAAGTGTTAAGTCGAACCTTGAAGGTCAGTGCCACCTCCTCACATGTGACTATAGACAAGTTCCCTTCATGTCCTCATCAGGTTCCCTTTTGTGCTTCATATGGAATTGAGGTGGAAAGAGATCTGGACAGTGATATAGGAATGTCAAAAGCTAGTACAAATGACCAAAAAAATAAAAAAATAACGAAGGAGGTGAGGGATCTATGTATACTGAAAGTTATAAAGCTCTGATAAAGGAAATATAAACAGACCCGAAGAAATGGAAGCATCTCCCATGCTCATGGATTGGAAGAATAAACATCATCAAATTGGACATAGTACCTAAGGCAACTACAGATTCAATGCAACACCTATCAAAATCTCAATGACTTTTTCCAAGAAAACTGAACACACAATTGTAACATTTGTACAGATTTATAAAAGGTCCCAAAGAGAGCTAAAGCAATCTTGAGAAAAAAGACAAAAAATGGAGGTGTTACACTACCTGACTTCAAACTTTACTGCACAGCATCAGGATCAAAAGAGCATGGCACTATAACAAAAACGGAAACTCAAGACCAATGGCATAGAACAGAAAGCCCAGACAAAAGCCTACACAAATATGTACAGTTCATCTTTGACAAAGGTGCTACTGCCACACAATGGAGAAAAGCTAGTCTTTTTATGAATGGTGCTGGGAAATATGGAGAGCCTCATGCGAAAACAGGAAACTAAATCCAAACACAAAAAAAAATAATTCAAAGTGGATAAGAGATCTGGATCTAAGAATACAAACCATAAATTATTTGAAAGAAAAAAAAAACCAGACATACTACAGGACATCTACCATGAAGATATATTTGGGGACTAACCCCACAGGCAAAGGAAACACAAGCAAAAATAAACAAGTGGGAATAAATCAAACTGAAAAGCTTTTGTCGCTCCAAAGAAACCTCAAAACAAAAGGGCAATCTACAGCATGGGAAGAAAATATGTGCACATCACACAGCTGACAAGGACCAATTTCCCAAAATTACAGAGTTCTTATACAACAACAAACAAAACAAACAATCCAATAAAAAAAAAATGAACAAAAGGCCTAAAGAGACGCTTTGTGAAGAAGACATTCAGATGGCCTACAGGCTATATGAAAAATTGTTTCACATCACTCATTAAAGGGAAATGCAAATCAAAACCTCAATGAGATGTTATCTCACCCAGTGAAAACGGCCTATATGAAAAAGAATGACATCAACAAATGTTGGAATGGTTGCAGTGAAAAAGGAACTCTCATTTGCTGTTCGTGAGAATGCAAACTGGGGAAGCCTCTCATGGAGATTTCCTAAGAAAGTAAAAATGGAAATTTCATATGAGTTAGCAATACTTCTTATTAGGTATTTATCCTAAAATATGCAAAATTATCCAAAAAGATTTATCCATACCTATTACATAGCAATACTGTCTACAGTTGCCAAGTCATGGAGCCAACCTAAATGCCCATCAACAGGTGAGTGGATATAGAGATTGTGGAGTAAGACTTTACAGAATACTACACAGAAAAAAAGATGCAATAGTGGCTTTAGAATCAAAACGGATGGGCCTCAAGGTGGTTATGTTAATCAAAATAAGTCAGAAAGTGAAAAATAGAAACTCAATGGTTTCAGTGATCTGTAGAATATAAGCAACCAAAGCACAGGGAAAATACTGGTACTTGACCTTAGTGAGAGAACCTAATGATTACCAGAGGAACTGGGAGGGAGGAGGGGGGGAAATGTAGGGGAGGGAGATAGAGTGGGTGTTGGCATGGATGGTTCAGTGCATATATGGAAGAGCAAAAGTGTAACCACAAAATTGAAATTAAAAAGACATCTTTTCAAAGAGCACTCTAGAAGTAAAGCCTTTAAATCCAAGGAAACCCCACTAATTAGAAACTTCAGAATATCACAAGCTGATGGGGAAATCCTTGAGAGTAGATTGAACTTCCCAGAGCCCTGGTATCTAGGCAGCCATAGATTTATTCACCCAAGTCCTGACACTCTTCCTTCAAATAGCAAATTATAGTGCATGTTGGTTATGTAAAAATCACCCACCACAATCAACAGGTATCTTTTTCTAGAGCATTCCTCTGTATTTGATTGTTCTTAAGGAGACCATTCACCTCTATTCCTCTGTGACCCAAACTGACCATTAAGATGCATGAAAACTCAAATGGTTTTACTTTTTGGCTGTATCGACATGGTGCGTGTGTGAGAGTATTCTCTGCGTATCTCTGTGGCTGTCTTCCTGCTGGAGGTACTTTTCTTAGGTTAAACAAGCCATGCATGGTGAATGTTTCCCACAGACAGGAAGGCCTTCTATTGACAGTTAACCATATTTCCCCAACCCCAGAGAAGGGCACAGTGTCTGACAGAGCTGAGTCTGTTTCTGAATCCTGGCAACTCACCAAGGCACGAAAATGCCATCATCTGTCATTAGCCATTTTATGAATTGCCTTTATGGAAGGTAAAGTGGCAGGATGTGGGGACCACCCAGGGACAAAAAGACAAGTGGTTCTTGGACTCCCAGAGCCACGGGTCTTTAAGAAAAGCCGAAGCTATTGCAGGAATGCTGCCCCTCAAAGGCCCGGGTGATGGGCAGCACTCAGCATCCCTGTGGTTAATGAGCTCAGTGTGCAGGCCGCCCGCTGGTCTGCTGCTAACTAGCTGCCAGCCTCTTGGGCCATGAGTCAGCACGGGTTGTCACTCGATCCAGCTGGTCAAAGAGCCTTGGGAGCTTCCCCAAACCCTGTGCTGGGTTTGGAGCTGGAGTGTGGCAGGAAGCCCGCCCTGCCCAGGCAGGCAGCAGCTCCCCTCCCCCGGTTTTGGTGGGGAAGCAGTTCACATTGATTAGAATTCAGGCATCCTTAAGAAGCCCCTTGTCACACCCATGCCACGTCTGCCAAAGGAGGCAAGCTGAGTTTTGGAAGGGACCTAGAAGCACACAATGTTTCTTTGAAGCACTCTAGAGATTTCACTGACTTAACCTCCTTTGTCCTTCACAAAATTCCAGTGAAATTAGTCAGTTTTAATGGGCAGCATCTCATCCTACTTCCCCTTCTGCCTGGAGCACACCCACTCCTTCTCCCTCCAAACCCTTTGCTTTTCGGCTTCGGGTTGGTGGCTATTTGGTCTGTGCTGCTTGCGTAGCCACACTGGATTGGGCAAGGGGGCAGAAAGATGCCCTGCAATTTACTAAGAGCCCTGCAGATGCATCTGCATGTTTTGCCCCACTGAATCTTCAGCACAGTCTACCAAGCTGGAGTTACAACCCATTTTGTGGATGAGAAAAATAAGGATCAGTTACAGAACTTGTTCAAGGCTATGAAAGTGGTGAGGGATAGAACATGGCTTTGCATCGGAATCCCTGCTGATTCCACTAGCTAGCAAACTGGCAGGAGGGTTATTTGGGGAACACTATTCCTTCATGGTTTTTTTTCTTTTCTTTTCTTTTTTTTGCAAAGAAAGCCTCTCTGCTGACTGCCCAACTGTTCTTTGCACAGGGTGACATTTGGCAATCAGATGACAGCGTGCAAATTGTAGCCGGGTGTGGTCACCCACTGACCAGGCTGCATACCAGCCTGGATAACACACAGATCCCATTGAAGATCAGGCAGTGTGTTGCCTTTTTTAACCTTTGAGTTCAGAAAATAGCCCAGTCACTTACCAAGTCTGTATAGCTGAGAGTTCCTCAGTCTACTACCACAACCTCCCCACCCACCTCTCCTAACCTGGCCCCCAGCTCCTCCACTCTGTGCTCTTTCCTTCATACTCTGCCTACTAGAATTTTCTAAAACAAGGTGCAGACATATAACATCATCTTCTGTTTAAAACCTTCCACGTGATTCAGTAATCCCACTTCTGGGTAGATTCAGATGAACTGAAATCAGTAAATTGAAGCGGTATCTGTACACTCCTGTTCATTGCAGCACTGTTCACAACAGCCATGGAAACAATCCAAGTGTCTGAATGGATGAAGAAAAAGTGGTATATATGTGTACAATGAGTATCATTCAGCCTTAAGAAAGTTAGTTGTCGATTGTAACAACGTGGATGAAACTGGAGGGCATTATGCTAAGTGAATTAAGTCAGACACTGAAATACAAATACTTGGCCTGTGTGCCAAATCTAAAATAGTTGAACTTTTAGAGGTGCAGGTAGTTAGTAGGGGTTGCGGGGCTTCGGGGTGCTAGGAGAAGAGGGGAGATGTTGGTCATAGGCTATAAATTTTCACCTCTGCAGGATGGTAGAGTTCTGATGAGCTAATCTGTAGCAACGTGACTTCAGTTAACAATATTGCACTGTACACTTGAAATTGCTAAGAGGCTAATCTCATCATAGAGGAAAAAGGTGACTGTGTGAGGTGGTAGAAACAGTAACTAGCTTGGCTGTGGTGAGCACTTCAGATGTGATGTATATCAAAACATCATGTCATGCATCTTAAATACATACAATTTTAACATGTCAATTATATTGAAATAAAAAGACCTCAGTGGCTTCCAAACCTACCATAAAATGTAAAACCCTTAGGCAAGTCATTCAGGGCCCTTCCTCCTCTGCCCCATGGCCATCTCCAGACGAGACCCCCATGCACCAGATGTAAGCTACTGTGGAAAGTCACTTCTGGGAAGCCCATTCCAGAGCTCTGGACATTTTTAGGCGTGCTTCCTTCTACCTGAAACATCTCTTCTGCTGTGAACGGCAACTTCCTTTCAGAGCAATTCAAACATCACTTCCTCAGAGGTGACATGTGTCCTTCATAGCCCATGACCCTGTTCCCGTCTCCAGGTATATGTGTGTGAAGGAGACCTGCAGCTCTCCTCAACAATGGAGGACTCCTTGGGGTGTTGCATTTGGGTGCAATGGTGTAGCAAGTAATTCACACTATTAATAGCAAAAGCACTACAGTTTTCCAACTGCTTTTGTTATAAATTGGAATGGATTCAAGGTTATTCTTATAATAATGTCATTTTCACTCACTTGCATGTTTTTCTGAGTAGGCGAGAAAGGGGTGGGGTGGCAGTTAGCTTGCTGATAATTGTTCCAAGTGTTAAAGAAAAAAGATTAAGAAGCTATCAACAGATCTTAAGATATTAGTGGGCTGTGAATAATCTGAAATGCAGGCAGGAGTGCATCCTTGCAAGGATTTTTATTATTTATGTCTGTGTATGGGTGTGGGCATGTGTGTGTGCCCAGGACAGGATGTTTCATATATTTATGCTTTGAAAAAACAGTACCCTGGGGTGAGAGCAGTACTTATTTCCACCATATTGAAGGTTAAATGTGGTAAAAATGAAGCAATATGGAAAATACTTGCTGTACTCTTAAGAGGGGAAAGAGGGCAAAATCTCAACGTGTGCATTGTAAGTGTATAAAAGTCATTGCAATTCTGGAAGGAAGGCAAGCTAAGAAACAAAAAAGCTCTGATTTATGAGTTATTGAGGCTGAAGGTGAGTTTTGTCTTTTGTAATGGTTGAGCAGAAACAGTCTTATAGGCTTACCTTCTGCATCTACCCTGAGTGCGTAAACATCAATGTGCATCTGACAAGCTGGACATTCCTAGACATTCAGGAGTAACAAACCACCCCATCTGCAGTCAGTCCTGGTGTCCACTCTTTGGACAAAGAGATAGATGATACAAAACTCTCTGTGATGGTTCCCCTGTTTGAATCAATCAATAGTCCAAGTGTAAGTCATCTCTGCCATCACTTTGCTAATATTCCATCCTTTCCATCATGCCCTGGGTCTTCTTGCCTTTGACCCAGCTCCTGACTCAAACTGTTATGACTGAGTGTTCTGGAATGGCTTGTTCCTCAACCACCAAAATATCTGAGATCTTTGACTTTTGCTCTACGGTCTCCTTCCTACCCCTTATTCATAATGAAGGTTGGCTTGCCCTGGGGACACTGCACACCCTGCAGCTTTCTCCAGTGCTGGCTGCTCATTTTTCCACACTCACGTTGTCAGGGTGGGAAGGTGTCTCTGGCCTTGTTCCTAAATGTTGTTTTCACAGTTCTGTTTCCAGTGCCCTTTGAGGGTCACGCTGTCCAGCTACACACTCTTCCTACCATGGTGCCATTACCTTCCGGCCCACAAGCTCGACCTTTGCTTCACTAAGATGTGAGCATTTGGTTCACTACATCCATTTATCCTTCCATCTCTGCCTTTCACCCACTTGACCCTGGTGTCTGTGTGGATGGCTCATTTCGTTCTTTTTCCTCCCATAGAAGTGCCCTCAATGAGTGGTCGCTACATCTGCTCTCTATTTTCCTTACACCCCAACTCTCCTCTCAATCACTCTAAGTGGATGCTGGTCTAAGTGGGATGCCACCAAAACAGCTCCAATTTATATCACCAAAGGCCTCTAGGTCATCAAGCCCAAGGGACATTTTTCCAGTTCTTCCTTTTGTCCTCTTGTCAGCAATTGACGTTTTTTGTATTATTTTTTGTTGAAGTCATGCTGGTTGACAATCTGATACATCATTTACAGGTTCATACATCTTCAGATGTATGTGACCACACTTCACTCACCAAGTCACCCATCACGCTTACCCCTTCTATTGGCCTCAATTCTATAGTCGGGTATGTAGGGTTTGCTTTGGTTCAGCTCTGTCAGTTCCTTTGCTTTGTTTCTCTATATTCCATATATGATTGATACCATCCAATATTTATATTTCTCCTTCTGACTTATTTCACTGAGCATGATCCTTTCCAGTTCCATCCATGTTATCACAGATGATAAGCTTTCATCCATTTTTGTAACTGAGTAGTATTCCATTGTGTATTTATACTTCCTCTTCCTAGTCCACTCATCTATCCTTGAGCATTTATGCTGTTTCCATAAGTTGGCTATCATGAATTGTGATGCAAAAAACACAGGAGTGCATGTATCCCTTAGATTCTTCTGGCACAGATTAAAGAGTAGAATCAGCAACTGACACTTGACTTCTCACCCCTCGTTGAAGCATTCTTCCTTAGACTTTAAAGGCAAAATGTTTTCTGGTTTCACTGGATTTTTCAATGTCCTGCCCTTATCATTCTCACCATCAAATGCTGCTTTCTCTCTATTATTTTCCCCAGGTAATTTGCAGGTAACTGTAGCCTCACCAAGAGTTTCAGTTCACTGTGCCCTCTACAATCTCTTCACTGGTCACAGGTCCAACTTATTACTTGATATTTCAATGTGGAAGTCTTGAAGACAGCGCAAACTCAATAGGCACCAAACCCAACCCACAGTGTTTCCCATATGCCTGGTCCTCTTTTCAGCCTTCTGTCCTAGAGGATAAGCATCATCACTGTTTATCCAGAAGCATAAGTCAGGAATTTGAGTTATTCTTGGAATCTGAGTTATATCGCACACATCTTAATTTAAATGCATCATAACTACTATTTCTTTTCCACCCTAAATGTTTCTCAAATCCATCTATTGGTCTTGATCTCAAACTCCATGCCTTAGGCCAGGTCTGCATTATAATTTGCAAGCGCTGTTGCTATAGTTTGGTTTATCCCATGTTACCTGATTTCCTCCAGTCCAGTCTCCACAGAACAATCGAGGGCAGCCTTTTAAAGTAGTTATCTAATTACGACATCATACTCTTAAAACCCATAATATGTTTCATCTTATTAGGACAATGATAACAGCATTAAAGTTTATAGGCTTCTTCTCACCTTTCCCCTCATCTCATTCTCTCCCAGCTAGGGACCCTAATCTTTCCTTCCTCATTCTTTGCCCCTTCTCTTGCTTGCCTCAGAAATTTTGCATGGCATTAACTTTTACTTATGTTTCACATATCACTGCAGGCATCATTTTACAGGGAAATCTTTTTTGTCCTTCCTTAAGAAATCAAATTTCTCTCTATTTCGTAACACCATACATGTACTTCCTCATGGCTCTAATATCAATCGACATCATGTGTCATCATTTGGATAGTGATTTTCTCTTCCACTGACATTAGTGTCCTATGGGGCGGGGTAGGGGTAGAAATCATATCTGATTCCAATCAACATTGATTAATACAGTACTTGAGTACCCAGCTTCAAATAACATACATCACTTTTATTTTTTAGTTTTATTATTTTTCATAGCAGTTAAACCCATTTGCCATTATGTATGTTTACTTATCTCCTTCACTAGACAGAAAGTTCCATAAAGACAGAATATGTTTGTTACCATGTATTTTATCCTCAACATTTAAAACAATGTCCTAAAAATTAAAATAAAACAGTGCCCAGCATGTGGCAGTCACTCCATAAGCAGTCATTTATAGTAAGTGTGTGATAAATATTGTTGAAAGAATAAATGCATTCTGCATGGTAACAAAAGCAACAATCTTCCCCAGTGACAGTATCGTGTCTAATCAGTCAGTCTAACTATTCGGAAGTTGCTTGTCTGTATGTGCCATAAATAAATCCATTACATAAAATTAACACTAACTATCAGATTTATCAAATAATAACCTTATCCTCATTAAAATGTAAAATCAAACATTCATTATATTCAGCAGTAACTTGTTTGTTTACTTATTGACCATTAAAATATTTCACTAATCAATTGCCTTGGAAGGGCAAATTCATTAGCCATAAACATTCATTAGACATAACTACAGCTCAAATGTTTAAGCAGCTCTTGAGTTATTGCTTGTCCCTTCCAGACTAAGGGTTCTCCTTTTGAGTGGTACTGCGGAGTGCCCTTCAGAGGGGTTATACTAATATTTATAGCTGATGGAAACTGAAATAAATGCTTATTTCTTCAACAAGATAGGTAGATTTTTCAAAGAACAAATTGACCACAGTGCAGGTGGACTCAAGAGGGTGGAGAAAGGAAGCTGGAAAACCAAATATCTAGGAGTTGAAATCCTAGGGGAGAAAACACTGATTTCTGCCATTATGCCTCATATCGCAAATGGCAGGCAGTAGAAATTCTGGAATATGCGCTCATTTCAATTTTCTCCGAACCTTACTTTGTGCCTTAGGTGACAGCTAAAGAAATCTCAGTCACTTACGCCACCTGCTGTCCAGATTGGGGAATAGCTAGGCAAGGAAAATGACTTAAGATTGCTCTTTTCAAGCAATTTTCACTTAGCTGTCTCCTTATCCATTCCTTTCTTCTTTCCTCCTTACAGCACACTTCCTGAACTGTGAATGCACACAAAGGTATGGCCTGGGAGGGTACCAGGGTACTTGGGAAAATGGGGGCTCGGGGCGCTGCCCATCCATTGTTCTTATTTTTAGTAACCTCTTAGTCAATTGTTTCAATAGAAGGTGCTAATTAGGTCCAAAGTTGAGCGAGATAGATTCTCTTTCCCAAAGATCTCATAGTCTAGTGGGGAAGTCAGACACACAAATAGACACTAAAATAGCCATGATGTAGAAACAACACAGACATAGAGGGAAATACAAAGTCCACTAGTGGAAACCGGGTGGGGGCTCCAGAGAGGAGATGCTGTATTTTGCAGACTCCCAGGGATCGGGGACAGCTCACAAGGTGAGAAGGAGATCTGCGTTTTAGGCAGATGGAACAGCATTCACAAAGGCAGACAAGCAAAAATATGCGCAGCAAAAACAATACCTATTCTGGAAGCTGTAAGAACGTGGAAACTAATACTAGTAAGTAGCTTGCTTTAGATGCTTTCAGACTTTTTGAGGTGCATTTTCAGGTATGTGTTTGTGGATGGACATGGGGTGTATCTGATTTCCTTTCAGTTCACTGTACATACAGTATGTTTAGGAATCTCTCCAAGCTGCTGAATCAAACCTGCCTCAATCTTTTAAATTTGTACCACATTCCACCATTGCTTCACTATGGTCCCTCCTTAGTGGATATTTTAAGCAGAATCCAATTTTTCACCTGTGTGTCTGTCTTTATGAACTGACACAGGTATTTCTCAGAATGGGGCTGCAAGGGACAAAGGTGTGTACATTTAATTTCTGACTGGTATTTCTGAATGACCTTCCAAGAAGATCTGACAATCTATCTGCCTTAAAGAATAGGAAAGTCATGTGCTGGCAACACCTTCAAATTGTTCCCAGTCTGCTTTCTTCTACATGCAAAATATTTCCCACACTAAAACAACATTCCTGTCAATGATCCTACATGGAGGGTGTGATTCGCTTTTCTCATAATTACTGGATCAATCTTATTGATGTTATCCCCACTTTACTACAGATAACAAAAACCTGAGGCTCAGAGGAGTCGGGTCTAGACCACAGTTCCCCAGGTGACAGAACCGGAACTAGAACTCAGGCCTCCAGAATCCCCAAGCACCAGCTTCCTACTCTGTTGCTAGGCAACATTTCTCCCTTTCGATTTTTGTGCCAATGCTACTTGTTGCCATGGTACTGCTGGGACAGGGAACAGTAAGTTGTAATTAAGCAGCGAGCTAGAATGTCTGCTCTGAGCAGAAAAGGGTCTTTATACGCTGACATGTGGGCGGACAGAGAGGGACAGAAAGATGGAGCCGGCTGCTGTCATGTGAGTTGCAGGTGGGAAAGATGCTAGCTTCACCTCTGTCCACTTGAACCCACCTCTTCCCCAGGGCTTCCCAGGCAGGCGTGCTGTGTGAGATTCCTGCCTTCACACTGTCCTATCAAAACCGCTATCCAAGTGTGCCCACTCTAGACTGGCAGGAGGAAACGGGTTTCAGTGGAAACACCACCACTGTGGATTTCAGTTCAAATCCTGTCTCTGCCACTTGCCTGCAAGGTACCTTAATGTTCCAATTCTCTTGTTTTCTCACTTGAATGCAGACCACAGTGTCCACTTCAGATGGGTCCATATGTGGACTGAGGCCAGTTACTTAGCCAAATGTCCGGCATTCACTACCTTCCATCAAGCCCTCAGCACATGCAGCCAGTGTGAGTGTCATGTTTTTATTATTCATCCATCCATTCCTCTTTGGATGCTTTGCTCTAATCAAAAGGGGTTTAAAACACCTCCAGCCTTCCAGCCCTCTGCACTGAATTAAGGGGTTATGAAAGGTGTTTTTGCCTTTAAATAAGAACACTCAAAAGAGGATTTTCAGAAGACTTGATGTAGTGAAGCCCTGCACCTCAGAAATGCATTATTTGCCCCAGGAATGAGTCATCTCTAGTAGGAGGAAAAGTGAAACTGTTTTTCAAGAACCACACAATGGAAATTGCACAATTCAGATGACTGCAATTGCCTTTTCAGCTGAATCTGAGGGAAAAAATTTTTTTCTAATTCATTCACTTGACTTTTTGAATGCTTATTATAAGTCAGGCCCCCTGCAAGGGGTGAAAAGATGAATAGAACATGGTCCTCGCCCCAGGGAGCACACAGATTAGCATGGTAGACAGGCATTTAAAGCAGCACTATGATAGCTGCTCTGTGTGAGGTCTGCGGCGGCCACTGTGAGGACACGGAGCCCAAGACTTCCACTTGGCCAGCTAGGGTCGGGCAGCAGGGACTCTGGAGACACTGCACTGAGCTAGTGCCTGCTGACAGACAGCACGGGTGAGGCACTTACAGACAACGATGTGGAAGCAGGAGAGAGCAGGGTGTGTTCACATGGGGTGAGGCCTGCACACAGGGACTGTGCTGATTCTACTTCATGATCCAATACTTTCATTTCCGACCTGCTAGAAACATCTTTCATATTCTGCTGAGTCTGAATGAAATCACAGGCATAAAGTTTATCACTGTCATCTTTGTACTTAACATTGCCAAGTTCTTGTTTACTTCCGATTTCCTGACGTACAAAATGATACAATGAACTTGGGAACCAGCCCTCCTGTGTCACTCACACACAAATGCATCTCACTGCTAGTAACCAGTTATGAACTTTTTGATGAGCATGCTGTTGGGCAGAGTGCACAGGCAGCTCCTGTTGCCTTATGCTTTGGGATATGCTTCTATCAAGCAAATATATGTGGGGAAGTGAAGAGAGAACACCAAGTCCTGCTGTACAAACTAGAAAATCAGTGGAATCCCAGAGGAATTTTCTCACAATTTACTATAGGGTCTTGGGCAAAATTCTAGAATGTCTATGAAGGTATAATAATAGTGCCTACCTTAGGGTTGTTTCCTAAATTAATGAGTGAAAACACATGTAATGTACTTAACATGATACCTGATACAAATATACTCTCAGGAATATTAGCTATGGTGGTATTGTTTTATTTTTATTTATAAAGGGTCTGAGTGTTTCTTATAGGGATCAAGGATAAGCTGACCATTTGGGACAGTGACCTTACTGCTTAGCACACTGGGCTAAACACTGACATGGCCCAATTCCCACCTCTGTTTTAAAAAAGGACAGGTTAGGAAAGGATAAACTGCTGGGACTACATCAAATTAAAAAGCTTCTGGACAGCAAGATAGACACTACACAAAACAAAGAGACACCCCACTGGTTGGGAGAAAATTTTTGCACACAATACTAATGACAAAGGACTGATCACAAAGGTACACAAAGAGCTGATGAAACTCAACAAAAATAAAATAAATAACCCCATCAAAAAATAGGCAGAAGAGCTACAAAGACACTTCTCCAAGGAAGAAATGCAGATGGCCAGCAGGCATATGAAAAAATGTTCAATATCACTTACAATAAGGGAAATACAAGTTAAAACCATCTCACACCAGTTGAGAATGGCACATATTGAAACAACTAGGAACAACAAATGTTGGCGAGGAGATGGAGGAAAAAAAACTCTCCTGCACTGCTGGTGGGAATACAAACTGATATAACCACAATGGAAAGCTATTTGGAGGTTTCTCAAAAGGCTAAAAATAGAGCTTCCATATGACTCAACAATCCCAAAGAACACAAAAACATTGATTCAAAAGGATATCTGCACCCCCATGTTTACTGCTGCTCTGTTTACAATAGGGAACACATGGAATCAACCCAAATGCCCCAAAATAGGTGACTAGATTAAGAAGATGTGGTACATATACACAATGGAATATTACTCAGCAATAAAAAAGATTAAGACATGCCTTTTGCAGCAACATCGATGGAGCTAGAAGAGATCATGCTTAGTGAAATAACCCAGAAAGAAATGGTTTCACTCACAGCAGGAGATTAAGGGATCAGGGAAGAAAAAGATAGATAGATAGATAGATAAACAAATGTAATAGAGTAAAAACGAAAACAATGAACAACTATAAACCAGAGACATTTTATGGGGGTGGGAGGGGGAATGGGATTGGAACTGGGGTGGGAAGAATGCACTGGACTGTGGTGATGGCAAACAGGTGAATTGGTGGTGGCAACTAAGATTGGGGATGACAACTAAGATGGAAAAATGCACAAAATGAAAAATGATGTAAAAAATATATATAATAAAAAAATAAAAAAGGACAGGTTTGAAGGAATAGCCAATTGTTCCAATCAAGCCAGAAGTGGGTCACTTAGGCATCTCTTGACTATTAAGGGACAGTGGGTCATATGGAATCCAACTTGTACCTTTACGTCCTTAGCTGGTCCTCATCATGAGCAACCAGCCAGCACAGGTCCAGGAAAGAACATCTCTTCTCTGCAAGAGAAGATCCAATGGCCATGGAAGTCTCACCCCAAAGCAATAAAAGCAGGGGATGAAAAATGGGAGAGTAGACTTCCTGTCTGAGAACTAGAACTAAGCAAATAGCTTTTCTTTAAGGCCCTAAATGTCAAGAAAACTTTCTTCTTACCACTCGGGTTGGAGACAAGCTCCTCATGTTACTAGGACAGTTATGTCAGTTTGTCTATTGGCAGCGTAACACCACCTTATCTATTGCCCCTATGCTAGAAGCCTGAGTACTAGACTATTCCATAGGGTTATGTGCTATATTCCACTTATCAGAAGTTCCTGTAAAAGACTTGGGATGCACAAGGCAGGCGGAGCCCCCACACTGCTACCGTGGCAGTGACGAATGCGCGGCTCCAGTGACGAATGTGAGGTATTTCAGACTCTGGCAATCACACTAAAGGCTCAGCCGACTGTGATCATTGCTAATTTCCTCTGGCTGCCGTGAGTTCCTGCTTCTGAGATCTAGATATAAGTCAGAGAGCCAGCATGGCCTTCCCTGGTGTTTGTTTCTTCAGCCTCTTTCAATCATTTAGTAAACAAATTCCATGCATGAAAACTCCTTTATGCTTAAAACATCCAGAAAGATATTTCTGTTTTCCTGACCCCACTAGAAAATGCCTGGCTGAAAACGTTATTGGCTGACTGGGAACTCCCAACTTTGTCTTATGTCTGCATTATTCGAATGTCTGTTGAAATAGTCCAGGTAAATGAGTAGTCTTTGAGTCCAATTTCTGCCTCAACAACCCAATATTGTTTCTAAAAGTAGAGACATAAAGAACAGGTCTCCTGCCCCAAAATACACCCCCATGCTTTCTACCAGTTTGAAACCTCTGAATCCCTGACTTCCTCTTTTAAAAACATAAATACCTATACTGGGAAACTAATGTTTTGTCGATTACTTTGATTTGTTAATCACTTCATCTAACTCAAAGAGTATCATTTAAGGAAAAAAGTTTAAATTTATGCAGAAAGTATTATGAATGTATTAAGTTTTCAAAATGAAAGAAAAAGCTCATGTTTTAAATGTCTTGACAAATCAAGCTGTTTTGATTTTTTTGTTACCTGTTACCC
>NW_004567116.1:30448403-30452995 GCF_000260355.1 Condylura cristata
AGGGCCAGGAAAGACAGAGACAGCCACAGTTTCTGAATTGGTCACGAGAAAGTAACTGTCACAACAACCCTCCACTTTTAGCATAACAGGTAGGCTCACTGCTTACTGAGCAGCAGGCAGGATGAGGGATCTCCAGGATGATTCAGAGGATTCCTTACTAAGGCCTCACCCAACTAGTGTCATCTCCATGGGCAGACACATGGAGAGCCCATGGGCATCACATGGGCAAGGTTTCATGGCTCAGTCTGTAAGGGTGTCTTTCACTTCCGCTCAGATTGCAGAGACCAGGCATAAGTGATAGCTTAACTGCAAGAGAGTCTGGGAAGTGTAGTTTCAGTGGATGCTCAGGAGGAAGAGGGCATCCCGGCGTGCACAAGCCAAGCCATCTTAGACAGTCTTTTCAAGATTTAGCCAGTCATTTCAAGATTTAGCCAGTCAATCCTGACTGCAGGAAGGGCAGGCAGTGGAGAGAAATGGAGCTCTGTTGCTTGCACAACACTTTGTATTCAAAATAAATAAAATGTGTCTGCTCAGAGCCCAGCACTTTTAAGCAATAGCTACAGTGCTACACAATTCCTAGGATTGTTCCTATTAAATCAGAAAGAGGGCCAAACAGAGTCACATCTACATTTCCTGGATTTCAGGGGAGGCAGACACTGGCAACATTACTAACTTCTAATTCTCTTCCTTTCATTCCTACAGCCTGGTTCCTTCAGTTCTTTATTTTCATTAGCTAATCATGGCTCCAAATCTTTAGTCCAATTTTTGCAGTTTCTTGACCTCGGGTTTTCCTTCCCTACTAACTGGATGTTTATGATGTGTTATTCATCATGTTAGGAATGTTGTTTTATATATATGCATACATATGTATGTATGTATGTGAAGGGAACTTTATATATCACATATGTTTATATGTATAGTATATGTATAGTATAATATATGTATACATAGTATAAAGTACATATGTATACATGTATATAGATGGGATTATATTATGTGTTTCTGTGCATATACATATATACACACATATGTGTGTGTGTGTGTATATATATATATAAATAAATAAAGGGGGGAAGGGATGGACTTTGAACTTGATAATCTAGAAAGAGGGCTGGGAGGGAGAGAACACTTTCCTTTGCTATCTAAAGTTAGAATGGTCCCAAGGATATTTCATAAGTCAAAATGGTGTAAGGTAAAGAAGCAACTATCATTAATTTATATGAAAAAAAATTTAAATGTTCCTAAAAATCAACCTGCCAAATTATACCAAAAGACACATAACACCTAAATAGAACAACATACAGTAAAAGTGGGCATGATAAGATAAACAACATAGACAAAGTCTGCCTATGCAAACTACCCACACAGTGAAGTTTCAATTACTAGAATCAGGAAGATGGTACATGCACACTGCAGGCTCAGAGGTGGGAATGGTGGTGTGTCAGGCTGAGATATCAGAGGCAAGGGTGGTGGGAGGTCAAGGAGACTGGGGTGTGAGGGAGAGAGGAAGAGGGTCACCCATTTAGCATCTCATCATTGTCATCTGAATCCCTCCATTAGGGTGGACAGGTCACTGATGTCTACAACAATTATGTCTGCCTGCCAATGGGGAAAGTTTGTCATCTGCGCTGGCTGATGTGGAAGGCCTGAAATATGACAGAGGGCATGCATGCCTCCTTAATCTTATGCACTTTTCTAACACATAATTCTCTGAACAAAAAACATCCTACAAACCTGCCCTAAATCGACGTGCCCTTTGAAAATTGAAGTCATACTTTTCTGCAGTCATTGCAGAAAACTTAGCTAAGTATAACACTCTTACAGTCTCTTTTAGGTTTTACACACACACACAGGGCACTTCTTGCTAAGGATGCCCAAAATAAAGTTAGATAGTGCACAGATGCTAACTGATACAGTTCAAAAGCTATGGTGGCTCAGTGCTGAGTATAGTTTCTGGAGAAGGAGCTTGTAGCCATACTTGGTGCTCTGCCACAAAATTTGAATGCTGTTTTTGCCTTTTGCCTAAAGACCAAAATCCTCTGTGGATTCCCTTTGGTTAGTGAACACAGGTAGTAACATGGGTCTTCATAAAAGCAAAGTGGTGTAAGGTGAACTTTTGAAAAGTGGGGGATTCCCCAGTAAGGGTCATATGACATATGATTGAAAAGTAAAGCATTTTGGAAACATGGAGCCATCTTCTACTGGGGCTTCAAGAAGATATGGGTGCCTTGGGAAAGGAGGCAAAAGCTTCAGCTCTGGCTGTGCATTAAACTTTATTAGGGGTTGTGACTTTCAAGATCTTAAAAAATAAATATAAAGAATTGAAATCAAACATACTTACAGAAAATTCTACATGTACAGTTTGATGGCTTTGCACAAAGTATCATAGATGTTTAATCATCACTCAGACAAGAAAGTAAATATCACCAAGGTCCAGAGCTTCTTTCATGTCCCCTGCTGGGTACCACCTTCCTGTTCCAAAGTGGCCACTGTCCTGATGTCCACCACCACAGCTATGTTCAGTCTACTTTTGAATTTTGCAGAAATGGAATTATAAAGCATGCACTTTTTCTGTTGGAGGTCTCCTCTTTAACATGTTAATGAGATTCAACCATATTATACAAGTGGCAGGAATTCGGACACTGATATATAGCATAAATATAGGAGGAATGTAAATATGGGTATTGCTCAATATTGTTGTTCATCTCTGATGAACATTTCCATGTATTCCCAGTATTTAGCTATTTTGAATATTACTTTTGTGAACTTTTTTTCAAAGAGTAAATTGTGGTAAAATACATTATTAGATAAAATTTGCCATTCCTTAGTGTGCAATTCAGTGACATTAATTACATTTACTATCTACTTCCAAAACACATTTTGGAAATCACTTTAAGATTTAATTCATATACCAAATAATTCACCTACTTAAGTATAAAATTCAATGGTTTTTAGGGTTTCCCTGAGGGCACAAGGGTTAAAGGACAGCACTATGAATCTATCTGCAGCCATTGCAGCATTACTTTAGTCCCCAGCCAGGGAGCTGACCCACATGGCACAGCAGACCTCTCCTGTCCCTCCTGCTGTTCCACTCAACAGTGTGTTTCAGTAGATCTGCCTATTCTGTTCCCTACTCTGTCTCCCTCTAGCACCCCTGGCTTGTACCCCAACTCTTGTATGCATAAATAGATAAATCTTTTTTAAAAATTCAGTGGTTTTTAGTATATTTGCAGTCCTGCAACAGTTACCACCATCAATTAACAGGACGTTCTTATTGCTCCTAAAATAAACCCTCTACCCATTAGTGGGCAGACACCTTTCCTGCCCACTATTCTACTCTCCCCGCCCTCCCCAGCCAGAGCCAGCTACCAATCTACTTCCTCACAGATACATAAATATTCTTATTCTGAACATTTCCTATGATTAGAATAAATTATCAGGTCTTTTGGGATTGGCTTCTCTCAGCATGTATAACATTTTCAAGGTTCATCCATGTGACAGCATGTATTAGACAGCATTCCTTTTTTATCACTTATTCACATTTCATTGTACGGATATAAGTTTATGATCTATTCATCTTCTGATAAACATTTGAGTTGTTTGCAATTTTTGGCTATAACAAATATGCTGCTGTAAGCATTTGTCTGCAACTCTTTTCTGTGAACACATTTTCAGTTCTCTTAGGTATGTACCTAGGAGTAGAATTACTGGGTCAGATGAAAACTCTGGGTTTGACATTTTCAGAAACTGCTACTGGTTTCCAAAGAAGTGGCTCTGTTTTACAGAACTACTAGTAGTGTCTAAAGTTTCCCATTTCTCCACATCCTGTCATACTTGTCGTTGTCAGCTTTTTGATTATAGTCATTTTAACAAGTGCGAGATGCTATCTCACTGTGGCTTTTATTTGCATTTCCCTGCTGGTTAATGGTACTGAACACCTTTACATGTGTTTATTGACCATTTTCATATCTTCTTTGGAGAAATGCCTATTCAGATTCTTTGCACTTACAATAACTGGGTTATTTGTCTCCACAACTTCACTTTTTCATTTCCTTTTGTTTTTGCACTCTAGGTGTCAGAACTAAGGAGCCACTGTTTAATACTAGAAGGTTACAAAGACTCAGACCTTTGTTTCCTATAAAGTTTAGTTCTTATATTTAAATCTTTATTTATTTATTTTTCTGAATTTTTTTAATGTTACTCTTACACAGAAATATATGCACACACTCATGCATATGCACATACATCTAAGAGTGAAATTGCTGGGACACTGGGTTTTATGTGTTAAACTATAATAGAGCTTGCAAAGTCGATTTTCAAAGTGGCTGTACCAATTTATCATCTGAGTCACAGTGTATGAAACTTTTAGTTGCTCTCGCTCCTGACCAGTAGTTTAGTACCATCAAATTTTTAAATTTTTGCCTCATATGGTTTACTAATATTGTGGTTTTATTATAATTTCTTTGATAACTAATGAAGTTAAAAATTTTTCATTTACAAAAGGAAGTCTCCTGCACTGCTGGTGGGAATGCAAACTAGTACAACCACTATGGAAAACTGTTTGGAGGTTCCTCAAACTGCTAAACATGGAG
>NW_004567116.1:30453737-30455533 GCF_000260355.1 Condylura cristata
TCTGCTAATTTTGCTTGAACTTACTCAAATGATTATATTTGACTAATAGTTTACTGATTGTGAAGAAATAGACTTTGAGATGAAAAGCACAGTCACCTTACAAAAGATTATGCATACTTAGAAGACATACATCAAACATTTATCACAGCTTTTATGTGTTCTATATACATAACATATATATGTATATACATGTGTGTGTATATATTCCATAAATATACATACAGGTACGTACATACATGTGCAAGGTGTCTTGTCCTTAACATGTATTGTAATCAATTTTGAGTTTGGCTGCATGCCTGAAAAGGTTCTCTGAAATAGTAACGGAGATTAATAAATAGAGATGTATCTGCTTAATGTTACTTTATAAGCAAGTTGGAAGTAATGAGACATAGATGAAAAACCATAAGCATCAGCATTAAACACACCAGGGCTACAATCCAGGAACGTTACGCCTGTGCATCCAAGGTGCCTTAATCTTTCTGAGCATGTTTCCGTCACTATGAAATAGGAATAATAGCACTTAATTTAACTCAGAGGGCTGTAGCACTATTTAAATGTGTCAGTTTTATAAAGCTGTGTGCTTATTGCCTGGCACACTTAAAGTCATTCAGTAAAGGTAAGTAAATGAAAGCATTGCATCTCATACAGGAAATAAATATATGGATATTGACTGTATTTACGCTCAGACAGTAGAGGGCAGACTTTACAAAGTTATTAATGAAATACTGATTTTTCAAATCATCTTCCCAGAGAATTTCAGAAATGGCTGTCTTAAATACTTTGAAAAATGCCTCTTTCGTCACTTTTATTTTCGTCACAAAAATTCCAAGGAGGACACTGGGCTATATTTAACAATGCTATGTGTGCTTGTTCCCCAGATTAGGGTAGAACAGTTTTGAAGGTTTCTCTGACACTTATAACTGTCATAAATATGATAATAAACAAAGAAAATGAAAGATGCCAAACTCTCCTGACACAATTTCAGATTGCATCATTTCAAAATAGTGTGAACTTTGTGGCTAGGAGGAGTGTGTAATGCAAAGTCAGTTTGCAGCTAAATGGAAATCAGATTACATGTCAATGATTGGAGTTGCAGTGAGTGCAATTTTACTGCATGACACAGCCATTAATGGGCATTGAGTAAGTATTTGTGGACATCTTTAGATGTTCTGAAACAAACATTTCTTTCAGTTTGCACTGTATCCTACATTTCTGGGGGAACCAGCTTCATCTAATCTCTGCAGCAGCAAATAATACTACCACTTGATATTTCAGTAATTTATGGATGAAAATATGACACTTTAAATTGTTTCAAGTTGGGCTTTGGGAAGAGGAGATGATTAAAGAGGATTATAAAAACATCAATATTTGGGAGACAGCAAGATGGCAGCAGAGTAAAAGATGCGAAGATCACTGCATTCAGGCTTGCGCAGGAATTTAGTACTGAAAACGGACTATAGACTTACATACTATGAGTTTCAACCCAAATGAGAACACCCTGGACTCACTAGAAGGAAGATAGCTGAGGGAGAATTGGCAATGGGGGGGTTCCAATAAGAGAACCCCCTCCCGGGACCGCTCAGGCACCTGGAAGTTTGGCAGGCTGCAGGAGCCAATTTGCCCCTCACTAAAGCCCTGGAGGTGAAGGGGGACAGCACAGCTCAATTAGTGGAGCCCAGGTTGAGGAAAGACTGCAGATCCGATCTGGAGTACCTGGGAGCTGGGCAAAGCTGCTGACAGATCAGCTCAGGAATGGGCAAGATGGTGGCAGAGTAAAGACGCCGAGAGGAGTACAT
>NW_004567116.1:30462078-30591688 GCF_000260355.1 Condylura cristata
CTAAGTACAAAAATCAAGAGTAAGAATTTAGAAATATTTATAGAAAATTGACACTGCTATGACACTCAGTGGACTTATCTCTATGGACAGAGAGCAGAGACAAGCTGCAAACTGGCTTCATGCAGCAACCACAGGAGAGCATGCAACAGTTAAAGGCTATATATCAATTATAATTTAAAAGTTTATGAAAAGCTAAGAAAATGTAAGATTGTATAAATGCACTCTCGTGTTTTTGTGAGATTAGGAGTCATTTTGGCCAACATTTTAAAGCTATGAGTTGGACAGGCAGACTTGCTCATTTGTCTGCTACTTGGATGATTTTAAGTATAAGTCTTAATACAAAAAGGTAATGCAGCATTTTTAAAAATAGCAGATAAGATCTGAGGGCATAAAAAAAATAGAAGCTTGGAAGAACTGAGTTTCTATAGATTGTTAGGGCATGTTCCACAATATAACAATTATCGATGACGTGATGGCATGTTACTGCATATCTGTGAAGTTACTACCCAATACTTGTAAAATTTGAGAATAGATTTTAAAATTTTATTTTCCATCTAGGGAAGACCCATGTGAAGACAGTTCTTGGCTCCCTTTCGGTCTCCACTTGCTGCTGGCCTCACCCTCCCTTGCGCTGTCTGGCACCTAGGTCCTCTGCATACAAAAACTCTCTTGTCTCTGTGACTTTTGGCATTACTGGTGCTCTCTTTTGTTCTCTTGGCTCTCCTCCCACTTCTGACTCCTTGTCTTTAATCTCCTTCCCTCCCCATCTTTTCTCTCTCCTCTCTCTAGGAAGGTGTTCTCACCCTTCTTTTTTTCTATCTCCTTGGTGATCTGATTTAAACTCACAGGTTCGATGGTCATCTCTCATATTTACTTAAGTTGCATAGCTGCACATACACATTTTTTCAAGATTCTAATTTTTTTGTTTGACAGTTCAAATGTTGATATTAAATTTTCAAGTTGGTTATTATCCTTGAAGTGATAGGCTTACCTCTTTCATTTTTAAGAAATACCTTTCAAATACGCAGCTCTGAGTGCCCACACTTTGACAATCCTTCGATACAAATGGTTGGCTCTCCAAAAAAGAATTTACTTCAATTTATGTCAAGACCCTACACTCATTCTACTTCAATTTATATGTCAAGACCCTACATACATGCTTTTCCTTGGCATGCAGCAAGTTATGGCTGAGAAATGACTTGCACTGTCTGAACATTTAGCTTCAACTCTCCTAGACTTTGGATCTTGAAATACGGTGATTTTGAATTTCAAGTCAGAACACAGGGTTTGGGAAAAGATTTTTATGCTACTTTGAGATACAAGAGGAAGAATGAAAGGTGGATATTCCAAAGGCTTTGATTGTTTGTGCCAAATGGCCACAAGAATGCTTGACATTGGAGCTATCTTAAAAATCCCTGACGTAAGCCAGAACTGACTGCTGTGAGAGCCAAGAACCTCCAGAAAGATGACAGGATCAGATAAGTGTCCCACTTGGAAACTGGCAAACCCTTGACCACCGGCCCTAACATGGTCTAATTTAGGTTGACATTCCTTAATTGAATTTTTCAGGATGTCTTATCAAGGTGATTAGGAGACACCAGACACTAAAATACCTCATCAAAGAACAAAGGTGAAGTTCACACCTGTCCTGTTCCCTGGCATACCCAGATGATGAACTGTATATTAGAAATGTTCAGAGACTCTTTATCTGCCTGCTTTTAGAGGTGGATCTGTTATGGTCATGTGGTCACAGGTACCACCTGCTGGGGAGACAAGCCTCATAATGAATTCATGATTGCGGAGCAGGTGAAAAAACAGGGTATTGTTGGGGAGGGAATTGATTCTGTTCTTCATGGCTCACCCATCTGGTTGCATTAATGCACATGTGCACCCTGACATATGGTCCCTAGCTAGAGAGAAGGGGAAGATTACAAGATACAAATGAAAAGTGGACACTTCAGTTCCTTTTGTGACCAGTAGGAAAGGGTTTAGTTTTAAATTTTTCTTGAAAATATTCATGGGCCCTTCCTGGTGGCACAGCAGGTTAAAGCACAACACTAAGAAGCTAAAGCCACCTCCGCATTAGTTCGATCCCCACCTGCCCCAGAGGTGATTCCACTTGGTGAGGCAGACCTCTCCTGACTCGCCCGCTGCTCCCCTCAGCAGTGTACTTTGTCGATCTGCCTGTTCTGCTCCCCACTCTGTCTCTGGTGAATCCTCTCACTGCCCCTGCACCTCTGGCCTGTACCCTACCACTGTATGCATAAATAAATAAATCTTTAAAAAAAAATTCATGAAGAATTTTTTTTTAAACCTTTAATTCCAGTTTTGCCATTGAGGTATTTTGAGGCTCTGGCTAAGCATGACTCATCTCCATTTTTCCAAGCAGAAAATTTTAAACATTCTACCCACTTGTCTTTTTGATGTTTGATGATGACTGAGAGATTATGGAAGAAAAGCCATATGTTGGTACAAGGTACTACTACATTATCAATCCTATCATATTACTTATTTGACATTAAAGCAATGTTAATTGACATTTAGCAAGCTATTATTTATGTTTTAGACACTGTAAGCACTATATATATGTTTATATATGTATATATATATATGTGTGTGTGTGTGTGTAATTTTTTTCTTTAACTCATTGACAGCTTACAAAACTTTACAGGAAAGAAACTACTATCACCATCATCCTACCGAGGAAGAAACAAAGCAGAGAGAGTAATTAGGGGACTCATCAAGGACACAGAGTTCACAAATAGTGGAGCTGAGTCTGATGATCTGATTCACCATTTTCATTTACTGCAAATAAAGTGGAAAGAACATAAGGAGCTGACTTCATGTCCACGACAGCCCCATGGTTAATTAGCTCTGTGTCTTCAGACAAGTCACACAATACGATGATTCTGTTTTCTCACTTTTACAACAGAAATAGTAATCCCTGCCCAGCTTAGTTCATGTGGTTGGTGAGGGTAGGTTGTAAGCTCCTTAAAAGACGGAATTGTAGGATTTATAACTGCAACTAGCCCAGGTGCAATGCTTGAGAGAAATTCTTAATGATCACATCTATGCATGAATAAGTAAATGGGTCAGTGATTCTATGAAATGATGGATACAAAAGAATCTTTAAAATTGCCACCTAATGATCAAAAAGATAAACTCATGACAGTTGTGGAAATATGGATGGAGCTGGCAGAGATTATGCTAGGAAAATAAGCCGGAAGAGGAGAAAGATAAATACCGATGGTGTCACTTACATGTGACATAAAAAAGAAAGCAAAGGATCAGACAAGGAAAACTTTTAAAAACAGCTCTTGAGCCCTCCCTGGTGGCGCAGCGGGTTAAAGCACAGCACTGAGAATCTAAAGCCGCTTCAGCATGAGTTCAATACCCGCCTGCCCCGGAGGTGACCACATGGCGTGGCAGACCTCTCCTGACCCGCCCGCTGCTCCCCTCAGCAGTATACTTCATCGATCCCACTCTGTCTCTGGTGAAGCCTCTCACGGCCCCTGAGCCTCTGGCCTGTACCCCAGTTCTGTATGCACAAATAAATAAATCTTTAAAAAAACAAACAAACAAACAAACAAAAAACAGCCCTTGAAAGCTGACCATAGATCTAAGGCATCCAGGGGTGGGGGAGGGGCAAGCGGAAGGGTGAGGACAGGGTAGGGGTAAGAAGAGCACAATGGACTACGATGGAGAACTATGGGTACTTTGGTGGTGGGAGAGCTAAGATGACCACACCTGACAGGAGAAATCTTATACTGTGAAGATATTAACAAGTATTTAAAACAATGGCACTTCATTGAAAAATAAAAATAAAATAAAATTGTAAACCATACAATTGTAAGAGCTTATTTTTAACTAGCCTATGTAGTCCTAAATTACTTCAATAATTTTAAGCTTCTCATCAGTGTTTGAAATTTTAACTTTTTATTTTAAGATTGTAGATTTACATGCAATTGTAAGAAAAAAATGCAGGAGAGATCCCGTGTACACTTTACCCTCTTTCCCTTGATAGAAACACCTTGCAAAACTGTAGCACAACATCACAATCAGGATATAAACATCGATATTGATAAGACACAGACCATTTCCATGGCCACCAAGGATCCTCATGTTGTATGACCACTTTTACTTCCCTTCCTGTCCCTACATTCTCCTTGGCAATCATTCTTTTTTTTAATTTCTGTAATTCTGTCACTTCAAGTAGTTGAGATAAGCCAATTTCTACAATGGCTAATTTGCTTTCTGTGTATCTGCTTCAGTGAAATGTCTGTCCATGTCCTTTGCTCATACCACAACCTTTTGAGATTATCTTTTTGTAGTCAGCATTACTCCCTGGAGATTCAACCAGGTATTGTGTATCAATAATTTCCTACTCTTTCACTGCTGAGTAATTTATTGCCCCATGAATATACTGGAGTTGACGCAACCATTTTATCATCGTAGGACATCTACTCATCTAGATTTTGGTTCTGACAAATAACATTGACATAAACATTTGTGTGCAGGTTTTTGTGTGAATATCAGCTTTCTTTCTCTGGGCTAAATGCCCAGGAATGCAATTCCTGTTGGATGTTTAGTTTCTTTAAAAAACTTTTTTTTCGGCCCTCCCTGGTGGCGCAGCGGGTTAAAGCACTGCACTAAAAAACTAAAGCCACTTCCGCATGAGTTCGATTCCCGCCTGCCCCGGAGGCAACCACATGGCGTGGCAGACCTCTCCTGACCCGCCCGCTGCTCCCCTCAGCAGTGTACTTCGTCAGTCAGCCTGTTCTGCTCCCCACTCTGTCTCTGGTGAATCCTCTCACCCTCCGCATCTCTGGCCTGTACCCCAGTTCTGTATGAATAAATAAATAAATCTTAAAAAAAAAAACAAAAAAAACTTTTTTTTCTAGGGTGGCTATACCATTTTACATTTCCAAGTGCAACATGTGATCATTTTTCTGCATCTTTGCCAGCATTTGGTATCTCGCTATCTTTTATTTTAGCCATTCCACGGGGGGTGTAGTTGTTACAGAAAGAATTATGGAATCTTTTACATACCACAGTTCTTAATTTCAATGAAGTAGATTTTACCATATTTTGGGTGTTGAGTGTATGAGCTCTTAGCCTACCCTCGACAAATCCTGAAGATTTTCTCCCATCCATTTTTGGAGTGCTCTAGTTTTACATCTTAATTTAAGTCTGTGATCCATTTTGAATTAGTACTTGTATAAGACGTGAGACTTATCTCAAAGTTGATTTTTCTGTTGTTGTTGCCTAAGGGTGTCCACTTTTTCCAGCACTGTTAGTTGAAAGTCTGTCATTCCTCTACTGACTGCTTTTGCATCTGTGCCAAAAACTGGGCATATTTTTGTGAGTTTATTTCTAGTTTCTATTTTGTTCCATTTATCTATACTCTATCCCTCTGTCAATAAATATCATATAACCTTTACTACCATAGCTATGTAATATCTCGAAACTGGATAGTCAGATTTTTCTGACTTTGCACTTTTTTTACAAAATTGTTTTAATAATTCTAGTTCATTTGCCCTATCTTATACATTTTAGAATAACCTTATCTATAAAACACCTTGCTGGGATTTGATAGGAATTGTATCTTTACTATGTTGAACTGCAATATATGAACTGAGTGTTTCACCATTTATCTAAGTTCAGTTCTACCTTAAGTGTCCATGATGCCATGACCACCCCTCTGATTTCATCCTCTCTACAGAAGGGTGGGAAAGATAATTCATTCTACAAAGGTTGGGAAAGATAATTCACTCTGGAGTTAGACAACCTGAATCTAAGCCTTACCTCTTCCTACTTAGCTTTACCTTACTAACCTACATTATCCTGAAGTTTAAATGAGAATGATGACCCACCCTTCACAGAATGAGTGCAGGAATTCTATAAGATGATGTACATGAGTAGTACTTTGCAAACCATAAAGTACTTTGTAACTGTTGGTAATTATTAACATTATTAGTCTATAAGGACTCTAGCTCATCCATTTGTGGGTTCCTTTCCCACAAAATATTCAGCCTCCCAGTGGGAAGGTGGCACTTATAGAAGACCCAAAACCCAATTATAAAGAAGAAAGGAAGGGAATTGTTATTTATAACTAATATATAATTAGTAGTTGAAAAGATTAATTGTGCAGGCCTTTGTTTCACTAAATAGTACCTCTGTGACTGTCCAAACTTTCCATGATTCAGTATGGTCAAAGAGAAAGGATTGACCTTTCTCTTGTTGAGGTAAGTTTGTACAATTGCCTGCTAAGTGGGAGTTAGCAATTGAAAAAACTGGTTTGCAATGAGGCTAAAAGGCTAGGTCATTTTAGCAGCGATATTGATTCTTCCAGGTATCTGGAATCTAAAAGAGGAATTCAACTCAATTCAGTTCAACTTGATTCAATAAATGGGACATTCCATTTATTATTTTTGGACACTGTGGCAGGGACAACGGAAATTACATAGCCCCTATCCTCTGTCCTGAAGGGAGACGGACAAACTCCACAGGAGGAGCTAAGCTAGAGGGAATCCTAGAGGGAAAAAATGCCAAGGTGCTTCTTCACTGGGCTTGTTCTCACTTCCAGAGCATATTAGCAGGAAGGGTTTATCAGGACAGGGAGCAATGAGGCTGCCCTTTTGCCTTCTCCACTGTCACGCTCCTAGGAGAGGGTGACTACTCACAGAGACTCTGACATTACTAGCAGGTGTCTATAAAGGGCTTTTTCTCAACATGTCCCCACCTTTCTAATGACTATTTTTGTTCCTTAAGTTTGAGATGCTGAAGCCCAATTTAAAAATATTTACTTTTAATAGCTTCATAAATGGAAGCTTTATGAGTTTAGTTTTGCTGACAATTTCCTTGTTTGAAAAGTAGAAGAAAATAAAGTTTAATTGCTCAAGATTTATTTCTGCCAAGAGAAACTGTTGAAATGCTTTGAAAAGAAGAACAAAACAAACAGAGATTACTGGTATTGATACTGGGGGGTGTCTTCTTTTCACTGTATTTGAGCCAATTTACTAATCTTTCACCTGTAGAAAATTCATGCAAGTGATTCTTATCTCTAAAATGAAAAAAGAGGGTGTGTATTCCTATATGTTTTGCCCCTCTGTAAATTTATTTCAGTGATATTTGACATTGCCTATATGTGTGTGATTCGTTTTTTCTGAGTCACTTGTAAGATCTTGTTGGTTCCCTCATCAACTAGTGAGGGCAGAGAAGACATGTTGCCACTGAACAATGAGTTCCTAAGAACAAGCAGAGCTTTTTTTTAAACAACCTTTTTCAGTCACCCCAATCCTTTTTCCCTTATACCACCATGAAGGCCTTAATACTAATCTGAGTAAATATTTGCTAATGACAGTGGCAACCTTTTCTAACAGAACAGTGGCACCATGCAGGTAAACTACTGCACTGTAAAAACTTCCTTTTTTGCCAACATCCATTTGTCCAGACTCTACTTCTAGCCTACTCATCAAGTGCAAAACCTTACACTGTAGAACAGAGGTTTTCCATGCTCAGGCCTCTTCCCAAATTTCAAATCCCATTGAACTCTACTGATTGTATTATATTCTAAATCTTAGGCTAAGTCAAAGTTTAAGATATTTCAACAAGTGCCACTGTACTCATTTTTCTTTTCTTAAAGAAACATGGAATCTTTATTTTAAACATGATTTCTGTGTATCTGGAGCATGGAGTAATCCTTTTACAAATGGAACTGATTATTAGAAGAAACTATAACAACAAAACACTGGCATCTGTTGTGAATCTACAGAGGTTTAAGTTTCAAGTTCTGCCAAGAAGTTTGTTACAATGTCTTTCAGTTTTGCATCTGACTATTGGGAGATCTTTCTGTAAGTCCTAATGTTCCCCAAGAGAGCTTGGAGTTGGCTTAGAACATGAGACAGGAAAGCACACTCAAACTTTCTGTTCACGCTGGACTCTAGTTTATTAAAATAGTCCCTAATACCAGCACAGAGAGCAGCCACTTGTTTTTCAATACACATGAAACAATACTGCCCTTGCTTCAGCTATTCAGTCCGATACACAACTCAGGAGCTGTTGAGTAACAGCATCTAGGTCAGAAGCAAATTGGGCAAAAGCAGAAAACTCTTGATACTAAGCCAACTTCAGCTTCATGGTATCTGCCACCTGCTTCATGGCACTTGACCCCCAAAACTGACATAACTCCTGCACACTGATGTCTAGAGCATTGGGGTCTGGGTATACCTTCTCTGCCTGCTCACTTCCTGCTTTGATTGATTTGGTTTAAGAAAGACTCTCAGAGGTGGCCTGCCTTCTACAATGGTTGCTGAGGCTCTTCCCTTTCATCTGACCCCTCCAAGTACACATGAAACCTCAGGTCTCTCAAGAAGCATGGGGAAAGTCACCTAAGTGAAAGCCTCGTGTAGATCTGTAAACCTTACATGTTAGTTACTTTGAGTTTATGAAAACAGCTTGCCGACTCTGGGAAAGGAAACTGGAATACCTGATGCACCTTTCCCCTCAGATTTCTGACAGGGAGATGTTGTAACAAACCTGACGCCTTCTGGGGAGAGGTGCATGTGTTTCTTGAGCTCTCCAAGTGTGGTGGTGCTCCACGCCCTTCTCACAGTGCTCCAGCTCAACGTGCAGCCTCTCTCCAGAATAGCAGGTTCCTGGCTGCTGAGGCAGAGCGGGTTGCTGGGCAGAAGGAAACGGTGCGTTTCATGTGGTCATCATGGGCTGCAGTCCAGCAGAGTAATGCTGCACGTCTTTTGAGGCTCTGTTCTTCAGTATTTGCCCCTGAGCCAAATGGCAGCCCCAGGGAGAAGGCACTGCCCTCTGCTCTGTGGATGCTCTTGTCAGTCAAGGCCAAAGAGACTCAGTCTGGCCTCAAGGTTTCTGGTGAAAGGCACTTTTCAGGCGGGGGCATTTGTATTCTGTGAGAGCTCTGGTTGGATAGGAGATGACCTCCTTCGTGGTTTGAGCAAATTCTCACTCCAAACCCAGTCTAGGGGAATTTGGGGGTGGAGATGAGGGTGAGGAAAGGAGAAAATGGAAGCATGTGTATTCTTTCCCCACTCAGAAGTGATTGATGGATTTCACGAATGTGACACTTTCCTGGAATCCTCTCTTCTCTTTAATAAAGATTTAAATAACTTTGTGCTGGTGAGCTCAAAAATAAACAGCACACCCTTTCCCAGAAGGGTTGGGATTTTTTGCAACATAAATAAGAAGGAAAAAGGAAAAGAAAAGACTTTTTCGGGGGGGGAGGGGCTGTCTTTTGCAAAGTTAGTGCCAGTTACACTAGAAAGCTCTCTCTACGTTGTGCTGACATAATGGGGCTGAAAATGAGCCACACACTAGACACCCCCATATGTATAGATGGATGAGTTCCAATAGATCCATAATCAGGGTTTTTTTTCTCTGTTTTGGTAAAAAGAAAGTGCCTAAAACACAAAACTGAACAAATTATAAATGTGTCATTTATTCCTAAATGCACTTTCAGAAACAGACAGAAATGGATTCAAATTCCACTTAAGAAACTTGGCAGATTCGTGACTGGCTAATTCACATAATCTCTTTGAGGATCAGGTGAGAATTCCTTACCTATAAAATCAGACTAACAAGCCTGGCTCAGGTGGTAAAGCTTAGATGAGATGGCATGTAAAAGTACCCTAACTCAGAGAGACATGTTTTGGAGAGGCCAGAGAGAGCAGGGACTAAGTATGACAGCCATGGAAGTCTCTTGACTGTACCCTAAAAGCAATGCGAAATCAAAGAGGGCTTTAAACAAGATGATAACTAATGGCTGTGGTTGGAGAAGGCAATGCCAAGAATGGAGAGGGTCAAGAGCAAAGAAAGGGGAGCAGTTGGCTGTTGCAATGGTCACGTGATGTCACACATTTTCTGGGCTTTGATCCTAAGGACTTTCTTGGCTTTTGGTACTGCACCTGCCTCCAATTTCATGAAAGTACTTTAACTTTCAGGTTCCTACTGTCAGATCCACCACTGTTACTAAGTCCACTCTTTGGGTCAAAGGCAACTTCAGTTTGGTTTGTGAAATCAATCTTTATGAACTACATACATGTGTTAAGAACACCACTGGCTGTATGTCATTTCCATGCAGAGAAATCTTATGGATATTTATGGCAAGTTGGCTTTAAACACTCACTGGTAGTGTGCTCAAACACATGGAGGGCCAGCATTAACAGCATGCCTGCTCTGGGGGAAGGAGTGTTGGCAGTATATTTGTCACATATTTGCCATCTCTGGCCCAAAAGCACCTAGCTTCTAATTTCTACCCTGGCTTGATCCTGACTCTGCTTAAACTGTATTATCTTCAAACAGCTCCCACCACGCTGGTTACAGAAACAGACATCTGTAGTTGTTTCCTACCCAGTAAATATTGGAGAAGAGGCTTTCTTTTACTGTTGGAACTGTGATGCTAGTAGTATGTTAGCTCACAGGACCTCCAGTGAGCTGAGAGAAGAGCTGAGCAAACAAGGAGGTTGTACAGGAGTCAAGTCAGAGCCCTGCAACCAGCAAGGCTGAAGCTCTTATCCAGCACAGAGGCATGGATGTGTGCCCACGGGTGGGAAAATTAGTCATCCTAAAACTCAGCACAAGAGTAATCCCATACAGAGGGCTGAATCAGAGCAAAGTGACTGAGTTAACTGACAACCAAAATGGCCTACAGACATGTGTTTCTTGGCAGATTTTCAGAAAGAGCGGTGAAAGGGAACTCCAGGGACTTAACTTTCTGTCACATCAAATGGGTAGGTACTTAGAAGGGTGATATATAATTGTGGTCTGTGGCTGCTAGAAGTGGGTATGTCCTCACACACTGTACTTCTCATCCAGAGGGCTGGAAGTAAAGGGCTTTGCTACAGCATTGCCATGAAAATGGAAGACTTTTGGATTCCTAAGTCATCTTTTGGAAGAAAGCTGCTCAGGAGAGTCACCAAGTCCATATCAAATTCTAAGGAAGGACAAACTCTGCCACTGAGTGGCTGAACCCTACTTATTGCCAAACCTTATCCTATCTTCCCTGCTAAACCAACAAGTTATGTCAACTAAGTGCTAAAAATTTCTTGACTCCAGGATTTAGAAAGGATTTTTTAATACACTGTTCATTTAAAAATACCTATTAGGGCCCTCCCTGATGGTGCAAAGGGTTAAAGCCAGCACTAGGAAGCTAGCCACAATCGCTACAGCACGAGTGACCCACATGGTGCAGCAGACCTCTCCTGTCTCGCCCGCTGCTCCCCTCAGCAGTGTACTTTATCAATCTGCCTGTTCTGCTCCCCACTCTGTCTCTGGTGAATCCTCATCGCCTCTGCTCCTCTGGCCAATACCCCAGTTCTGTAAGCATAAATAAATAAATCTTTTAAAAAAATCTATTAATTGCAGCACAATTTCCATTTTATTAAAAATGCAAGGGTCAATTAGTTGAAGATCTTGACGAGAGGAAAACGTTCACACATTGCTTATATTATAAATTGCTGGAAGGTTTTTGGAAAGAACTTCAGAAATACTCATCAATTGCTTTAAAATAAGTGTTCTACTTGTAGGAATCTCTCTTAAGGAAGCTAAGAGAAATTTGTATAAAGAATAATGTACAAAACCAATTATGATCATCATGGAAAACTGACATTTCAACAATATCAGAATGGTAGGAAATTATGGTACCTGCATAAAGTAGAATAGTGTGTGCCAGCTACAATTTTTTTTAAGATATCTAAATTAGATAGGGAAGAGTTTATATTCCAATGCTAGTAAAATGTCAGTAGTAGAACTATATAAGCCATTTGTGTGTATGTATGTGTATATATTTAAAAAGCATAGAAGAAAGTGCACTAAATTGTTATTAGTGGTACCTTTCTTACAGTATATTTACATTTATAGGGAAAAAAAAGAAAATATATCCCCATTTAACTATTAAAAATGGGTTTTGTCGGCCCTCCCTGATGGCACAGCGGGTTAAAGCACAGCACTGAGAATCTAAAGCCGCTTCCGCATGAGTTCGATTCCCGCCTGCCCCGGAGGTGACCACATGGCGTGGCAGACCTCTCCTGACCCGCCCGCTGCTCCCCTCAGCAGTGTACTTCGTCGATCTGCCTGTTCTGCTCCCCACTCTGTCTCTGGTGAATCCTCTCACCCTCCGCATCTCTGGCCTGTATCCCAGTTCTGTATGAATAAATAAATAAATCTTTAAAAAAAAAATGGGTTTTGTCTTACTCTATATATCTATGTGCACACATATCTATCTCTATAGAAAGCATAGAGAATAGATGCTACCAATTTAAGTCTTAATAGTGGTTTTATCATACTGGTGGAATTATATAGAATTTCTATTTTCTTCTAGATACTATCCTATATTCATCCAATTTTAAAGAATGTTAACATACTGCTTCTCATCATCAAGGAGAGAATCACTGCAAGCTTTATTTTGAAATGCTGTGTCAAAACGTTTCCAGTGGGCTGAGGTTCCCATTGGTCTTCTCAAAAGTGAGGCTGCACTTCTTGAGATGTTTTCAGGGTGGTTTCATCTAGCCTCTGAAGCAGCCCTCATCTGACGGTCACTTAATGGCTCATCACGAAGGTCTCAGGGCTGCTCTCAAGGGCCTAAATGTATGCTAAGGCAGTTCAGGGTGACTGATTTCTATATGCTGGGGAGAATTTTGTAAATGGTGCTCACCCTCGTCAAACTTATGACCTTGGGTGTGGAAAGAAAGAAAGTGGGAGTGAAAAGAGCACTCATGGAAACACTGGGGTGAGGAGAAAACCTGGAGGAAAATGGAGAAAGACACAAGGAGCGAGAAGGTGGACCTGAAGGAAAAAATACATTTCACTTTTAGCACTGCAGAGAGATGTTAGTAGGGGATGTGAAATGGAATAGTTAGAATTACTGAATTATAAGCAGATGCTTGAGTTATGGAGAATGATTGAATAGAGAGACTGAGAATTTCTAGGAATTACTATAAAAATTCTGGTATCTAAAGGTATACATTCTGATGTAAGGAAACTCGAATAGAATTAACTAATAAAAATAATATTCCCTAGATGAACTTCTAAGCACCTGAATATACCAAAATGAAAAAAAAGGAGAAAATGCATATTGATATCACATCAGCATTGTATTGTTTTTATTACTGGTTTTAATGTTTCGCTGTGACTCCAAAGAGGTCATTGGGAATATTTGTTGAGAAAAAACTCATTACATTGAGTGAGTGTTGGTGTGGGCCTTTTTCGTAATTAACATACTTAATACAAAATGGTGAATTGGAGGTGGAGTGAGTGAAACAGAGTCAATTGCCTTATGTATGCCTCATTCATTCATTAATTCATTTACTCATTCATTCATTCATTCCATGTGTGTTAAATATCAACTGATACAAGGTACTGGAGACAGGTTAATAATGACAATTAATAATAAATAATAAATATTAGTATTTTGTTTTCAATGAGTTCAGAGTCTGGTGGGGAAGATAACCATGCAAACAAATCAATAGTTACAGTTTGGGAAGGGCTGTAATGATGAAATGTACAAAGGGGAGAGAGCACACCCTCCATAGGACAGCATATTCATGAGCCAGTGGGAGTTTCTGGGTCAAGGGTTTAGCAAGGGAATTCCAGGCTGTGGCAGGTGCATGCCATGCAAGGTCAGAGAGGTAAGAGGCAGGGCACGTTTGGGGGCTGCGGGGTGGGGGTGGGGGAGGGGTAGGGGGTGGGACCAAGACACATTTGGTTTGGCTGAAGTTTTGTATGGGGCGTCATGGCCTATGACTATGAAGCCAGACTGGGAAAGACCTACTGCCTGCATGAGCAGTTTTCAGACTTGTCTGAGCACTGATTTGGGAGTTTTGAAAGCACGGATGTCTGGGATACTAATTTAATTGGTCTGACTTGCAGCATGAGCATTCAGGCCTTAAAAGCTCCTGAGGTGATTCTAGGGAGCAGCCAGGGTTGAGAACTATTGCTAGAGAGACTGAGAATTTTCTGGAACTATTACAAAAGCTCTGATATCTTAAAGGTATACATTCTGATGCAAGGAACCCAGAAGAGGATTAAGTAATAAAAATAACAATAATAATTATGAGATGAGCATCTGAGTATATGAATGTGACCAAAACAAAGATAAAAAAGGGGGAAACGCATATGGCTATCACGTCAGTATTGCACTATTTTTATTACTGGTTTTAAAGTTCCCCTGTGACTCCAAAGATGCCAATGCGAATATTTGTTGAAAAACAAAAAAAAAAATTTAGAATAATTTAATCAATTAATGTTCTAAATTACTTTGGCATCAGTGTGGATGTTTGTTGAGAAAGAAAAAAAATTAGAATAATTTACTCAATTAATGTTCTAAATTACTTTGGAATCAACAAGACGGTCAGAAACTGGTGGCAGGTGGGCACACCAGAGATTGAGCACCAAGGTACAGGTAAGAGTGGATGAAGGTCTTTAGCGAGGCACTGAGGAAGGAGAGCAAAAACACCAGGGATGTACAATGGTAGGTTGGTGTGGAGATGGAGAAGGAACAAATACAGATATTCCTGTTTCTTGGTGAATGCAGGTACCTGCATTAAGATATGAAACCCAGTAGAGGAAATAGGATTCTCACATGCTTAAGGATGTTTGGGGTGCAGGAATGGGGGTAAGATCACTATGTCTCTTGTTGTGCTTGAGACACGTGTTTAAGTTTTCTATTTTTCAAAGTCTAACCATCACATTAAAGGTTTTTCCAGTTGTGTGGATAACAAGGATCAGATTCGTGAATATCCCTCCTGATCTTCTAGACATTTCCTGAAAATGCAGATACTGGACAGGAAAAAAAGCCTACAGCTGGGAGATCCAATGCAAGAGATTTAGGCTCTGCCAGTTACACTTCTCCACAGAAGATTTGAAAGATAGAAATGTGAATAAGCTAAAGATGAATTTCTGTAGCTTCTAGTCTTTCTGGTGAACATGCTCATACAGGTATTTGGATTTGGGGGATTTCTCTCTCATATAAACAGAGGTCATCACTTCTGTCCTCTTTCCCCACACCAAAAAAAAAAAAAAAAAGATTTCCCCCCTCCCCCAAATCTTACTCTAATGCTTTGCCCCGGGGTGAATAATTCTCCTAGGTCCCAAACTATGAGACAAACTGAAATATTGGTATTTATGAAGCCCCCTTTAATAAAGGTCTGTTGAGTTTTTTACTGGATTCTTCCCCTGCTTAATACATATTCCCATTAAGAGGAAAGTATGCTTAGAATAGATTTGTTTTGCCTATATACAATATATATGCTATAAATTCATATATATGATAGAATGGAGGGGTAAATGATAAATTTCATTTGATCACCTCTTCTGCTCATCACCAAATAATTTGTCCAACAATAACTTACTTCTGTAGTAAAGCCTGGTCAATCACAGCAGCGTGTGTGGGTGAGAAATAAAGCAGCCAAGCGCACTTCCTTTCTTAGGGCCAGAGCCGGGCAGCTTCACCAGCTCCCCCTGTCTATTTTTATCTCCCAACCCAACATTACTTTTTTTTTTTTAAGATTTATTTATTTGTGCATACAGAACTGGGGTACAGGACAGAGGCTCAGGGGGCAGTGAGAGGATTCGCCAGAGACAGAGTGGGGAGCAGAAGAGGCCGATGACAAAGTACAGTGCTGAGGGGAGCAGCGGGCAGGCCAGGAGAGGTCTGCCACGCCATGTGGGTCACCTTCATGGCAGGCGGGGATCAAACTCATGCGGAAGTGGCTTTTGCTTCTTAGTGCTGTGCTTTAACTTGCTGCGCCACCAGGGAGGGTCCCCAACATTACTTTTTTTAAGTAAAAATAATACCTGAGAGGTAAGAAGCATTTTATACCTTTCTGAACACTAATTTAGACTCCTTTTTATTTTCTTTTATAAATAATTACTGGATAACAGATTTAACACCTAGAGATTTACAGACATATGAAACTGAAAAAAAAAACACCATATTTCAATTTATATGATTTGGCTTTGTTGTAGAAAAAAGCATTAAGTAATCAGTGCATAAACTGTAATTAAAACAAAATAGTAGACTAAAATAATGCATGTAAATGGAGTGGAAGTCAACATTCAAAAGAGAAAACCACAATGTTAAATATTAGACAACTAAAGAGATTTTCATGTGTATTTTTTTAAATGGGTGATGGTAGGAATTAAGGTTTATGATAATTACATCCCACTGGACTCATTTAAAATAATTATATGTCAGCTTAATTTTTAAAATTAATATGTACAACATATCATAAATTGCATTCTTTGCAGCTATTTAAATAATAATGAAATATTTTAGATGCTAACTTAAAATGTACAAATAGGTCCGGTTTTCCAAAATTCTTTTAGAAGGTATGACAGTAAAAGTGTGAAGGTCATGCGGCTAGGGACATGTCAATGGGCTTTCTCAACCACTTCAACCTTTTCTTCCCTCCCCCTGTCCAGCTGCCACCACCTGGAGAGCTGAGCCTAGGTGGGAAGCGGGAATGCAAACTAATTTTAACATTAGCTGGAGAAAAATACCACTGAGAGCACCAGCCTGCTGCCAAGTCCAGTGCTCAGACACTTCTCAAGCCAAGACGGCAAGAGACACTTCAGGTCCTTGACTGTCTGCATTATTCTTACCTATGGTCCCCTCTGTCAGGCTAATCCAGACTTGACAAAAACGAGAAGTGTGGGCACGTCTCTCTGGGATGCGTCACACACATCCATGTCACTCCACCATTCACACATGGCTGACTTTAAGACCTTTCGCAACTTTCAGTTACATGCAGGAACATGCTAGCTTGTCTATTACCTGCTATTCGAGTGTTAAGGGTTTGAACAGTTGCCTATAATGGAGAAAGTGAAAAATGGCCCATCAACAAGTTTTTCTTCCCCTTCCTGGTTGTCGTGGTCCTCAGCATCCAAGTGCCGTGCTTTACTTGCAAGGCTACAACTGACTGTCAAACATGAGAAGATTTTAAAGCCCTACAGGTTTCACTCACTAAGGGGTATGGAGTGGTCTCCAGGTGGCGTCTGGCCTCAAGTTTCCATCTGTCCATGATTTGGAAACCCCACTGAGATCCTGCCGTCCTCAAGTCTTTGTTAGGGAGCCAAAGCCCTCCAGGCAGCTTCCCCAGATGTCGGCGCCCTGGCAACGCCCTGGTTTGAACACGATTTTAATAGCAACTAATTCCTTCAGCTGTGGCACTGCTGTAAATGGCTCATCATTTTACAGGCAAGTTTCAACAGTCGTGTAGCAAGATGAGAATATTTTCCCAAACAATAGCACTAAGGCAGAACACAGCCAAGGCACGTCAAGGGGACCCCTGTGAGCGGGTGGCAAATGGCAGGTATGGTGATTTCTCCACTTTCTGGGTGGACAACTTAGTTAAATCTTTAGTTGCTTCTCAAGGGAGTCACTGGCATCTGTGTGCAGACTAATTTCAGAGTATCTGTAATGCCCAAGAGGGAGCCAGTACTCAGGGGTAACAGCTGCCAGCAAGTGAGTGCAAATTGCTACAGGAGTTACTTCTCCCTTTCAGCCTAGCCACGGAGATAGTGAAAGCCACCATCCAGAAACACTGCTGGACACACACAGATCTGAAGCAGTGTTAGCCTTTACTTCTGAGGTGCTATTCCCCCACCCTCGCCATATTGCTACCACCCACCAGATGGGGTGCTGGAAATCCCACTGTCCCTTTGAACACTCTGGGGCACCATTCCTTCAGGATTCTGTTGTATAATGTGGTACAGGGAGGAGGATACTGTGTGCGGGAGGCTGGGATGTTTAGTCTTTAAATTGTCCAGCTCTAAAACACATGGTATTACTAAACAGTCTCATGTGCCTCATAGCCCATTATAAACTACCTCACCGATATATTTAAATACATTTTGTCTCCAGTTGGAGGTTCAGATTAGTCTACCTCTAACAATACAAAAGCACCCACCTGTGGAGTAGAATCGAGAGCCTAGATATAAACTCATACTTATGTGGACAGTTAGTTTATGACTAAGGAGCCAAGCGTATACAATGGAGAAAGTAAGGTCTCTTCAACAAATGATGTTGAAAAGCTGGACAGTCCTGTGCAAAAGAACTAAACTAGACAATCTCACACCACACACAAAAAATTAACTACAAAATCCATTAAAGGGGCCCTCCCTGGTGGTCCAATGAGTTAAAGCACAGCACTATGAAGCTATTGCAGCCACTGCAGCACTAGTTTGATCCCCAGCCAGGGAGGTGGCCCACATGACAGGGTAGACCTCTCCTGACCCACCCGCTGCTCCCCTCAGCAGTGTACTTCGTCAGTCAGCCTGTTCTGCTCCCCACTCTGTCTTTGGTGAATCTATTAAGGGGAAGGATATCCTAAAGGAACTCTGCAGTCTTATGGACTCCACCCCCTAACCCAGCTTTCTGGACCCTACCCCCTACTCCAGTGATTGGAAACTACAACTCCTAGCAGTACCAGGGAGAGAACCAACTGTGAGGACCCAAGGGCGGAGCTAGCAGGAATTCTGGGACATTTGGGGGACAAATAGGGCGCGACTGCATCTCTGGCTCTTTCGCTCGGGAGACGGCTCTCTGGACTGCGTGACTCGGTGTGTTCAGTCAGCCTAGCCCTAAGGTATTCCAGTTACTTTGTATCCCACTCTCTTTTCCTGGGTTGTTTCCTATTCCTTTCCCCTTCTGTAAATAAACCCGTTATTGACCCTTTTGTGTGTACCTGCAGTGTAACTGAATTGTGAGTACACGGATGAGGCCCCACAGATAGGCATCCCAGTACACTCTGGGCTACCCTGTAACAAATTCTCTCACCGCCCCTGAGCCTGTGGCCTATATCCCTGTTCTGTTTGCATAGATAAATAAATCTTTTTTTTTTTTAAAGCATTAAAGGCTTAGTTAGATGTGAGATTGGAAACCATAAAATACATAGAAAAAAACATAAGCTTCAATGATTACAATGGCAAGGGAAATAAAGCAAAAATAAGCAAATGAACTACATCAAAGCAAAAAGCCTCTGCACAGCAAAGGAAGTTGTCATTAAAATGAAAGAAACACTACTAAATGGGAGAAAATATTTCCACATCATACAATGAACAAAGGCTGATAACCAAAAATCTACAAAGAACTCATACAACTCACAAAAGGGCAACCCAACCAAAAAATTGGCAGAAGAGTTAAAGAGACACTTTTCCAAAGAAGGCATACAGCTTCTTTGGGAAAAAAATAAAAACACTCATTCCACGTCTTATCAGGGGAAAGCAAATCAAAACCACAATGAGATTAGCCCATCTCAAAAAGATGAGAAACAGTAAGTATCGGTGAGGAGAAAAAAGGATGCCCAGGCACTCAGGAAAACAGGATGGAGGTTTTTCAACATATTAAAAGTAGATCAATCATATGACCTAGGAATTTTACCCCTACATACCTATTTAGAGAATGCAAGAACATTAATTTAAAGGGCTATCTGCACTCCTATGTTCACTGCAGCATTTTTCATAATAGCTAAGGCTTGGAAACAAACTAAGTACCCCCAAACAGTTGAGTGAATTCAGAAGGTGTATATAAATACACAAAGGAATACTACCCAGCTATTTTAAAAAATATGAAATCTTGCCATTTGTGGCAATATGGATGGAAGCAGTGGGTTATGCTATGTGAAATAGAAGGAGAAAAGACAAATAGGGGATTCCTTCAGGAAGAATATAAAGAAACAAAAAGACAGAAAAAAAACTAAACCAAAATAAATCCCAGAAATCTCCATGCAGAATTGAGGCTATCAGAGGGGGAAATGGAAGGTGGGGCCCCAGTGGACTATGGTGGAGAATTATGGGTGCTTTAGTGTGGGTTATGGTGTGGTGACATACATTTGAGGAGGTGTGACTCTACACCACTAAGCCATCTACAGTGTTGTAAACCAAAATTACCTCAATAAAAACCATACATTAAAACACACACACACACACACACACACACACACACACACAGAAATGACAGGAAGAAATGGAATTCACAAAAGGTCATCTTTTCTTGTATGCATTTCTGGTGAGGTTTTGCTCCTTGAAAATGTCCTGGTGCTAAGGTAAAAAAGACTCTTGTTGGAAAAACACAGAGATGCAAAAGTCTACAAAAGCATAACATATGTAGTTAGAACGGTAGACTTATGTCCGAATTCAGGGAAAGCAGATGTATTATACTGCTTTCAAATAATATACTATATTTGCAATGGGAAGAATCAGGCAGACTGGGATCTATTCTATAGAAATCACTTTCAGAAAATTCAGTTATCTCTTGAGTCTCACCTCAAGGTGAAGGGAACGAAACTATTTTCTTGGCAGGCCAAAGTTGAGAACTCATGTTGATTGGCTTAAAGCACCTGTCTCTCTGATTTTTCCCATTATATTTGCTGCTGCAAATATAGTATATTATTTGAAAGCAGTATAATACATCTGCTTTCCCTGAATTCAGACATAAGCCTGCAATTCTAACCACATATATTATGATTTTGTAGACTTTTGCATCTCTGTGTTTTTCCAACAAGTCTTTTTTACCTTAGAATACATGGACAGATGGTGGCTCTGGGCTGCAACTTCTCTCAGTTGCTCTCATATAGAATTTTTCCAGTTCTGCTAGGTTTTCCTTGAATTCAATGGCCAGATCTTAGCCAGTACTCCAGGAGCCAATTTCCTTTTGCTTGGTGCAACAATAGTGCTTAACTTAATGCTTTTTTTTTTTTTTTTAAGATTTATTTATTTATAAACTGGGGTACAGGCCAGAGGTGCAGGGGCAGTGAGAGGCTTCACCCAAGACAGAGTGGGGAGTAGAACAGGCAGATCGACAAAGTACACTGCTGAGGGGAGCAGTGGGCAGGCCAGGAGAGGTCCGCTGTGCCATGTGGGTCACCTCTGGAGCAGGATCGAACTCATGCTGAAGTGCCTTTAGCTTCTTAGTGCTGTGTGCTTTAACCCACTGGACCACCAGTGAGGGCCCAAACTTACTGCTTTTTCACATTGACCACATTGACCACAAAATTCCAAAACATTTGAGCGGGAAAGATGTATAGAAATAATCTATCCCAATGGTACTCAAACTTAAATGTGCATCAGAATCACCAGGAGGGTTTGTGTGTTATCTACTGCTGTATAATAACTTATCTCAAAATTTAGCAATTTAAAACAACAAACATCAGTCATCTTACACAGCTTCTGAGAGTCAGAAACCAGAAGTTATCTTAGCAGAGGGGTTCTGGCTCAACATCTCTAATGAACCCAAAGAGTTTGTTGCAGTTGCATCACCTAAAGATCTGACTGGGCCTGGAAGATCTGTTTGCAGAAGGGATCACTCGTAAGATTGGACTTGGGGACTTTTTTCGTCCATGGGCCCTTCCATAAAACTGCCTAAAGTATCCTGAAAACATCCATCTGGGAGTTTGGATAACACAGCTGATTAGAACAACACAGTTTTCTGGTCCAAGATTTTTCTAAATAGCTAATCAGATGACTAGCTAATGCTATTCATCTCAGCCACACTTTTAGAAGTGATCTATCACTTACTGATCTAGCTGATCTATCCCTTATTTTGATTTTATAGCCGATGATAGCAAGTCTCACAAAAATCGAGAAAAATGGGAAGCAGGAAAATATATCACTATTTGCTGAATGCCTACTGTGTATCAGGCACTAGACCGGAAACTTTTAATGTACTGAAACTGCACTAGATGTTACTAAGGCTATCACACAGGGCCAGGGAATCACCCTGTAGATTGTACCACTGAATTTATAATTCATAGGCTAAACATTAACCTGGGTTTTACTTGAAAACATACAGAGCCAACATTCATGTGTTTTCTAAGTCTTGTTGCATGTCTAAGAAGCACTGTTTCCATGAAAGAGCCCCAGAAGATGGCAACAATGCCAAATGCCAACAGGAAGTAGCTACACCCTATTCAAGGGCTGAACTTGTTTGCTTAAGTAAACATTCCACCATACCTTGGGCAAGTCACTAAAAAACCCTGTGCCTTTGATTCTTCATTTGTAAAATGGAAATGATACAACTGCTTCCTTGCCCACTTCATAAAGTCATTGTGAGAGCTAAATGAAAAAAAAGATGGAAAATCCTTTCAAACTACTAAGTCTCTGCTATGGGAGATCCTATTGCTGTCCCTACATTGGTCCACCAGTATCTGCTTATTTCTGTTCTTTGGTTCTTCTCTCCTATTTTTAAGAATAGGTACTGGACTTTCTTGAGGCCTACATTATCGTACAGTATGGATGACTTTGGAAGCAGAATTTCCCAGTGTTGGCATTTGGTAACATTTTACAACATCCAGAAAAGTGCAGTGGTCGCTAGGAGGCAGCATGGGTTAACTAAGAGCCAACTCTTATGGGTAGGATTATCAGACATGTAGATTAAAATGATGCCATAAATGTAGTATGCTTTGAATTACACAAACTATTTTGACTCACATTAACTGAAGGGAGCACTCAACCACTTGGTTGAAAATTATACTCAGGAAAATAGTGCCCAGTGGCATGTTTTAAGGTTTTATCACTGATCTGTCCTATGCCTTTGTTAAAGGTTAATAAAAAACACAAACATTATTAAAAAAAACAATGGTTAAAATATATATAAAGGACTAAATTACTAAAAAATGTTAACAACCTACTTATATTTAGAGATAAAGTAAGCTGGGAGGATAAAGACTATGTTGTAACATAGAATAAAGTCTTAAAAGGAACATTAACCATTAACATCACCTCTTTTGCTTCCCACCCCACTCCCTTACTGGTTTATTTCAGGAACACCTTCGTAATATAACACTTGAACATGAATCCTGCTCTCACAATTTGTTTCTGAGGAACCTAAGATATTTGATAAAAAATGAACTGACCTAATCAATCCTGACCTAATCAATCCTAATCAATCTAAATAGCATGGAGACAAATGTCTAGGTGCAATAACAACCCTATTTACAGCTATCTGTGCTCTAACACAAAATGATACCCAAACACATTATGTGCTAGGGTAGGGTGAAGGATACCCCAGGACCCCCAAAACTGCCAACTCTATATAGGCTCTGCTCCCCATCTCATCAAGACAAAACATACTCTAGTGTGTAAGATCTTTAGTGGAAAGGAACTTTAATGCATTAGTGTACAATAAAGAGAAGATAAGAAAAAAACAAATTAAGCATCCAGAGTTACCCATTCCCTTGTGGGTAAATACCCAGCCATACAGGGTTGGCCAAAGCAGGGCTACTGAGGCCTGAAAGTCTGCCTTAAGTCTAAGGCACCCCCTGGGGGAACCCCATAGGAAAGGGGCAGAAGGGACCAGATAAGTCTGAAAAGAGAAGAGCAAAATCAAAATCAAGATTCAGGCTGCCACTGTTAACCTCCCCACGGGTCTCTCACCCACGTCTGTTTTAACTGTCTTTTCCCATGTTCCCCAAGGCCCTGGTACAAGTCCCAGGCTGAGATCCAAGCAGAACCTCTTCACATGTCTCTCTACTCTGCCTCCTCCAGGTCTCCTTCTTGCTCTCCATCCTTTTTTCTTCCTTCCTCCAGTCTCCTAACTAGTTTATATTTACTGCTCAGCTCCACCCTTCCTTGGGTGGGGCAGGGAACCTGAAACTCCCCTTTTCTTGGGGACCACCCTGTTATAATTATAGCTGCCTTTCAACAATCTGTATGATGCACAGTCCTGACTGTCTACATTTACAGTTCATTGTTTAAAACCTAAAGAAACTGAGCTACTAGACAATGCTGGTGGATTGGACCATGGAGAAGAAGAGCTAAAGCAAAATGGACTCAGAAAATGGCAAGACAGACATGACCCCCAAGAGGAGCTAATTAGTAGTCTGTATCCCAATCCTGTGACAAGCACAGAATCCAGCAGTAAAGAGAATATTTATTCAGAGTCCATTAGAAATAGCATCAAATTTAATTTTAACTTAAAGCATGAAACCAGCTTTTAATTAGTTGCTTTTATCCTATTCTATCATAAAACTTGGCCACCCATATAATGTAGGACTAGGAGAATCTTGGGGGAACAGATTCTTGAGGGACACAGAGGTATCTAGCCCTCAACACCAAAAAAAAGTCGAACTTCACGTTAGTGGGGTAGAAATTTCCAATGGGCTTCAATGTTCTGGTGACGGATGGATACAGGGAGAAGAAAATAGGCAGAGAAATATCTGTCATGATTAATATGTGCCAAGTGCCCTGCTAGATACTTTGCATACATTATCTCTGATCTTTACAGAAACTGTATGAAGAAAATATTATTACCCTCACTTTTCAAATTTGGAGAATGAGGCTCAGTGAGGTTAAATTAAGTGCCCTAGGTCACTGGTTAGGGAGTAATTCACACACATCAAACAATAGCTAATTGAACAATACCTTCTGTGGTCTGTGCCAGGGGAGTGGTGCAAATGATAACTGCCACAGGGGTGTAAACAGAAAAGGCAGAGGTGCCAAAACAGCTTTGTACTAAAACTAAATGAAAAAAAAAAAAAAAAAACAATCATTCCCATGTGTTGCCCCTTCGTGTCAGCATTATTGCTCCTAAAGTTCTTTCCCAGACATATATTCTAGAATCTTTCCTTGATTATTCATAGAAACTCAACTGCCCTGGGGTAGGAGAATAGGGTGTATATTGTTTCAGTTTGTTTATTCATGTTACCTTAGTTAATCCTCTCCACACCAATGAGGAAGGCATTGCTCTTTTTATTTCAGAATGGGACTAAGGAAAGTCAGAGAATTTAAACTTTCCCCAAAATTCACAACCTATAAGTAATCTTGTCCTCTGATCCTGAATTGATATGATTATTTTTTACCCTGTTCCTCACTCTCTGGCACATTTTTACAAGTGTCATGGCATTTATTTACATGTGGCTGGTTGGGTGTTTGGTCTTTGTAACTGCTTGTCTGCTAATTGAGGGATCTGTTCCACATTCTGGACTTGTAAGTGATCAATGCAAGTCTCCTACTCAGGCTCCAGGACAGTGGCCTGGGTAATCATTTGGGTCCTTGATCACGAAAACTTACTCTGCTGAGTCTGTTTTGAATTTAGGGTATCCAGGTAGTTTGAGTCCGGGATTCACAACCCAAATGCCCAAAAATGATGACTGGATTAAAAAGATGTGGAATATTACTCAGCAACTAAAAAAGCAACTCATGCCTTTTGAGCAACATGGATGGAGCTGGAAGGGATCATGCTTAGTGAGATAAGCCAGAAAGAAAAAGAAAAATACTGGACAGTTTCATTCATAGCAGCAGTGTAAGGGACCAGGAGGAAAAAAGCAACTGGAATAAAGAAAAAATGAAAAACAATGACATTTTATGGGGGTAGAAAGGGGAATGGGATCAAAACTGGGGTGGGGTGGTAAGAATGCATAAGACTATAGGTGATTGGTGGTGGAAAGTCCACAGGGATTACAACCGAGATGAAAAAATGCACAAAATGAAAAATGATGTAAATAAATAAATAAATAAATAAATAAATAAATAAAAAGATTCAAGGATTCATTTCATTTCTCTTTATGTATCTTTTAATTCTCTTTTCCCTTTTGATAAGGGAGACAGACTCTGACGACTCTCATTTAGGTTTCTGACCCCTCATTTAATAATGCAGAGTTCAATACCAGCTCACTCCCTTTCGCCATTTGCCCAAAAGGATCATGGGTACTGCCCAAGTGTAGTATGCTAGGGTCACATGGCAGAAGACCCAGGATAATCAGGACACCATGGTCACATCAATGTAACCAGAAGAGGGTCCTCTGGATTTTTCTTTATGTTATGTTACCATATATGCTAGAATAGAAGGTTTCCCCCCCTCCCTCCTTTATGTAGGGGCCAAAGGCATATGTCTTTCATTTATTTCCTTGAGATGTTAATTAGATAATAATTTTCCTTAGCATAATCGCAGCTTGATTCCACATTCTCACAACTGAATGTTTTCCTTTTCTTTTGAGAAGAGGTGACTTACCATAGAGAAATATTAAATCATTTAGTGTGGTTTTCTTGATTAAAGGAATTGCAAATGGCTACTTGAAAAACTCAAGAAAGGCTCATTCTTGGATTACTCTCAGATAAAACTTATGTCTATAATCCATCTAACAGAGCAACTGGCTATTCTTCAAAAGTTCAAACACAGTAAAACAAGGGGAATGAAAATAATCATGCCATTAAACCTCAATTAGCAAAACATCTCAGGAAATGGCCTGTCCAATTATCAGGGTAAGAAGAAGGACCTCTCTTACTAGTTTCCATGTAGTGTAATTTTGGCAGCTTCAAGAAAGACCCACATATCCAAAGAAATTCTACTCTTTTGGCTTACAAATTGCTTTGAATTTCTTTAGGAAGGTGTGTTGGTTAACTTTATGTGTGTTGACGAGACCATGGGGTGGGGGTGGCCAGACATTTGGTCAAGCATTGTTGTGGACACTTCTGTGAGGACATTTTTGGAGGAGAGTATTTTTTCATTTGGTAGACTGAGGGAATGAGACTGCCCTCCCTAGAGTTGGTGGGTCTCATCCCAACCAATTAAGAGCCCAAATCTAGCAGAAACGGTGCCCCTCTCCCAAGACAGAGAAAATTCCTCCTATCTTCAAGCTGGGACATGTCCTTCCCCCTGCCTCCCCCCCACCCCCATCTTCCATTCTACTTGAAAAATCAGTTCTGAATGGATCTTGAGGCTGCTGGTCTTTGAACTAGGACTTATACTTTTTGTTCTCCTCAGTCTCTAGCGTGAGGATTCACTTTGCAGGTCTTGGAACTTGTCAACTTCCATGAATGCATCAACTAATTCCTTATCATCCATCCATTCATCCACTCATTCACTCACCCACCCACCCATCCATCCGTCCATTTTGTTTTTCTAGAGAATCCTAACAAAAAGGGGACAAAGTATCACCATGTACCCCAGAGGTAAAGCATGATTTTTACACATACCAGTACACTCAGGAGTGAGAAACTAATATATTTGTTCTAATATATCTAATATATCTGAACATTTGTTGAAAAGGAAGGCTAGAGACCTAAAAAGCAGAGAAAACACTGTGAAGGAGAAATTATCAACTTTATAGGATCATAAAATGTCCCCAGTTTTTTCAGCAGAACCTTAGAACAGGTAGTAGGGGTAAAAGCACAGACTAGGAAAACTGTTAAGAGATGGACACAGCTCCCCAGTGATAATGCACCTTGGAAGCTTTACCCTATTACTAGTGATGCAGGCTTTTCAACAGTATCAGTGATAGGTTTTAGGGTTCCAACCAGGCAGGCTTGGATGCAGGTACATTTCTCTGGCTTGCTTGTTTTCTGTCTCTTGGGCAGGACTGTAGTCTGCTCATGTGAGTACCCACATCCTCTTTGCCTAAGTGTCTGAATATTTATTTCAGATTTCAGTCGTTACCATGGGGGCAGCAGGATCACAAGGAACCAAGCCTCAGAATCTGATATCACGAGGACAAAAAATGAAGCAAGGAGCCATGTTCAGACTGTCTGAGGCAAAAGGGGAGGAGCAAGGATGCACCTGGAGTGAACTATGAAGAGTGAGACTACATTTCCTAAGGAGCCCATTTCTTTCAGGTGATGACGTAACTTCCAGAGTAGGGAAAAGGGCTTACTCATCTCACGTGAGTTCTAGAAACAGGACTCTGGACTATGTCACCACAGCCCAGTACTCTTTCTACTTCATCATTATAGTTCTTGAAAGAAAACTGAAAACTACACCAGCAGGCTAGGAGACCTGCCATTGTCATTGTCAGGTGGGTTAGGATCCAGGCCAGAGCAGCACTGGGGAGCAGGGTGAGAGTAGAAGCCATGTAGACTGTGCCCATTTCTATACCTCTCCCTGTTGTCAATCCATCAAAGCTAACAAGGTGCAGGTGAGCTGGCCCAGGAACGTGGAAAGGAAAGGCACCAGGTAAGCCAACACCCAGGTTTCAGATCTGTCCCCAACATACCCCATCAGTCATTTCCCCTTGGTGAGCCTCAGTTTCCCCATCTGTAACATATATTTGTCTGGCAAGATCATCTTTAGTTTTGTTAATATTTGGTCATTCTAAAGGTTAAAAAAATGTTTCCCTGTTTGAAGCAGACAGAAAGAGTAGCAATGTGTCCCAGAGGCAGCGCCTGTCTGTGCTGCAGTCTCCGAGGTGTAGATGTTCTAGAATTAAAGGTTACACAAAGTACAGATTTCTGCGTAAATGAAATGGGGAGTTGGAGGAAGGCCCCTCAGGCTAATTTGTCTTCGCTTTGTGAATGTTTCCAGTAGAAGCTTTGAGGCGGCTCGCCTCCTCTCTCAGCGATGTGCCGAGAGAACTGGGCCTGAGAGATAAATGCAGGCCTAGCTTTTGCTCTTGGGGAGCAGCCTGTCCTGGACGCAGGGCTGCTGACTCTGGCAGAAGTGACAGGAGAGAGCAGGTGCTTCTGAGTGAGGACCCAGTTTATTCATAAAGGTAGTGGCATCACTGACAGACCCCCACTGAGGCTGGGAGCCGACTTTCCTCTCAATAGGTCCTATGCTTTTCAAACTAGGCAGTATGTGTGTGTACTTTAAATTTCTACTGAAGTTACACTACTGATGATTTATGTCATCTAGGTTTCAGAAGTACGCAGGTCTAAACACCTGTATACACCACATTCTGATCCCTACCCAAGTACGGTTTCTATCCATCACCATTCGATGGCCCCCTACTCTGCATCCCCTGTGTGTTCTAATTTTTTTTTTCAAGAAAAGATATCGGGGGTCCTGATATTGTTACCTTGGTAACTACAAATTCCTTTAAACTGGAGAAAAAACACATGGGCGGAGGGGGGTAGGGAAAGTAGTTATCACAGGGCTCTTGCTCAGCCCGGCCCATCCTCCTCTACCGTCTCCCCACTCAAGTCTCTCACACGTCCCTGGCACCTAACTCCCGTCCACCTCCAGGTGGGTGTGGTGTGACCTCCTCCAGGAAGTCTGTCTTGACCCATGAAGGTGGGTTGGTGCCTGGATCAGACTGATGATCTGCTCAGATCCCTTTATGTCTCTCTAGTGATACTCGGCCCCCCTCCCGGCTCTCTGCTTCCCCCAGTTCCGCTGGGATGCCTCTCCTCCCTGCAGTCTATGTCTTCCCGAGTCTGCCGTGGCCTTTGGCGCCTGCACATGTGGAGCGTGTCTGGGGGTTTGGCGGGAGGTACACAGGGTCCTCAGCCGGTGTTACATAGGGCGGGGGGCCCTGGGAGCCCAGTTTCCTCCCCTCCTGTTGGGGTATACTCTGAGATCTGGCTTAGACCCCAGAGTTGCCCTGAGGGGACAGTAAGAAGCTGCGGCTTCTTGGCAGCAGGCCTGGTGCCCATCATCACAATCGTGTTGGGCTTCTTCCCCCACTCTCTTAGGGGTTTCTCCTGCGAGCACCACTTGGAATGTCAGTTGTGTCTCCGGCTATCAAGCTCCAAGTGCACCCCTTCTAGCTGCTGCTTATTATTGTACAGGAGGCCCTCAAATAATCATTTCATTATAAAGTTGATGACAAAAATGAAAGATCTACTATCTGCCAGGACCGCCGCCTGTGGTGTGGGTTTGCATGTTTTCCCCACTTCTGCACGGGCTTTCTCCAGGAACCTCCACCTCCTCCCACACCCCAGAGGCATGCTGACAGGTACCCTGGCGTGTCCAAATTGTCCCAGTGTGAGTGTGTGTGGGTGTGCGGTCACCCTGCAGGGGAAGGGCACTGTGTCCAGGGCTGGGTCCGGCCTACAGCCTCAAGATGCCATAGCTCAGCTACCACAAGACAGAGCTGGGAAATAAATGAATGGGTGTAGTTACTCAATACTAGAGACATTTGGGCCTTTCTTTATAAGTTTGGTGATGTTTTTGTGACCAGAACTATGCTGTAGGGACTTAACTTTTACTTTTCTCAATCAGTCTATGGTAAAATTGGCTTCATATGTGGTTTTGCTTGAAGTTACACTTTCCAAGTGCCTGCTGAGAACACTGAGGACTTATATACTGATCTCAGTGGGCTGCAGTTCCTTATCCACTCACTGCTTGCCCCCAACCACAGGACTGGGAGCTGACTGAAGGCAGGGATTGCCTCTGTCCATGGCTCCTTCTCAGGACCAACTCAGGACTCGTGGGACTCAATGAAAGCATATGAATGAACCCCAGTTCTCAGAATCAATCCCAATGGAAGGCTGAGCCTAGCAAAATACACAGGTGCCCCTAGGACTCCCCCAGATATGAACTATGTGCTTTCCTGAAAGGGAAAGTCTGAGTGTGAGTGGACGCCAGCAGATTGGCCTAGGGCATGAACCACCAGGTTTTCCTCATGTTACATAGCATTGTCTTCATCAATTGCCTGGCCTAGGCAACCAATCCCATTTCCCAACAGAGCCCCCTCGTAAAAATGTGCATGTATGTTTACACCTGTCTTCCCTTTGGATTCCCCTGCAGTCCTACACTCAAACACTCAAGAGTCCACCATGGGTCCACATTAGCTCGTAGCCCCTAGCTCACTACTGACCTGCTCCAGCATGCCACCGGGAGCCCAGAATCTGCCACATTGCTATCTGCTGTCTCCAGATGTCCCCAGTTACCACACAGTTCCCAGCAGCTGCCCTTTCCACAGCTTTGGACTCTAATCACAATACACCATGCCTCATGCCCACGCCTCATGCCCACGCCAGCACAGCCTGGAATGTGGTTGTGACAGAGAAGCCCAGTGGTTACCACCACAGGATCTCTGGCATGTCTAGGCAGGCTTGGGCAGGTCGCCAGGGGTTTTGTTGACAGAAAGGACAGTCCATGGCTTCCCAGAAGAAACCATGTTGAAGGCGTGGAACTGTCACTGGGCCCCACTGGAGGCCAGAAGAAATCGGAGGATCCTTAAACTCTTAGTCATTTGTGGCTCGGGAAGATGGGTTGGTCAGGGGCTGAGTTTAACCTGGAGATGATACCAAGGTCCATTTATCCCATTTAGTTGGGGGCAGACAATGAAAAAAAAAATAAGTCAAATAAGGAAAAAAAAAAAAGGAGTCTGAGAAGTGGAGGCAGGAGGGGAGAAGAGGAGAGGACTGTTTCATTGTAGAGAAAAGAGGCCTAAGTCTTGTGGGATGAAAAAGGAACGTATTGAAAATGAACCTTGTGAACTTCTGTTCTTTTTCCTTGTTAATGTGGCAAATATCATCCTTTTATCAAACATTCATCGTCAAGCTATGAGCACTTGGGGACTCGGCTGTGCAGGAAATGAGGGTGACCTTGACTGAGCAGTCAAACAGAGGGCAGAGGGGATGTTAATGATCTCCAGCCAGGAGGCCAGGGACTCATTGGACACTGACTCACTGCAGATGTGGGCACAGAGAGTGACAGAGGGAACTGCAGAGATGAAAAGGCTCCCTGCAAGATGATCCCGCGGGAGGTCTGGGCAAAAAAGTCTCGTCTCAAGTTTTCTCTGTCTCCGTCTCTACCACACTGCCCATCCCAGAGCCTCATCGTTCACACCTGCACTGTTGTCAGAGACCCCAAACAAATCTCTTTGCCTTCCTCCTCCCTGCTTTATTTCAACAAATATGTATTGAGTATCTTCTTTGCCCCAGGAAACAGCACTGAATACAACATAAATATCTCTGCCCTGGTGGAGTTTACATTTTAGATGGAGGACACAGACACAGGTATAGCAGGTCAGAGAGTGATAAACCACAAAGATAAAGGACACAGGGGATTCTGGCGATAATGGGTCGGAGAGAGGGGTGCATTGCTAGACAGAGGTCAGGGAGAGCCTACATTTGAAGTTTTTTGTGTTTGTTTGTTTGTTTGTTTTTTAAAGATTTATTTATTTATTCAAATAGAACTGGGGCACAGGCCAGAGATGCGGAGGGTGAGAGGATTCACCAGAGACAGAGTGGGGAGTAGAACAGGCAGATCAACGAAGTACACTGCTGAGGGGAGCAGTGGGCAGGTCACCATGTGGGACACCTTCAGGGCAGGTGGGGATCAAACTCATGCGGAAGTGACTTAAGCTTCTCAGTGCTGTGCCCTAACCTGCTGTGCCACCAGGGAGGGCCATATTTGAAGTTTTTAATAAGCTTGTTCTCTATGCCAAGCTCTATTTCAGCAGCTCAGCATGCAAGAGGTATAAACTTCAAATGAAAGGATGTGATTCTGTCCTTGTCAAGCTTACAGCTTACTCCTTTCTGTACCCTACACTCTTCTCCATATGGCTATGTTCTTACAACACAGGGACCGTCACATTCACAAAATAAAAACAGAGTGCCTTACCTGAGCTCAGCACAGTGTGTGGTGTTCAAAATATAACTGGTGAGAAAAACAAAAGACCCAGACCATGGCATTCAGTGAGGAAGTCCGCTGTTAACCAACCAAAAGCTCATAAGCTTAAATGTCATTTTAAGTGATGGTAGGTACAGTGGAGGAAGCACACAAGGGCCGCTAAATACATCTGATAGTGCTGGGGTTGAGCTGAGGCTTGCCTGAGGATGTCAAGGTGAGTCGTTAGCTTGGGCCTGTCCTGAGGCTAGAGTGGGGCCATGAAGGTGGGCCTGCATTCCCTGTGGTGCCCCATGGAAGCTCCTATGCCAGAGAGAGGTGTGACACATCAGAGTTGGTTTAGAGCCCAGGATAAAGGCAAAGCTGAAGACAGAGGAGGGGGCACCTAGACGGACTCTGCAGGGCTCCCCCCACTAGCTCAGGCCATGGTACCGTAGGATGATCACTGGATCTTCAGCAGAACAGTTTGAAATGACAAGTACTTGTGGGTCACCTGATCAGATATTACTTTGAAAATTTCATTCTAGCTTCAGGGTGAAAGATTTCCAAGTGGAGATATCACTTAGAAAGTCATTGCAAGAATTCAGGCAAGAGTTGGATGGGGGCTTAGATTCAGGAAGGGCCATTGAGACTTCCTACAAGCTCTCCAACTCCCCTGAGTAGCATGTAATCCTATCGAAGAGACAGTAAGATTTAGAGCTTAGGGTAAGCAAACAGGCCAAGTATCTAGTTCACAGTAACACTCAATAGATGGGATTTCCTTCCCTCCTGACATGAGGCCAGCAGCTGACAGTGGAGGTTTCTAGGTCCATGAGGCTCTACTTTCTGTGGTAACTTTTGTTTTATTCACAGAAAGAACCCTGTGCTTATGCAAGGAAATGGAGACAGGAAGCAGCTTAAGGCACATTTGCAGAGAAGTTCATTTCTAAAATATTTTTAAGGTGTAAAAAGAGAAGACATACCAACAAACTATATAGATCATGGATGTGTTTCATACCCACAGACACCTCCCCACCCCCTTCCCCACACCAGAATAAGTTTCCATAGGTTAAAAAACACCACTGATCTCTGTTCACCATGGGGAGGGGTAATACCCCTGGGGGAGGAGGTTGTTGACTCCTGGGAGTGTTATATCTGAGACCTCCTTGGAAAACCTTCCTGTCTCTGAAAGAAATTGAATAATGAAAGTTGCATAGGACTGTGATCGGATAACTCAGATAAAGGCCTCTTGTGTTTATCCCAGTGTGTGCAATATCAGGTGACATGCTCTTCCAATGCAAATAAAGAGTGGCCACCCTCCAACTCAGCAGAGAGGGAGGGAAACCTTCCCTCTATTTCATGTGGTCAGCAGAAACAAAGGTTTTGCCCCTGGTTAGTTTACAGAATGCTCAGTTAAGAGAGACCCACACATTTGCATTAATCCAATGCTGTTATTGTAAGCACAGTCAGAAATGCTTCTGGCTAAAACGAAAATGTAACTTCATTACTTTCCCCTCTCAAAGAAACAACCAACAAAGGAAAGCTCACCATGAAGCGTTGAAAGCAAATCATTCTTTCCTGAAGACAGATTTGGGCAAGAACATTTTGCAAAGCTTACTATGATGTAAATGATCCCTGCCTTAAAGCCTGTAACCAAGAAACTTACACTTCCTTAGTACACAAATAATGACCACATTAATCCCAGCTGCTGGGCTGTCAGTGAATAGGTCCCCTCAAAGTGTGCTTTAGTTATTTTACAGTTTAGTTATTTTACCATGAGGTACCCCAATCTAATCTCTCAGCTTCAGAAATCTTGCTGGAGGACCCACACCCCCTCTCCTGGTTGGCTCCACTGATCCTGAAGTGCCCCCGGCCACCTGCTCCTGCCTGCCTGAGGATGTCAAGGACCATACCCACAATGGGTTTCCACAGAGTGACTAGGAAACTTGCAGAGTTCCGAGCAAAGGGGCCTTTAGTGAGATTGTGTTGCTGCTGTGTTAAAAACAAACTATAAGAGGCAGAGCAGCAACAGGCAGACCTAATTAATAGGCTACCAATATACAGGCAGAGAGAGGGGCTTGAGCAGGGGTGGTGGCTAATGGTCAGATTCGCATAAATTATAAAGACTGAGCCAGTAGGTTTGCTGAGTTGGAATGCAAGAGAAAGAGAGGAGTCCAGGCCAACTGCTAGGTCTTCGGTGGAAAACCAACACAGACATTGTTGCTGTCCACAGCACCCTATCCACGTGCTTGCCCCAGAGCCCTCCTTGTCTCCTACCTCTTAGTAAGCCCAGTACTGAGAAAGATGGAGGTTGTTTTGTTCACCTGACCCCACTGCAGGTTATATTTACTTTTAGAAAATGGACTACAGCTACTTGTCAGGCCAAAAGAGAAAACTTTACAATTTTTATTTGAAAGTAGCAATTTTGTAGACAAAATTTCTGGACATAACCTACTAACTTCAAAAATAAATTGTTGAGGAAAAATCTTTACGAAGCATTAGTAAATATTCAATAACTTTCCTTGATAGTGAAATCACGAGGAAAACTTTATTGTTCAAGAGCATTAAAAAGGAGAAACACAAAATTAAAAGCTAATGACCCAGCCAAGACTGTCCTCAGAGGAAAATTTATGGTCTGCAATACTCTTACAATTAGAGGAGAAAAAGTAAGGGAAATAAGGCTTTGTCTTGAAATAACAAAAAAGCAAGTGGAAGTAGGAAGAGATTTTTTTTTTCTTAAATAAAAGCTAAAATTATTTCAATGATTTAGTTTAAATTTAATTTTTTGGTTATTAAAGTGTAGTGCAATACAGTAGTTATTTAAAAGCTCATATAAACCTAAAACCTGGTTTCTTAAAATAGCTAAACCTTTAAAGAACCTGAATAAGTAAAAGAGAAGACAAAAAGGAGAGATTCAACCTTGTGGCAATGAACTCAAGAATTTATAGGGGAAAAAGTAACCTAATGGCTGAGTACACACACATGCACATATATATTTTAAAAGAGGTCCCAGAACCAGGTATGTCCAAAGATCAGTAAGAAACCATTGTTTTCCATTCCCCTCTCTTATAAGCAAGCCACACCATTGGTTCTCCAGTGAATAACAGTTAACCAGTCTTAAAATCTGAATTCTATTTGTTGGATTTTATTTTAAAAAGCAACCAATACACTGAGCAAACTCCACTAAAATTATACTATAATTTATGAATACTATAAATATCTTGATATGTTAAATATGGTAGATGACAAAATTAGGAAGGATATAAGGGGAGAAGAAGAAGGTGCATTTAATGGAGAGCTAGTATTTAAATATGTATAAATTGAATGAATGGAGATAGAGGATTTTAAGTAAACTACTTAATGATAACCATCAGGAGAACTCCAAGATGACTGCTTACAATGAAGAGGGAATGGGAAAAGGAAGTGGAATAAGTGTGCTATTTTTACCGGATTTCATACTTAAATATCAACAGATACTAAGGTGGGTAAATCATGAATTAAAGACTTACGAACAGTTTAAAGCAGTCTATTGTGGGAAAAAGAACTGGGTGTAAGAGATAGGTTATTTTAATTTTCATTTTTTAAGTCAACTCTTATAGAAACATTCATAAAAGTAGGTGAGGCAACAACTAATATAATGGGGTACTCTTTGGGGGAGGGGAAGGAAGAAAGCAAAGCAACTGGCTGTATTATAATGGTCAAAGAGGGAATTTCATGGGAAAACATCTAGTGAGTAGTTTTCAGTGGTTTCTGGTGGGCTGTGCACTGTAAGTCATCATTCACCACTCCTACACAGGATCAGAGATCTGTAGGGCTAGTGAACTGGGCACCAAGTGGGCTCAAGGTGAACACAGGCAGCACATGTGGATTCCAGAACTTGGCCAGCAGTCTGCAATGTAAAGATGACCCCAGCAGTTTCTATCTCAAGGAGTTCCTGATCTTTAAGAGGAGTCAGATAGGAAAACAAATTCTTGTTTGGGGCAATATGCAGGTGAAAACCAACTGCTAGGTAATCATGGAAAGAGAATCGGGGAGGTCACTATGGAGCAGGAAACCTCTGAGTTACATGTTGAAGGTTGAGTAGGAGCTTGCCAAGAAACAAGGGGCTTTATGACAGAGGAAGTGGTAACAGGCCTGATGACACTTGTTCCTGAAATAGTGGGTGAGTGGTGTGGCTCTCTCACAGTGTCAGTGGTGTGTCCTCTTCCTCTCTCAGGGTAGGCAGAGGACAGAGAGTAAAGCTAGAATGACTAGTTGAGGCAGATCATTGTAGGTTCCTGGACATTAATAAAGAGCTTAGGCATTAGCCTGTGGGTGATGAAACTTCAGTGAAGGGCTGGGAGTGAGAAAATGGCATGATCAGATTTGTATTTTAGGAAGATCAGTCTGACTGATGGCTGGAAAGTCAGTTGGGATTGTGAAAGCTACAGAATGAACCAAGTCTGTGACTAGAAATGCAGAGAGGTCTAGGGCAGCTGGACTGGACACTGACTACTGGAGTTGAGGATCAAGCATGGTGTCTTCAGGTGCAACAAAAGGCCCCTTAATGGCTTAACTTGCTCACTGTCTTGTAAAGCAACACCTGAGTCAGAGTTGGGGTCCGATGGATTCCTGTGACTGCCTCTAATTTGCTTTAAAATTTATCATTTATTCATTGAATGGGGCTGAGAAGAGAGAAAATCTACTTTCAATAAAAACATAATACAAGTTAAGTAATTTTATGAGAGAAAATACAAACAATATGAAAAAGGCACTTGTTTTTTTTTTTCAATACAAAGCATTTGATAGCAATTATATATGTTCGACATGTATTCTATATTAAGCAAACATTTTAATTTATTTGAATTTTTTATTTCACTGATTTTTTTTCTCATTCATATTTGGAGAGCATCAAGTTACTCATCAGCAATTGAGCTAATTTACAAACAAGTTCTTACCCATCCTCCTGCCCCTGGGATTTGAATAAGTGCTTTTGAAAATTCCTCTTTATTGTTGACTAGCTGGATGACACAGCATGTTACTTAACTGCCTCAATTTCACTTTTCTAATCTGGAAGGCAGCAATATTATTACCTTCCTCTCAGGGTTGCTGTGAGGATTAACTATTTTTATGGTGTGAAAATTCTGAGAATATAATAACAGCACAATAAATGCTGGTTGTCTTGCCTTCCATATAATGTGTTAAAAGGCCATGGTTAACTGGTTCTAGCCAGGGAGACAATATCCCTCACCCCCCTAAGCTCTGGAAATTCATAAGAAAGGAAAAAAAATCATCAAGAGTTAGTCAGGCTGCATATATAAGAAGTGTACCATTTGCTAAGTTGATACACATATACACCTGTGAAACCACTGCTCCACTAGAGATAGTGACTGTAACCATCATCTCCAAAGCCTTCCTGTGCCCCATAATAATTGCTTCCTCCTGCCCTAATCTGCCCCCTTTCCCCTACTATACCCCTGTTCCCAGGTAATCACTAATAAGCTTTCTGTAACTATCCTAGCTGTGCTGCTCTTGAGTTTTAAGAGTTCTTTATGTATTCTGGAAACAAGTCCTTCATCAGCTAAATAATTTGAGAGTGTTTTCTCCCCATCTGTGGTTTCATTTTAGTTTTGCTGATGTTTTCTCATGATCTCATGGTTAATGGGAGTTGAGGGTGTCATAGAACGATGGTGTTCTCATGGCATTATATTGGGGTATGACCTGTCGACATAATTTCTGGTGTTGAATATGACCTTATTTACTTGATTAAGGTTGGGTTTGTCTGTTTTCTCCACTATAAAATTACTTTTTACCTGCTTTCTATATTCTTGGGAAGTCAGTAAATTTAGCTTCTCAAGGCTGAGAGACATTAAGTTCCTCTCCCAGAAGGAGAAATAGTTACGTATACTATTTAGATTTTTCTGTGAGGAAATTCATCCCTCTCTATTATTTATTTATTCATTCACATATTTATATCAGTGTGGATTATGGGTGTTTATTTTATTTCCTAGGTTTTAAGTTAATATTATTATTTCTTTAGTTGCTCAAATTATTTGAGCTTTGTTCCTTGGGAACTTTCTCAAGTTGGAGTTATGTTTTTTTGATATGCTCTCGACTTCTTTTTTCTTTTTAACCTTCATTTCTTTATTTCCTCACATTACAAGATGCTCCAAGCTCATTTTGTATTTGTATTTTATCCCTTCCATAGAATTAGTTGCTTTTCCCATGAGATCTTCATTATAGTAGAGGATGGTATTTAAAAACCAGAACATGGGATGTGTTCCTTGTTAGTGGTGTTATTGCTTCAAGACATGGGAGATATTTTAAAAATTTTTCCTTGGAAATTTATATGCATTCCTGAGTGAGATTGAGAAATTTATCATCATTCCAGAGAGTTCTATTAAAAGTGTAATCATGAGCAATCGACATCATCACCTGTGAGCTTGTCAGAAATACAGCTATTGAGCCTCATCCTAGACTTACTAAATCAGAAAAAAGGGGTTGCATTCAAGATTCTGTGTTTAAATAGTACCAAGAGTAATTTTTTTCGCATTACAGTTTGAAAACAACTGCTGTAAGAAGAAGAAATCTACATTCACCATTATTGTATTCTGCACTTATTCTTAACTTTCCAATGATGACAACACATCAGAGGAAGAATACTACACAGGTCAGGCAGAAGAAGCACAAACAAGAACAAAAGAAACATTTCTCAACATCATACTAGCAAACCAAATCTGGCAACATATAAAAACGACTACACATCGAGAGTAACTGAGATAACTGAGAGTTATCCCAGAAATACAAGGTTAGTTTGACATCTGAAAATCAACTAATATAATATCAATACAATAAAGGACAAAAAACAGATGGCTATCTCAACAGAGGCAGAAAAAAAACATTTAACAGTCAGTATCTCTCTGTAATAAAAGCACTTAAGTTAGAAAGAGAAACTTAAGTTAGAAAGAAATTAGAGAGAGAGAGAGAAAGAGAAGAAAACTTCTTGTTCACCTAGTAAAAGGTGTCTACTGAGATTCATGACAAACATCACACTTAATGATAAAAGACTGAATGTCTTCTTTTTAACTTACAGACTTATTGTAAAGATTCAATGAGTGATAATGTGTATAAAGTACCAACAGAACTAGGTACATACTGAGTAAGTTATAATCAAAGAAATATTTATTGTAGTTTTTTTTTAAAGATTTATTTATTTATTCATACAGAACTGGGGTATAGGCCAGAGATGCAGAGGGTGAGAGGATTCACCAGGAACACAGTGGGGAGCCGAACAGGCAGATCGACGAAGTACAGTGCTGAGGGGAGCAGCTGGTGGGTCAGGAGAGGTCTGCATCACCAGGTGGATCTCCTCTGGGGCAGGCGGGGATCGAACTCATGCGGAAGTGGCTTAAGTTTCTTAGTGCTGTGCTTTAACCCACTGCGCCACCAGGGAGGGCCCTATTGTAGTTTTTTAGTAAGCCTTTAATTTAGTATAATTTCTGACATATTAAAGGCAAAATATTGCATGCCGATTTTGAGAATATAAGCTGTTATTATTATTATTTCTATGGAGTCTTATTACCTCGGAGTAAGGGAGATGGTAACACAGAAGTTTGTATATGTGAAAGGAACCCCACAGGGACATGGAAAGGTCTCTGAGCACTAGAATTCTATTTGGAATTTTGATAACAAATTAATGCTAATCACTGGCCAAATGCTTTGAATATGTGACGGTCAGTTTATCCTAGGATTCTGCGTGCTGGCACTACTGAGCTGGAAAGAATGGGCGACTGCAACAACAGAAATCCTGTAACCAGGAGAAATTGCCTTTGTGCAGTAAGGTGGCAGTCACCCCCACAGCCAGCCATAGGTCTGAACCCTCCCAGCCTAACCCCAATCTTGAGCTTCGCATCTTGTTTCACCACACACCTGCCAGCACCTGCCTTTGTGTCTCCTGGATCCCCTCTGCAAGGACCTGCCCTCCACACGGCTGGTCTCAGAGCAAGGCGCCAGCACCATCTGTAGGACAGGCCTATTTAATATATTTCTTAATAATCAGAGGCCAGGTTTTGTTAAGTGCATGCCAAGCTGATACCCAGAGCTTAGTGAAGGGTATAAACATACTCATAAATTATCCAGTACTCACGGGCAATTTTGATATTCCTATCAGGAGCCTCTTTATGCTCAGATGAGCGTGTGGTATTTTGCTAAGGTAAGCATTCCGAGGGAATTGTTATTTGAAACTAGGGTGCATGAATGACTGAGGCAGCAACTGATGGCTTCCAGGAGTGGTTCAGCAGGGAATGTGAATTTACATTTGGTGGTGGGGGACTCAGGAACTATTTAAAAAGTAAGAGCGACACATTGGATTATTTCCTAAGTCAGAAGTGGCTCTGTGTGACAGTGATGGGGTTCAAACGGAATAAAAATTTTTGCCTTTCTCCTGGGAGGCAGAGCTGCCTCTGGGCAGCACTGTTGTTATTGATGGGCTAGTCACAATTATTGAGGACGTAAAATCCACAATGAAATTATTGGGGGAGAGGTGGCAGAAAAGGGGTTCTTTAATTTCTGATCTGTTTCCTCTTACTGTATTCTCCTTACAGCTAGACCTACTGCTCTTTCCAACTACAAGACAAACCTGTCCTAAATTCTGAGCCAACCTCAACAGGCAAAGGCAGGGCCTTTCAGTCATTTATCTTTTTATCCTTTCATTTACTCAGCACAGACACAGGGTGACAGAACAATTGTCCAAGGCATTGTCTAAAGGATAAGAGAAAATGGAATATGTGGCCCCTCCCTTGAAGTAGTTCACTTCCTAGGGCTAAAAATGGACACATAAATAACCTTAATCTTCAATTTGTCCTTCTAGGCCATGCCCTGCCCCATCGTCTTTGTCTGGCTCTAGCTTGCTCAATAAAGTCTGCCCAATACTCTCCCCATTCCAGCTTTATGCTGCTAAGAGGAGGTCAGAAGAGGAAGGAGTGAGTGGCAAGGTGGTCAATAGCAGAAGCAGGACGGGAATAGCACATCTGACAGGACAAGGAGGAAGAGAGCACTGTAGTAGAAATGCCCACAGCTCTAGGTCTACTGTCTAAAACTTAAACCTTTAGATTTATCATAAAAATAGCATTTTATATGATCAGGGATCAGGGCCCGAAGTCAAACCAACTGAATTTAAACTAGTACTTCTCTTATAGCTAGATAAAGGCCCGGTACCTATGAAACCCCACCCTATCCATCCTACTATCCCACCTTATAACATACACACACACACATCAGAACAATTTAGTGATTATATTAAATGTTCTCAGGGCAGAGCTGGCAGTGCTGACAAGTTGGGGTCCCCTAATCCCAGAAGGACTCTGTTTCTCCCTCTGGGGGCTCTCTCTGACCTTCTAGCTCATGCATGGGATCAACCAGATTTCCCTTTCCCTTCTCTAGGAGAACAGTCTGGCTAGCTGACTTGGTACTTCTTTTACATGAGATTCAGTTGCTCAAACAAAAGTGACAGGCTGGTTTGGGTGCTCTCACTCCTGTACCACAAAGGGTAAGTTCATGGCTCTGGCTACCAGCATCTACACTGTTGGCCCTCAGGCCAGGGCACACCTGCGCACTGACCCATCCATGTTCTCATGACAGTGGAGGCTTCAGGCTAAGAACCAAAGGGGACAGGGATGCACTCACCCCTCCCTAGGCTACATGTGACCATGCAGTCCTCTGGGGTAGTCATGTCTATCCTCTCTGGGGACTTTCAAGAAAAGTCAGCAAGATCTTTGGAACTTTTGATCAATGCTGTCCTCCTCTGTCTGGAACCAATGTGGTGACAGCTGCTCCTCTGGGCGGGCCTTGAGCCTGTGTGAGATCACGCAGACGGCTCTGGATTGGAGGGTCTGCTCTTCATATCCTGCCGGGCCCCTCACCTATCTCAGGAAAGACAATCTGGGTTTATGATTCTGCTGTAGCTCTAGTTCATACATTTGGGCCAGAGGGTTCTCAAAGGGAGAGAGATTAAAATGACTTTAAGGAACAAGGGGTGGATTGAGAAAGAATGGATTGGGTAAGAAAACAATTAAGGAATAAATGTGTTTTCTTTGGAGAAGAGAAGGCAAATGAGTGGCTTAAATTTTGCCTTCAAGTATAGGAAATGATTTTATGTAAGGGATGTGGTTAAATTATTCTTTATTTCTGAAAAGGTGAACAAAAGCAAATGAAATTAAATTAAAGCTAGAGAAATTTCAGAATGATAAAGGGTAAACGGAGAAAGCCTCCCCTCCTGTAGGACGTTAAAAGGGAATTAGACAATACTTATGCAACTGTATTCTCTTGAGAATTGTCAAGCGTGTTTTTGAGGGGCAGGAGGGAATGCAGGTGTGGTGTCAGCTGTTTTTATTCAGCTCTCCAGCATCAGCAGAAACGTAAAGTGTTGAGCTGGTAGCCCCGGAAAGGTAACAAGTATTAACCCCAGGAGTGAAAGGAATTAGGATTTCCCTGGGCAGCTGACTAGCCCCAGACCTACTGAACCTTGAGTCACTTCTTTCCTGACTGTAAAAAGGGATCACAAACTTATGCTCTTTTAGCTAAGGAAAAGTACCCGAGGTTTATGTACAAAAATAAATTCCTTGGAGTAGCCCACATCAGCCAAATTTCTACATGCCTATCTTGTTTGTACTGAGCTATTCTACAGAATCCTGCACATGAAAAGAGTGGGTAAATGTGTTCCAGATACAATATGAAGGGATGGCTAAGGGATTGTTGGTGACCAACAGAATCCAGCACAGTTTTTAAGGAACAGAAACAGTATTGCTGGATGCACTAATGTTCCAGCTGTTTTCCGGCACACACTGTTCCTTTACCCATGGAATCTTCCTTGCTAAAGGGAACTTCCTTACCCTGCCCCTTCCTATTCTGGATGAGTCCTGTTCATTTTTTTTTTAAAAAAGATTTATTTATTTGTGCATACAGAAGTGGGGTATAGGCCAGAGGCTCAGGGGTGGTGAGAGGCTTCGCCAGAGACAGAGTAGGGAGCAGAACAGCCAGATGGATGAAGTACACTGCTGAGGGGAGCAGCGGGCGGGTCAGGAGAGGTCTGCCACGCCATGTGGGTCACCTCTGGGGCAGGTGGGATTGAACTCATGCGGAAGTAGCTTTAACTTCTTGGTGCTGTGCTTTAATCCGCTGCGCCACCAGGGAGGGCCGAGTCCTGTTCATTTTTTATGCCAGGTTAAATGTTAAGGCCACTGTGAATTGTTACCCACTGCCTCAAGCTGAGTCAACCTGAGTCCTGTTTATGAAGGTGGACTCTGCTGAAGTTGCTCAACTTCTTTTTATTATTATTATTTTTTAATATTAATTTATTTATTCGTACAGAACTGGGGCACAGGCCAGAGATGTGGAGGGTGAGAGGATTCACCAGAGACAGAGTGGGGAGCAGAACAAGCAGATCGACGAAGTACACTGCTGAGAGGAGCAGCGGGCGGGTCAGGAGAGGTCTGCCATGCCATGTGGCTCTCCCGGGGCAGGTGGGGATCGAACTCGTGTGGAAGTGGCTTAAGCTTCTTTGTGCAGTGCTTTAACCCGCTGCGCCACCAGGGAGGGCCCTGCTCAACTTCTTTGTTGGCACCACCATCCCCTTTCTGACTGAGCTCACTGGGGACGGAGTTATGTTTCAGCCTGTCAGTTGGTCAATGAGTAAACTAATGTCTCCTGGGCCCTGTGCACTGTGTGCAGCATTGTGTGCACACCCACAAAGGAGGTGGGCAGGGTTACTCCCCTCTAGGCACTGTGGTCTGGGTGGGATGTAACAGCCTAAGAGAGGAAATGATCACACTGCAATCTGACGTGCACGCCTCATCCCACCCATGAAGAGAGTGGTAAATGTGCTCCAAGTGCCAGGAGAGGCACATAAAAATGTTGGTAGCCAGATAGAAACTGGTACATTTAAAGATAGAAAGATCAGTATTGCTGGAAAATAATACTGACAAATGGGAACAGTGAGGCGCTTCAGAGAGGCTAAACGGCCTAAGAGCAAGAAGGAGGGAGTTTTAAGGTTTTTAAGCAGGAAACTGAAGATTCTGGTTGCACGTTGAAGAAAGATAGGCAGAAGATACTATTACAGGCAGGGACAGAAACTAGGAAGGATACTTGAGAAATGGCGGTGGCCTGCTCCAAGGTGGTAGTGACAGGCATGAACACAAGTGGGTTGTTGCAGAGGTGCCTTTAAGGTGAAACAGATAGAGTTGAGTGGTTTCCTGGGTTAGGCTATTGATGGAGGATGGAGAGTGATGGAGGAAGGGCTTGACCACCTTAAGTTCCTTTTTGGACTGCTGAGGGGAGGTGCTGGTTCCTAGGGCTGCCAAAACAAGTCACATGGACTCTGGTTTAGAACAACAGACACTGTCTCACAGTTCTGGTGGCCAGGATTTTGTTCAAGGCTTTGACAGCAACATGTGCCCCTGAAGTTGTTGGAGAGGACCTGTTCAGGCCTCTCTCCTGCTTCCTGCAGCCCCAGCTGCTCCTCTGCTTGTAGACATCTATCTGCTACCTGAGTCCATACCTGGGTCCAAGTTTCCTCTTTCTATAAGGACAGCAGTCACATAGGATTAGGGACTCACCCTCTGCCATATGACCTCATTTTAACTACTTACATCTGTAACCACCCTATTTCTTTATTTTTAAATGCAACTTTACTGATTTACCATTCACATCCAAATTCACATAATTTGGGAGTAAATCTTCACACCTTGACATGTGCATTTGCTTCACTCATCCACTACAGATTATCACCTATTATTATCACATTTGCCCCTTTATCCTCTCCCACCTCTCCACTCACCAGCCACACTAGCAACCACCATATTTTTCACCATATTTTTAAGAGCTATTTTTGTTTGCTTTGCCAATTGTTTTTTTTCTGGTTATTTATATTCTACAAATGAGGAAAACCATCTGGTAATTTTCTTTCACTTATTTCACTTAGCATAATGATCTCAAACTCCACCCACACAGTCTTAAAGAGCACAATTTCATCTTTTTTTTTACATCATTTTGTACATTTTTTTTTCCATCTCAATTGTAATCCCTGCAATTTCATCTTTTTAAATAGCTTTTATAAACACTGGATATATATGCCAAGTATGTATCACTCCATTGAGTATATATACCACAATTTCTTTCTCATGTTACATGAGAAAGAAAGTTCTTTCTCATGAGGCATTTAAGATGGCCCCATGTGGTGACTACTGTGAATGATGCTACTATGAACACAGGAGTGTATTGTCTCACATTAGTGTTTCCATACTCTTCATCACTTATTGTAAGAGCAATTCAAATCAGAACTTGAATGAGCTATCACCTCACACCTGTGAGGTAATATCAAAAGACTGGAATCAAGTGGTGGTGAGGGTATGGAGAAAAAGGAATTCTAGTCCCCTACTGGTGGGTTTGTAAGCTAGTGCAGCCTCTTTGGAAAATGGTATGAAAAAAAAAAAATGGAAATAGCACAAGACCCAGCATTATGACTGAGATATTTATCCAAAGCATATGCCACCACCTTATTTATAAATCAGGTGACATTCTGAGGTAACAGGGATTAGAACTTCAATATTTGACATTGAGGGGCTCTATTCAACACACAGGGGGGTAGGGGAGTCATATTTGTAAGACAAAGGACTCATGTTATGATGACAGAGATGAAGCCTTGAGACTGGAGCATGTTGTATTTGGTAGCCCTGTGGAAAACCCAGGAGTTGTTTTGTAGAAAGTAATTTGACATGTGGGGTTGATGCTTAGAGGAGACATAGGGGACAGGCTGGGAACAGACTTCATACTTCAGCATTAGCGTGGTACACATTTGGGGACCATCTCACACTTGGGGAAAATGACTGACTCGTCTTTGCAACCCCACACCTATCTTAGCCTCTGCCATCGCTCTAAAGGTTGAATAAGTAAGTGCCTGATGAAATAAAAAAAGTTTTCAACTCTTCAAAGATTTAGTTCATGATAAGAAGGCTTTGCACAAAGAAATGGCTCCATTCCTCTGGCTCTGTGACATAAGGGTGTGTCCTATGTAGAGTGCAAACAAGCACCCATAGGTCTCACCTTACATTCTCCTCTAATTAAATTTGTCAAAAGCGTCCCATCCAGCCCCCCTTAGGGAAAGCCGAGGGCAGAGGTGCTCAGCCCCTGACTTGAGAGCCCATGAGAGAAGAAAGGCAGGAGAGCCCTGCTGTGCTTTGCAGCAACATTCCCCTTTCACTTAAAAAGCCTCACCTTTGCCACCAGCTCCGCCTTCACAATAAATTACTAGTTTCCCAATAGACCCTTCTCTACCACCTTCTTTCCCTCCAGACCCTGAGACTAAAGTTAATTTGATCTTGGAGGAGTCTTTGTCTGGCAGTTCTCCCATCTGGCTGTGCTGGAGCACAAGAGAGTTGCAGGGGGCTGTGGGGTGGTATGTTCCTCTGCAGGGTGCTTGACCCAGCCTTCTTTGTGCCTGTTGCCTGGTGACATCCAGAGGCCCTATCTTGGAAGTGCATGCTGGCCTGTGATTGGTCTGATGAGGCATTTGTTGACAATAGACACTTTCCTGGCTCTGGACTCTGAAAGAGAGGTTGGGAGCTTGAATTTCAGGCTACAGGGCTTATCCAAATTCATTTGCTTAACTCTTTGTGTCCCCTGCCAGGAGGCCCAGCTGGAGCTGCTGGGCTGCCTGTGTCCACCCCAGCTCTACGGCACCACCTGCTTCAGAGTGGCCTGGCCAGGGAAGGGGCATCTTTCCTGCTCTGCCTTTCTGCAGCGTAGTTTTCATCTCCCTTCACCTTTCCTAACTTTCCTTGTAAGACAGATTCAATCATAAGAAGCCATCGGGCTGAGCTAGGAAAGGCGGTCTATATTAGCCAGAGAAAGGTTGGCTTTGTCAGTGTTCTATCCCGAGGAACCTAAAAAACCCAAATCATTTCCTAGAGCACCCAGGAATCTGTCAGTGTGACTGATTCCTTCCTGGGATGCAGCTGGAGTGAGGCAGGAGAAATGAGCTTGGAAGGAGACCTGGCTTACTATGGGGGAGATGAAGACGGTGGAAAGTCATACAGAAAAGGGATTCTGGATGCCTCCGAGGAGGACACTGTGGGGTCAAGGGGTGAACATGTGATCTCCAAGGTGTGGCACCCTGTATGGAGGTTAGTTGTCTAGTTGGGTGAGCACTGGCACTCAGGCAACTCCTTGGGGCCTCCCACTTTCTAGATCTTCTGCCTTGGCTGCCCTTTAACGAGTGAGTTAACCGGAGGTCAGGTTGTAACAATCTTTGAAACAAACATTTTAAGAATGTGTTAGTGGCTGAGGGCTGCTGTAACCCAGTCGCACTAGATGAATGTCTCAAACAACCCAATTTATTGTCTCACATTTCTGGAGGCTTCCAATCTGAGATCAAGATATCAGCAAAGTTGGTTCCTTTTAAGGATTCTGAGGGAGAAGCTGCTACACGCCTGGTCCTGGCTCCTGCCGGCTCGCTGGCAATCTTGGGTGTTCCTTGAGAGCTGTTACCACCTCAGTATCTCTTTAGTTTCACTTGATGTTCCTTTATGTAGAAGTCTGTGTCCAAATTTCTCCTTTTTATGAGGACCTGAATCCAACTGGATTAGGGGCCACTCCAGTATGACCTAATTTTAACTTTAATACATATTTAAGAACCCTATTTTTGAATAAGGTCACATTCTAAGGCTCTAGGGTGAGGACTTCAAAATATGGACTTAGGGGAACCTAACCAAAACAGCAAGCTTTTGAATATTTGGTGAAAGTGATCTCTAGAAACCAATGAGAGCCTAGCAAATCACTGGTGTCAGTGCAGCCATGCTTTCTATGGGACATGGTTAAGGACAAGTAGCAAGATTTACCTGGAGATATAGGTAAAAGGCAGAAACATGGATCACCTTCAGAACTACACACAAGGGGAGTAGATGTACCTGCATATCGTAAGAACTTCTCATTTGTTCAGTCTCTAAAATTCATGAGTGAAATATTTTGGCAAGGAAATTAACCCTCAAGTGGCCTAAACTTTTGGTCTGCGGACAGAAGCTAAACTAGTTACTAAGATGACAATCATATATCCAGGGAGGCTGTTCTCAAAATCATTTATACCATAATCTCTAAAACTTGGAAAACAATCTCCTCTCACTTCCTTCATCATATTTCCTCCTAATTTCCAAACCTCATTTGCACTTCTTCCCACAGAGTCTGTCTGAGCTACAGTGAACCTCTGTTTTCGCCAGGAATAACAGAGCAAAGCAGTGTGGGTGGCAGGGCCTTAACGCCCAAGCTTGGGTCTCCATTTCCCGCCATTGTTTCCTTCGTCAGGTTCCCAAACACTCCTCTGTGCTGTCCTGGGGGGAGTTTTTCCAGATAAAAAAGGCCTGGTTGGCTGCCAGTGATTCAGGCAGGTTCACAGCCCCAAACCTACTTTATCTTTCGTGCTTATCTCTTATCATCAGCTGCCAGAAGACAGACAATGGGGCGAAGAGGCATTTTGGCTGAGCCAGGTGTCAGGGAGCTGAGAGCATTTTATAGGCCTCTGAACAAGCAGATGAGGCGGCATCTCCAGGTCCCCCTAGTTGCCATTTGAGTTCTTTCCCTGTAAAGCGGCAGGGATTCAGTGCAGTCCTCCGACAATGCAGTGTTTCCCTGGGGCCTGCAACAGCAGAAATGGATCTGTTTATGTCAATTCATCCCCCTTCAGACACACTGTCTTTGGAAGCCCAGAATGGCAAAGATAAATTAGAGTGGCCAAGAAAGAAGGGACACCAAGGGTTTTCAGAAAGTTGGTATTTTGTTCTGTTCTGTTCTGTTTTTCCTCTAACATTTTCATTTAACTTTAAAAGTCATCATGATGGTAAAACTAGTGAAATCTGAATAAACTCTGAGTTGTACTGATGTCAGTTTCCTGGTTTTGATGCCATACTTCAGCTAGGACAGTTTTTGGCAACTTCTTGTGAACCTATAATCATTTTACAATAAAAAGTTATTTAAAAAGTAATTTTGATAGTTCCTCCAAAACCAGTCAATGAAAATGAAAAGGGTAGTAGCTGAGAGCACAGGATTCAGGTCAGATAGAACTGGATTCAAATACAGGTTTCACACCTACCAGCTCTATGACCTTGGGCAAATTACTTAATCCCTCTAGCTTGATTTCCTTATCTAGAAGAGGATCTTAGCACTTCCTGGCTAGGGTGAGGGCATTGGTAGGTAACTCATGGAAAGCACATAACTGGGTAAATGGTAAGCATTTCATAAATGCCCCTCTAAAACCATAATCTCTTGAATAAAGGAGCCATATTGGTATTTTTAGCAGTAGGCCACAAGCTCAGAAAGTCAAGAATGTAACTGAAAGACTTGTTTTAGTGGGTCCTCACTTGGATGTGATTCAAATATGAGTCAAATGCGTCTACAAAAATTGTTTGAATTCTGTCCGTATTGTCCCCCTACGAGCTATCCAGAGTTCCATGTTTCCACTATAAATAGAGTTGGTTTGCAGCCTACTAGACAGGTGCTTCGGGGTAGGAAGCAATAGAGGATGAAATGCGTCAGGTCATCTCACTCGAATTTCTGGGTGAGATAATTAAGGGAGAGAAATAAATGTCTGTGAAATACCCCAGGTGCCTGCACTTCGGGAAGTAGAAGGCCACCTTGTCTGAGGAGCAGCTCAACCACCCAGCAACACCTCCTGGAGGTTTAAGAAGAGGTCTGAAGCCAGCTCTGGATAGTCCCTTTCAAATCCCCACCCCTACCCCCAAGCCCTGTACTCCAGACATCCTGGTTACTCATCATTTCTCAACACCATCTGGGTTTCTCCAACCAGGTTGTCCACCTGGAAAGTCCCTCTCTCCACCTACACCTTCAGTATCATTGCCTCTGTCAGCTCCATCAATCCATTTTTCAAGACTTCTGTTAAATGCTTATCTGCCTTAGAGACTTCTCTGCACCACCATTCAAAGCTTACCTCTCCTCTCTGGACTCTTCCGAATTCCCAGTTGGTCTCTTTCTCCCAGCCTTCACCATATTCATTCAACAAATATCTACTGTGTTCTACACACCAAGCTCTAAGAGTGCTCAGGAACTCTGTGCTCAGTTCCTGAGCATGTATGAATGTATGTGTGTTGGGGTGAGGATGGAGAAATGAGAAAAACCAAATAGTTACTCAAAGTATACTCTGTTACATTAATAGAGGAATGAGGGATTAAATAATTATGATGTATGCTTTAAAAGAGACTCTAATTTAGGAGAGAAAACCAGGTCCTTCTGTGGAAAGAACAGTAAGTCTGAGACTTGATAAATTAGTTAGCCTTGTCAGGTACCTAAGTGAACTGTGGGAGTAGGGGTGAAAAGACTCACAGACCACAAGCCAGTGAAGGATGGGATGTCTGAGGAGCTGAAAAGAGACTAGTGAGGAAAGAGAGAACACAATCAGAGGAAAGGATCCAAGCATGGGCTATCATGAGGTCACAGTCAGCACTTTGAAATGTTTCCCAAGTATAGTAGGAGCCACTGAAGACTTTTAAATAAATAAGTAAAGGAGGCTGACATGTAATTTTGAATAGTTCTTTGGTTACTATCTAAAAACAGAAACAAGCCTAACGTGGAGCTACAGAGAGGAGACTGTAACATCTCCATGTGAGGGTTGGTGGTGACAGTGGGCTGGGGAGAAGAGGAGGCAGCCTAGATCTTTTCTGAAGAACTGGCATTTTATTGGCTGTGGAGAGGGTGGGAGAGGGAGCTTCTGAAGATTACTCCCAGATTAGTGGCTTGGACCTCTGAGTGCATGGTGATACCACCCAGTGAGAAGAGTCACGCTGGAAGAATGATAGGTCTGGTGGAAACGTCTGAGGTACAATTTTAGACATAAACATGTAAGTAGAGATGTCAAGGGGGCAGTTAGGTAGGAGGGAAGAAGTCAGGTCTGGCATATATTTGCAAAGGCATCAACATACAAATGTAAGTCATATGTGTGAATTGCCTTGTACCAAATGTAGGGTGAGAAGAGAAGGGAGGGGAAAGGAGAGGAAGAGAAGAAGGAAAAGGAGGGGAAGAAGGAGGAGAAAGAAGGAAAGAACATACAGGACTGAGTTTCTGGGAACCTAACGTTCTATTTTGTATTGAAATAATTTCCACCCCATTGATCTTGAATTTGTATCCTGGTTTTGCTCTTTCAGGATTGGGAAGTAAAATTGGTATTAAAGAACTTCGCTGAGTTCTGAAGTAACATTGTGAGAGAAAAATATAAATTCATTCAACAACACTGACTAAGAATCCACATGCGGCAGGTACCGTGCTAGAAAATAAGGGAAAATATGAGTAAAACTCATCTATGCCCTGAGGGATCTCACAGATTAGTGAGAGGCACAGACATAACAAGAAGCCAGCACCAGAGACACCTCTATTGGTAACAAGAGTGCTCTCTAGGCACGAGGCACATGCCTAGACATTCCCACTCACTAGTTCACATAATACTGAAATCATCAGTCAGGTGGGTAATATTACCCTTATTTTAGAAAGTAGATGACACTAGGAATTTAAGTTACTTGTCCAACTGGCAAATCACACAGTCAGCTGGTGGCAGAGCTGGGGTGTGACTCAGTCTTGCCTGGCTCCAACCCGGGTTCTGGGTATCACACTCAGCTGTTGGGAACATATTGGTGCTTCTTCCCTTCCTTGTCCCTTCTAGAGACCATGGTTCTCTGGGAAGCAACATCCCCCACCTCCCAATAGAACAGAGGCTCTGGCTTGTCACAGGAGCTGAGGTACTTTGCTTTTTCAGGGCCCCTACCCTCCATGAGTCAGAGACATATATCCAGGTAATAAGCACAGCAAACTGATGGCCTTGTGGCCTGTTCTACATCTTTCAGAAAGTGTCAACCATCTTCTTCCCTGACAGTACTTTGTCAAAGCAACGTAAGCTCCCTATATTACATTGTGCTCCTTTTCTACATTTTTTAATTGTGAGGCCCTCCAGAACCTCACTGTCATATGAGTCATAACTGTGCTATGATTCCCATCCTGTCTTTTCTCAATCTAGTCTCCATTCTTAGGACAGATGTCACCATCTTTCTATTTTTCACCTGGGGTTCCTCTAGCCCCTTTCAATGCCTTGCCTCAAAACTGTTCCTAGTAGGATCCATTCTTCACATTATAGCCAGAATGAGCTTGAATCATAAATCTTAGGTCTTGCCTTAAAGTCTCAGGAGCATACCAGGATTCTTAGAATGAATCCCAGCTTCCAAGCCTGGTGTCCTAGGTCCGCCATTATATCCCACACATTCCATGCCTTAGCAAATTCTCTGCACACAGAAAGGGCTGTCTGCTCCCACAGGTACAAATGGCTCCTCTTTCTGGAAAAGATGCTCTCCCTACCTTCACCTGATCAACTTCTCTCTAGTCAAGACTCAACATGGCAGAAATCAGACAGGAAGTCCTCCTGACACCTTCCCCTCCAACTCCCTTGTGCTTCTGAAGTGTGAGCTGCACTCATCATATTATATGACAGCTCTTTCCTTATGTCCTTATGAGTTTGCATTCATGATTGAATTTCACAGGGTCTCTTCTTTATCTTCATATCTTTAGTATCTATCACAGTGTCTGGAAAATAATAATCACTCAGTAAATACATATTAAATAAGTAAATGAGTGACAGATTAATTATAAAGCCCTAGGGTGTATTAAGTGCCAAATGAATAGTAGAGACAGTAAGTCTAAGAAAAAGGAGGAAATGATCACTTTCCAGCAGGGACAGCTCCAGAAGCGTCACAGATAAGAAGAAATTTATGCTGGGCCTTGCAGGATGAGATAACACAAGTGAAAGTGCTGGCCCAGTGCTGACCTGCTGCTGGTGTTGAATAAGGATGAAATGAATCTGATTTGGCAAGATGGAAAAAAGTGAGGACCACATTCCATGGGGGCAGGTGGTGAGGGCAAAGCTTCTGAGGTGAAAAAACACAGCTCAAGTCCAGGGAACGATAAAGAGCCGGGTTTGACAGGCGCAAAGGATTTGCAGACAGGAAGGCAAGTGGGATGCATAGGCAGGAGCAATAGTGGAGGAAGCAGAGACCCCTCATCTGCTGGCGCACAGCACTCAGTATACGAGAGGCACGGTGCTGCCTGCACCTGTCTTTTCCATCAAGGAGGTGTAAGCTTGAACTTGATTAAGGGGACCATTGAACAATGCTAGGAAAACATTCAAACACTCTGGGTCATGAGATAGGGGACAGTAGGCAAGGTGCAGGATTAGGTCATTATTTGGTGTCTCTATAGTGTGAACAAAAGGCCAAAATCTCTCTCACCAGTTTTCATTTTCCTCTCTCTCTCTAGTTTGAGTGAATTAGAACAGCTGAGCTGACCTAGGGGAAAAGCTACTTTGAACAGGAAATGCAGTAGGGAGGAGAATAGGAAATCCTAAAATCATGCCAGGAAAGGAGGCATGGGGGCCCCTAGTTCCCCTTGGCCCCTGGCCTGCTCTTGGGAACAGTCGTACCTGTAAGGCATTTGAAAGCACAGGACAGCGACAGATGGACAGGAGTCCTGGTGGCTACCATTAGCTGCTAGAAGCCACTTTATGCCATGTTTATAGAAGGAAAGCAAGGAATGTACTTGGCAGCAGGCAGGAGAGCTCGGCCCTCTCGTCAACTGCTCCTACATCCTGTGTGTAGCTCAGAGGAGGCAGCATGTTGCAGTGAAAAGTGATTGGGAGCAACGCCACATCTCTGAAAGTTACTGGTCACATGGGCTTCACAAGCTACTGAAACTCTCTGACACATGGTCTTCCTCTTCCATTGTTATAATGAGGGAGGTGGGTTGAGGGATACTTCTAGATCTCAAGTTCTATAAATTTCCCATGGTTTGATTTTAAGAAACCAATAAGGGCCCTTCCTGGTGGCACAAAAGTTAAAGTGTAGCACTGTGAAGCTCCAAGCCACTACAGCATAAGTTTGATTCCCAGCCCTGGAGGTGACCCACATGGCACGGCAGACCTCTCCTGGCCTGCCCTTTGCTCCCCTCAGCAGTGCACTTCATCAGTCTGCCTATTTTGCTTCCCACTCTGTCTCTGGTGAATCTTCACCACCACTGCACCATTGGCCCAGTTCTGTACATAAATAAATAAATCTTTTTTTAAAAGAAGCCAATAGGGTGTTTGTGTAAAGGAATTGGCATTACGGAGGCTATAAGTCCAAAATTGGGGTGGGTTGGCAGAATAGAAATACAGGCTGTTTCCTGTAGAACGAAGAGGAGTCCAGTGCTGCAGGTGAAGTCTGAAGGCATCTTGCTGGAATATTCTCTCTTGCCTACAAGAGAAAGGTCGTTTTGTTCTACTAAGGCCTTTGATTGACTGGATGACTACCAACCAGATGAAGAGGCCAATCTTTTTTCCCACAAGATCCACTGATAGAAATACTAATCTCATCTGAAGGTACACTCACAGACACCTCTAGAATATTTGACCAAATATCTGAACCTCCATGGCCCTATAAATTTGACATATAAAAATTAACTATTACACTTGGTAATCCAGCCTTAGATACCTATGCCAGACCTCACTCACCCTTTGCTACAACCCTCCAGCCACAAAACAACAGTACCCATATCTGCCTTGTATTATTTTCCATTCTCGTATTAGTTTGTTCTCATGGTGCCTTTCACCCTACATCACTTTTCCTGTCTAGCTCTCAGTTCCATGTACTGAAATCCTATATCTCTTTCATATGAAATTCAATTACTACCTCTTCCTCAGTGCTGTTATGTCCTAGTAAGAAAACTCAGATGTTTTCTACAATTTCTGTATGCCTCAGTTTCCTCTTCTGTGAAAGAGATGACGATTCCTAAGGTAGTAAAGATTGCCTGAGCTAACCCAGGTAAGGCAGTCTGACCAGTGCCAGACTACATCATGAGTGTTGATGTTTTATTATTCTCTAAATCTTTTCCATTCCCTACTAGGGATACATGAATAATAATAACTGTGGCAGGGATTTAGCAGCTATCTTCAAGTGTTTTGAAAGCCGACCTCACGTAGACTTTAGTTTTGTTCCTCTCCTGTTTGTAATTCATAGTCTTAAACTGTCCCATGGTTATAAGAATTACTGTCCAGGCCTGCAAGCATACAACAATGTCTGCTCTATTCATAGGCATTAAAGAATGTTGAAGGGTAATTGTGACCATATGTGACTATGCAGAATCTAAACAGTGACGCTACTTTGTGGGTTTGGTTTAAACTACTACCTCCTTTCTCCCTGGGCAGGAAGTGGCCAACAAAATGTCCCTGGCAAGGTTGAATTGCTCTTAGTTTTCTCACTCTGATTCTACTTTCAATGGTGGTCCATGGTGCAGTGCCTATGGGCTTAGAGCTCTCAGAAATGCTCTGAAGAGCTGGCTTTCTGGCAGAATTACTAGTGGTTTAGCAACTGTATTTCAACAGCCTGTAGGCCATTCACTATTGTGAGGAAATGGAAATGAGGGGCTCTGAGGTACAGGGGCAAATGCCGAATCAAGTGAGCGTCACTAGGCAGGGAGCACAGAGATGCAAATGGCCACCTTCACACAAAGGGCCAGTGAAAGCAGGATGGAAAAAATAGGCAGACCCTGGACTCAGATCCAGTCGGCAGAGTGGCAGGAGGCTGGTAGCACCACCCTTTAAAATGCAAGCGCATGTGCTAAGTGCCTGCATGCTCTTACCTGCTATGGTTGGCAGATGTCAAGAAGTCTAGCCCAGGAAAACAAACACTTTGTAAGAGACAAATTATCTGTATTATTTCCCCATTTTTGCAACTTGTTTTCAATCTGGCTCTGCTCCTGTGGGGAACAGTTAGACCTATGGACTTGTCTTTACAGGAAGCCAGGAGATAGCTAAGTGTTTGTGTGTCTCCTCACCAGGCTCCTTTGAGGAAGGAAAGGGCCTTAAGCTATCCATTAGGTGGAGGTCATTTCAGGCCAGGTCTGAAATTCTGGGACCTACTGTAAACAAGCACAGAGTTTAACTAGCAGGCCTGGGGCTGAACAATCTCTAGTTCAAGGAGCATGAAGTCCTGTGTAAAGCTCCTCTATAATCACTGCTTCTATTAAACCTAAAATACCTGGTCCGTGGAATTGAATATCCCATACTAAACTCACTGTCTAGGTACCTGAGGTCTCCCTTTAGACTGTAGGCTCATGGAGCATGTCATCATTCTCAAGGTCTGTGTATCATAACGTGCTGCACACAGAAGGCTCACTTTAACTGTCTACTACTGTGCAACAAACTACCTGTAAACATATTTACTACCTGTAAAAAAAAACTTGAATCAACACTGACTTACTAACTTCCACAAATTTTCTATTCAAGCTATGTTTGGCTAAGCAGTTTACTCCATAAGGCATCAGCTGGGACACCACTTAGGTGGTATCAAACTGTTCACTTTGGCTATGCTGGAAGGTCCTAGAAGGCCTTGCTCACATGTCTGGCACAAAGGTGCTCTTCCACAAGCCCCCCTTTCTGATTATCAGTATTCTAATTCCAACTTCTTTACAGCTTGGTAATAGCTCCTAAGAGCAAAAGTGGAGGTAGAAACTGCCAAGCCTCTAAAAGGCCAGGCTGAAACTGAAATGTTATCACTTTCACCACCTAGTTACAATGGGAGAATGGGCATGCTTATTTAAGAGAGGAAAATGGTGGGGGCTATCTTTGGAATCTACCACAAAGCACTTGATCAATATTTGTTGAATTTATGTTCCAACATGAGAACTGCTGAGTGTGGCCTGATCAAGGGAAGTGTATGTTTTCTTCCTCTTCATCTCTCACAAATGTAAGCCACATATTTAACTTCTAATTTTCTAATGGTTATAATTAATAGTTTCTAAGGGGGAAATTAATCTTAGTATTATATTTTATTTAGCCTAAATATAGTTGGCATGTATCTTTTCTGCATGTATGAACCAAAAATGACTATTGAGATATTTTATATTCTTGTAGGATTTCTGTATGAAATTTCAAACTATGGTGAGGATTTTGCACTGATAGTACATCTCAATCTGCTCTAGACACATTTTAAGTATATGACAGCCACATGTGACTAGGCTACCATACTGGACACTACAGAGTCAGACAATCCAGATGTCCTTATCTCTAAGGACAAGATATCCTATCCCTAAAAGGAGGACAATAAAGTAGAATAGGAATGCTCTAGAAAGTATTACGTTAGAGCTATTATGAGTGTAAATGAGAAAAGATACATTATATACTCAGCAAGTACCTTGCATGTGGTAAGAATCATAAAATGTTTGTCTCAGTCCATTTGGGATATTACAACAAAGTACCATAGATAGACTGACTTACAAACACAGTAACTTATTTCTCACAATTGAGGTGGCTCAGAAGTTCAAGATCAAGTTTTTATCAGATTCAATGTCTGCTTTCTGATTCATGGATGGTCATCTTTTCACTGTGTCCTCCATGGCAGAAGAGGGAAAGGAGTTCTCTGGGGTCATTTGTTTATAAGGACATTAATCCCATTCATGAGGGTTCCATCTTCACTACCTGCTCGCTTCCCAAAGGCCCACCTCTAAATACCGTCACATTGGGCATTAGGCTTCGCCATATGAATTCTGGGAGATAGAGACATTCACAGTCTTTGGCAATGTTGGTCCTGATGTAGAGCAAGAGTAGAAAATTTAGGATGGGCACTGAAGGCAGAGATAGAGATGATTAATATAGTTGTCAAATAAGCTATAGAAAAGAAAAATCCTTAAATAGGAACTCCTTAGATGCAGACAAACTACTACAGAAAACATCCAGAGGAACAGACAGGAAGTAGGGATAGGGAGCTTGAAGGACATTAGAAAAATCACCATTCCTTACAAATTAATCTGATCACAACCTTAAAGTGATTAATACAACAGTTCATATTCCCGTAAAGGAATGAACTTGTCCCCCAAAGAATACTATTATCAGTATAATGACTGCATTGGCAAAAGGCAACTATTTCTGCCCCCCATGTTTGTGCAAGCATCTTCTCCTTGTCTTTCTTCTAACAAGCCTAAACGTTATGGATATAACAAAATACTGTTGTCTCTTTGGGAAACTCACTGCATGCCTCTCAAAGAGGAACTCTGGTGAAACTTTTCTGAGGTAACCCAAGCAGCCCCACTTCTCATCACAACAACATCAGTCCTACTTCATTATTCACAGGTCTTTTATTGCCAGGAATGGAGACATTCTCAAACTTACTTAAATAAGGCTATATATTTCTCAAACTGGTAGGCATTTGTAATCTGTGTTTACCTAGTGCTTTTTTTTTTTTTTTTAAGATTTATTTATTTAGACATACAGAACTGGGGTACAGGCCAGAGGTGCAGGGACAGTGAGAGCATTCAGCAGAAACAGAGTGTGGAGCAGGACAGGCCTACTGATGAAGTACACTGCTGAAGAGGGAAGCAGGTGGGTACGGAGAGGTCTGCCATGCCCTCTGGGGTGCGGGACTGAACTCGCGCTGAATAGGCTTTAGCTTCTTAGTGCTGTGCTTTAAACTGCTGCGCAACCAGGGAAGGCCTTATCTAGTGCTTTTAACCAGCTTTACCCTTGTTCTCATTTCTCAAATTTTTTTGGTATTTGTTTCTCTCTGCCCTTCTACTCTGCTTTCTCCTTTGTGCTGACCAGTAGCCTTTGCTTACTCATGGCTCATCATAGCTTCCCCAGCCTCTCTCTTGCTACGACATGACCTTTAGATAAACTGTGACCGCCTGATAACTGGTTTGGGTTCTCCATGTTTCACAACACATTCCCAGGAGAGGTATCTGATTGGCCTGGTTCATTTTTTCAAGCCAGTTCATGTCCTATATCACCTGAAAATTGGCTGCCTCAGGTTCAGGTGCCCATCCTTGGCCTAATCAGTTGTGGGGAGGGATGTGCCTTTTTATGGTACTAAGTATGGCCACCCGGAAATCAGGGGCTATGGGTGGGGTAGTTTCCCTGGCAGGGGGTGTGGGCAGGCAGGCATGACTGAAATCACAATACACTGTTTCTTTCTGTGTCACTGGGGTTTTCCATTTGAGCTCAGGAGTCTGATCTCGACAGGAGGGTTTCTATTCTTTACTTGCTATTGGGTTTGACCTCTGGAATAACTTCACCTAACAGCAATCTCTATGATTAGAGACCTTAAGAACCCTGTATGTTAAGGAAGTATGGTTAGGACAAGGCCATGTTCTGTCACTAGGCGTGAGATACACTCATACTTTTCCTTCTTTAGTTCCTAAGGAACCCCGCTTTTCTTTTCCTAGACACTCAGCACAACAGATTGAACCAAGTGCTTACTTTGCTAGTATGCCCATAAATCCCTGTTAGAATAAGCAGCATTTGTTGTCCCTCTTGCAGTATATTGTTAGGAATGCTCATCAAAAATACAGATTTCTAGTCCCAATATAGATTTGTAGACCCATGGATGAGAAGTCCAGGGGATGTGATTCAGGAATTAGCATGTTAACCATCTCCACAGTAAGTGACGCAGTGGAGTTTGAACAGCATTGACCTGAATCACCCTATAAACCTCATCTATTGCAGGCTATACCATTCCATTCCCCAGATTTCATGAAAATCCTTAGGATACCTGAAATGCAAAACCTAGAATTTTTCTAGAATTTTTCAGGTAGCCTAAGGCCAATCTAATTATCCTCAAAACTAGATATAAATAAGCAGACAGTTCCCAGACACCAACCTTCCCTGAGCCAGACTCCTGGATTCAATCAGGAAGCTTCCCAACTTTGCCCCTGACTTGACATTTCCCATGGGACACCAAAGGGATTTACCTGGCAGTTCTTGTGCAATGCATCAGCACAAATCTCAAGGCACCACCCTGAATAAAGGCCCTCCTGGCTGGCTGCCTGAGTCACAGCTCAGTGGGATAAGCCCAAAGAAGCCCCAGGCGGGTGGAAAGCGGTGTATGTGGGGCTGGCTTTCTGTAGAATCACAATGGAGCTAGTGTTCACATTAGAACCAGACAACGGCTCCAATTCAAAGACAGGATGCCAAGGCTGAAGGGTGCTCTGGGTAAGGGGGAGGACCTGGGCCCCTTTTTTGGCTTAGACTTTGCTTGGAAATGATTCTTCGTTTGTTTTAAATCCTATTTTTCCCCCATATCTCCAAGAAGCACAAATAAATGGCTATCCATTTCTTCCAGAGTAATCACATTTTTTTTTTTTCTATCTGTCCTTATGGTATGTGAGCAAAAGATGTGCATACTCCAGATTCTGGGGGAAATGAAGTAAGGAAATACCAGAATTGACACTCAGCTTCTAAAAGCAATCAACACTGAGCTCTTTCCAAGAGCCTCACTGTGCTGTGCAGATTTCCAGATATTTTAATTTTATTCAAGGACAGACATCACATTTGATTTGTGGGCATTTACTGGGTTACATGCTTCAGAGAAAAACTCTTTCTTAAGCATCCATCTTTACTGATGCCCAAGAATTCTTCAAAGGAGATCAAATGTACAAATCTGGTTCGTGTAGGTTCCTTCTTATTAATTGAACAGGAAACCTATGCTCACCTCTTTTTGGTCTGGAACTGGCTAAATTACACTTAAGTCTCCAGTGGCAACTTGAATGTATCTGTCTTATAAAACTGACAAAAGAGGGAAGTTAAAGAGGCAAAGTGTTTAACAGAAAGAGGAAAACAGCCTGATATTCTGGATATCCTCTAACAGAGATATTTTCTTCTGAAATCAAAATATTTTTAAACATTATTTTTCTTGTGTTTTCAGTAACTATTACTGAAATTTTATTATTAAAAAGGAACAAAGGGCCCTCCCTGGTGGCGCAGCGGGTTAAAGCACAGCACTGAGAAGCTAAAGCCGCTTCCGCATGAGTTCGATCCCCGCCTGCCCCGGAGGAGACCACATGGCGTGGCAGACCTCTCCTGGCCCGCCCGCTGCTCCCCTCAGCAGTGTACTTCGTTGATCTGCTTGATCTGCCTGTTCTGCATCCCACTCTCTGGTGAATCCTCTCACCACCCCTGCACCTTTGCCTGTACTGCAGTTCTGTATACATACCGCAGTTCTGTATACATAAATAAATAAATCTTTTTTTTTAAAAGATTTATTTATTTGTGCATACAAAACCGGGGTCAGGCCAGAGGTGCAGGGGCAGTGAGAGGCTTCACCAGAGACAGAGCGGGGAGCAGAACAGGCAGATCAATGAAGTACAATTGCTGAGGGGAGCAGCGGGTGGGCCAGGAGAGGTCTGCCGCACCATACGGATCACCTCTGGGGCAGGCGGGGATCGAACTCATGAACTCATGAGTAAGTGGCTTTAGCTTCTTATTGCAGTACTTTAACCCACTGCGCCACCAGGGAGGGCCCTAAATAAATAAATCTTAAAAAAATTAATGTCCTTTTAAAAGAAAGCAAAAAGGGTTTTTTTTTTTTTTAAAAAGGAACAAGGCTTATTAATAATACAAATGGTCAAATTAGTGAGATGATAAACTGGATAAATTGTACTAGAAGACAGAAGGAAAAAATAAATATAGTTAAATGAGAGATTAAAAAATAAACCAGCCAATAGACCAAGGCAATTTACAGAATCAATTCAATTCTAATTAAAATCTCAGTGGCATTCTTCAAAGAAATGAAACAAATATTGCTGCAATTCATATGGAAACACAAAAACTCTGAAGAACCAAAGATCTCTTCACTAAAACAAAGAGAGAAGAATGAGGATATTACACTCCCAGACTTCAAATTGTGCTATAAAGCCATAAAAATAAAAACAGTATGGTACTGGAACAAAAACAGACCAATGGAACATAATTGGGAACCCACAAATAAATCATATATTTATGGACAACTAATCTATGGGAAAGAGGTGGAATATATACACCGGATCAAGGAATGTCAATTCAATAAATAGTGTTGGGAAAAAAAGACTGCCACAGGCAAAAGAATGAAGAATATAACAACATACACAAAAATAAACTCAAAATAAATAAAGGACTTGGATGTAAAAACTGAAACCATAAAATATATAGACAAAAACACAGGACAAACACTGCATGACATAAGTTTCAGAAATATATTTGAGGACTCATCTCCAGAAGCAAGGAAAACAAAGGAGAATATAAAAAGCCTTTTCAAACGAAAAGGCTTCTGTATAGCAAAAGAGACAGTAACCAAAATGAAGAAACAACCTATTGAATGGGAGAGAATGTTTACACAACACACATATGACAAGGGACTGATAATGAAGAACTACAAAGAGCTTATACAACTCAACAACAACAACAAAAAAAACAACCCAATTTAAAAAATGGACAGAAGAGCTAAATAGACATTTCTCCAAAGAAGATAAGCAAATGGCCAGCAGGTATATGGGGGGAAAAATGATTATCCTCACTTGTAATCAGGGAAATGCAAATGAAAACCACAATGAGATACCACCTCACACCTTTGAGAATAGCAAAACTTAAACAAAACAAAATAAAAATCCAGAAACAGCAAGTGCTGGTGAGGATGTGGTGAAAAGGAACTCTCTTATACTATTGGTGAGAATATAAACTGGTTCAGCCACCATGGAAAGTTGTATTTAGAGTCCTCAAAATGCTAAATATGGATCTACCATATAACCTAATGATTCCACTCCTAGGTGACAAAAACACTAAAAATCTGAGCTTCTCTACTTGTTGCAGCACTTTACAATAGTCAAGACAGGGAAACAACTTAAATGTCCCCAAACCGATGAATGAATCAAGAAGATATGGAATATATCACAGTGGACTACTATTCCGCGATCAAAAAAGATAAACTTATGCCATTTGTGGTAATGTTGATGGAGCTGAAAGGGGTCATGCTAAAAATATTAAATCAGAAGGAAAAAGATAAACATATAGTTTTTACTGATATGTAGAATATAGAGAAACCAAACAAAGGGTTAGGGAAAAGGTAAAACTGGCAAGGTGACCTTGCAAGATCTGAGGCATACAGAAGTGGAAGGAAAGGGGAAGGAGTCAGAACAGGGGAGGGAAGAACACAAGGGACTACGGTGACAGATCATGGCTGCTATGGTGGCAGAACTGTGGGCACTATGTTTGAGGGGGGAAATCAAATACTGTCCAAAAATTAACAATTATGTAAGAAATAATAATACTACTTAAAAATAAAAAAATCCAGTAGAGAAAACTGATCCCAGAATCTGTCTTATTAGTACTGTTGAGGAAAGAAACTGATGCAATAATAAATGACAATATTTTTCATTTTATAAACAAAATCAGCCTAATTAAATGTATATTCTTAATGTATTTATCCAAAGCAATCAATAGCCATAAAAATATTGGCAATTAAAAGTATTGAACATTGTACAGAATGGTGACTATATTGCATATTTAGAGGTTTCTAAGAGAGTAGATCTAAAAAGACCTCATCACAAGAAAAAAGGCTCTGTGTGTGTATATAATGTGAGAATGGATATTAACAAATCTACTGCCTCTCTATATATCAGATCATTAAGCTCTCCATAATTGTCACATGTCAATTATATTTCAATCAAAAGCTTTTCAAATAAAGAATTATCCAATCTTAAAAAAAGAGGCTACTAAAAACAAAAAAGCAGCTTGGCCTTCCTTAGACTTTCCTTCTACAATAATGAGTATCCAAAGATGATAAAGAAACTTCTAGATAAATTCAGAAATTCCTATAAATTTGGAAAAATCATTATCTATGTGATATAAGAACCGAAAGATCATCTCAAAAATGCAAGAACTAAGGATATGTATATAACATCCACTCCTGAAGTTTCCCTGAGAATGTCCATGAGAACATTATGAAATGATTCCAAAGTCAGATCTTAGGACAGAGGAGGAAAGAACTGGAAGTAAGTACTGAAACAAGCTGCCCCCACGCACCACACCACCCTCAATACAGTTTTTAGAACTTGATTATAAAAAATAAACGGAAATACATAGTTACTTTTTAAGTTTTCAGTGAAAAGACTGGAAATGGAGAAAAGTGGTTAAGGAAGAATATCAGATTCCTCATTCTATATAGAGCAAAGCAAAATGGGAATGTTTACTTTGTAATTAAATAGTAAGTATGCTCTTTGGTTGTCAATGATCAGTTTGCTATTATTCTGCATGGCTACAGAGACGCTAGGAACTGCCTTTTGTGAAATGATATTCCCCAGGTTCTGGGACAGATTCTGCCCAGAAGTAGCACCTTGGAAATTCAGGAAGGAGAGATGATTATTCTCCTGAAATAGCTGCGACCAGAAAAATGGGCATCCCTGTGACATCACAGTGGCTTCCTGGGGAGTCCCGAGAACCACTTGACTCAGACCTTATGGCTGGATCTTGGTGGTGGATTTGCTACCCTTCACAGCCCTGTTCTTCCAAAGTTGGGCCAGTCCCCAGTTCCTGTGCTATACCTTTCATCCCAGAATACCACGACTAGACAGTTGTTTTCCTGACTGAATCCTGGCTGATGCATTTGAATTACTTTATAATTTGGTTACCACTTAAAGATTTTAAGCCAGGAAATGCAGCTTCCAAGTCCATGCAGAAGATTAAAACAAACAAAACATTATCCATATAGCAAAAGGTAAACTAAAAAGTAAACAAAGAAAATGTAAGACATAAAGCAAGATGACAGAAGTAACACCAGTTATGTCAACAAATGTCAGTATTTTTAAACCCATTTAACAATAGAAAAGATCCAGGATGGAGATAAAAACAACACAGCAATCCAATGACTGCTTAACCAAATAGGCCTTAAAATTATATGTAGTTGAAAATAAGAAAATGGAGGAGGAATATGTCAGGCAAAAGCAAACAAAAAGAAAACAAGAATGAATTTAAGGTAATGAAGAATAAGCAGGGCAATTATAATTTAAAAAAATGTGTATACAAAAAAATGTATATAGAGCTAGTCATAAGTACGTTTTCAGTGTGCTAAATAAAGGTAGTGGTACATACTTCAATTTGGTCCTTATCCCTTCAGTTTTCTAGCATCTACCTAGTGATCATCTGTCTGTCTTTCATCTATATTTTATTATATTGACGTTAAGATGCACCTACCTTAAACAAGTACCATTGTTTTCTGTACATTTAAGAAAGGAAAAAAATATCAATTAACTTATGACCTGCCAGGAATCATGAGATGAATTATAATTTCATATATTAAAAGATAACCCAAATCTCACAATGGATCTATTTCTAATATAGTGTTATAAGATCTGGCCTATTTATCCCCAACCCAATCTGTCATTATCTATTTATTTATCTACCAACGTACCTATCTTCTGTGATTTTCTTTCTTCTCATAGGGCTATGACTTGGAGTGTGTTTCAATTTTGAGCTGTAATTACCTGCCTTATTTAAAATGCCACTAAAATTTTACAATTTGAAAATACTGTCATTTATGAATTCTTTCCCATAAATGTTAAAATTAATAATTAGGTTCTTTTTTGTCTTTAGCAATGATAGAATGCTCCACTGACCACTTTATGAATTCCGAGGGAGCATTTGTGTGTGTACTATTTTAGAATAAATAAGTAGAGCATGCTTGTCTAATCCAGACATGCTCTTTCAAGTACAAATACCTTTAAAAATTTTGCTGAATTTTAGCAGATTGTCCTCCAACAAGATCATGCAAATTACAAATTCCCATCAATATCCAAAAGCGGATGCTATTAACATTATGTAAATTTTTGCCCAATTTGGTAAGTTGTTGTCATGTTCACTTTCTTGATTTACCAAAGAGGTTTTATCACCTTATCATGTGTATTATCCATCCCATTTCTTCTGTGAATTGTGTTTTTATAACTTGCTTATTTTTGGAGTTTTTTCTTTTGCATTTCTTACTGATTTGCAGATCTCCATGGCCTAAGAATAAAACTTCATTGATCTACTATGTCCCTTGCAAACATTTTCTCCCCTTATGTATTGTCATTTGTTATAATGAAGTCAGTATTGGCATATTAAAGACAACTTTACCCTGCTATCCTAAATTAGAGAGATCCCCTGAAGCCTTTCACAAACTGAAATGGCATCAAGCCACATGTATTAACTAATAGGGAAAAGCATTTTCTAGTGTTCCCAAATTAAAAGAAAATCCTAGCAAATCATGGCAAATAATACATAAAACCTAAAATAACACAAACATGTAGTAAAGCAGAGATAAAGGCCCAGCTTGTGCAATGTAGAATACTACCCACACAGCCTCGCTTCACTTACCAGAGTCAGGAAGATACTATGCACACTGTAGGCTGAGAGGTGGGCGGCGCTTCACTGTGTCAGGCTGAGTCATCAGAAGCAGGGTGATAGAAGACTGGGGTGTGGAGCAAGAGGAAAAGACCTGGTTAACTTCTAAGGGTCGTCTGAACCCATCAGGGCATGGCAAGTCACTAATATCTACACCTTCTAGATCTGCCTTTTGCTGGTGAAGATTAAAGTTTGTGGTCTGCTGTGGCTGATGAGAAATACAACCATGTATTTACAACCATGTATTTCTCACCATGTACAGCAAAGGTTCATGCATTTTTCTCTCGTGCAATTCTTTGTAGACATTCAAGACACCCTGCACCTTTGTAGACATTCAAGACACCCTAAAGCGATGTCCTGTTTCAAACTTAAAATCACACTCTGCGTTACTGCAGCCCTGTGAGCTACAGTGGAGATCTCACTTGTGTGCTTCACAGTTACGTCCTAAAAGGCTTCAATTCATGGACCTTCATTGTTAGGTTTGGTTTTAATTTGTATGTTTTCCTGTTGTGCTTTTATCAGATCTTCCCCTGTCAGGTCAAGGGATGCCAAAACCACTTCATGTCATCTTTGTGAGTTTCCACTTGATGCTGAGATGCCAACGTGGTTCCAGGGAAGGAGCTCACTGCCACTCACTGCTCAGGGCCTGCACTGCCTTTAGAAAAAAAATGGCACAAAAGACTTTCACTCTGCGACTTCAGCGCTTAGAGACTTCTGGTGCTTGGTGATTTCTGTGGTAAAAGTGGACTCCTCTTTGGATTTCTTTTGGCTAGCAAAAACAGGTACTAATGTAGGTCTTCGGTAAAAACCAAGTGTTGCTCTAAGTCGACTTCCAAAAAAACACAGTATATCTGTAAACATAATCAATTATGTTAATATTTTCCTGCACAGATTTAAGGGTGTGTGTAATGATTTAAAAAATACTTCTTAGGCCCTCCCTGGTGGCGCAGCGGGTTAAAGCACAGCACAAAGAAGCTTAAACCACTTCTGCAAGAGTTCGATTCCCGCCTGCCCCGGAGGTGACCACATGGTGCGGCAGACCTCTCCTGGCCCGCCCGCTGCTCCCCTCAGCAGTGTACTTCGTAGATCTGCCTGTTCTGTTCCCCACTCTGTCTCTGGTGAATCCTCTCACCCTCCGCATCTTTGACCTGTATCCCAGTTCTGTACAAATAAATAAATAAATCTTAAAAAAAAAATACTTCTTAATTCCATCTACTTAAAGTATTCCTCCATATGTTCTCACAATAAGAAAATGTATTATTTCCCTTATGCTCTTATCCTGTAAAACAACAGTACTTCATTAAATGAGTAATTCAGGAAGTGAAGAGGATTTCGAGATGGTACAATTAGTGGCACAATGAGGTTATCCTGGCCTTGACCACTTTGCATCCAATCTCTGAAGTTGGCTTTATTTTAAACTGCCAGCAAGACAGCTCAAGTACAAACTTCACATGCAGGTTTCACAGCAAATCCAGAAGGTCAAAAACATTTTTCTGTTTTTGTTCCTTAGAAACATGCACATCTTTTTACAAAACTTCAGCAACTTCATCTCATGCTTTAGCCAGTTACTGCCAAGGGAAATGACCACCATGCTGTCTTAGATTAATGCTTGGGGGTGAATAGATGGGAAGTGGGGGTAAAGGGATCCAGCACAGTGATTACCACAAGTACTTTGTTTAATGTCTAACTTATTAACTGAAATTTGTGTATGATGCTATGTGAGGATCCAACTTTTTATTTTTGCTCATGAATATCTATTTTAATACTGTTTATTACTAGGCCATTATTCTGTTATTGTTTTGAGAAGACTAGAATCTGCTTCTGAGGTAGAGTTAAAAACAGGTCTGAAACTTTCTTGGCCATGTAAAGGCCTTTCAAGAAGACCTATGATAAGGACCACATGTGCCACATCCTGGGAACAAACAACAATCACCCTACAAAGTCTACGAAGTATTCAATAGCTCTCAAATTTCAGGAGTGCTATTGCTCCAATCAATCAAAACCTTGCACCATCTAGATAACTTTCAAGAGATAAATCAAACTCTTCTTTTTAGTGCTTTGCACTCAAAAGTATAATTAGTTGCCTGGCATGAGCACAAGAAATGTGATTTTAAGGATATCATTGTGACATTAAATGTTTATAGGTGGTAAGACAGTATGCTTTCCTCCCCTTTCAACTTTTTGGTATTTTTCTGTTTGTGCTGATTTTATTATTATTTTTAATCTATTGAAAGAGTAGTAAGCTGTAAAGCCTAACTACTGTGTTTTAAATGAATAGGACTTTGTCTCAAAAACAAGAAACCAGGGGGTAGAGAACCCAGGACTGAGGCAGGAGCTCCCACAATATGTGGGAGAATCATACTTTCTGAGACTGTGGCCTTCATCCTCATGCTCTCTCCTCAATATCCCTAGAGATGGCAGCTGTTCCTTTCTGTTTCAAGCTCATGTTATAGAAATGACAGGATTCAGCAGATAATCTCCTACCCCTTTGGTTTCTTCTTAGGATGGACAAGTAATCAAAGCAGCATGAGACAAGTTAGCAAAAGGAAAATCAACTTAATATACATATGGAGATTAACGTGGTTTTAAATTCTGAAGTAAAATGGAGTAGGCCAAGAATATTTATCTTGCATTTAAGACACCTGGAGCATCAAGGCCAGAGAAGAGACTTCATGTAACAGATGGGGGGATGACCTCATCTATTTACTCTTGGATTTAAAAAGATGAAACACTCAAATAGGGAGGACATGGGCACTGATAAACATAATCCTGGATGATACTGCACAAACCACATTGCTCTCAGACACTGAAAGCACAATAGTGATTGGGATTGGGAAATGGAATTGGAAAAAGGGAAAATGACTGAAACAAGGACAAAGCTTCTTTCAGTGTCTAGAGCCTTCACTGCGTTTAACTTAAACTGGGTAACAAATACCCAAAGCTCACAGGGCCTTGGTTGACCTTTAATTCCCCATATCAAGACAACATTTATTGGAAGAGAACTACTCCGCTTATTAAGGAAAAACTTACCTTACCCTTTGGGAAGACCAATCCCAGGGAAGTAGAGGGAGTGGAGAAGAAAAGGAGGGAGCAAATTGTGACTATTTATCAGGAAAACAGAAAGCTATAGGAGTCGTCTGTTGATGCCTCTTGGGCCATGACTACCTCTGGAAGTCATGAGTCTGGGGAGGTGACAATTTGTAATGTACATTGTTGTGTAGAACATTCTAAGGCAAAGATTGGTCAAGGATGGCCTGCAGGCCGAATCTCACCTGATGTCTGTTTCTGTAAATAGAGTTTTATTAGATCATTCATGGACATTCTGTTTATGGCTGCTTTTATTATAGCCACAGAATTGAGCTGGCACAACAGGTCGTTGCAAAGTTGAAAATATGTACTCTCTGGACCCTTACAGAAAATGGTTGTGAACCCCTAATCTAAAGGGAAAGGAATAGATGCTGAGACACAACTATTAAGTAAAAAATAAAATTGAACATTATGTAGGTAGGTAGTAACCTCTGAGGAAGACTCACCCTGAGGAAGGCAAATTTTCTGACTATACTCACACTCCACAAATAAAAGCACAGATGGCTGAAAAACCTAAGGAGTAATGGAATTTACTGGAGCAAATACATTTGTGTAAAGTGTCCAGGCCCTGCTGGGCACCAGGCCTGATGTCTAAAGGGTGATGACTTAATCATCTAAACCCAATTATTTTTTTCCTCATCATTTTCTTCTCATTAGGAAAGAGGAGACATCGCCACAGGTTTTGTAAGTCCCTCTTTGGGAAGGATTTTAGGAAGAAGGCAGCAAGGTGAGAAGCCTGTATGAAGCCATCTCTGTTCCCTGTCCTCACCCAGCAATGAAAGGAAAATGTAGCACTGCCATGCAAATCATACCGAGAGGAAATAGTTCTCACTGTATCTGCAAAGAGTACATAGGAGTGACTGTAAAAAAAGACCGTAGAATCCTAAGGAATGTGCCATCAGAGCTTTTGTGCAAACCACAAGAGCCCCTGGTAGCTTAGCTTAGGTTCCTTTATAACAGACTCACTGGGAGAACGGTTAACTTCACACCCTAGAGCAGCCTTGAGTCTGAAAGATCAGCCCAGTCATCTGACAAGTAAATGATCCAAGTCTTCCTGGAGGCAAAAGAAGAGAAATTAATCTCAAGACACAGATGACACAAAATTCTCAGGACAGTCTCTGGCTGGGCTTGATTCAGCAATGAGCAACAGTATGACGTGGGCGATCCACTTCTAGGCCTTCATGGCTCAGGTGCTTTCTGCAGTGACCATCTATCACTTTCTGCAGGTGATTCTATGGCAAGTCTTCCACAACTTACACTCCAATGTCCAAGGCAGTGCTTCAGACTGAGGCCTGCCACAGTCCATGGCTTATAGGACAATACAGATTCCTGTGGGTCCATTAGCAAATGCAAATCTGATGAGATGTTGCATCTCATCTAGTAAAGCAATCTGTAAGTTTCTCTAGAGCACTTGTGGGCAGTGTCCTAAGACTCTGAGACTTAGACTGAGTCCTAAGTCAGAGTCTGAGCTGGTTGCCACTGATTTGAGAGGTCATATGTATGTTCTGGGAAGGGAAAAGTGGAATCACAGGTGCCAGGTATTTTCTAATAGTCTTAGCTTCCTTAATCAGGGATTCCCATTATATGCACATTAAAATGTATTTGTTTATCTTCAAATAATTGTCACTTTCCAATTCTTTTGTCTCTTTTAATTTCAACTTGACTTTTAGAGTGATTTGTTTTGGTTATTCTGGAATTTTACTCTTTATTTATAATTTTTTTCTTCCATTTATGTTTTTTTCTTTGAGTGTTGTCACATTGTTTTTGAAGATTTTTAATTCTGATTTATATGTTGCCCACGTCTCAAATAGTCATCTTCAAATTTAGCTAATTTTGAAAGTTATTTTTTTAAATCTTTCATATGAGTACAACATTCTAGCATTCTTTCAGGATGCCACCTTGTTTTTTTAAAGATATATATATATATATTTAAATTATATATATATATATTATACATATATACATATATATATATATATACGTATATATGTATAATATACATATATACTATAGTTTTCCATTAATTGATGTCCATTGTAGCAACCATGACAATCTTGTCTCTGATAACTAAGTGCTCTTCATGACTTCTGCCACCATGAACATCTTTTCCCATACTGAAATTAGGTCATTCACAATTGCAGTACTGTTACCACAGACCCTACTGTTATTCTATTCAGGGATACTGGGTTCCTTTCAGCAACACAGAAGAGTAAAAGTTAATGGAAAACTGAAGTAACCTTATGAAGCAAGACCATCAAAGTCCATAGTGGGAACAGAGTAACAGCATGGTGACTATAAGTAAATAAAATATAAACTTGAAAGTTGTTGAGAGAAAAATCTTAAAAATTCTCATCATACACACAAAAAATTATTGCTGTATATGGGCATGGATGTTAACTAGGCTTATTATGGTGATGATTTAGTAATATATAATAATCATACACATATATATCAAATCATGTTGCATACCTAAAATTAATATAGTATCAATTATATCTCATTTAAAAATAAAAATTTGAAACACTGTTCACCTGTGAGATTGGCAATTGTGTTTTAAGTGGCATTTGCTGTTGAAAAAAGTATTGAAATCTCTTATACTGCAGATGCAAAAGGAAATCTGCACAATATTTTTGGAAAGCAACCTGACAACATTGAGTTTCAAAACTCATAACTGATAATCTTGATAGTCCAATTCCACCCCAAGGACTGTATCCCGAGGGAATAACCAGATGCAGAGAGGCAAAACTTTTTTCATTGCATTATTACTTATAATGGCAAATTTTGGAAAATAATTGTAACTTCCAGTAATGGAAGTTTGCTTGAGTAAATTACGGCAGATCAATAGCATACTGCAAAGCATGCTTTAGATCTGTGCTGTCTGACACAGTAGCTGCTAGTCACACGAGGCTATGAGCACCTGACATCTGTCTAATCTTAACTGAGATGTGCTAAAACTGTAACATATACAACAGATTTTTGAAAACTCAAAATAATAAACTAGAGCCGAAAATACTCTCTTAGCAATTTTTAATAAGTTACATGTGAAAATGATGATATTTTGGATATATTGGGGCAAATAAAATATGTCATTAGAATTCATTTAACCTGATTTTTCTTACTTTTTAAATGTAGCTGTTAGAGAATTTACAACTAATGTTGCCAAATATCTACAGTACAGTTTTCAGACAACGCTGTTCCTGATGAAAATTTCAAGAAAGGGAAAAGCATATTCTCAAACAGTATTATGTGGCAGGATGTTTTCACGGCTTAATGTTATGAGCAAATCAGCACACAAACCTGTAATGGGACAACTGACATCAGGAGCCTCCTGACGAGCTGTCCCAGAAAGATCATAACGGCATGCAGGAAGCATCCCTCCCACAATCTCTGGCCCGAATCTAATCAAGAGGAAACATCGGACACGTCCACAGTGAGGGACAGTCTAGTCTACAATACCCTAGCCTATACTCTCCCAAAATACCAATGTCATAAAGAAAAAGTAATGATGAGAATTAATCCTAAATTAAAGAAATTTAAAGGTACATAGCCAAACACCATCCTTTAAAAAAAAAATGCTATCAAGGACTGAATGTGGAGTACATAATCCCATTGTCTTTATACTAAATTTCCTCATTTTGATCATTGTGTTGTGGTTAAGTAAGAGTGTCCTGGTTCATAGTATTTAGAAGTACTATGTTGCCTGTAACCTACTCTCAAATGGTTCAGCAAAAGTTAACGGTGACATATACTCACGTACATACATAGAAAGCAAGCAAATGGGAATGGAACTCTTTTCACATCTTTTCTATAAATTTACAAATAGAATAGAGTGTCTTTTAAATATTTTTAAATGCAAAGCTTTAAAAAGCTTATGTGAGCCAGCACTGTGGAAAGTACCAAAAGTTCTCATCCTTAAATAGTAGCATCATTATATCCAGGAAAGAGGGACCCCCACTTTGGGCCTTCCACTTTAGAGGGCTCCTCATATCCATCTCTGGCTGTACCCCTTCCTCTTCAGACTTGGCAAGAAGACTGCAGGGCCAACAGATGTACCCGTCCAGAGCCCACCAGCTCCACTCTAAAGTGCCTAGAACCCTGAAATTTCCTGCCATATGACATGAGCCTACTTCTAGACTCGTGGGTGACTGTTGTCCCCTTCCTGAGTGCCCCACACCAATGGGGTTTTTACCCTCATCTGTCCTGAAAGACAGATATTTGGAGGGAAGTTGCATGAAGCTAGGCCATGGGGCCAGAGGGCCCATATTTATCCAAGAAATGCAGAGTAGGATGCAGATGGAGGTATAAAGAAAAAGGGGGCAGACCGAGGACCAGGAACCAGAGACCAGCTCTTTCAAACCACGTGTTTGGCTACAGAGCTCCTCAAAGAGCCTGAGTCTAGAAGGCCAGTCTGTAGGCATTGGAAGATCGGTGTGTCTAAATCAGATAAGTGCATTTTATATAGTTTGGCAACCTGGCCTATGACTTTTAAGTATTTAGACATATGCTTTGTGGGTCTTCATTTATGTTCTTTCCCCATCCCCTCTGGAATATCAGTGTTGCAGTCAGGAAAAGGAAGCCCAGAGAAGTTTGCTCACACAGGTGTAGCCTGTCACTGCCTCTAGATTCTCATTCAAAAGTGGATGACCTTCCTGAAGAATGGATAAAGCAGCCAATAATGGCATGGAAGACTGACAGGAACCTGCACTAAACACTTGGGAGAGACTCACTGAAGGGCTTGGGACTGCAGGCCCTGGGGCAATACATGTGTGCACGTGCACACACACACACACACACACACACACACACTTCCCAGGAAAACATCTTACGGGTGATGATGGGTCGCAGAAAGAACAGAACACTTTCTATATAGTACAGATCTAATCTCCTGTCCACCCTAACCCCCAAGGGTGCAGATACTCTAGAAATCTCTTGAGGTGGCCCTCCAGTCCATCAGTCTTACTTAATATCCCAAAGGATGCTAGAGGTAGACAAGTAGCCTGAATGCCAGCGGGGCCAGGGGTGGAGAAAGAGCTGTGCCAGACAGCCTTCTTGGAATCACAGTAATAATTGAGTGTTGAGCTCACCTGTGGCCCCCAGTAAGGTCTCAAGGAGTGGAAAGGCCCCAGCCTGAGACTTCTGACTGGCTAAGTTCCTGGCATTCATATATACTGGCAGTGCCACTTTCAGGAGGACCCACAGTTCCCTGGAACTGACATTTCTAACTCTGACTCATATGGCTGACTCCTTACTCAGCTCTCAGGTCAAATGCCATCCCCTCTTAGGCATTCCCTGGCCACAGCCTGCACTCCAGCCCCACCCAGTCCTGGCTTCACTTCACTTTGCATCATCATCTTCACAGCTCTTAACACTTGTGAAAGTAGCTTGTTCATTTATTTATCATCCGTCTCTTCTCTTTTGGACTAAAACTGTTACGCAAGCAGGGAGTACTTTTATGTATCACTATTGCCTTACTTAGTCTGATGCCTGACAGAGAGCAGATATTCAATGACCCTAACTTTAAACTTAAATTTAAAGTTTAAAAATGTGTTTCTGTAACCCAAACCTTCTCAAGTTTTCCTTCTAAAGTTTCTTGCTGTAGGAGCATAATGACAAACCTCACAGGGTTGTGCATCAGAAGCCTGAACAACTCACCCAGCAAAACAAAAATTAACAGAAATCATTTTCTTAATCCTAAAATGTCAAAGTATTAGTTTTATATGGATGGATAACAAATTGCCAAAATCTTAGTGTGTTTTAAAAAAACAAAACACATTTATTATCCAAATTTCAGGTCAGAGCTATGCATGTTGTCGTTGAGCTTTTTCTTCACAGTCTCATAATAAAAGGAAGATGTGAGTTGCCTGTTTCCTCATCTGGACACTTTTGGGGAGAGACAGGTTTCCAAGCAACTTGGTTACTGACAGAATTCAGTTCCCTGTGCTGTGGGCCTGGGGTCACTCCTGGCTTGCTAGCTATAAGCTATTGGCTAGTCTCAGCTACTGGAAGTCACCTTCACCATCTTGGTCCTCTCAGTCACAGCAATGAAGAACCCCCCAACCTATGAGTCAGAGAAATTATTTTCCTCTTAAAGGGTCCCAGCAATTATATCAGGTCCACTTTGATAGTCTCCCTATTCACCTTGATGCTGGATAACATCAACTAAACCCAGCAGTAAAATCCGTCTTCTCAGCTCTGGATACATGCTTCATGGCCAGGAAATCTCCATGTACATCTCAGATTTTTGCCTACCATAGTTAAGTTCGTTTTTGTCTCTAATTCATGTGTATTTACCTGTTTTGATAAATGTTTATTGGTACTTATATATATAAATTCAAATAAATCATCCTTGTCATCATCAGTATGTTATTTAATCATCAATATATAATCATACTCTTATATCATCCGTTGTTATAGATGATAAGTATGTATTATATCTAGATATTAGTGTATATGTAAAATAAACATATGCCAAAATTTGTATGTATTTCTATATAACTTGTATAAAAACATTTAAATAAAATTGACAGCTTAGGAAAATGTGGCATAGCCCCTGTGGCATTATATACCCTCTGCCTAGCACTGTACGCCCAGGTGAAAGAGCCCAGACACACATGGGCCCCTCACAGGGATGCATGTGCACATCCAATGAGGCAAAGCCTCACAAGAACTCAGGCCAGCATGTGTCGGCACATGCGCTATCTACTTTTGCTGAAGTTAAATCAAAAGCCTTAGCTTCCATCCCTTGAGAATGTCCCAGATTTAGGGAGATGGTGGCAGGATGCAGGGTCATGACACAGGCTGGGGAGAGGGCTACAGCAATCTAAGCTTCTGCACTGGGGTAAGACAAAGCGACCAGGGATGTTAATTCTATTTCTCCTGTTGGCAAGCCCTGTATCCTAGCATAATTCACTTACTTTTTTTTTTTTTAAGTTCTGCTTTCTCTTTTTAAGTGAGGAGTTACCTGACGTTCTGCTGTGAGCACCAAATAAAAAGTTCTTGGTCCTGGCCCTCCCTGGTGGCACAGCGGGTTAAAGCACAGCACTAAGAAGCTTAAACCACTTCCGCATGAGTTCGATTCCCACTTGCCCCGGAGGAGATCCACATGGCGTGGCAGACCTCTCCTGGCCCGCCCGCTGCTCCCCTCAGCAGTGTACTTCATCGATCTGCCTGTTCTGCTCCCCGCTCTGTCTCTGGTGAATCCTCTCACCCTCTGCATCTCTGGCCTGTACCCCAGTTCTATATGAATAAATAAATAAATCTTAAAAAAAAAAGTTCTTGGTCCAGTACTCAGAGTAGAATAGGTACTATGTAAATTCCGTATCTGAATTCTTCCCCTTCACATCCTCCTGGTGCTCTCTCCCCAGCCAAACCTGAGTTGGGGCATTATGTCTCCCCGGGGATCTACCACAAAGCAGACATGTTCTTAGAAAGGGAAGTATCTTAACCTTGTTATTGTAATGACAAAACGAATGTCAGCCCTGTGAGGGGAGGGAGGTCCTGGCAGATAGCTGGTGGCAGAGAGAAGACCCCAGGGCAGGGACATCTGGGGTGGCAGGGGTGTGTAAGAAAGTCCAAGTCAAGAGCGGCCTCTCCTGGCTGGGGCTCAGATCCTGGCAGACAATACAACAGGCCCTGGAGCCCTCTGGCAGCAGAAGCACTTCGCCATCTGTCCTTCCCAAGTGGAAGTGGGGCCAATGCCCCACAGGACTGAAGAACACTCCCACACCCCACCTGTCCAGTCATTCTACTTGGGATTCTCCCTTGCCCGGATTCCCTTCCCACACACATCTGCCATCAATTTCCACTCGCGCCTACAGCCCTGCTTGAGGAGCACCTATGACATTTATGAGCCACTAGCTATCTGCCAGCAACTGTGCTGTAGAGTGATCCATGTTTCTGTGGGCACATATGAAAGTACTGCTGTGGCAGCAGGAAGGACCCCCCAATAAGGAAGGGGGAGAGCAAGTGTTGCTTGGGAGGGACTCCCCAAGAGTCTTGAAGACTGTGTGGGCCTGGATAGCTAGGGAAGGCTAGGAGAACCCGTGACATATGCTGTCCACAAACACGTTGGTCTTCCTTCCAGGCACGTGGTACAACTGTCCGATTACATCTCACTGGGGGCGTGCTTTAGAACATGGGAGGGGATGTGAGAAGAAAAAAATATTTAGAAGTTTTTTCTCCATCTTCTTTACGAGCCGAAGTTAAAAAAATCTGTAAGGAGCATGAGTTGGTGATGTGAGGAGGGAGAGTAGGGTGTGAGTGTATGTATATGAGTGTGAGTGTGAGAGAGGTGAGGACTGGCAAGCACTTCTGGGTCAAATGGGTCAAGCGAGAACCAGGCTGATGAGGTGGCAGCCAGAAGTCTTTTGAATGCTGAGTTAAGTCAAGGTTTCTGTCCCGCCCAGGCCACTGAGGGCACCAACGCAAGGTCTAGACCTGGGCGTTGTTGCCCAAGCGCTACGTCTTTAACCACATCCTGCCTAATAAGAGTCCCGGCCAAAAACAAGGTTTTACAAGATTCTCACTTTCCCACTACAGAGGCATTTTGGTAAGATTAGGACTTGTCAAGTTATGAAGCCCTGAGGGTTTAGACTCCCCCAGAATTGTAAGCTACATTAGGCCTTTTTCTAAGTACTTTGGATCAGATCCGGGCCACCAGTCACTCTGACATTAAAAATGGACTCTCAAAATGAAGAAGGGGCCCCACCTCCCTCCAAGACCATGGAGAGGGACAACATCCCAAAAGAAACCCTATGGAATTATCCTACAATTGTGTGGAATAAGACAGTTCCCACATTCAGCAATTGTCCCAACACCTTGCTTACCTGCATGTGTTCTGACCTGAACTGCACAGTCTATAATTAACCATGCTGATTGTATTGGCATGAGCAAATCAGATAATCAAGTCATAGGGTGATCAGTAAGACAAAGGAAAGCAAAAATCCTGGGCTTGCAAATTCTCTAGCTCCTTATTGCAGTTTTCATTCCCATAGTTGCCAGGTCTGGGTGTTTTGACTTGTCCTCTCTCCAACCCCAAAATGAGACTCATGTGAGTGATCAGAAATGAGAAACAGGAAGAGAGGGTACAAGAGAGGGGAGGTATGACATGACATTTTGCTTTTTAGCATATAATCTGGATGTATAAACTACGAGCATTGTTACGATGGGAAATATACTCTATTGAGCATGAAAGAGTGAAAAAAAACAGGAAGAAGAAAGGCCCTAACAGGGCTATCTTGGAGGCCTGTGATTTTCTCTCATACTCACCAGCCTGCACTGAACATGAAGTATTATGGGTCTTTGACAACAGGGAGAAGGAGGAGCAGAGAAAAGCCGAGACAAGGCAGAGAATGTAGAGAGGCCTACCAAGATCGCCATCTCTGAAGCAGCTCAGAGGAAAAACAAGTGGGCAAGATGTGACCCACTTGGTCCTGGGTGGAAAGTTATTAACAATTCTGCCAGTTCTTGGCATTGGGGTGCTCCATGTCTAGGGGAGATGTCTGGAGATGGTGGAAGAAGAGTGAGTGGCCATGTGCTGTTTAAGTCTTCAACTTTAGCTCCAAAAAGGAAATGACTCTTTCCAATTAAAGAGGAGTAACTGTCTTTCCCATTGCCGTTCTGTGTCCCACAGCAGAGTCCACAGAGAGAATGGAAACCCAAAGTGAGTAGAGAGTTAGCAAGAAGCTGCATCACCCATTGTATATGAGCAACAAACAAGACTACTCTTCAGTTGGACTGTTTCTCAAGGATAAATGGGCCACTCACATGGTCCAGGCAAATTAGTCTAGAGCAATGAGGAGCACATAGAGATGGTGAGCCCTTCTTCCCACACAACCTCAGGTTCCCCAACCGGGGGTGCTTCTGCAGGTCCAGTGTAGTCATCCTAATCCAGACAAGACTCGGCCCCTGGCTCCACCTCCTGTAATGGCCCTGTAATTTGGTGACAGGTGGGCTCCATCCTGAGCACCCTTCTTCTCTCCTGACATCACATGTACCTGCTTCGAAGCATATTGTTCCCTTTTTCTGCCATGCCGTAGAGTCCTTAAGACTCTGCCTCCTTCCAAAGTCCTAGACAATTAGATTGCCTGGTACTCCACCCCCCTCCAAAATCCCAGATACTACATGTACTCACCCACCCCCTTCTCATGGCTGGGTGCTGATTTTTTGCCTCCGTAGGCACCCAATACTTGCATCTCTACAGGTCTTTATCTCCCATGCCTGGTGCAGACCACTCCCAAATGCTGTGTCTGTGCTCTACCTCACCTGCAGAGAGAGAAAGTCTCCCTCCGGCCCTAGTTTATGCAGCATTCCCCCACCCCCACCTCGATCTGCCCATTCTGTTAGTAGAATTGGGTCAGTGGTTTAGCAGTCACGTGTGAAAATACAGAACACTGAAAACTAGCCTTGGACAGTTATAAAGGTAACAGTGGTGTTTCTGAGAAGGACCAAGTCCATGTTCTCTAGAATTATACCCAAGAAACATAAAGGACAGGGAGTGGGTAGGGAGGCTGCTCATTTCACTGCAGGGTAGATGCGTGGCCTTGGTCCCACTCATGGGACCTCCTCCCACTGAACTCTAATGTGGCTAGGGGGCCCTGCACCTACTTTTTATTTTAACTCCATTCCTTCTGGATGTTCCTGGCCTCAGAGTCTAGATAGAGTCTATATGTTTCAGGGAACTGTCTTCCATCTCTTCACCAAGTCACTCATTCCTCCCTTCCCTGGTAGGGCCCTTTCTCAATATAATTCCAGTCATCTACTCTGTGAGACCCTGTTCTGGGGCCTGGGGCTTGCAATTTCCACAGCAAGGTAGCATTCCACAGTGGTTATAAGTATAGGCTTATTCCTAGTATAGGCTTGGAATTTGTGCTCATGAGCTATGACCTAATTATTAACTGTCTGAGCTCCAGTTTTCTATGACTAAAAAGGACAAATAATAATACGTAATGCATGGGGTTTTGTTATTGATTGCATAGAGTAACTGCTCAACATCTGTTAGCTATGATTTTGTTTCATGATACCCCCTGGGTTATCAGCCACCATACCATGATGAAGGTTATAATTCTCAGGCAATAAAGAAAAAAGAATAAAAAATTTTCAACCTCTTTCTCAACTGAGGTATCTGGGCTGGCTTAGATTGTTTACCATCTTGTTTTCTGTCCTAGCAGGAACAGAAGGACTTCATTATTTCGATGGGGATGAGGTAGGACTAGAGAGATTTCTTTGGGGATCTTAGCAATTAAAAGCTGGCTTACTGGTTCAAACCCCACCCTCTGCCATTTTTAAAGGATATCCTAGGTATCTCTAAGCTACATAAGTTCACAAATTCATTCAAACGGAAGCAAACCCTTATCAGTGGCCTAGGCACCTCTAATTAGGTTTAGATTACAGCTGCTAACTCAGCTTAGGGTCACTCAGGTCATGGCATGTCCTGGAACTCTTGCTCCAGGTCTCCTTTTATGCTAACGAGGCTCACAAACCACTGGACTGCAGACAGCTGTGGGCATCTATGCACCCCAATCCCTAATCCCTCCCACCCACCCAATTCTCTCCCGGGGCTGGTCCACTCTCTAGACCGGCTGTCCACTGTGCCTCCTCTCCTCAGTTCCCAGGTAGGGTCACTCCTCCACCCTAGGCCCAGAGTCCTCTCTGCTCCCAGCAGGAGGCAGAGGCCCCAATTCCTGACTTACATACGGACCCTCCTCCTCTTTCCCACTCCCCTGCCCATTGCTCTATTTGCATATTTTGGCTCATAAGGCCAGATCTGGCCCTGCATATGGTCTATTCTGGCTTTGGAAATGATTTGCTACCACAGTCATCCATTATCCACAGGGCTGATGAAATCACTCAGATTCTGAACCCTAAGTCTCTGTATCAAGACAGTTTCTCCAATTCTGAGGCCACTAAATCCAGACCCATGGGCACTTGCTGCTGGTGTGACCTTGAGAAAGTAAGATTTCTATACCTCAGTTTTCAGTGTTAAGTGGGAAGATCAGACCTGCTGCATAATCCTGTTGTGAGGGCTGAGGGAAATAATATATGATACTTGCACACAGGAAGCTGTCATTAAGAGACAACCATCTGGCTCTCCCTGGTGGTGCAGCGGGTTAAAGCACAGCACAAAGAAGCTGGGGCCACTTCTTCATGAGTTCGATCCCCGCCTGCCCTGGAGGAGATCCACATGGCGTGGCAGACCTCTCCTGACCTGCCTGCTGCTCCCTTCAGCAGTGTACTTCGTCAATCTGCCTGTTCTGCTCCCCACTCTGTCTCTGGTGAATCCTCTCACCCTCCGCACCTCTGGCCTGTACCCCAGTTCTGTACGAATAAATAAATCTTTAAAAAAAAAAAGAGAGAGAGAGAGAGACAACCATCTAAGGGTTTAAAACAATGGGGCAGAAGGACATTTGTTCATTTTTTAGTGCTTAGTTTTGTGTTTGCCTACTTCCTGTCATTCTCTTAAAACTGTAATGTTGCCATCTCCTCCACACTGATCTCACTGTCCCCAACTAGCATCGGAGACCCAAGGGAGCACTTGAAAGGCTCTGAAGTGGGAGGAGTACAGAGTCTGTGTTCCCTGGTATTAGGCACAGTGACCTGGGGGTCCAGCCACCTGTTGGTCACCACTGGCGCAACTGCTGCTCCAGCCTAAAGGCTCCAGGTGTGAGCACAGTCCAGGGGAGAAGGGCAGGGACAGGGCAGAAGGAGGACCAAGGAAATAAGGGTGGGAAAGCCCAGCAGTGGGCCTCCCTGTAAACAGGGCACAGGCGAGCCGAAAGGCTCTCCAGTGCCAGGACAAAGGAACACGGCAGCACACGGCAGTCGGCTGCTCCGCCAGCCTCTTCCGTCTACACTCAAGCCTCTTGGGCCTGGCTGCTCCACATCATGCTATCTGCTTAACACGTAGCCCAGCTTTCATCAGCCCTGGAGGCTTCACCGGGATCTAATTACACTTCCCACCAGAAATACTTTTCACAGATTGGGGGTGGTGATAAGAGCAATTAGCCTTGGCCTGTGGGTCAAAGTTGCTTCTAATCACAGCCTCCCTAAGTACAGTACTCCCCCCCTTTGGAGGAAGACAAAAGAAGGGATTTGTCAAGTCAGTCAGCCTGGAGGGAAGGACACAAAGTGAGCTCCTAGAATCTCCTTCCCCTGCTCTCAAGAGCCAGCTTAACTATACTATAGTGAGAGGCAAGAGAGGACCTGCCTGGACTAGGAATTGGAGGACTCAAGTTCAAGGACTCATTCTGTCTCAGACTCCTCATGTGAAACGCAAAAGAGAGATACTCATCACCACTGTCATCATCACCATGGGCAATGTCATCCCTCCACTGATGACCACCCCACTGCCATGGCAACTACAGCTGCTCCACAGGTACTTCCTCTATAATGCACCCGGTCAATAAGCCTTCCTGGATGGAGGCTGGGAGGGGATATACCATGGCTAAGGCCATGCCATAGACCTTCTGCCACTGGGACTTTGGGGCCTTATCCACCAACACAAGATCATGACCAGCCCCTGTTGGGCACTGTGCCAGGGCCCAATCAATAGTGAATGCACTTTATAAAGCCAGGCAGCCTGTAGGATTCTGATGTAAGCACCCCACCTTTGCTCACCTGAGACTAGGGGAGAGATTTCCCTCTGGCCTCACGCATGTCTACCACTCATGGTTCCACCACAGCATGGAATTTTGTCTATTTGTTCACTGCTGTATCCACAGCACAGACCACAGTACAGTCCAACAAGTATCTGAGCAATGAAAGAATTCCTCCACTTCACATGGAAGGCTGTCATGGCAAAATGTCAGCCTGGATCCACCACTCCACAAAACTTTGCCTCCCCTCCCCCTGGATGTACACATAATCAGCCACTGCTTAATGTCCAACGCAACCTTCTAAACCTTAGCTACATTATAGAATAACCAGAGGAGCTTCTAAGATGCCATTAATGCCCAAACCCTACTTCCCTACTACTTATTCGGTGGTAAGACCTTGACATTGGTACAGTTTGGGAATAACAAAGGAGAAAACAGTGATACTACTATGTAGCTGAGACTGAGAACCACTGCTCTGGACAGAGGGAAAGGACACTGTCCTTTCAATATGGGGATGAGGTAGGGAGGTCAGACAAGGCAGGGGTTGGGCAGAGTCAAGTTCACTTGGATTCCTTAAGAGTATAAGTTCTTTAAGTTCTTATTAATCAAGAAGTCAGAGCAAAGCTAAGGGCTCTTTCTCCCCAAGCAGGAACCCAAGTCACCCAAAGCTACTGCAGACAGCTCCTCTGCCTTTCCTCCCACAGACACAGTAACTTTCCCACACACCAACCAAACAGGTCACCCAGAACTGCTCTTAACCTTTTCTGCCCACTTGAGCTCCCAGACTCCAACATTGATTGGATTCACCTGGCTGAGGTCCTCCTCCTCAAACATACCAAGAGGAATACTTACCAAGGTCCATAAATTAGAGACAAATCTTATTTGTTGCTAAGTAATAAACCTACACTGGGGGGGGGGGGGCTATGCACAGTGCTTATAAATACACACCCACCACAGATGCACCCACGCTCACTTACACACATGCCCACGCCGTGCACACCCATCAGTGGTACGGGAACTATGCTGTAGACTGCAGCGTTCCGACAGCCAGTTTACTAAGTAGGATGTAGTCAATGGTTGCACAAACAAGAAACACTTGAGTTCTTCTCATCACTGCCTGCAATCACACTGCCTTCTTTTCATAGCTCTCTAATTATATTTGTGTATCTTAAGGGTCTAGCCCACGTTAAAATTTAAAACATTCCATCATCTACACAATTCCAAGTTTAGTCCTATTTTCCCTCCTCGAGCTCAGGTTTGAACTGTGCCTTGGAGATCGGCAATGAGGCGAGGATGCTGTGTTTTTTCACTCTACTTCCTCCCCATTTCCTGCTGGGGAGTCCACCAGGGCTGGGTGTTTCCTGTCCTGCAGGCGCTTCTCTCTGGGTGCTGACAGCCTCTGAGAGCTGTGGGTGTTCAAGACCTGGCTCCACTGCGGGGTTTCCCTGTGGGGGCTGTACCCTCTTGACAACTCCCTCAGCTACTTCCCCAGCAACCTCCTCTGCACCTTTTTTGATACCTCTCCACTGGCAAGGTGACCCTCTCTGGCAGTCCCAGCTGCATACTTTAAGCCTAATTATCCTCCCCAGTGTATGTTTATTCCCAGAGAAAAGCATGCCTCCTTCTCACATTAACGCTTGCCTTTTTCTGTTTACTCAGTATCCTGCCTTAGTAGGTGACTTCAGTTATCTTCTTGCCTTCCAGATTTGGCAGGGGGTGAGGGTAGGAAGTGGTCCCTTGTCTCTGGGTTCAAACATACCCCCAAACTCCAAGGGAAAAGCACTACTTCTCCCAGTAATTCTCCCAAGAGAAACCCACAATTTTTTTTTTTGCAGCTTACCGAAACAGTGAGATACCAACCCTCTTCTGCCCTACCCAATCTCAGTTCATCTCAGCTCACTCCTTCACTTGGCTTGGAGTGAATGGGAAAGGAAGAGAACCTTCCAGCACTGCCTGTGACAATGCTGACAACTCCTCCCCCCCCCCTTCTCTTCAAAAGTCCTTTTCAAATTCCTATTTTCTAAACAAGCCTGGAGAGTTGAAGGTTGCTACACCTGTTTTTGTTAACCTTTGCAAAGTCCTGCCTGAGTCGTTTTGCCTCTCTAGCATCTGCAGGTACTTTTCACCTTTGTCTTTGACTACAGGGCTTCCTTGTACAAATTCTGGATCAACAGGATGAATTGTTTCATATCATCTATGCTATGAAACCCAAGCCCTTGGGAAAAGCTGACAGTGGTGACAGTGCTGAGCACCCCCACCTCCTCGTAGAGACCCTCGTAGAGACTGAGTCACATCTTGGACCCACATGGGGGTCCAAGAATCTCTGTAGTCTATGTCACACTGGGTCTGCTCAGAACTGAGATGCTGCCGCCCAGACTCTCCAGCACATAGACTATCATGAGCTATTGCTCCAGCAACTTCCATTCTTAACTATTAATGGTCTCATTACAGGTATGTTGGAGAAGTAGCACTCTCTTTATAATAGGCTTTAATAGATATTTTTGGATTTAGTCACCCCAAAAAGGCATGTGTCACGCTTGCATTGTGTCCCTTGATGAAGGCTATGTATAGATGGGGCATCTCTAAGAGAGAAAACCTAAAAGCAGACAGCCAGGAAAGGCTTTCCTTTCACCTCCTTCCCCATCACCTCCTACCGTTGCAGTATGAGCCTAGACTCTATCTCAGTCATTCCTTCCCACTTGACACCCTCACTCTGAGCAGAAGTGGATATGGGTGTGTGTGTCCCTTCTCAAGCCCTGTGTGTGACCCTGATGAGCAGCCAGCATGGCATCATCTCAGAGCACACCCCAAAGTGCCAACCATTGTCTTAGGTCTTGGGGAAAGAAGTTAGTCAAGTGATTCACTGATGAAAGAACCTGCTCTTAGGAAATGCACCCAAAGTCGAACCTAGGCATTTTCCCCCATCAGCTGATGGAAAGCTGTATCAAGAAAGTGACTAAGTTGGTATTATTAGCAAAAGTAACTTAAGTACTTCAGACGGAGGAGAGTAAAAGTATAAACTTATTTTTTAAAGATTTATTTATGCATACAGAACTGGGGTACAGGCCAGAGGTGCAGGGGCCAAGAGAGGCTTCACCAGAGACAGAGCAGGGTGCAGAACAGGCTGACTGGAGAAGTACACTGCTGAGGGGAGCAGCGGGCGGGTCAGGAGAGGTCTGCCGCGCCATGTGGATCACCTCCAGGGCTGGGCATAGAACTCACACTGAAATGGCTGCTGCTAGCTTGCAGTGCTGCATCCTAATTCATTGCGCCACCAGGGAGGGCCCCAAAAAACTTAACAGCAATGATGGGGGAGGGAGATATTACCCCATTCCTCCCTACAAAATATGGGGATCACATGAGTCTGTGTATGTATGTTTACGTACATACACATGTGTAAGTATGTGAGTATAAGCTCATGCAGAAACCCCACAGGGGTTCTGAAGTACTACTGGGGTATAGGAAGGAGCTTGATGGCAGAAAAATCACAGCTTTTACAAACCACTATGTCTGACTGCATGGTGGTGTAGACTTTGGGTTACAAGACGATGGGCACTTCTGCCTTGGACAACTCCCCATTGAGCAGATGGTGCATGATCCCCACACACACTGTACGTGTATCAGGGAGGGAGTTGTGCCTTGACTTCCATTTCCATTTTCCAGCATGGGCTTGGGCCCCAGAAGGCATCACGTAGGTGGGCTCTGGAAAGCAGCGCTCCTCTTCCCATCAACTTGGGGCCAAAGCTGTCCTGACAGTCCAGCAACCAGAGATGCTTTGCCTGCACATTTTGACGAAACATTTGCCAGGCAGAATGATCTATTTGTGTATTTTCATCAAGGGCAATTATTTTTTAGCACCTTCCTGGGTGATCTCATCTCATCTCAGAGAAGAGCCCATGAATGCCTTTCTCACTTACAGCAAAGGTGAGAAAAGCAGTCTTTCCTCTCCTGTGTCACCCAGAAATCTTTCTTCACAAAGAGATGAGAAGCTTGACTTTTTGCTCCTGAATGCACTGGTTCACCCATAAAACTCAACAAGGATATTTAAAAAGCATATCCCCTTTGAAGAGATTTTCTTTTAGAGAACAGAAAAAACACATTTTGGCTCTCTTGTTCCTTATATAAAAAAACTGGTAGCATAAAACTTGATTCAATGAATGTCACTTGATACTGCAGCCCCCTGCTCCCCGCTCTCCCAACTGGTGTCCCCCAGTGGGGGCCCAGCCTCTGGGACAGGGAGATTCCCAACCTAGTTCTGTTTCAATGCAGGCAGGTCCCTTATTCTCTTTGAATTTTCACATCTGTAAACTGGTGGTAGTAATAGACCCAGCAGGCCAGCTATTGGTTCTGGAGTTTTTGTTTGATGTGTTCATCTGTAGGTTGATGTTTGGTATATTACAAGAATCAGCACTGTGGACAATATAAAATGATAGATACGTTGGAGGCATTCCTCTGGTTATTCTACTCTGACTTTTCTCTTTCTTCCACTGCACTTTCATCCTCCATGAACAGACCTTCCCTTAGACTTCTCCTAAGGCCTGTTCTTTATAATTCCTAGATTTCCTTCACTTTCTGTTCTTCTGTTGACTCAATTATCACTCAAAATAGGCGATGGCCTGAGTTCAATCCCCAGCTAGGGGGTGACTCACAAGGCGCAGCAGACATCTCCTGTCTCACCCACTGCTTCCCTCAGTAGTGTATTTCAGTCAATCTGCCTGTTCTGCTCCCCACTCTTCTCTCTGGTGAATTCTCTTACCACCTGCACCTCTGGCCTGCACCCTGGCTCTTCTACTCAAAAACAAGTCAAATCTTAAAACAAAAAAAAAAACCAAAAAAACCAGACAACTAAAATGAAGTTCTCAGTCCCAAGCTCTTTGTAATCTGTGGGCTTCCAGTGCTTCAGACCCAGCAGGCCAACCTAGAGTAGGCGGTTGCCCTACCCACTTGACCCACCTGCTAGAAGAGTGAAAAAGGCACCAAGCCTATGTCCAGGTGGACTGAGTTTCAAATACTGGCAGTGCTGTGGTTTGTGTTGCTTTACAGCAATCCTGAGTCTGTTTGCTCACCCACAAATGGGACAAGTAGGACCCAACTGAGAGGATGAAGCCCATATCCTAAACTATGAGAAATCAGCATAGGGAGGTGAGACCAGAAGGCACGCCTTCCAAAGTACATGTGAGGGAGGGCACACAGGAGCAGCAGGCCTGACTTTAGCAAGCTGGCAAAACAGCACAGACATGCGCAGTAGACCCAGGGGCCAAACATCAGCTTTACTACTTAACAACTGTGTTGTTAGAAATGTCACTCCATTTCTCTGTATCCCAGTTTTCTCGTATGTAAAACGGACTCTTATGAGGTTTATATTCAGGTTAATATACATGCCTGGCATGAAGAAAGCACCATGCACATATTTTACTCGACCGATGCCCTTGGCCTTCAATGACATTTGTGAAAGGTCGTATGCTCATTTTTTACTCAGAAGGCTGAGGGTCCCTCTGCAACTGGGAAGTACAGAGCCTGAAGAAGATTCACACAGGACCCCGTGCCAAGTCTTGCTTCACCTCTCTGAAGTGAAACCAGACTTCACTGCTCTCCATCCCACCCTCTTCCTTGCAACCCTGGTGTCAGCCACCTTTTCTGGCTGCCCGTGCACCTTGGCAAGTGACATCACCAGGCGAGGCAGACAAGCTTGTGCGGGCAAGGGGATGACGTGAAGGGAGGGATGAAAAGCGCCTCTGGGCCCATTTCCCCTGCCCAAGTGACTCAGGCACGTGGCATCACCGGTCACTCCTGGTAATGGACCAGACAGGGGGAGGAGGAGCTGGAGCCTGGGGAAAGAAAAGAAATGTGGGTCTGAGGAGACAAAGACAGGGTGTGGAAAAGCTTGTGCCCTGTGGAGGAGCTAGAGACACCAAGGAGAGACAGGAGTGGGGTTTTAAAAAGTGCTGGCTACTGCATGGAAACGGCTTAGTGCAAGGCAGGATGGGGAGTGAGGAAAGCAGAGAGCTGTGATGGAAGGAAGGTACAGAACCCTAACTAGGTGGTGGCAGTGGGGGAGGGAGAAGGTCCTGCTGAATCCAACTTTAAAGGTAGGACTGGCCAGACCTGAAAATCAATCAGGAGTCAGTGATGGTGAAGAGACTCTTGGGTGGCCTGTTCCCTAAAAGAATGAAGAGGAAAGTGCTTTGTTGACTGTGAAAAGCCATAACCCCATCAACAGTGTTGTTTCACATCAGGGAAATTTCCACAGGAAAAGGGCAAAATTGTAGTGCTTAACGCTTCCTCTGACACATGCAGGTTGGGCCCATGCTGGGGGAAGGCAGAACCACCTGGCCTTTGAGGTATTCACACTGAGCTAGCAAGGCTGTCCCTTTGGCCCAGAGGCCCCATATTTATTGCTTTAATTTGTTTTTGTCAAGAACCAGAGTAGAGCTGAACTTTCCCCAGGAAAGACCAGGCCAACCTGAGGATCTGCCCTTTCTTCTCACAACAATCTGGTGTTACATGTAGGTTCAGATCTCAGTTACTGCTTATTAAGACATTTATCAGGTGGTTGTGTCACCTGTAAAATGGGCTGATGCTGAGATAGAAACTTTACATATGTGAAGTAATGTACATAAAGCTCTAAGCACACTGTTGATGAATAGTAAGTGTTCAATTAAATGAGGTAGTGAGCCTATCACTATTACTATGTATTATTACATTTATCATCACACCTCATCCGGCCCTTTTCTTTCCTTGCTTTTAATACTTTCCAGTCCTTCTCCCTTGCTGATTCATCTGAGACACAGTTAAATCCTCCCTGTACACACTAGAAAACTTAGTGGAATTTGAACAAACTGACTCAAGATAGAGTTCAAGAAAAGGAAACAAAGGAAAAAGGACCTTTGAGTTACCTTGAGAACCAAGCAAATCATTTCATTACCTGGTAAAATCAACCCTAAAACATCTTACTTTACAGAAAATGTAAATATGGAAAGGCCTAGGGCATGATGAAAGGCCACATAAACATAAACAGGGAGTCCAGGATTAAATGGGAGGCTGTTGATTCCAAAGGCTGAGCTCTTGCCTCCCCTCTGTACCCTAATCTTATACAACTGGCCTTCCCTGGGTATGCACGAGTAACCTTCCCTTTGGCAAGAAGTCCAAAGGAAAGAAGATCATTCAGTTCAAGTTGGCCTTCCAAATGGAAACTCCAAACAACACAAGTTTAAGCTAAAGGACCCAGACTGGCTGTGTCTGAGGAGCAGGGTCACTGTTTGCTTCCCACCCCTTCCTGGTGTGGCTTGAACCACCTGTGATGATTGTGAAATGGAAGGACTGTGGAAGAAGCCAGGTTGAGGATGTGGTGGGCAGATGCTTATCTGGGCAGCATTTCCACTACGCCCAGAGCACAAGCCCAGCCTTTATCTTAGCCAGGCAGCAAACAGGGAGCAATTTCAAGCCATAAACCTCTAAAGAGCACAGAGCACATGCTCCTCTCTGACTAATGGGAGACAGAAACCTCATCTTCTCCTTCCATCCTTCCTAGCTTCCAGCCCTAGCACATGTATCCACTCAAGTCCTCACAGCCAGCACTTCTGTATATAGCTTAAACAGCTTTTCCCCCTTCATGGTCTCATGTGACATGTGGAGGTAGAATCCTGCATTCAGATACAGACTTTTGGGTAAGTTACTGCTCTTATTACAGCCCTGGGAGATGTTTACTTGGTAGATGAAAAACTTGAGCTCACAGAGGGTACCAGGCTAACTGGCAGAAAAGGGTTTTGTATTCAGGCCTTTGTGTTTCCAAATTCAAGATTCTTCCAAAAGAACATCTGGTCCATGGGAAAAGGAACAACTCAGCAAAGAGTGTTTCTTTGTGTCTTCTCCTACTCTCATCTGAAACACAACTGGTCAAACTCAACCATTGGCCCACTCAACATGTTAGGCATAGGGCAAAGCTCTATGTAACCAGAAAGCAAACTATATTTATCCCATTCCGGTTGTAAAGACAATCCTGGTTGCATGAGATTGTTGCTCTTTTGCAGGAGCCCATGGCGTCTTCTGGATAATTCCTGGTCTAGCACAGACTGGCCAAGGGGAGGTCTTGGCCATGGAGGATGCAGCCTCTCTCTGAAGTGTAAATGCTGACCATTATTCCAAATGGCAAGAGTCAGATGAACCAAGTATCTCTGAGGAAGATTCCAGAAGAGTAAGGTGCTTGCTGAGGATCATGCACCAGGTCAGCCTCAGTTCTGAGATATTTTTTTTTTAAGATTTATTTATTTATTCATACAGAACCGGGGTACAGGCCAGAGATGCGGAGGGTGAGAGGATTCACCAGAGACAGAGTGGGGAGCAGAACAGGCAGATCGATGAAGCACACTGCTGAGGGGAGCAGCGGGCGGGTCAGGAGAGGTCTGCCACGCCATGTGGTCACGGGGCAGGCAGGAATCGAACCCATGAGGAAGCGGCTTTAGATTCTCAGTGCTGTGCTTTAACCCGCCGCGCCACCAGGGAGGGCCAGTTCTGAGATATTTTGACTTTGTTCTCTGTACCTGCCAAGGAATAAAGTCAATGTGCTGGCCAGTGGCACACAATATAGTACTTCTAAGTTTCTCCTCTTCTCTTACTTACCTCAGTCTCTATTTTAGGCCCTTCTTAGTCTTCTTTAAGAGGAGTTGAAGCTACCCTTTGTATTATCTCATCACAGAGACCAAAGCAGTTGTTGATTCTCCATCATTAAGGTATTCACCCTGCCAGGCACTGGGGATACCATTGTTAACAAGACAGAACATGGCCCTGCGCTCTCAGGATTACTCGAGTGCCATGAGGTTTGGAGGCAGGTGGACAGGGCTCTCACAATCCCAGTATTTATAACCCAATGATCTCACTCATTCCTAAACTCTCTGACCCTCAGTTCCCTCGGGTGTAAAATGTGCGTAAGGATGCCTCCCTCATGATTCGAGTGGAAGGATTTAATCAAATAAATGTGAAAGTACTCTTAACCATAAAGATCGTATCAATCTTATTAGTGCTACTAATGTGACAACTATTACTATTGCTACACTTTTCCATTCAGGAAATTTCTCTGCCTGACCTATTTATGGTGCCAGAACTTGGGTTAAATTTACTCTATACAGCAGGCTCTGACACTACTAATTGATCTATGTTGAATCATTAACCTATTCTTCTTGAAACACAAATTATTGAGATGTATTTCCCATACTTTGCAACTCACCCCTCATGGTTTTTAGTGTATTTTTATGGGGATGTCGCACCATCAGCCCAATCTAATTATAGGACATTTTCTTCAGATAGAAGAAACTCCTGAGACTATGTGAATGGATCTGCAGTAGAATATACTAATCAAAATAAGTCAGAAAGAAAAAGATACATACCAGAATATTTCATTCATACGTGAAAAATAGGAATTAAAGCAAAAGGGTAAAAATCAAAAGAAACAATTGAAATCTGACACAGAACTGAGGCTACAAGAATAGAGCACTGAGGGCTGGAGCAAAGGTGGAAGGGGGTCCATTGGACTATGATCAGGATTATTGAGAATTTGGTGGTTGGTGCGGTGTGACACATGCATTTGTAGAGGTATAAACCTATGCCACTAAACCAGGTAAGAGTGTTGTAACCCAACATGGCTTCAATTAGCAGAATTTTTAAAAACTAAATAAAAAAGAATGTAACTATTGAAAAATTCTAAAAAGAAAAGAAATTCCATCCTAGGCCATCACTTCCTACCCTGTCTCCACCATGAGCAACCACTAATCTTTTTGTCTCTACAGACTTGCCTTTTGTGGCCAGTTCCTATGAGCAGAATCACAGAATATACAGTCTTCTGGAATGACTTCTTCACTTAGCATTGTGTTTTCAAGATTCATCGACATCATAGCAGTCTCAGTTTTTTATTGTATTGCTTAATATCATCCCATTTTATAGCTAAAACATATTTCATTTATACAACAATCAGTTGATAGCTATTTGGCCATTTCCCTTTTTTGTTATTATGACAACTGTTAACTATAGTCACTGGTAATCATATGCAGACACAAAAACTTTTACATATTAAAATTGTATGTTTGTGTTTGTGTGTATACACATATGTATAGGTGTGCTTGTGCATGTGTGCATATGGAAGAGAGGAGAGAGGAAAAGAAGAATTCCTGGGTCATATGGTAATTCTAGGTTTAATGTTTTAAGAAACTACCAGACTTTTCCAAAGCAGCTGTACCACTGTACATTAAACCTGTTCAAGTATTCCAATTTCTCATACTTGTGATTAAGTATTTTTGCATATAATCATTCTTGTGAAGGCAAAGCAGTGTCTCACTGTGGTTTTGATTTGCATCTTCCAAATGACTAATAATGTGCATATCTTTTCATGTGCTTATTGATCATCTGGGCCTCTTATTTGGAGAAATACCTATCAAACCCTTTGCCCATTTGTTAACTATATCCTTTGTCTTTTTACTACGAGTGGTGAGAATTCTCTCTTTTGGGTATATTCTTTATCAAATATATAGCTTCCAGATATTTTCTCCCATTCTGTCACTTGTACTTTCCCATTCTTACTGGTATTATTTGTATACTTTAAGTTTAAAATTTTGTTGAAGCTAATCTATTTTTGCTTTTGTTGCTTATGCTTTTGATTTTGTGTAAGTTCTATTTTTAAATGAGTGCTGTCTTTTAAAACAAAACTCTGATATTAAATGTCTGATTCTAATTCCAAATCAGGAAAACCATCAATGACTCATCACTATAACCTGAAACAAATTTGAGGAACTGTATAAACCCAACTGAAAACTCCTTGCTGGGAAAGCATGGTGCTTTCAGATGGCAGCTGATATGGGCTAGATAATTACCTATTTCCTCTTGCCATGGCCAACGCAAAATATTTGCTGTAATGAAAAGAGAGAATAGGAAAATGAGGCTGAGATGTTGAGAAATGAAGCAAAGCTCTTACTTGTCTCTCATAGACTTCCAAGGGCCAATCCAAGTCTGACTGGTACCCTTCTCCACTCAGCACCTGAGAGGGCCTGTGAGGCCGTAGAATTTTTAGAGTAATTCTCCAAACATCTCAAGATTTTTAATCTCTGTACAGTTGTCTGTTGTTTAATTCTTCTCACTATAATTCAGATTCAACTGCCTCGTCTCTGCTTCAAGTCCATCACCTCAACTCAGTAAGTCTTCCAGGCTTTGCTTGAATTCCCTCTCCCTGAGCCATATCCTGGAAAATCTCTTAAAAGTAGTAAGTCTGAGCAATCATGAGTCACCAACTTTGTTTTTCATAACTTAAGAGATCACAGTCTACTATTAATGTCTTAAAAACTTTTATTCTTTTTTTTTTTTTTTGTCTTTTCTCAATTTTGGAAAGGCAGTTGTATCTAGTCCCCTTTATTCTATCTAGGTCAAAAGTGGATTCATTCTCCATTTTTTTGTTTCTCTATAATGGAGTTTGCATCACAAAATTCCTTGTGACTGCATTTGACTTAAAAACAAGCAAACAGGCCCTCCCTGGTGGCGCAGCGAGTTAAAGCACTGCACTAAGAAGCTAAGGCCACTTCCTCATGAGTTTGATTCCCGCCTGCCCCGGAGGTGACCACATGGCATGGCAGACCTCTCCTGACCCGCCCGCTGCTCCCCTCAGCAGTGTGCTTCGTCGATCTGCCTGTTCTGCTCCCCACTCTGTCCCTGGTGAATCCTCTCACCCTCCGCATCTCTGGCCTGTACCCCAGTTCTGTATGAATAAATAAATAAATCTTTAAAAAAAAAAAAGCAAACAAAATACATTTTGCCTCTTCTGGAAGCTGGAAGAATTTTTAAAAGGTACAAACACCACTTGGCTATTGACTTCCAGAAACTCACAATCTGAAGGAACCACGTCTACGTTAATAACTCTAGCAAGACTAACTACTCTGTCATCTTAACCATTGAAAAACTATGTAGCACCTCTCCCTACCGCCTGAGGGCTGAAAAGAAATGTAGGGTGGGGCCTGCAAGGGGCACTCAATCCAGTGTATTCATTCCTAAGTTGGAGATTTCAAAAGACTACCCGATAAATGGAGAGTCATAAATTTATCCGTGATGCTTATCTTCAGAGCTTTAAAGCAGTAACTTGAAAGATGCTAATACAGATGTAATCTTAGTTTCAAGCAATCCAAAGTGGCAGCTGAGTTTGGTGAATCTGAGATTAAAGTCTTCCCGGCGCCCCTAAAAGCTCCATCAATGTTCTTGCTGCAAGCAGCTGCAGGGCGAGTAGTTCAGATGGTTCACGGAGCTACAGGTGGTAACATGGAACATGTGTGGGTATTAGACTTTAAGGGAAGACAGCCCTGGGGTGAAATACCAGCATGTCCATACTATATGGTGAATGATGTCATTAAAAGGATAGGTTACAGCTGAAGGACATGGGGGAAGATTTTAAGAGCAGCCTTAAAGATGTATAGAGTATGAACAGATGAATAGAGAAGACCATGTGTTTCTAAAATATGTAAAATACATGTGAAACATCTAAGTCATGCTCTTTGCTTTTCAGGGAGTGTATTATCAAAAAAGCATCACCTAGCACAATTCTTGGCATACAATAAAGACTAAGTGATGAATGTATGAATGGATGATTTTATTTGGGTTCAAACCTCAATTCTCTCTGTGTGACCTTGAACAGGCTACTTCTCACCTCTATGGTTTACTTTCTCTTAGTGTAATTTTGCTTAATTGGCCACAACTGCTACCACAGAATCAATTCAATAAATAAATCAGTGTAGCATTTTTCCACATTGTAACACTTTCACAATGGTCACTTTCAATATTCCTCATGAAGTGGATGTATTTTCTTGGCATGAAGAAAGTTTTCTAAAGTATATCACAATCATAGGCAATATGCTGATGAGCACCATTGTGCCCGCAACTACTTCCACTGGATATTTTCTTTTTAAGTATCAACTCCAAAGCTTGGACTTGCTGACTCAAAAGTAAATTAACATATCCATGGAAAATTCGGCATCTCAAGGTATGATAAAGGACACAGTTCCAGCATGTGGCAGGATGGAGTATTACCAGTATTAAATTCATTGATGAATTAAGAATGGAGCAGATCTGTTTGGCACAGTGTTTTTTCCAGTGAAAACTCTTTCAGTTTTTAAACTAAGTTCCACCACATCATTCTACCCACTGCCCAAACTTATCACTATCACCTCTAGGGTTGATGTCATTATTCTCTACTGAGGGGCTGAAGGGTGGTACAGCTAACTAGGGGGCTGGTTAATCATTCCCAATGCAGCGCATGGCCTATCCTCACTCCTCGGATTTCCTGAATTCTTTTATGTATCTTTCTGCACTAACAATTTTCAGTGTGTTATGGATACTGACTCAATTTATAGGGAAAAAAGGTAAAATCCACAGTGTACAATGATATATGGTATTTCTGAGTAAGATGTAAGCGCACAGGACTCTTCTTGGAACCAAATTCTGTGTGGTTATGTATGTGCATGTACATGTGTTTTCCCTCAGAGTTTTTATTCTCAAGTGTACCCAATTCATTCAACATTTCATGCCCAAGGGCAAACTGATGATCTACTTTCTCATATTTGATCTATTCCACAATTCTTTAACTTGGTGGCTGCTACCACCACTCATCCAATGGTGCAAAAGCAGAACTTGGGACATATTCCCAATTCCTCCTTCTTCCCTCAACACCTTCATCCTCTTCACATTCCATTCATCAATTGGTGGTGCATGTCTACTACTGATAGTAACCCAGGCCTGAATCAGCCAACTTTTTTCTATCTCCACTGTCACCACACCAGGTCAAACTGCCATCACAACTCCCCAGGACTACTGGCTAATTGGGTTCCTTATAGCTTCTTGTGGCAGGAAAGAAGATGGGCAACCGAGATCCCCCTCCAAGGAAATACTGCCCCTTTGCCTTTAAAGCTTAAGACCCAAATCTTTAACCCAGTTATTTGTCCCGCTTAACCTTCCATTCTCATTTCAAGTCCTTGGCTTGTAGATACATTACAGTTTTCCCAGGGGATTGTCACCATGTCTGTGTTCATGTGGTCTCCTTTTTTATAAAGAGGTAAGTCACGCTGGAGTAGGGGTCCACTCTGTTCTGGTATGAACTCATCTGAACTAGTTGATCTTCACAATTTCTAAAAAAGGGTCATATTCTGAGTTTGGTGGGGTATGTGGGTGGGGTGTGTGTGTAGGGTGTGTGTGTGGTGTGTTAGGATTTCAACAGACTGAGAGACCATAGTTCAAATTAAAGTTGACAAGTTTGAATTCATCTTATTTTAGAGACTCCCCCAATTTCCTGCCTCTTTCATCTTCTCAATCTCAAGAATCATTCTCTTTAAGCAGACTTTTTTTTTAAGATTTATTTATTCATACAGAACTGGGGTACAAGCCAGAGGTTCAGGAGCAGTGAGAGGCTTCAACAGAAACAGAGTGGGGAGCAGGACAGACAGATGGACGAAGTACACTGCTGAGGGGAGCAGCGGGCGGGTCAGGAGAGGGCTCTGTGCCACATGGATCACTTCTGGGCAGCTAGCAGCACTTGTAGTGCTGCATCTTAACCCGTTGCACCACCAGGGAGGGCCTTAAGTAGACTTTTCTATCCCCCTCTCCCCTCAAGGTAGATCAGGGCATATTACAGCACTTTGTATATTCTTTTATAGCAGTTATCACCACCTATAATTATGTATTTGTTAGAGTAAGTCCTATAACAATGTCCATCTTTTCCACTAGCAGCCCATAAGCTCCATGAGAGCAGCAGCAACTATGTCTTGAACACTACACATCTCCAATGCTGAGCATGATGTGTAAAAACAAAAGAAACATGTACTACATAGTGATTTCAGGAAATTTTTATTCTATTTTTTAATGAACAAAACTCTTTAATACTCTTCAATACTTCTATTGTAAACATTCCACAGTTTGAAACAGAAGAATGTACAATTTTGGAAATATACTTTATATCTAGGATATATAAAGTTTTCACTTTTTAAGGCAAAAATAAAACAATGACAGTGTTTCAACTCATAAGTTTTAATTTTCTCATGATTTCAGTCTATTTTTCTAAGTAAGCTATGTGAAATCAACCTATATCTGACATCTTCTATTCCTTCTCTATTATTCTACTGAAAGTGCATGTTAACTAAATCCTCCACAAGTTCTCTATCCATCACCTGAAGGACTTCCATTCCAGTATGAAGCACTGTGCTCTTTAGATATCCCTGAGAACACCTGAAACTTCCCAAGCATTTGCCATTTATGAGAAATAACACCAAGGCAGTTTCTATTTATATGGATAGGCTTTCCTTTTCAAGGCCTGACAGCAACTCCAATTTCCACAAATGTGATGACTGCACTTAGGATTGCTTATCATACTCCACACATTCTACTCTACACTTCCACTTCAGGACTTGCCAAATCTCAGGTCTACCTTCTCTCTCACAAGAGCCACTTCAAAGACTTCATTTTGGAAACTTACAGATGAACTGCAAGTGTGACTCCTGAATTTAATGGAATTATGTTGGCCTTCATCTCCACATCTATCTGTACATGGTATTTCCCCAACCTGATCAGCAACAACTTCTTGAAAGGACAAGTGATGGTGATTTTTGTAGCTCATTAAGAACTTATGAGCTCATCTGAAATGAACAGGAGTGTGTTGAAAATTGGCTTTCATTCTTGGGATTCTCCACAGATACGCATTTCAACTGTTTCTGGAACTTTTTTTTTTTTAATTAAGGGAGCCTTCTTTAATATAAATTGTATGGACAAAAACCAGACAGAACATCTTTTTTAATAGGGCCATTTCTGGTGGTTTTTTAGAACTCAGCTTTAAATTTTTGGATCTCTTCCTTTAGCTGAATGTCTTCCTTACAATTTCATCAATTAATCTTTTTTTTTAATCTTTCATAAATTCTTTATCTGGCCAAAGCTCCATAAATAACTTTTTCGTTATCTTCATCAGCTTTCATGACTCCCATTTTAAGCATAATATGTCTTGTGTGGACAGGAAAAAAAATCAACATTGTCTAAACAGACATCCTACCCAAAACAATATGCAGGTTCCACGCAGCAGTAATAAAAATCCCAGTGACATTCTTCAAAGAAATGGAATGCTTATTACTGAAATTCACATGAACAACAAAAGATTCTTAAGAGCCAAAGCTTTCCTCTCAAAAAGGAGAATGGGGGTATAACACTTCCAGACTTCAAACTATACTATTAAGCCGTAATAACTAAAATAGTATGGTACTACAAATAAAACTGACAGAACAATGGGATAGAACTGAGAGCCCAGAAATAAAATCTCACATTTATAATCTATGGTAAAGCAGTAGAGCACAGACACTGGAACAAGGAATGTCTCTTCCACAAATGGTGTTGGGAAAAGAATGAAATTGCCACATGAAAAAGAATGAAATTACCACTATCTCCATTCCATACATGAGTATCATCTGAAAATGGATAAAGGACTTGAATGTAGGACCTGAAACCATAAGATATAAAGAAGAAAATATACGCAAAACACTATGACATAGAAACATCTTAGCAGACTCATCTCAAAGAGCAAGGAAAACAAAGTGAATCAGGAGCGATCAGGCCAGGAGGAGAAAGGGATACCATTCCAGTCTATCCAACTGCCTACGTTCTATGAAAAGCAAGCTGCCAAAAATCCCCAAAAGGTCAAAAACCGAAATCAAGGGCTAAAGCAATAAAATACCCATAGGAATCTATGGGCTATAGCCGAACAAAGGACAGTGCCCAATAGGAGGACAGGCCACCATCTGTGGGTTCTTACCCTAGTATATAACTGCCAAGAGACCTCAGGCCCCAGAAACAACCCCATGGGTTTATTTTACAAAAAGGCAAACAAAGAGCTTACTGTAGCACAAGTAGCTGGCTATCTCACCCATAGAGTGTTGTGAGAACTGGTCACCAGGAGTGCTGGACAGCACTGGTAGTGGTGGTCACCAACAGTTCCCCAGAAACAGTATCAGAGATATCAAGTGTCAACAGCTCTTTGTGAGTTGCTGGACTATACCAACAAAAAACAACAAAAAACAGCTTTTGAGATACCCAGTCTGAAGGTCCAGTCTGACAGAACTCTTTGGCTTCTCTTCCCCCACCAGAGGTCAAATACTGGATGTTTGTTTTTTCTTCCAGCTTCTGGTCCACCTCCTTTCAGAGACTAGGAACATATAGTCTTCCCCCTTCTTTCTTTGGAGGCTGGAACTGTCAGCTGGCTCCAACCCTGGCTCATGTTCTTTCAGGGTGTCCCACCCACAAGTCTGACTAGACCACTTTTCAATGGGAAGAGAGGTTATTACACAGCAAGGAGGCACCGCTGGGATAATTACCCAAAACAATGGGAAAAAAAAGGGGGGAAGCATGCTGGGTGGGCAGTCCAAGGGAGTAACTAGTGGTCAACAAAGGGGGGAAAACCCCAGAATCCAGTCCAACTGCTTGGATGAAGGTGGGTTTGGCATGAAGAGTCCGCAAAATCTCTGGCCTGGTCACAGAGGTCTTGATGTCACCCCAGATGAGGGGTTCCCTTGGCCGTGGGTCTCTGTTCACGCCATCTTTTGAGACTGAGCCACTGCAGTTGCCATGTAACCGGTGTGACGGTGTCAGATGTTGCTGTGGAGGCCCTCGCTGTCATCTCTGTCATCTTGGCCATGGGGAGCTGAGGTTCCCAGCCCTACAGCTCCTTGGGGGGGGGGCATGTCTCGGGGGTGAGCACCAGTCTGGTTATGGCAATGCCCCTGCCATCTGGTAGCCCCTTAGGGTCCCCAAGTGTCGAAAGGGCCACCACCACAAGAGTAGCCTCTTGATGACTCTCTTCACGACCACTTAGGGCAACGCGTAGTATGTTGCCCATGGGGGTCAGTGCATGAACGCCAGGGGGACTTAGGTCGGGGGGGTGGGTCGTGGATAGCGCCTTCCCAGGTTTAGGCACCACTTGTTGCAAACCCGAGGGGTGCGCTGCCCACTACATTGGCCCGAATATAGGAGACTCGCAGACACAAGAGAATGAAGCAGGAACCTGGGGTCTGGAGTCCGGAGACTGCCCATGGGTATATATAGGGTCTGTATGTGCAGGGAAAAACAGGAAATGTGCCCGACACAGAGGCTGGGGTGCATGTTTGTACAGGGCCTGGAATTCTTATAGCTTCTACTTGAAACAAAGTAGTGGGCTGCAGCCATTTGCAGCACAGAGTGCACTGTGCTCTGCTGACTTGGGGAGTGTGCTCAACCATGCACAACATTAGCGAGGGCGGACAGGTGCACTTGAGGTCCCTGCAGAGTTAGCCACATTGTGGCTGACTGGACCATTTAGCATCTATTAGCTCATAGCTTGCACCTGACTGGTCCATTCCAAGATCCAGGAAGTTGCATAACCATGCCCTGAGAAACAACTGTCACAATTGAGAAAAGGGCATTTGCTAGGCTCTGAGAAGCAAGTGCCACAACTGACTTATGGTGAAGTAGCAGGGCAAGAGAATACTGCTGTCAGCTCCTACCTCTGAGGCAGCTGGGTACTGGTAACAAAATGAGAATATACATACATGGCACTACATCAAACTAAAAAACTTCTGTACAGCAAAAGAGACAGAAACCAAAATGAAGGAACACCCTACTGGATGAGAGAAAATATTTGTATATAGCCATCTGACAAGGAATTGATATTGAAGATCTACAAAGAGCTTACACATCAACAAATCAAATAAAAAAATCCAATCAATAAACGGACAGAGTAGCTAAACAGGCACATCTTCAAAGGCAACATGCAGGTAGCCCACAGATACATGAAAAATACTCGCTGTTTAACATCAAGGAAGAACATCAGATCAAAACCCCAATGAGCTACCACCTCACATCTGTGAAATAGCCCTTAGTAAAAAATCCAAAAACAAGAAGTACTGATGAACTGTGGAGAAAAAGGACCCCTCTTCCACTGTTGGGAATTCAGACTGGGTCAGCCCCTATGGAAAGCAGTGTTTAGGTTCCTCAAAACACTGTAATCTGCCATACAGCCTAGCAATTCCATTACTAGATTATCTACCTGAAGAACAGAAATACACTATTTCAAAGGGAAACTCACACTCCCATGTTCACTGCAGCACTATTTACAGAAAACTATAGAAACAGGCTATGTGCTCCAAAACAGATGACTGGATCAAGATGTGGGATATACACACAAACGAATACTACTCAGTGGTCAAAAAAGAAACTCATGCTATTTGTAGTAACATGGAGGGAGCTGGAAGGGACTGCACTAAGCAAGATGAAAAGGAAATACACGAAATGGTGTCATTTATACATGTAACTTAGAGAAAGCAAAGGGCAAGATAAAGCAACACTAAATTAATCTTAGAAAATGGACAAAAGAACTACCAAAGAGGGGAGGGAGCACAAAGGACTATGGGTGTTTCAGTGGTGGGTGCAGTGTGGTGCCACCACCTGAGGGGGAGATCCAATACTATTAAAACACAGTGATGTGAACCAATGTTATCAAACTTAAAAAAAAAAAGATAAGTGTGCTGCCTTCACTTACATTTTAAATACTTTTCAGACCAGTGTTACTGGGCTAGAGCTCAGTCAGATGAGTCTACATGCAGGCTCTTTGTTCCATATAGTTTTTCCAGTTCTCCTGGGCATGTTCTTCACCAGTCCTCAATCCCAGGCCTCCGGAGACTCATCTTCACTGATCAAGATGGAGGAGTTGGGATTTCTGATGCAAGACCTTCTCCTCACTTCTTAGTGAAAAGTTCTATACCTTTGAGATTCTTCCCAACTGTGAGTCTTCATATCTAAAGGTGGGTTTTCTTCTTTAATGAGAAGGTAACTCTGTTTCAGCACTATTTTATTCTTTGTGTAAAGACTATTTGTCCACTGTTCACACTTTCTTCTGGGTAGATTATTCATATGTAGTTGCATATCAAGTCCAGTTTCTCACTACACTGCCTCTCACTACACTGAACCACAGCCTCTCCTGATGGTTTGAAGTTCCTGTTTCCAGGAGATATAGTAGTCCTGAACCCAGTCGAAACAACTGAGGGAATGGTGAAGTTGAAAACTCAGTGACAGGATGCCAGTTGATGGTCCTTGACATTGACTCCCAAGATATTCCCAGGAAAGACAGCATACTCTTGGCAGACAGAACCCTCTTCCATGAGGTCACCCAATGTAGCAATTAGGCAGACTTACTATTTTCCTGAATTTTGAACTTTCCTGTAACCAAGACCCTGCAAAGGCCAGGCTCTTCTCTGGGACCAGGCCCTGAAACTTAATAACAAGGACCACTCCTTAAATATTCCACCTCTAAAAATTCCAGTTTCTGGTTCAGTGGTAGAGTAATGCATGTCTGGCTCTGATACACTACATCCCCCCTAACTCTCAACAACTGAGTGCAGCAGAGTGCCAGGGACCACTGCACCCCCTAGGCCCATGTCACACTAGGTATGAGCAGAGGTTGACAGTCAATCCCATACAGATCAGGTTTGATGCACCAGTAGGGTTCAGACTTGAAACCTGTACAAGTGTCAATCAGGTCTGACAGCAGAGCCAGCACAGGGAGGGCGATAGCCACACGAGCACCCGTCTTAGCTGAGCCAGGTCTGGTGGCTGAATGGCAGTCTTGGTGCTGCTGGATGATGCCTACACCACCACTAGAGTTGTGTCCTATTTCCTGTCCCCAGCATGGCCTCCAGATTACTGGTGCTGGCTGCTATGGTGCAACTCGGCAGTATCACTTGTGATGACCACAAATTGGGTCCTGGTTCACCACTTATCAGTGAGGTGCCATTCTAGGCTCTTATCAGTGATAACGCCAGCTTTCAGGAGCAAAATTTTGCTTTGGACTATGGGCACTACAGACTATCAGGGGTAAGACAGACTGTTATTTGTTGCCTTAGTAACTCTTTCTCTTTGCTGCTGTTACATTGTGTGTTTAAGGCATGTCTTGTCACTGAAAGCATTTGAATGAGGACCCATGGACCATGCCATTTCCCTGGTTTCACAACTAGAGACTAGAGGAAGCCTCAAGGAGCCAGGTGAAGCTCTAGAAGGTAGAGTTTAAGAGTGGGAACAGTACAAATACTAGAAACTAGAGAGGACTGCAGTTGGGGAAGTAGGTAAGAAATTTTAAGTTGTTATTAAAATATACCTACTAAGTTTAGGGTGACTGGCAGATCAGCTACTTATTTCTTGAGTAAAGATCTCTCAGTTGATGAAATGAGATTACGTAGAGTAGGACATATACTACACCTCTAGAACAATGCTGTAGCAATGTACCTCATCCATTTGAAAGAGGTCTCATCTTCCTGTTATCAGCTACAGCCACTGTCATCCCACCCTTGACTCCAACCAAGATTTACCAGACCTGACCTGGGCAAAGAGGTTTCCCAGATGGAGGTATTCTTCTCATGCAGCACTGCAGTATGCCAGAGAAGCAAGTCTAATAGGAGTAATTAATACTTTGAATTATTTAACATTGTTCTTCCTTTTTACCTTCCCAAGTACATGACTTTTATCATGAAATGCCTCAGGGAGATAAGATTTTGTGACAGAAAAAAGGTAAAAAAAAAATTATCAAGGTAGCAATTAGCTCTGGCAGTCACAATTTAAGCAGCAGGATAATAGCTTTGTGCCTAAGGCTACTGTCTTGAGAGATGGTATCCCTTTGTTTCTCTAAGTGTCAGGGTCCAAGTCTGATTCTGGCTTAGACAACACTTTCTAATGTTGAAAAGATACCTCTGCCTTTATGGGAGCCAACTGCACTCTATGCAAAAAGAAATGGTGCAGAAGCAAAAGACAAGTCACCTGCAGCTTTTACAACTGTAGAAAGTATTAAGAAATGAGGTATTCCTCCAGCAGTTACTCTGTTCTCTAAAGAGGTGCCCCCACTCCACCCTCAGTCAGGTCACCCTTTCAGGAGCTGCTTGGTTAATGCTTTCATAATAGGTACCAGGTAAATTTCCAAGGAGCTGTGACCTACCCTTTCATATTTACCACCCACTACAATGCCATAAGCATGATGTTAGTAAAAACAATTTATTTAAAAGTATGTAACGATTTTAAATTGTTAAAATATGAAGTGTGCGTGTTATACTTAAGCATAAATATGGTTATACAGCTTTCCCCTGCTACCCAAAAGAATGTTCCTGTGAAGTCTTTTGTAAGCTGAAATAGCATAAAACAAGGAAGCAATTGCCATTAATTTATATAGAAAAATTTCTGGCCATACCCAGACTCAAAATATAACCTACCAAAGCATACCACATAACACACAAAACCTTAAATAACCCTGACAAATAGTAAAAACAGGAATAATACAATAAATATGCAGCCTATGTAAAGTGGACATAATGTATATACCGTGTAGTTTCACTTAATACAGCTGGTAAAGAGGCCCGCATACTAAGGGCTGAGGCTGAGGCGATGTTAGGCTGAGTTCTCAGAGGTTGTATGGCCAGAAGACTGGGATGTGAGGGAAAGGAGGGTCTTCTGTTAACATCTTATGATCTTCTGAATCATCAGGCACTGACTTCTGCCCCTGCTATGTCTACCTGACTGCATGCAGAAGTTTAAGGCTCTTCAGCTACTATGGTTGAGGCAGAAGACTGGAAGAATGAATTTTCTTCACTGCTTAACCTCTTACATTTTTCTCTCATACAGTTCTTTGCAGGCATCAAGACACCCTGCAAACCTACCTTAAACCAATGCACTCTTTCAAAATTAAGTCATACTTGTTTGCAATCTCTGCAGCACTATTAGCTATAGTGAAAATTTCACTCAAGTGCCCTACATTTACTTCTTAGATGACTTCACTCTCAGGCCCTTTGCTATTTGGTTTGGTTTTGACTCATATCCATTCCTCTTGGAATTCCATCAGTGCTTTTGTATACAGAACGCCAAATGCTCTTCACCATTATCTCTGTCAGCTTCCAGTTGATGCTGAGATGCTGGGTGTCATTAAAGGAAGGCATTAGGAAGGTGCCTCTCACTGCCAGTGGTGTGTGCTGTCTTTAGAATGGCTGCCCAAGAGCAAACACTAAGCACTAGTTTTGCTTTTCAGCTTTTGTCGTAAAAAAGAGATCCTCTTCAGGAAAACAGTACCCAAACAGGTACTAACGTAGGTCTTTTGTAAAAACAAAGTGACGCAACTAGAACTTTTGAAAACCGGGAGATATCTGTAATAGGAAAAAAAAAATCAGTGTTTGATTAAAGCCAACAGGTTGGTCTGATGTTCACTATCTGTCCTGCCCCACTAGCTCCAGTGACAATAACTTTGGCAGTGTTTCCTCTATTTCTGCTCTAAAATCCATTCTTTTGTTATGCTTTTGAGTCTTCAATGGATCCTGTTCAAGCTGGGCAGCAATGTTTCGAATATAGCTGGTCCACAAGGGCCCATCTTTTCATTGCATCAAGGATGAACCAATAATGGTTGAGATCTGGGTCATTCTACCCACCAGCTCTTCATCCTCCACATATGTGGCCATCCCTTTTTCCTTTTGTACAAGAAACTACATGAAAACTGTAGTTGACTTTTAGTAAAAACCCACAGGGTCAACTACCTATTGCCAAAACTTTTCATCATTGCTGGACAGCCTTACTAGAAGAGGACAACTCAGAGTCCGGTGTCTCAGCAACCCCGTCCCATTATTCAGTAGCTTTCCTCAAACAGCAGCTGTAAGGGTCCTGCCAGATATAGCTCAGGCACCTAAAGTTGCCTACTTGCGCCATCTGTGGTTTTCTTCTGCTAACTTTTGTAATTCTCTCTCCACATGTAAATGAAACCCATTCTTATTCTTGCATACTTCTTATCACACATTTGATATGGAAGTGTATGGAAAGTTCCTCAGGATAGGGATATCACTTTATACTTCCATCTTGGCAAACAAAGTTTCTGCTTTGATTTGAGATCAATGTATATTAAAATTTAACATCTAGCCTTTACTACATATTTAAAAGGCTTGAAGTTTCCCTATACATTGTTTTGTTTAGTCTTCACAACTACCTTGCTACAGGGGCTGCAGTACATTCAATAGGTGGCAACTGAAATTAGCAAACTCTCTCTTGCATCAGAGTACAGTGCTTTTTCATACACCACGGTTGCCTTAACGTAGCTTTTGCCTTAAAAGAGAAGAATTCTCAGATGAGCAGACTTGTCCAGTCAAAAAGAAATCCATGGTATGGATAGATGAGAACCTAGCTTCATGAGGAAGAGTCTAGAGGCACCAGCCCAGGACAGGTGCCAGTCTAGCAGGTACACAGGTCACTGGTTATGTTGGACAACTGGCCATCAAACAGTTTCTGACACATTTGGAAGGGCAAACTGCGATTATTGCACTACTACTTCCAGGGATGGGCTGAGAAGGCTAAGGACTGCCACATGGGACTTCTCACAAGTCCAGGCCAGTGCTTCAGCACCAGCTCTCTCCACTGAGCAGGTAGTCTCTCTCCACTGTGTTGGGAGTCGAACCTTCCCAGCACAGGGAGGTCACTTGCTACTCTCACATCCATGGCTGCAGAGCCCCAGGATCCATGTCTTGAGTAAGCAATGAGGCCACCTACATTATCCAACTAGGCTTAACAGGTATTGACAGGACCAGAGAGCTAGGGCAAGTAGGCCAATTCTTCCCCTCTATATGGGCTCTGAGAGCTTGAATGTCTTGTTTCACTGCTGTGCCCCAATACCACAAACTGTGTTTGGCATATAGGAGGCACCCAATGGTTACTGCTGAACAAATGATTACATAGGTGAGCAAAAGAATTAAGCATGGTGTATCTTGCCTGCACAAACCCATTTGTGAGGGAAACCCACACACAGGCCTTCTCTTTAAAAGGCTTTCCTTTACACCATGCCAGCCCCATTCTTTTTGAACCCTTAGTTTCCTGAAAAAACATCTCTGAATGATCTCTAAGTATTACCCTTAAGCTGTCACCTTCTTTTCCAAAGGCAAGAATAACTTGCTCATCAAGTTTCTCTCAGTTTGAGCATTCTCCAAAGCTCCAGAACCGCAGCTGTCTCACCAGCAACTAAGCTTTTTCAGTTTAACACCACTACCCGACGCTGAAGAGGCAGTAGCCCAGCTGCAGTCTGATCTCACTCCCAACCTCAAGCTGCCTGAGGTAGCCAGACCCAGTTCTCCACCTGAGAGAGGAAAACGACCTGTGGGCTCAGCCAAATCTCATGTATGATGATCCTTGGTTATTCCCCATCCTAGGGAGTGTGTAGCATGGGTGGACACGTCTCAGTAGATTATTTGACCACAGGGTTGTTTCTCCACCGTGCCTAAGCCTCTTTAAGTATAAAATTAGTTAACAACCATATCTTCCTCATAGGATTATGATAATTAAACAAGGGGATATAGATACAGTGCCTAGCAAATTGTAAGAGCTCATTAAACGATAGCCATTATTATTCCTGTCTGATGTGGTTTATTCATGTTCTTTTGTTATAAAAACAAGCACAATTCCCAATCAAAAATAGGTAAGGAATGCTCACTCATCATTATTCATTAAATAAAGCCTACAGAGATCTTAGATGGGATAGAGAAAGTTTGCAGGACATCTGAGTCAAGTCTTTAAAGTTCTCTGGGCCTTCCCTTATGGATTCCTGAAATAAATCAGTTTATCGGTCTCACCTTCAGCATCCCAAATTCAGCCAACTGTAACTTCTTCCAGCATGCCTTCCCGAGCTGGATTCCTTAGGAGACACATTCTGGGATGAGCTTGCAGAAAATACCGCAGTGGTCTTGGGGTTGAGGCCTGTGGAAGGAGAGAAGCAGAGTGGGTAGGGGGAGAGGAATAGTGGCAAAGCTGCCCCAACACAGGCCTAGCAACCTCGCATACCTTTCCTACACTGCAAGGGGTCTGGCCTTTCTACCCCATGTTGCACAAATGACTAGACACAGGCTGCCTCTGAAGATATGATGGGGGAGGCCGTTTCCATCAGTCAGGACATTTTGCAGAAAAGGTTGGGGGGGGGGGAGAGGGGGAGTGTGATCATTCTGGAAAGGTATCTTGCAACTGGGAAAAGGAGTCCCCTGTTCTTGAAAAGTGGTTTGGGAGAGTACCCACCACGTAACTTAAGCCTCACTTCCTTCCGCACACCAAGAAAGGGAAAGCAACTGCTCATCACTGGATGCAGGAAGGCACTGACACCCGCTCACCTGCACTCATGCCGACCTCCGAACCAACGCTGCAGGGTGGGCTTATATATACAAAGGGTAGGACTGGTAGGACTGGGTTACACTCCGGTCCGCTATATGCAAATGAAGTTTTCTGTCAGTGCAATTCTGATTGGTGGAAGCTTTCTCAAGCGCTGATTGGTCTGTTTTCTATCAGGAGGCGTCTTTGATGGACAAGTCTGGGCATGTCCGGACATGCTCGGACTGCCCGGATGTGCGTGGGCCACGACCTGCAAATCCCTTGCTAACGCCTTTGTGTTCTGTTTAATTTTTAACTAGACTAGGGGTAGTTCCATTGTCTTAGTTTTTAGTATTTCTTACTGTATGCCTCAGATTGGGTGGTACGCTTTGTTTATTCCACAGCTGCCAGTCATTTATTCAGTGTTAATAATTCTGGCCCATCAGGGCTAGAAGTCAACAAGTAAAGGGTTTATCCAATAAATCGAGACAAAATCTAAACGCATGATCATGGAATAATACTGGAGTGTGCAGAAGTTGAGTTTATCTCGAAATTGGCATGTGCTTCAAGACATATTTTTGGTGCTCTTACTGCTTATTTGAAGATGGGTAGGCAGATTGCAGTCTCACCTGAAAGAATAGGGAGTTATTTCCTTGCATTGTAAAGCAGATCTGCTGCTGTGATCAACGTGGCACAGTCTGTTAACAAAATGTAGCTGGTGGTTCTGTTGTCTGCTGGCATGCTCCAGCAAGGCCGAGATCAAGACAGTGAACATAAATGCCTATTTGAGTAAGTTCTGGGATCACACCGTGGATTTGCGAACATGTCTTCAATTAAAGGCACCTCTGAAAATTACAGCTGCCTTTCCACCACAGAAAGAAAATAATAATAATAAAAAAATCAAACTCCACAGTGAGAATTGGAATTTTATTTCAGATTATCAAAGTTGATCTAGAGTTTCTGGGTGCTCCCAGTATCTTTCAGTGCCTCACTATCACCCACTGAATTTTTAATGAATTTAAAAATATTATAAACTCATATTTTACTTGGATACTGTATGGTACAGGTGAAATAATTATGAAACTACTATATTTGTATTAATAATTGAGAAGTGAGTGAAACATGTTTAAATCCAGGGTTTTCACATATGAAGAAATGAGATACAAATATGGATTGATAGATGTTTGAAATGATGGATCCGATAATTAACTAGATGGTAGAAATCATCTCATAATGTATACATATATCAAACTGTTACAGGGCAGGGTGAGAGGGACACCCCTGAATCCCCAAACTTGCCTGCTCTAAATAGGTTCTGCCATCTTCTGCATCAGGACAAAACATGTAAGACTTTAATGAAAAGGGACTTTAATACAGTGAGTATATAACACAGAAGACAAAGAATATAATTTCTAAATCAAACAGCTGAAGTTACCCATCCCCTCATAGACAAAAGTCCCCACAAAAGGGATTGGCCCAAAGCAAGGCCTGAAAGCCTGCCACAGTCTAAAGCACCTCCCAGCAGAGACCTTGTCAGAAAAAGCCAGACAAGTCTGGGAGGAAAAGAGTAAAATCAAAATCAAGATAAATGCTGCCATAGTCAACCTCCCCACGGGTCTTTCACCCACGTCTGTTTTAACCAGTCCAGGACCAAGAAACAAGCACAGTTTCTTTATCAATGCTTGCTACTCGATGTGGCTTCTTCAAGTCTCCTCCTGCTTCCTTCTCCTTCAGATCCCTTCTCTTCTCTGCTCAGCTCCACCCTCCTTCTGGGTGGGGCAGGGAGTCAGGAACTTCCCTTTTTCCTAGGGACCACCCTGTTACAAAAGCACCATGCTTTCCATTTTAAAATCTTACAATTATATTTATCAATTACACATCAATAAAACTGAAAAGAAACAAAAGCAAATATGGTTGGGAAGCAGCAAGAAAGAATGTCATGGGAATGGAAGTGGAGACATTCAGTGTAAGCTCATAATTCCTAAAGTGTGTGTGTGGACATACATGTTTCAAATGCACACATGCATGTGTGAATGTGTTTATATTTACATACAATGTATATACTGAAAGGGTCAAGAAACAAGACACCTCCAATGCAGCAAGAGTATCTATCACCCAGATCTTGGTTTCGAACATAACTCCCCACTAGAAAAAACAGACTCCTCGGAAAATAACTGATTTCAGAATTGAAATGAGGTAGGGACAAAATGATCCTGGAACATCTTACTGTGCCAGAAAATAGAAAACCCTAAAGAAAGAGGCTGGGGGAGATTGGGGCAGGGACGAGGTTAGAGGAAATCCCATTGGCTAAATCAGTGAAATATAGTAATGGATTATAAGGTTTTAGGAACAAAGCAGGAATTCATATACCCTTACTAATAATGAATAGAAAAAATAATAAATGGAGAAGGGAGCTTGACTGCATATAGTAAAATGTGAATAGCTGGTAAATGTGAAGAAGGGCTATGATTAGAAACATTCTTTTATAAGCATCATAATAAAAAATAGGATTAGGCAAAATCTAGGTGGAAATGTCAACTAAGAGCAGAATATTTGAACCATCTTAAAGCAGCTCCCCCATACATTATTTAGTAGTTGCAAGGAAGAAAAAAAAATAGTAATAGAGTGGAGAAACTGAGCAATACCCTGACCAGGTGATCAAAATTAACATCACCAAAATGGACAGATGTCATAAGCTTCCAGTGACACTGTGGGAAGGACACAATATCTCCCATGCAACATTCTAGCCGAGAATGTGTAAATGGAATCTAATTATGAAGGAATACCAGATAAAGCTAAAATGAAGACTACCATATTAACACAAAGAGGAGAAGGGTTGAATTCTGCAACATATCAATGTCATAAAAGATAAATTGGAACAAAGAAAAAAAAAAGACCAGGCCCTCCCTGGTGGCGCAGCGGGTTAAAGCACTGCACTGAGAAACTAAAGCCACTTCCGCATGAGTTCAATCCCCGCCTGCCCCGGAGGTGACCATATGGCGTGGCAGACCTCTCCTGACCCGCCCGCTGCTCCCCTCAGCAGTGTACTTCGTCGATCTGCCTGTTCTGCTTCCCGCTCTGTCTCTGGTGAATCCTCTCGCCCTCCGCATCTCTGGCCTGTACCCCAGTTCTGTACAAATAAATAAATAAATCTTAAAAAAAAAAAAAAAAAAAAAGACCAAAAACCAAAGATAAGCAACAGCAAATGTTAAGGGGACGGTGCAGAAATTGGAACACTTATCCATGGCTGGTGAATGTAAAATGGAGAATCTTCTTTGGAAAATAAGAAATAAGTTCGTAGTTCTTTGAATTTTAAATATTGAATCACAATGGGACTGTGCAAATTCATATATATTTACATCCAAGAGAATGAAAACATATGTCCATATAAGAAATTTGTATGTGAATATTCATAGCAGCATCCATAATCATCCAAAAGTAAATAATAGGCAAATGTCTATGAACTGATGGATAGACAAATAAAATGTGATGTAACTACACAATGGGTTATTATTTGACAAAGGAAGCATAGATCCATATTTCACTAATTCAAAGAAGCCAGTTGCAAAAGCTACTCATGATATGATTCCATTTATATTAAATGTCTAGAACAGGCACATCTGTAGGAACAGAAAATAGAGTTGTGGTTGCCTGGGACTAGAAAAGAGGTCAGGGGGTGATTGCTAATGGGTAAGGGCCTGTTTGGGGGGGGGCAACAAAAATGTCTATAAACTTGAGTTGTGATAATTTCCAAATTCCGTCAATAAACAAAAGCAATTGAATTGTATGTTTTCCCTGGGCAAAGGCTATAGTATGTGAACTATATCTCAAATAAGATGTTTTGAAAAAAAATTTTTTAATTTAAAACACCTGGGTAAAATTAATAGCAGTGTGGTCTGATCTGTTTTTAAGAAGAGTAACTTTTAAAAATAAATCAGTTACATTTAGTGATGGAAAGCCCAAGGGGATTACAACTGAGATGGAAAAAATGCACCAAATGATGTAAAATAAACTATTATATTATTTATTATTTTTTTAAAGATTTATTTATTCATACAGAACTGGGGTACAGGCCAGAGATGCGGAAGGTGAGAGGATTCACCAGAGACAGAGTGGGGAGCAGAACAGGCAGATCGACGAGGTACACTGCTGAGGGGAGCAGCGGGCGGGTCAGGAGAGGTCTGCCTTGCCATGTGGATCTCCTCCCGGGCAGGCCGGGATCGAACTCATGCAGAAGTGGCTTAAGTTTCTTAGTGTAGTGCTTTAACCCGCTGCGCCACCAGGGAGGGCCACTATTATATTATTTTTTAAAATAATAATAATAAACAAATTAGTTACACGCATGCATGAACTGGGAAGTATGGAGGCCACTGGTGACCTTGGCTTGAGTGCTTTAGTGGAGAAGTAAAAGTAGAAAGCAGACTGGACTGCACAGAGTAATGGGAGATGAGGCAGTAGCTGGAGTCCCTTTATAATGTAGACAGTTCTTTCAAGGAGCTTGTTCGAGAAGAGTAGAGAGAGGGAGAGGGAGAGCCAGAGAGTCATATTGGTACTGGAAAGGTTTTTCTTTCTTAATTATTTTTTTGGGTACAGGCCAGAGGTGCAAAGGGTGAGATGATTCACCAGAGACAGAGTGGGGAGCAGAAGAGCCAGATTGACTGAAATACACCACAGAAGGGAGCAGCAGGCTGGTCAGGAGAGGGCTCCCATGTCACATGGGTCAATTCTCTGGAATTGAACTTATGCCACAGTGACTGCAGATAGCTGTACTTTAACCCTTTGCACCACCAGGAGGGCCTTGGAAAAGGTTTTTCTTATGCAGAAGAGCTAGTGTGAAATGATGATGGGAAGGATCCATTTAAAGATGAAACTTTAAAGTGCAAGAGAAATTGTGGGATCTGAATCCATGTGATACCAAGAAGCACCCTTCTCCAACAAACAGGAGGAAAAGAACAGGCTGACTGCTGGTGTAGACAGATCTGTAATTCAGTTGTGTTAGGACAGGGATGTTTCTATCACCTTGCTTCTAACCATAGAGGATGAGGATGGAGTGAAGGTTTGAGGAGACTTTAATTCCTAAGTTGACTACATCTTAGCTGTGTGATCTTGGCAAATATAGTGAGCAACTCTGTGCAGGGTTCCACCTTGGCAAAGTGAAAATATTTTGGAGTGAGGCTAGAATAACAAATAAAATGTAGAGCTGAATAACTATCACACAACAGGTTCTCACCAGATATTAATCTGCTTCTATACCCTGCTTCCCTTTGCCTTCACCTCCAAATATGTACAAAACCAATAGCTTCTTAAAGGCAATAACCTTATTTGATGAGCCCTCATGTTCCCACTTTAAAGATGCCTCGCACAGACAGGTGCTCTACAGCTAATCTGTTTTCCACATTCAGATCCAGTTTCCCTTCACTGAGTAGCTGTCAAGGGTCCAGACCCAAGCTACGAACTTTCACCTGTGTCTCCATCTGCTCACAGCTACATTGGAACAGGGTGGTGTCATTCCAGCTTTACAGGTGAAGGGCCTGAAGCTGAGAGCGATTAAGTCATCCAGCTGCCGGTGATAAAAGTGGAACTCCCAGCCAACTCCTCATTCCAAAGCCAGTGCCTTTCTGCTATCTCCCAGGTACCTGGTTTTGTTTTTATCTTTTGTTTTGTTGCTGCTTCTCCTCGCTGAGGCTGGTTTATAAGCAAGTCTCCGAGATATGGCCTAGAGGAATTTGTGTAAATCTCACAAAGGCAAGAAGTTTGGCATTCTGCACCCTCCTGTAACTGCTCCCCTACGTTTTCCCACCTGCCCCTCCCTGACCTGACTGTTGTCTAGCACCAGGATTAGAAGGTTTAAAGTCTTTGTTTTAGTTCTTTTCAGACCAAATTGAAAAGATAAAAAGCTAGAGAATAAAGAATAGTTGTAAAGACAAGTCAATTGTCACTGAGGATGTGAAATTTCCCATCCAGCTTTGACATGATAGAAAGGCATTTAGACAATTGAGATGCCCAAATTTGCTGCTGGAAAAGGAAGACTAGCAAGATGAGGGAAAGCCGAATGTTCTGTCCTCTTCTCTCTCATTTTTTTTTTCACTTTGTAAATTTTAATGAAAATTTTTGAACATACAATTATAGTGGTATAATGACCTAGGGGAGGAACAAATATAATGAACCCATGTACCCGACAATTAGCAAGATTTTGCTGCGTTGACTTCGTCTATTTTTTTTTCTCAATGCAATCGCTCCCATGTTCTGGCAGTGCACTCCCTACTTCAGCACACATTTTTTTTTTTTTTAAAGATTTACTTATTTGTGCATACAGAATTGGGGTACAGGCCAGAGGCTCAGGGGCGGCAAGAGGCTTCACCAGAGACAGAGTGGGGAGCAAAACAGGCAGGTGGACGAAGTACACCGCTGAGGGGAGCAGCGGGTGGGTCAGGAGAGGTCTGCCACGCCATGTGGATCTCCTCAGGGGCAGGCGGAGATGGAACTCATGCAGAAGAGGCTTTAGCTTCTTGGTGCTTTAACCCGCTGCGCCACCAGGGAGGGCCTCAGCACACATTTTTTTTTTTTTTACAAAAGTTTATTTTTACATCATTTTGTACATTTTTTTTCCATCTCAATTGTAATCCCTGTGGGTTTCCCATCACCAAGTCACCTGTGTCAGCACACATTTTTAATGGGTATTTTAAAAATCCTAACCATGGGACAACTCATACTCCTAACATGCTTGAAAACAATTTCTTGGCATCACCTAACACCAAGTCCACATTAAATTGCTCTTTTTGTCTTTTTCTTTCTAAACTGGATTTGTTTAAATCCTAATTCCATCCACTACATTTGGTTTTTATGTCTCTTACATCTTTCTAGGCCAGGGAGTTTCTCTTTCCCAAGCCCCTCGCTTGACTTCTGATGCCAGTGCTTTTGGGGAATCAGATCCATTGTCCTGTAGAAAGCCCCATGGGTTCTAGTCACTGTCCTGTCAGTTTCTGGGGTACACTAATCAGGAAGTGAGTTGTTGCAGTCAAATTGAATGAGTGTTCCTTAATTCATTTAGGAACAATTATCTGCATCCATATGGTGCATTAGCCATTGTGATGAGGAGATTTAGCCACAAAAATACTCTTCCTAAAAAGAAAAATACCAGGTGGTTTCACTCATAGCAGCAGCATAAAGGACCGGGGGGGGGGGGGAGATAATAATAATGAACAACTACATACCAGAGACATTTTATGGAGGTGGAGTGGGGAATGGGATCAAAAATGGGGGGGGGGTAGTGCACCGGACTATAGTGATGGCACATAGGTGATTTGGTGATGGGAAGCCCAAGGGAATTGCAACTGAGATGGAAAAAGGCACAAAATGATGTAAAAATAAACTATTATATTTAAAAAAAATTCTTCCTACCTTTGAGAGAAATCACCAGCCCAGCCCCAGGAATGGCTAACACCTCTGCAGGTTCACAGCATTATGTACACTCATAAGACACAGCCCAGGGGCCAGGAAGTGCTAAGTTGTGTCCTAAGACATCATCTTGCTTGGAACCTGCAGACTTCCAGGTCTCCAGGTCATCATGAGCCCACCTGTTCTTCCTAAGGAAACTGGGGGTTTTCTAACCATGGGTACCTAGGCTAAGTCCTTGAATCCTAAAAAGTTTGATTTCAAATTTTAATGTATAATCGGATCTTTTGCTTTGTATATCAGGTTATAAATGTGAAAAATTTCACCTCCTAGGGAGTGAAAGGGTTTAGAGTTGTTTTAAAATGTCTGTGTCTTAAAACAGCATGTGGTTATGGCTACATGTGAATGGGAGACTTAAATCTGTACTTGGCAAAATTAGAATTTTAGAATTGGGTCAACTCAGCTTTTAAGTGCTGTCCAAATGCCTCACCCTTTTATGGCTCTTGCTCTACTCAGAGCTCTCAACAGGATTTCTCTACCTAAATTCAGGAGTTTTTTTGTTTTTTTTTTTTAAATTCAGCTATTGTGTGGAGGATAAATGAAAACAGCGAGTATAATGGTACAGACACCTCAGAGAATGTCAAATGTACTCTGAGGTTCCGAATCCTTTCAAAGAGGCTCTACGGAGCCACGAGTCACCTGGTGTCAGGTACACTTCTGAGAGAGGAAGACAGTGGGAGCCACGGAGGGCTTTGTTTCCACAGCAGTGTGGACTCCATTAGGGGCCTCTTCTCTCTCTCTGAGTGTTTTTATTATGGATATACACACCTTTTAAAAGTGATGAAAGCATTCTTTACTGCAAAAACTCCCTCTGTTTGCATTTCTAGCAAGGTTTCCTAGCCAGCTCTGGAGCTGGAACAAATTCTTCCTCCACCTGCCCCTCCTTCCCCATCTCTCCTCCTGAATGCCGTGCCAGGCCTAGAGAGACTGAAACAACAAATGACACATCTGCCCAGCTTGTTGACAGAGGAGGCTGTGGCCTCTCTGGACTGCCCCACCCACTGCCTCGGGAACCTCCCTCCTGGAGCATTCGCCCTGGTCCTCACCCTGCATCAGGCCCTTCCCTCAGGGTGGGTTGGTCAGAATGAATTTCCCTGGACCAAGCTCTCTTGACAATTGCCTTAGGGCCTGAGAAAAAGTTGGTGGGGGGACTTTCGCCTCCTTCCTTGCGCCATTTGGAGCTGACAGCTACAGCTATCAGGCAGTTGCCACATCCCCTGTCACCTGGTTCCATACATCAGTTTTGCTGTTACCTTTACATAGCGTTGGCTCTTGTACAAAATAGCCCATTGGAAGGCCTCTGGATGTGTGTGTCTGGGAATTTATGAGAAAATTCGTAAGAATCCAAAGTAAGAGAAATGATAATCCCAGGTCCTAGGGAAGCAGAGTTAAGGTGAGACCACCTTTGTGGTTAATTAGTGGGTTTGGTAGGGGTGTCATTAATAGAGTTAAAACTTAGTCTCTGCACTTTGATCAGCTGAAAATAGGTGAGAAAGCAAAACCTCTCGAGTTGCTATAGAAGCCTGGCCATGGGTCCACATGATCGCTAAAGAGAAGTTCCAGAAACCACAGGAACAGGACAAACAGAGCCAGGCAGGACACCTCCTGTGTGGGAGGCCCACCAAAACCTAAAGTCCTAGCAGATCACAACCAGCAGAGACCAAGTCCCTCCCCCCTCAACCCCTGCACCCTCCCCTACCATGAAAATAAGTTGTAAAGAGAGCCCAAACTCTTCGTCCCAAACAGAGAAATATCTCCCTTCTCACCACTTCCTCTTTTACCGGTTATTTCAACAAATCCACCCTTTCAGTTCTCTATCTCTGGTGAATTTGTTCACTATGGTGCCTCCAACTTCACTCCTTTATTTAGAACACAACAGTTTTGTTTCTATATGCTTTGTCTCTGACATATATCATAAATGCACATGCCATGTATATGGCCGATCTCATTGACAAAGCTGCTAGCTATTACAGTGGGGAAATCAGCAGATACACTGAAGGTCTTGTCTACCAGCTAGTCTTTTATTATTATTATTATCTTTTATAATGAGGCAATTTGATTTATTTGCAGGTTCTTACATCTGGGTTATAAATTAATACTTCCTTTATTTAAACAAATTTATAAACCCTGAGTCAGACATCTTCCCACTGATTCACAGATGTATCCTTTGCATTAGAAGGAAAGCAAAAGAAGTTGTAGGCCTATAAAATTTAAAGCACTGTTGGGGACCTACTATGTGTGCAATCCTTTCTAGAAAGGCAGGATATTCTAGTTCTTTCTCCTGCACCTGGATTCATATCAAGTCAGCCACTTGGAGTCTGCAGATGGGCCCTTGGAGATTGTACCTCCTCACACACAAATTAAGGACCATAACAGAGCTCCTAAAGGTGTTGAGAGATGTAAATAAAGAGCATGCGTGTCCTGTTTCCTGGTTACTCCTCTTTCCCATCACCTTGAAAAATTTAGCTTTGCCAGAATTCATTAGATCATAGTAACTTTAAAAAAAAAATCATAGTAACTTTAGAACATAAGCTTTGAAATCCAACTTAAGTCTTATCTCCTTTTCTTATAAGCCTCATAGCTTTGAGCATAATCCTTTTACTTTGCTACACCACCAACCCCCCATATGAAAAGTGGAAATATTGGCAAAACCTACCTTATAGGGTTGTTGTGAAATTTAATTAAGATAACAGCCCCTGGCACCTTATTTGTGCTCAGTAAACATTAGCTATTATATTCCAGCATCTGAGAAATATGAGAATTGGTGCAAAATTACTACCAGACATTTTACTTAGCTATGTTGCAACGAAAATTTTCTTCTCAATTAAAAAAAAAAGTCACTTTTCCCTGAGAGTAGAAGAACTTACCCATTAACAAGTTACTTGAGTTGAAACATGCTATTTAGAAGCCTTACTTTTGACGGGTTGTGAAGAGTTCTGTACAGCACACAACCAGTGAAATGAAATAGTTTGGTTTTGTAAACCCTTCCCACTCTAAGAAGGTTAGTGCCACTGGGGGTTCTCCAGGCATAATGCATGCTTTTGTTAGGGATTGACATTTAAAAGTGTTTGATTGTTCAGTACAGGTTGTTTGAAGAGTTGCTTTACTACAATTTAATGGCAAATTCCACTCTGGATTTCCTGCCAACAAATCTATAAAGCTTTGTTTGAGACTGAGGGCATTCAGAAGTGCTTTTTTTTTTTTTTTTTTTTTTTAAGCTGGGAGTTGCAGGGAGTACATTAAAAAGAAATAGAAAAAAAGGAGGAGGAGAAGAAGAGAAGTCCTGTGGGTGTAGGATGAGTGTTTGATGTAAGAACTGGCTGGTTGACTCCAGAGTCAAGCAATTAACAAAGGTTTAAAAGGGCCAAGATAAAGAGTGGGGCAATTCGAGCAAGCAGCTCCATCAACACCCAACCCAGAAGAAGCAGCCCAGGCTCTGCAACTTGCCTCTCATTCAACAGCTTTATTCCTGTTCTGAGCTTATGTGATGACAAAGCAGCTTCGAGGGCATTCTTACAGAATGTAACATTACATAACACCTGTTCTGCATGGCCCGCTCTGGCTTTCATGGCTTAATATTCAAGGCTGGAATTCCAGGATCAGGTTCAGGAAATACACAGGTAGTGGTTTGCATGCCAGTATTCACTGATGGCACCTGGTGAAAAAGCATTTGAAGCTGATATCTATGTAAATCACCCTGTATTCCTTTTGGAATAATTCAGATTAAAAATAAAATTAAATAGAAGATTTCTTCTAAAGATGGATAGAAGATTTCTTCTAAAGATAGAAAGAATAGAAGATTTCTTCTAAAGATGGATAGATATCATATACATAGGTATGCACACACATATACACTGTTAAATAGAAAGGAGTAGTTGTAAAAGAATATGTAACTGTATGAAACAATGTATGTGAATTTTAAATAAACTATTACATATTCTTTATAGAAGAAAACACATGACAGAAACTACCAAAACATGATCAGAAATCCTACATACCAACTTCAAGATAGTTAGCCAGCTCTGAAGAAGGATGAGAGAAGAGAGGTAGAGGATGGGAGCAGAGGAATACCTAAATCTGAACTATTTTTTTCTTTAAATTCAAAATAAAGAGATCTGACGCTAATATGTCAAAATGTTGACACCGATTAAACCTAGATGATAAACACATGGATATGTGTTCTGTGTTTGTGCTTTTATACGTTTTCAAATATGTCATAATTAAAAATTTTTAATTAGAAAATAATGCTGTGTACAAGTGATAGAATATCACACAGCCATTAAAAAGAATAAGGAATTTTTGGCCCTCCCTGGTGGCACAGCGGGTTAAAGCACAGCACTGAGAAGCTAAAGCCCCTTCCGCATGAGTTCGATTCCCGCCTGCCCGGGAGTTGACCACATGGCGTGGCAGACTTCTCCTGACCCGCCCGCTGCTCCCCTCAGCAGTGTACTTTGTCGATCTGCCTGTTCTGCTCCCCACTCTGTCTCTGGTGAAGCCTCTCACCGCCCCTGCACCTCTGGCCTGTACCCCAGTTCTGTATACATAAATAAATAAATCTTTAAAAAAAAAAGAATAAGGAATTTCTGTAGGTCATCAGAGAAATGTAGACAGGGAATATTTTTATTTAAAAACAGCTTGCTAAATAATAAACTAGTAGAAAGAGAAATCCAAAAGTAATTACATTTACAATTACATCAAAACAATTAAATATATTGGAATTAATGTAACCAAAGTAGTGAAAGATCTGTGCTGAAACTATAAGAAACAAAAAGACATTGTCAAAAGAAACAGAAGGGATCACAGAGAAATGAAAAAGTATTCTGGGCTCATGGACTGGAAGAATTAATATCATTAATATAAACTAAAGTAATACACAAATTCAAATGCAATGCCTATTAAAATTCCAACAGCTTTCTCCATAGAAATAGAAAAAAAAAAGGAAAAAAAAAAAAACAAACTTATTTGGAACTACAAAGAACCCGAATGGCAAAAAATACTTCTGAGGAAAAAAAGAACAAAATGGAAGTATATGTTCCCCAACTTCAAACTGTATTACAAAGCAGTAGTAATTAAAATACTTAGTATTGGAATAAACACAAAAAGATGGGTGGAACATAATTGAAAGCCCAGAAATAAAACCACACACATGGATAACTAATTAGTGACAAAGGAGCCATGAGTTTACAATGGGACAAGGAAAATCCTTCAATAAATGACCTTGGAGAAACGACTCAATTTAATGCTATTAATACAAATTAACTCAAATTTCATTAAAGTTTTGAATGTAGACTTGAAATCATGAGTACATAGGGAAAAGAAATCATAATTGATATGCTCCTTGTTCAGCCTTAGAGATATGTTTGGTGGGGCATCAATTCTAATGGCAAGGGAAATAAAACAAAAATAAAAAATGGTAGTTCATTAAACTAAAAAACTACTGCATAGAAAAAGAAACATGTCAAAACAAAAAGATATCCTACTGAATGGGAAAAGATATTTATACATCATACTTCTGACAAGGGGTGAATATAAAATACATAAAGAATTCATAAAACTCAATGATAGCAAAAAAATTTAAATGAGCAGAGGCTATGAATAGACACTTTTCCAAAAAAGATATACAGATGGCCAATGGGAATAGGAAATGATGTTTATCATCTCTTTTTATTAGAGAAATGAAAATCAAAACTATGAGACATCAGCTCATATCTGTGAGGATGGCTACCATCCAAAGATAAGAAACAACAAAGCTTGGAGAGGGTATGGAGAGAAGAGAATATTATACTCTTTAATGGGATTGTAAACTGGTAAGGTGATTATGGGGAGCAGTACAGAAATTCCTCAAAAAATATAGAAACTCTATATAACCCAGTTATCTTCTGGGTATTTACTTCAAAAATACAAAAACATGTATTTTAGGAGATCTATGCACCCTCTTATTTACTGTACCACTACTTAACATGGCCAAGAATTGGAAACAACCAAAGTACACATCAATTGACGAATGAATAAAGAAGATCTGGTGTTTATACATGATGGAATACTACTCAGTTCTGAAAAGGAAGAAATCCTACCATTGTACCAACATGGGTGGACCTACAGGGAATTATGTTTAATGCACTAAGCAGGACAGAAATATATAAATAGCATATGATTTCACTCATGTGTAATATAGAGAAAACAAACAGCTGAATGAAATAAAACAAAAATAAACGTTTGAATTATAAGACTGATTAGTGATTACCAAAAGGGAAGAAGGGAAGAGGGTTGGTAAATTGGCAAAAAGGAGACAATAGTATGGTGAAGGATAGAATTGACCTACATTGAACTAAATATAGTATATAGGCATGGTAATTTTCAATGATGGAAACCTGAAACATATATGATACAATGCAATGTTACTTCAATTTTTAAAAAAAATAGAGGTTCTGTAACTGAGGCTAAATAGTTAAATTACCTTAAAACTCTAGGGCATGAAAGAAAAAAAAATACTTCATCTAATTTTCTCTTTGAAGTTTGTATCCAAACTTCAAATTGTTTGTGTCCAAAATTCAAATTCCCAGACTAGCCACTGAGCAAACAGAAATGACTAATACTGAGCTCCAAAATTGGCTGCCGGGAGCAGACACAAATGCATAGGAGGGAGGGTCCACAGAAAGAAATTCAAAACTCCAGTTATCTGCAGAAAAGCCTCTTTATACTTCTCGATCCATGAACTACCCTGTAAGTAGTTCATAAATGTCAGCCCAGTCCACATCTTTGCTCTTAGCCCTCTCCTTTGCCAACAAAATGTAAATGCCCTATTCTCAAGCCTGATCCCCCAAACCTATATAACTATTTCCTTTCATAATCAGAGAGGCATATTTCACTTTTTTCCTGGTCTTTTTGACAACTGATTTGCAATAGGGCTTCTTTCATTTCTCAAAAACTTAGTATCATGGTACATCAGCTTCTCCACTGCTTGATACAAGCTATGCAGTAAAATACTATGATTTTTATTCATAATAGACATAGGAGCACACTACACATATATACACACAAATACACATTCCTCAATGACACATGCCTGTATTCAATGTCGAATGTCTCCATTTGGATATTAGTCAAGCAATCTAAAAAAGTCTACTAGGGGCCCTCCCTGGTGGCGCAGCGGTTAAAGCACAGCACTAAGAAGCTAAAGCCACTTCCGCATGAGTTCGATTCCTGCCTGCCCCGGAGGTGACCACATGGCGCGGCAGACCTCTCCTGACCCGCCCGCTGCTCCCCTCAGCAGTGTACTTTGTCGATCTGCCTTTCTGCTCCCCACTCTGCATCTCCATCCTCTCACCCTCCGCATCTCTGGCCTGTACCCCAGTTCTGTATGAATAAATAAATAAATCTTTAAGAAAAAAAAAAGTCTACTAGGTCCACACTAACCTTAAGACCTTTTTCTCTGGACATTATCATCTGTGGTTCCTCATCTCAGTACGTGACACCATCATTACTCAGATGAAAATCCTAGGCGTCAATGATAATTTCTCCTCCCTTGAGAGCTATGGGTTCTACCTGTCTACTTTCTAATCCACCCCTCTCCCCACCTACCCTGCCACTCCCAAGGCCCTTGGAAGACTGCAAGAGTCCCAAGCAATGATCTTAGCATCAAATGTTGCTCTCTGCAATGCAATCTGCGTGTAGGAGCCAGTGCAGCCCAATGAAGACAGAAATCCTTCTCTACCTTTCCCATCTGAATTTTCATTACTCTGAATAATTACGAGTCAAGTTGGAAAGTCCCAACACCAGCCCCTCTTTGGGTACCACACCCCTCCTACCCCTGCACTCCAGGGGTGAAGTGCTCTCTGGAATTCTTTCCCTGGGAGCAGCAGATGCCCTCATGACCACTGCACATGCTGTTCCTTTTGCTTCAAACAATCGATGCTTTTTCTTTTGCGATTAGAAAAAAGTCATTAATTGAATTAAAATGTCTGTACTGAGGGAAAATCAATAAATGTGTTGAATTTCTTTGTTTAAAATCAAGCTATAAGATTTGTTTTACTTACATATTTAATGCATGTAGTACATTAAAGTACCTATTAACTTACACATTTAATATTTTATTTGTGTTTACTATTTTATTTAATTTAGCAAACACTTATTGAACACCAACTATGCCCCCTGATGTTGCAGTTATAGCTACAGTTCCCTTGTTCAGCTTTCTACATCTCAAGTCCAGCTGCTCCAATGCTTACACAAGGGTTTTCATTTTGAGGATAGTCCCTAAAACAGGATCATCTATTGCTAACCCTCACGCTTCTATGTGATGGGTGAGACTGAATGGAAATGCAAACACATACTTTCATTTCTCACATAAATAGAACAATTCTATTTAATTAACCATTCCCTTAGGGGGACAAGGCTAGACAGTCCCCACTGCCATCATTTTCCTCTTCCTGCAGATATCCACAAGTCCAGAAGACAAGTGATTTTCACCACTTGCCCCTGGCTACTACTTGTTCGGAGATATCTGCATTAACCTTTTTTTTTTTTTTTAAGATTTATTTATGTATGCATACAGAACTGGGGTACAGGCCAGAGGTGCAGGGGCAGTGTGAGGCTTCACCAGAGACAGAGTGGGGAGCAGAACAGACAATTCATTGAAGTATACTTCTGAGGGGAGCAGCCGGCAGGCCAAGAGAGGTCTGCCACGCCATGTGGTCACCTCTGGGGCAGGCGGGGATTGAACTCATGCTGAAGTGGCTTTAGCTTCTTAGTGCTGTGCTTTAACCTGCTGCGCCACCAGGGAGGGCCTGCATTAACCCTATTTGAAACTATTCCCTGTTCCTAACTTCATGGTCTCAAGAGTTTTCCAGGTACCTCATTGAGAAGTTTTGGGGTTGGAGCCCACTGTGAACCATTTCTGGGATATGCAGAGAAATGCCCAGTGCCTTATGCACCCTGTCTGCCAGGGCTTTCTCATCTCTTTGGACATGGTTCAGATAAGTGACTCATTTTAAAATCCTCAAGGCAAAAACTACATGGAAAACATGCTTTTATAAGACCTGAGTTCTCTGGGTTGATTATTGATATTAACTCAAGTCAGTTTCTGTTTTGTCCTTTCTGTCTCTCTAAAAGACCTGAGAATACAAGAAAATACTCAGTGAACATCTGACTAATCGTGAGGTGAATGAGGATAGTTAGTTTAGCATAGCATTTAAAGCATGGGCTTTAGAGCCAGAGAAAGCTTGCTCAACATGCTTTTTCCTTCATGCCCTGCCCTTTGCTTCCAAACTCCTACTCATCCGTCAACACCCACCTTAAATATCACTTTTGGAAGAATTTCCCCACTGCAATCAATCTGAGTAGACATTTCTTTCTTTCTGAGTTCTCAGAGCATGTCTATTATTACTAGTCTAGTACTTTCCACATTTTCTTATACTTTCTTTCCTTGTATGTCTCTTCCATGGAACAATTAGGTTCTCCAAGGCCCAAGTCGGACCTTATTTGATTTAGTATGAGGTTTGCCATGTATAATAATGAAATGGTCAAAGTACTGAGTAGTCAGTCAAATTCTGGCTCAAATTCTGGCTATATTCACAGTCTGGCTTCATTTCTTCCTAGCTGTTTGACCATGTGAAGTTATTTAATCTCTGTAAATCTTAGTTTTCTTCTTTAATTTTTTAAATAAGGAAATATACATAAATGTTTGGCATTGCAACTGGTTCCGAATGAAGAACTTTTAACTCTCATGGTTATTATTAACTACATAAGTGTTTGTCAAACTATTAAATGAGTGACCCAAACCTCTGATCATGACCCCACATGCCAACGAAAGAATGAAATGTCATTTTTTCATAAATGTTCACTTTTTAAATGAAAATACAACTAAAAACATAGGGTACTTTAAAGGGTTGTTGCGAAGGATGTCAGAAAAAAATATCTTAGCCTTTCTAAACTGCTCCCTGAATTGTGATAAAAATGAAACTCAAATGAAGGGCTTATAATATGTATTTCATAGCCTACCTGTTTGGGCAAGTGTTTTCTCTGGTGCCTGCAAGAGACAACTTAATTAGTGGTCATTAGAATAGATTCCACTGATTACACATCACTTAAAAGCATTTCAGGTCAACTTTTTTTTTCACTTATAATCTTCTACCTTTATCCCTCCCTGGCAACTTTTTTGCTTATTCCTGATTTAAATTTACAAAATAGACACATTTTTATAAAAACGAACCGCCTGTTTGTCTGCCTCAGGCTCTTTCCGCTCCCAAACTAGTCACACAGATTCTCAGATTGCCCACTGTGGGCTAACCAGAGAGTACACTAAGGATCAAATATAAATTTACCTTTTCCCCAGAGCTTACCACTGTGTAACATACCAGACATGTTGTGCTGCTATTGTTCTATTGTTTATCCTCTGTCTACCCTCCCCTGGACCCTAGCTCCGACCTCCAAGGAAGGTAAGAGCCCAAACACATGCATCTTTGTTTCATTTCCTGATAGAGATCAAAAGATCAGAACAGGGCCTCCATGGTGGCCTAGGGGTTAAGTCTCAGTGCTATCACCACTTTGACCTGAGTTTCATCTCCCACCTGGGAGGGGACCCACATGGTGCTGCAGACCTCTCCTGTCTCACCCACTGCTTCCCTCAGCAGCGTGTTTCAGACAACCCACCTATTCTGCTCTCCACTCTGTCTCTGATGAATCCTTTCACCACCCCCACGCCTCTGGCCTACACCCCAGTTCTTCTCTGCAAAAAAAAAAAAAGAAAGAAAGAAAGAAAGAAAGAAAAAGAAGAGAGAGAGAGATCAGAACAATGCCTTCACTCAAAGTACACAGTAAATGAACTTCGTTCATAGGAGCTCCTCAGTAAACATTTGTGGATTGAATGCATCTTCATACAACCTTGAGGCAGCTAGTATTATTTCTATTGTGAGGTGGGAGAAACTGAGTATGCAATCGCTCAGTATCACTCATTTCTTAAGTGCAACTGTGCTCTTAGCCTCCAGGTATGTTTGACTGCAAATTCTACAGACTTCACACTAGGATTAGTCCTTTCTGGAACACATACATCCCTTGTGTCTAGGCTGCCTGAAACAGGATTTGATATCTAAAATTGGCAGCTCCAGGAATGCATGAGATTGTGATGTCCAGTATAGACAAAGAAACAGGTTTGGCTTCTGGCCACCAGCAAAGGGCTGGAGCCAGCTATCACTCTGGCTTTCAACTCAGAGAAAACTTTCTGGTTTCTTGGAAGCCCGTTTGTCTGTATGCTGGAAATTCCTCTAATTTTCTGTTTCTTATTGACCTCCCAAAGTTTATGTGAAGATTTTTAATGTCTAACAGAGAACCCAGTTCTTTGGAGAAAGATGCTTTCTAAACACCAGGTATTATTAAGTACTAGTATAATGATCATTTACTGCTATTCATTCTCTTTGATATTGATACTAAACATCTCAGTTTCTGCTTCTCCAGTTAAAAACCCAGACCTAGCTCATCCCCAGTTCCTTTCCTTTTTATACCAGAAGTTAAGAAAATGAGTTCTGTATTCCCAATTTAGATATGGAATTTGCTTGAATCAAATTAAGAAATTAAAGACTATTTATTGCATACTTCCTATGCAAGCTCTTCCAAATCAATAGCTTCAGGGGCTGTTCAATGCGATAGCTTCCCAATTGCTATCATCCTCTCCCTTTGCTTCCCAAAATACAAACCACTTCTGCGACTGCCTCTGTACACCTCCACTTGAATGTCTGAAAAGCATCTCCTGTACAGCACATTCAAAGCCCAGCTTATCATCTTACCCTAAGTCTAAACACTCCTCTCAATTCTTTGTCTAAATAGCATCTGTCATCTTTTCTTCTTCCTCAGTCCTCATTTCCTCGCCATCCAATTCTAGGCATCAGGTTCTGTCTGCTCCAAGTCAGGAATGCCTCACATCTGTTTCCTGCTTCCCATATCAACAACATTGCCCTTGTCCTGGCCCCAAGCCATTGTTCACCAACTCCCTGGGCTTTCTGAAAGTTCTTCCTTCCACATGTGGACACCACAGCTGTCTTTTGACACGACAAACCTGATGATGTTACACTTTTCACCTCTAGAATCTTCAGCACTAGTTCCAGTCTATCATGCTAACACCGTGTGCCCCACTTGTGCTAACAGGTCCTCACCACCATCTTTCATGCATACTTTATGCTTTCAACTCTTTATCCTTCCCCAACAAGCAGTGGCCTTCATTTCTTCTTGCCTTTGCATGCTCTGTTCTCCTTGTATAAGGCTTCCCCTCCTCTTTGGCACTCATCACATTCATATCCACACCTCTCCTCTCCTCTGCTTTTTCAAGTCCCTCCATGTGAAGTGACATACTCCTCTGCAGTTATGTAGACCTTTGTAAATGCCCTCATATTTCAGTCAGGGCTTTAAAAATATACAGAACCAATAGAATGGACACACAGGAAAGATTTATTATAGAATTGGCTCATGTTACTTTGGATCCTGAGAAGTCTCACAAAATATTTTCTGCCAACTGAAAACTCAAGAAAATAGTGATGGAAGTTAGTCTAAGTCAGGAGGCCTGAGAACTAGCAGCATTGAAGGCAAGAAAAGATTCATGTCCCATTTCAAGCAATCATGCAGAAAGGGGTGAATTCTTCCTTTCTCCAACTCTTTGTTCTATTGATGCCTTCAGCAGATTGGAAGAGGTCTACCCACACAGGGGAATGCAAACTGCTTCAATGAGTTCACCAATTCAAATGCTAGTTTAGATATACAGCCGCAGAAACATCCAGAAGTGATATTTAGCCAACCAGCTGGCACGTGGTGATCCATGTTGACTCAAAAAATTAACCATCACGGTTTCACTCATAGCAGGAGTATAATGGA
>NW_004567116.1:30591798-30828758 GCF_000260355.1 Condylura cristata
TGATGGCACACAGGTGATTTGGTGATGGGAAACCCGCAGGGATTACAATCGAGATGGAAAAAAAATGTACAAAATGATGTAAAAATAAACTTTTGAAAAATAAAATAAAAAAAAATTAACCATCACACCTCTCAAAACAATTTGTAGCAGTAGAAGTTATATAATACATGATTTGTACATGTATTGTGCTGAGTTTTTTGCACACTCACTCATCTAATCCTCAATTTAGGGAGTAGTATCTTTATTGCCATTTTATGGATCAACAGACTGAAAACATAGCTAAGTCATTTATCCAAGGCCATCCAGTTAGGAAATGGAATAGACCATTTAAATCAGGACAGCCTGATTTGCACCAGTACAAATACTTAACTACTTCCATTTTTTTTTCCCACTAAGAGAGATTTTTGTTCTCTCTCTCTATTGTTTTTGGTTTCCCCAATTCTGAAACCTAGAAAGTTATTAATGCCTATATTAAGAGAATATTAACAAAGCTATTTAAAAGTAGATGTAGATGACAAAATGCTAAACAAATGTTGTTATTATTATTATCATCATCATCAATCTGGGCTAGTGTACAGCCTCCCGTATACTACATCCTCCCAACATATCCTCCTCTTTATCACAAGGTTAGTGTTCTAGAACACAGATGTAATAATATAATTTTGCTACCTAAATTCCTTCAATAACTATGTTGTCTTAAGGATACTTTCGAAACTCTTTAGCTAGAAACATGAGTCTTTCATAACCTGGCCTTGCTGTATAAAGTATGGGCTTCTCTATTTCCTAGGCAGTTTATATTCAATCATATAAAATCACTAGTCATTTTCTGAACACACCCATGACCTATTTCTTCCTATATCTTTGCCCAATCTGTTCCTTCCACCTGGAATTTCTTCTCTTTTGCCTGTGCAATGAATATCTACTCTTCAGTGAGGCCCATTCTGACACCCTCAAGTAGAAATTAGGCCCAATTCCATCAAGCTACAATAATCACAAGATCTCATCAAACATCTTCCATCTCTCTTACTCCATCTCTTTACAGACTCTTGGCCAGTTCCTAACTTAAGAGACCTTCTCATTGTCTCCAGTAAGCCCAGTTTTCATTTTCTACAACTACTTGGAATGCTTCCTGTATTGAGACACCCTGTCAAGCCATCCTGTTTCCCCCCAGACACCTCTCTTCTTGTCCAGGATTTTACCAAGTAAAAATTTCTCCACTTGCTATATTTTTATTGATTATTTATATATTGGTATTAGGCTAGTTGCCAATGATAGCAGAGAGAGCAAGACAGATATAGCCCTGTTTATATGAGTCTAGAGTCTGGTGGGGAAGATAGACATTAAGTAGGTAGTTGTATGTAAGGTGAGTTTTGTGACAGAAATTTATAGACAGCAACAAGTACAGCAACTTTTTAATGAGGATATGCTGTGCTCCAGGCACTGTTATAGGCTGCAAGAAATCATTGTTCTCATGTAGCTTATAGATGAGACCACAAAAATGGGGCCAGTAGGAAACAAACCAATAAAGATTTTAGGTAGTGGTAGTACCATGAAGAAAAATCAATCAAGATAAGGAATATAAAGCAGTAAGGATTAGTAAAAGTACAAATTAGTACAAGGATTAGGATAAGTACAAATGTGTAGACCAGGCAAACTACATAAGGACAGCTTAATATAAGGTTTCTGTTTCTCTGAAATGAAAACAAAGAATCCAGTGGTAGGTAGTCTAAGGCTATTTGAGAACAGTTTCATGGTCATAAACTCCTGCTTTCTTCTTTCCACTCTTATTGTGTCTTAAATCTTTAAGGTTGCCTCATAATTCACAATGGCTACAAGAATTCCAGTTATCATATCTGAGGTTCAGATATGAAGAGGGAGACAAGAGTGAGGACAAATAGGGGGTACCTAGCTACTATTTCAGGTCTTAAAATACCTTTTGCTAGAAACTTCCTCCAACATCGTCCTCTTAGATTACAATATCCATCTGACAATGTAAGGGAGATCCAGAAATGAAATTTATTAGCTATGTCCAATGCTACCTAAAATATGACCAGAGTTTATGTATAAGAAAGAAGGAAAACATGGTATTGAGTAGACAACTTTGAATAGCTGCCAGGATCCAAAAGGCCTTCAGAAAAGGGAGGCTTAGACTGAAAGCTGAAAAATGAGCAGGAGGAAGGTCCAGCAAGAGAGTGCTGCAGGCAGATGGACAGCAGTGCTGGAGCTTCCAGAGGAGTTTCCATCAAATTCACCTTGGCACTGCCATGTTTGATTCAGAACCTCACAGTACTGAGCTCAAGAAATATTTGTTGAGTAAATATTGGCTCCTGAGAGAGTTCTTATGCTCTCCTGATATGGACTCTCCACCACCAGGAGGAATGTCCCCCAAAGAAGTTCTCTCAATGATTTCCATTCTGCTTGAAGCAAAGCAAAGGTAACTTTTGCTGGAAAAGCATCTGGTGTCTAAATACAGGCCAGGCTTTGTACAACACAGGTACCTAAGAGTCAGTCTATGAAACATGGATTGCAATAAACCTTGACCATAACTTCCTAGTGATTCAGGCATACTGCTACACAGAACTGTGCATTTCATATATTAAGCATCCTTTGTTGTTTATAGCTATGAAAGCTGCCGAGGTGGGGATTAAGGTAGGAAATGAGAAGAAACCTGCCCAGCCCTTCCTGTTGATGAAATTTCAGCGAAGCCTGGTTCTCAGGCTTGGTGATTATGGAGCCAAGTTTGGGATCCCTAACATGGAGCCAGTCTCTGCTCGACTGGCAGACCCAGAACGTTTGGCTGGGTGGCACAGGGAGGGACCAAGTGAACATGTCCCATGCTCAAAGCCTGATGTATGGTAGATTTTCAATTAATATTGTGACATTGAATGTCTGGGCTTTGAAGGAAGAGCTTATGGAAGTGTGCCATTTGAATGAAGTCCTAAGTGTGAACAGAGGTTATTGCATGGGTGCTCTAGATAGAGAAACAGTGTGTTCAGAGCAGGAGAGATGTGAACAAAAACCCAAGTGGTTCAGTGAAGTTAAGGCTGTAGAAAAGCGTGATAAGAGCTGCTGAAAGCTGCTGTGGAGCAGTGGATGGTCATGATCAGAGTCACAGGGTCACCTGCCCCTCTCTAGTCTCTGTTCCAACACGAGCTCCCCCTACAGTCACAGTCTTACTTCCATTGACTTCACTTTCTCTGTCCTTTACCCCCAGAACTTTTCCTCTCTCCATCCCAATTCCTGACATCACATCAATATCCAAGGAGAGCATCCATCCCACAACTCGGGCCTCCCAATTTTGATAACCCTGATCTTCAGCCATTCTCTTTAGCCACACTCCCTGAGCCACTGTGTGGACCTTTTCTACCTCAGAAACTCAAAACCTGGTTTCCTTCTTATTATCTGTTGAGCAGTCAGAGGAATCCAATCACATCATTCCCCTGCTTAAAGCTCTTCAATGATGCCCAGAGCACTGCAAATAAAAAAATCCCAATTCCCTCCTGTGAACTTTCGGATTCTATATGTCCTGTGCATGGTCTAATTCTGTTATACCTTGGGCCATTTTCATCCTCACTGACCATTGTTTTCTGACATTCCTTGACCTCTCTTCCATGTAGAACTATAACATCCCTTTGGTACCAGACTGCTAAAGCTGATTCTGACTACTTGCTGTTCCCACTGTTCACTCCTCACTGAATGTGGCTTCATTTCCCACCAAATCTACTGACATTGCGCTCTTTAATGTTATTTTCATAACTTGCCAAATCAGATGGATTCAGGGGGTCATTCCTGTCTTGAAACTCACTCCTCCAAAATATGTAACCTTTTCCTTCTTGACAGATGGGAATGAGTGCTTCCTATTTTGTCAAATAAAAATGCATGTCATAGGACCCTTTCTGGTGGCGCAATGAGTTAAAGCACAGCACTGTTAAAACACAGCACTGGCTAGCTTCAGCAAGAGTTCAACCCCCGGCTAGGGAGCTGACCCAGATGGCACAGCAGACCTCTCTTGTCTCACCTGCTTCTCCTGTCAGGTGTACTTTGTCATTTTGCCTGTTCTGCTCCCCACTCTGTCTCTGGTGAATTGTTCCACTGCCCCTGAACCTCTGGCCTGTGCCCCAGTTCTGTATACATAAATAAATAAATCTTTTTTTTAAAAAAAGCATGTCATGATTGGATGTTACATGGATATGAGTTTGTCAGTTGATCCAGCCGCTATTCAGTTCCCCATTAGTCTGACACCTGCTCATTTTAGTATCTGTCAGTGATCACTGTCTAGACATCTTCATTCATTATAGGTTGGTGTTGCATCGTGGTAATTTTCTAATTCTATTATCTCTTATGCATTTGTTAGTTGAAAATCTTTTGTAAGAACTTTCTTCATCAACCATTTGATGACTTAGTAACTTAGCATGCATAAGAGACAGAACAAATGTTCTCTTTATTACTGATTTCCAGGATAACAACTTAGTATCCTAGCAACCACAAAAGATGATTAATGAATTAACTTCTTTTTTGTGGTATCACTATAAATCCTTACACTTTTATGTGTTTGATGGGTTTCATCCCACTGTGGTTGTTATTCTCACTGAAACTCATATTTTCTCACCTTTGCCACTAGAGTCTCTTCAGTTTACCCCTAAGTTTAGTTAAAGCCACAAAATCTCTAACAATTTCCTTGCTTCCTAGCACAGAAGTTTTAGCAAACCCATCTCACCTATTCCTTTAAGTTAAGAATCAGTTATTACTACCATGTGGAGTTTTTATCTTTTTAAGAGAAAATAGCATTTGGATATCACAATATAAGTGCTCATAGCATCTGGCAGTCATTGACTCCAAAACCTTCAGTGGACCAAAGTAAGACCTTTGTGACTTTTAGAGCTACAAAAACAATGGGCGTGTATATTATTTCTATTTTAACAATGATTAAGTAATTGTAGATTGTTGCCATATAAATAATGTAGATATTTATTATGTTAGTAGATGTACAGTATAAAATCATTATAACATGGCTTATATACTAGTTTCCTATTTAGGATGGTTACTAATTCACTGTTACAAATTTTCCTATGACAAATATTGCTGCACTGAGCATCATGAATGTACTTATTTGTATAAATATTCTGTAAGCACTTGAACGTGGTATTGCTGCCTGAAAAATATGAATCCAAAGAACTTAATCAATTTTATTTTTTTTTAGATTTATTTATTTATGCTTACAAGTAGTGGGGTACAGGCCAGAGATGTGAGGGGTGAAAGGATTCATCAGAGACCGAGTGGGGAGCAGAGCAGGCAGACTGACTGAAGCATACTGCTTGAGGGGAACAGTGGAGGAGACAGGAGAGGTCTGCCACACCATGTGGGTCACTTCCCGGCCTGGGATCTAACTCGTGCTGCTGTGGCTACAGATAGCTTCATAGTGCTGTGCTTTAGCCTCTTATGCCACTAGGGAAGCCCCAGGACTTAATCAACTTTAAATCTCAATAATGTCTTTGAGAATATATTTAATGATTGAGATTTAAATATTGATAATATCTACTTTACTTATCTCTGCACTTGCAGGCCTAAACCCTAAGCCTGGTATGTAGCACAACTTTTATATTTATGTCTTAACCTGTATTTAACACTTCCAGGCCCAGGTAGTAGATGTAAAAACTAAAAAGTCTAGGCGAATGCCTCTGCAACAATTCAAATGGATCCTAAGAAAAGCTCTGATTTTGGTCCATGGAGAATGACAGACACTAAAAAAATGTCAAAGTCTAAGCCACAGTATGAAATCCAGTTCAACTGAGCCTAGCCTGGAACAGCTAACTCCCAGTTCATTCACAGATATACAAGTAAGAATAAATGCTAACTATTTTAAGCCACATTGAATTTGAGATGATTTATTTTACTTCATTATTACTTTGTTCTTGGGTAGAATGACTCAACATCATAAAGATATCAATTCTGCTTAATATATCCCAATAAAATATAAAGAGAATAGTTATTATTAGCTAAATAAGATTGTCTATAACTGAAATTGTAGATGATACTAAAATGAAAGGGGAGAGAGAACAGTATATTAAGGTTCTTGTCTTGCTCAGGAGCAGACATAGATTGGATAGGTTTATATATTGGTCTATGGCCATACCACCCTGAATGCACCCAATCTTGTCTGATAAGTTTACATATTGATCAAAAACATGCATAAATATGACTCTTAGTAATTTTCAAAATAGCCTAAAAATTTTTTTATTCAACCAACTAATAAATAAGGGGTGGGGGAAATTTGGTAAGTGATATAATTGGGAATGGCTGAATAAGGACCTCTAAAATGTCACTCATAAAATCAGTAAGACCACACTGACAAAAAAAAAGTCAGAATCAAGTTTTTCCAGAATTCCAAATATTAACCAAAGGCATACAACTGTCCAAAGAGTATTAAAGGAAAATGTCAGAATCTTAGTAGGAGCAGCATGTTTTGTACTCTTTACACTGACTCTCTCCCCAGTTCTACACTAGTTGAAAAACTACAATTCCATCATCACAGTGAAAGCCAGCAGCTCCATAACTATGAAAGCCACCAGATTCAGTGTCATAGGAGAACACTGAATGGATTTGGAGTTCATTAAAGTATCAATCTCAGTTAATTGTCATTATTTGAGCTGCATGGAAGTTCCTTGGCTTTTATTTTTACCTGACTCCAATTTCACACAATGCTAACATCCTTTTCCCTGGGGACATTTGTTAAACATGATTATAGGCAATTATTTAGCATTACAACCGCCTGAAACAGGGATAACAAATGAGGGGGAGGGGTGAGCGGAAAGGAAACTGACCAAACATAGTGAAAAGAAAAAGCTGGTGAATGAGACATTCATAGAGGTCTTCTAGGGATATGCACCTTGCCATGAAAGACCTGAGAAAGTCAGAGGTCTGACCTCTGGCTATCCTTTAGTCTCTCAGCAAGCAGGTTTTTTTTTTCCTTTATACACACACACACATGCACATACACACACACATGCACATATGTATGTGTATATATATATATAAAACATGAAACATTTTTATGTGTGTGTGTGTAAAACATCAAAGCATACATTGTTCATTTTTGAACAATGTATGCTTTCTCCTCTCAGGTGTAGTCCTGGTAAAATTCCCACCAATGGTTCACCCATGCACCATCACATGGTCCCTTGTTCTCATCCCTTCCCTGTTTTATCCTCTGCCTCCCCCTCCCTTGCAGAATGTCTCTGATTTATAGTTGCCTGACAATTTTATTTATTTATTATTGTTAATCCTGATCCCTTATTTGGTTTCTCTACAATCCTCCTATAAGTGAAACCATTTGATATTTTTCTTTTCCTTCTGGCTTATTCCTGAGGATAATCTCTTCCAGCTCCATCCATGTTGCTGTGAATGGCATGAGCTTATCTTTTTTGATTGCTGAATAGTATTCTATCACACACATGGGTGTGTATATATGCACACACATGCAGACTTATATATACATACACACACATATACATACACATGTGTACACACACACACACATACCGCATCTTCTTGATCCAGTCATCTCTTTTTGGCCATTTGGGTTGTTTCCATATCTTATCTATTGTAAATAAATGTAGGGGTGCAGGTAGCAAGCAGAGTTTTAAACTGAGTCCCTGAAAGGTAAAAGATGGCCCCAATTCATACATAGAACTCCTTAGTAAAAACTGGGGAAATAACTGGTTCTAACATCTAAGCAAATCTGTGAGTAATCATTAATGTATGGGTTTATCTGAACACAGATTTCAGTAGCTGTATGTCAGAAAGTGCAGACTTTATGGAATTAATTTTTAAAAGTTATTAAAAAACAATTGAAATAACAAAAAGAAAGAAAAAGCAATGAATTCAACACAATAATAATAAACCCTAGAGAAAGACAAATCTGATTTCCAGAATTGATATGTCCAGATTTCAGCAAATATTAATAGACAGAGAAATAAAAGTATGGCCTCTAAATATCAGAGTCAATGAAATTGTAAATGAGGAAGTTAAGATGTATACATTACCAGACAAAAACTTTAAGTCAGCTATTTCAGATGTGTTCACAGAACAAAGGAAAGTATAGCTAGAAAACTGCTGTTCCTAAATAACCAATATGGCAGAAAATAAAACACAAGGGAAACTAAGAAATACCTTAAGATAAATGAAAACAAAAGCACAGATACTAATAGTAGGGGTGCAGCAAAAGCATTGGTAAGAGGGAAACATATCACTCTAAATGCATACATTAAAAGAGAGAAAGATCTCAAAGCAATAGCCTAACTTAAACTTTAAAGAACTAGGAAAAGAAAGTCAAACTATGCTGAAATTTAGCAAAAGAAAGGAAATCATTGCTAGAGATGAATAAAATAAAGACAGAAAAATAGAGGAAGTCAGTGAACCCCAAAGTGGTTCTTTTTATATATGTACAAAATTGACAAATCTTCTTAGATAAAGAGAGAGAGAAGACACAAATTCTACATTCAGAAATGGTATCACTAATTTTATAGAAATATAAAGGATTATAAGAGAACTATGAATGATTGTAATACCACATGTTGAACAACCTAGATGAAACAAATTCTTTTATATAATAGAATATATTTACATTTGATATAAGAGTAAGGAGATTGAATGAAGAATCAAAAACCTTCCAATAAAGAAATCTGTGAAACATTACTGAAGGAGATTAAAGAAGGCTCAAATAAAAGCTATATCATGTTCATGGGTTGGGACATTTCACATTGTTAAAATAACAATAGCAAGTCCAAGACTATCTACAGATTTCAATACTCATCCAAAACCCAATGGCATCCCCACCCCCCCCACCCCCAGATATTTGAAAAATCCATCTTAAAATTTACACTGTACTTCAAAGAAACTTAAATAGCCAAAGCAATCTTGAAAGAGAAGAATAAAATCAGAAGTCTCACATTTCCTGATTTCAAAACTTACTACAAGAACCATAGTTAGCTAAAACAGCAAGGTAGTGCCATAAGAATGGACATAAAGATAAATGGAATTGGATAGAGAGTTCAGAAATAAATCTTTGTTTACATGCTCAATTAATATTCAACAAGGGTGTCGATATCATTCCATAGGGAAAAGACAATCTTTTCAACAACTGGTGCTAGGATAATTGGATATAGACATTTAAAAGTATGAAGCTGGAACTTTCCTTTATAGCATGTACAAAAATTAACTCAGAGTGAGTCAAAGATTGGGCCCTCCCTCATGGTGCAATGGGTTAAAGCAGAGCACTATGAGCTAGCTGTAGCCACTGCAGCTAGTTCGATCCCCCGCAAGGAAGGTGACCCACATGGCATGGCAGACCTTTCTTGTCTCACCCGCTGCTCCCCTCAGCAGTGTACTTCATCAATCTGTCTGTTCTGCTCCCCACTCTGTCTCTGGTGAAGCCTCTCACTGCCCCTGCACCTCTGGCCTGTATCCCAGTTCTGTATGCATAAATAAATAAATCTTTAAAAAATGGATCAAATATCTAAACATAAGAACTGAAACGAGAAAACTCTTACAAGAAAATAGAGGGCAAGCTTTATATTTTGTGAGGATTTCTTGAAAATGACACCATTAGCAAAGGCAACTAAAGATAAAATAGTTAAGTTGAACATCTTCAAGGTTATAAGCTTTTATGTATCAGAGAATTTATCAACAAAAGCAACCAGTGTAATGGGAGACATATTTGCAAACCATAAATTACTTATAGGAGATTTATATTTACAATATGTAAAGAACTACTATAACTCAACAACACCAACAAAAACAACCAAAAAAGAAAAACCTTTAAAATGGGCAAAGGACTTGAACAGATACCTATCCAAAGAAGATACTAGAAGGAGACAAGGTGGAGAAGAGGATGGGGAGGTGGGTATGGCTGAATAATTTTGTGAATGTATTTAATTCCACTGAATTTTACACCAAAAAAAATGTTAAAATGGTAAGTTCGAAAAAAATTAAAAGCAAATAAAAACAAGATATTTTCTACCTCTTTCTACTAAACTATCATAAAAGAAATCACCAATCCTCATATCATGAGTTTTATAGTCCAATAAAGTTTGTGTATATTAATTACAAGCACACAGGCCATTTCAAAATAATTTTCAAGAAATTATGCACATATACCAGCGAATGTGTTGTGCCCACACATTGTCAATTTCAGGGTTACTGTGCCCAGTTTCCTATATGAATGGTACCCTCTAGAAAACATTAAGAATGGTGCCCTCTGGAGTTGTGCAACAGGACATCCTTGAGTATGTAAGATGGCTTAGAAGGTCATAGATGGCTTAGAAGGTCATAGATTAAATACACTGAAATAATCAATAGATTAAATATAAGAAGGGAGTCAGAAGGGAAAGGGGAGTAGGAATGGAGGAGGAAGGAGACCATGAAATAAAACAAAGTAAGATTAAAAAGAGAGAGAGATGGTGATGGGAAACCCGCGGGGATTACAATTGAGATGGAAAAAAAAATGTACAAAATGATGTAAAAATAAACTGTTATAAAATAAAAAAAGAGAGAGAGAAAGAGAGAGAGCCATTGTACAAAAGATGGAGTGTGTCCTGAATGAAGAAATAGGATCCACTTAACTCAGGTCTCTAGGAGGGTGGGCTGGGGGGAGGACCTTAAAGAGGAACTAGTTAGCCAACAACTTTATGAATCCTGCTAAGAAATGTAAATTTTTATCCTGAAATCTATGGGAATCCTGAAGTGTCTGAAATAGGAAAAATCTGCATGAGAATGTGGATGAGTGTCAGAGGCTGGGCAGCCCCTCAAAGCACTTCATGCGCACAGCGGTGTTAACATGGCCAAAGATGCTCTCCATCAGGGATCCATGTCTAACTCCATAGGCATGGGTGCCCACAGAGGTCCAGCACACCTGCCCATCACCCTTGTCTTATCCTCAGGCACCCACCCAGAGGCTGGTTAAAAGTGCTAGCATGGGGCCCGCCCTGGGCGCAGCGGGTTAAAGCACAGCACTGAGAAGCTAAAGCCACTTCAGCGTGAATTCGATCCCAGCCCCGGAGGTGACCCCTTGGAGCAGACCTCTCCTGACCCGCCCACTGCTCCCCTCAGCAGTGTACTTCGTCAGTCAGCCTGTTCTGCTCCCCACTCTGTCTCTGGTGAATTCTTTCACTGCCCCTAAACCTCTGACCTGTACCCCAGTTCTGTATATATAAATAAATAAATCTTTTTTAAAAAAAAAAGTGCTAGGTTGACTCCAGCATAGCCATGGTTAGCACCACCTTGCAGACCTCCTTGGACATCAATGACTGTGGGTTCTAGATTGTTGACTATGTACCTGTGGCCTTGGGGCATTCAGTCAAAACCTACATGCTGATAGATACACAGTTATTAACAGAGATTATTAATTCCACAATAACACAGTTATTAATTCCAGAGATTAACACAGGAATTTTCCTCCTTTGGCTTTTCCTAAATCCTCACATTGTAGATATTTATAAGCTCTGGGATTCTTAGGACTTAATTCCACCTTCCTGGTCAAAATACTTGGCCAAGACTTGATCATCTTGGAGGCCCTTCTCATACCAACACTAGAGGACCTGTGAGGAATTTTTTCCAACTGTGCTGAATACTTCATGGTTCTAATGAGACTGATGTAATGAGTGAAAAGTACACAAGTTTTGGAGTCAGGTTTGGGTTAGAATCCTACTGCCTGCAAACTAATGTCCTTTCATTTCTTTATCTATAAAAATTGGAGGTTAAAACAGTTCCATCTCACTGAGACGGAAAAATGCACAAAAACATGTAAAAATAAACTATTACAAGGCCCTCCCTGGTGGCGCAGCGGGTTAAAGCACAGCACTAAGAAGCTTAAGCCACTTCCGCAAGAGTTCAATCTCCGCCTGCCCCAGAGGAGATCCACATGGCTAGGCAGCTCTCTCCTAACCGGCCCACTGCTCCCCTCAGCAGTGTACTTTGTCGATCTGCCTGTTCTGCTCCCAGCTCTGTCTCTGGTGAATCCTCTCACCCTCCGTATCTCTGGCCTGTACCCCAGTTCTATATTCATAAATAATAAATAAATCTTTAAAAAAAACTATTATAAAATTTTTTTAAAAAGAATATAGATATAAGTACCAAATAATGGGGAAAAAAAAAGTTCCATCTCACAAGCAAAGAAAATACAGGAGGACCTGGCATTTGGAAAGCACTCCACGAGAGTTCCTCCCCAGCCACCTTCCTTTCCATTTAGATGTTTCATGAACATTTTCACACCAGTTTTCCACAAATTGTCATAATCAAATTGGCCCTTTTTTAGAATTTAAGAATGAGCTTGGGTATAACATCATATGTAGGATACAGTTCGTAGAAAAATCTAAATTGTTCATTAGAGACTGTTAATAAACAAGTGGGCTTATGTATTTTATTTATTTGCATTGGAATTTTGATAGAGGTGGGTAGGGAGAAGTACAACATCAACATGTTTTAAGACATCACTTTCTAAGAGTAACCTTCTCCCAGAGACTTGAGATGAACATAGATCATGATTTTTTTTAAATAATTCCATTTCTCCTTTATTGATCCCCTTCATCAAGCACACATGGAGTTTTTGCCCCTCCTGTTCAGACAGATCAGATTGTGGGTCAGCTCTGAAATGAGATAAAGTTGCTGCTACAAAGCAGTGCTCATGAGATACAAGGACTTGGGAAGGAAAGAAAGCACAGGATCCTCTTAGCACACCTGATCGGATGAACTGCCTTTCTTTTGTAAGGTTACTTTAAGTCAGTGGATACTAGGTCTTGGTTCCTGAAGTCACAAGGAATTAATGAATCAATTTTGATTAAGAAATTTTCTTAAAATGTATTATCTAACAAAAGGGAAGATGTGATAAAATAGGAAACAGGCACACTCATGCCTAGCTGATTGCAATTAAAACAAATTTTTTGAAAAGCAATTTTGTGCTTAAGTCTCAACCTGTCTTTTGAGGTGGGGCCTAAGTAGGAAAATAGATAAGTGCAAAAGTGTTATTTTATAATAGTATAAAGTAATACTGGAAGCAGCATAGTAATTTGAGAACCATTATGTGTACTAGGATGTACTTAGTAGATCGATGGAGCTGTTTACAGGAGTCTGTCAAAACCAGAGCAGATTACAATCTCATTAAAATTATGTATTTTTCTAAAGAAGTAAAATATGGAATCTTTATAATTCAAAAGGTCTGACAGGAAATACAAAATTTTGGTAACAGTGAGCTCTAGTGTCAGGATTTTGAGTCCCTTTTCTTTCTTTTCACTTCATATCATTTTCAAGTCCGTCATCAAGACTACCGTGTATAACGTTTATCAGCTAATAATGATAATGTATTATAAGATAGTAAACAGAGCTGCACAATGGGATCTTTTTGGTAGGAGGTGACTGACTGGGATCATGTATATAAAAATTACAATAAGGTTGTAGAAGTCCCAAAAACAAAGAGACTAGATGGTAGGGAACCTGTTTCATTTTATATTCTCAGCTGGCTTGCTGGTTCCTCCTCAGGATTTAAGCCTGGAGAACAGGAAAGGATTTACTTTTCCCATGGGCATAGAAATCTTGGTGCTGGTGCTATACTTATCCTCATTCTTACTGTCATGATGATTACTTACAAAGTGAATGAACGTTTAAAGTAGCTAGCATTCATAAGGTACTTCCTAGGCACAGGCACTGATTTGGTAGGTTTTTTACATCTATAGTCCACCTTTCTCAGGCTTTCAAGAGCTCTTATTCAAAGAAGCTATTGTCTCCTTTCTCCTCTCCCCACCCCCCTTTCTCCTACCCACACAGAGAGGGCCTTTTGGGGAAAGGACTGATCTGGGTGAAAGAAATAACCAGCAGACTGGGCCACCCTTTATATAAACAAATCCTCCTCCCTGCCGGAAGAGTTGACTAGAGAAGCATCTAGGTGGGCAGGATGGGTAGGTTCAGCAAGGAGGGCACCATGGATCCCACAGACATGCCTGTGATGTGGCTTATTTTCTTTACAAGCTTCAGGCATATTTGCTGACGTCAGCAGCCCGTCAAAGTTTAAAATAATAATAGTGAAAAGAAAAACAGTCCCTTTCTGCCAGGCAGGCCTGTTCTGCCAACTTCTCTGTTCGCCTTTGAGTTAATAAACGTCCAAGAATCACCTCCCCTACCAGCCTGGGGGCGGGGGGGGGGGGGGAAGCATAATAATTTGAAAACCACCAGGTCAGCCCATCGCCAGCATAAACCATTCAAACAAGCAGCGTTTGTCACACTCTAATGAGGATTTTAGCTCTGCCTCAAAAGGAAAGCTATCATTAGGCTTTGTATTTATGGGATAAAATGACTGTGGGGACTGGTGGGTTTCCTTTGGTCCCTTTCTCATTTTAATCATGCCCAAGACCAGATAGATAGATGTTTTCTTTATCGGACAAAGCTAAAGGAACCATAATTAGCTTAGTAATGTCTTTTGAAAACATCAATTAAGAAAACAGCTTTTAAATTCCCATTGTATTTAAAAATCTGAAACAGCCACACATGTTGTAACAGCTGAGGGTGGGAGGGGGGGAGTGTTACTAGGTCTGAGGAGACAACCTACAGGGCTTGAGGGGGTTAAATGGGCAGGACCCCAATGGCAAGAGGAGGACCGAATCTCTCCAAGGGAAGAAACAGCTCTATAAAGTATGACCTCTTATCTTCACATGTAGTGTTAAAGCTGGAGCCAGCCCCTCTAGTTAGGCTGATACCAGGCTGCTACACCACTCACACACCCCGTTGTTAACACCTCAGGACAGATTAAATTCTCAGAAGTATTGAACTCCAGAGGGAACACCGCCAGCAGACTCCTTCCACAAAGGTAGCAACTAGCTACAACTGATAAGTTTTAATTGAAATAGCTGGAACAATTACAATGAGTCCCCACCAGGGCTGTCACTTGCAGGGAGAGAGAGAGCTGTGAACACGCTAGTATTTCCTGGCATATGCAAAGGTGAAAGCCAGACTAGAGTGATTCAAGTCAAGTCCTTAGCTCACTTTCATACGTTTTATCAATGGCTACGTGCTGTTCTTAATCAAATTGTTCACTCAGGGTATACTATTAGATAATTTGGTTGTAGTTTTTCTTTGGGGGCCTTATCTAATGAACTATGATATTTACACTCTCTCAGTGGAGGCTTGGACAAGTAATTATTCTCTAAACAAAAAAAATGGAGTTAGACTTAGGTGTGGGTAAAGTCTGTTGAGGTCATGGTTAGTTTTAATCATATAGTTCAGTTCAAAAGCTCAAGACGAGCAAAGATCTTGTTTTCAAGTCTTAGTTTCAAACAGAGGGCTCATTAAACAGCAAATTTAGTTGTACTTGAGTTCTGAAACTTCCCCTTTACTTACTTCTGATGAAAGTGGATGAAATGGCAATATGAATGAAAGGACAGCACACATACCTTTGCAGGGTCAAATCCCAAAGAGCTCAGATTAAATGTTAACCAGTGATTATGTCTGCCAGGATTCTCTATCTCAAAAGTATTATGTTTGGCTTTTGTAATAATAAATGATTATTTGGGGGAGGGGGGGTCCCATTTTAGCATACACAGTATTTGGTAGGATATGCAAGGTTAGCCATACCAATTCGGCTGTTGAAAAAAAATAAAAGTCAGTTTAACAGATGGGTAATTCCCGAATCTGCAGAAATGTAAACAGCCTGATTTTTGGTGCCTATGGGTTTTATCAATGGTGTAAGTAAGGCTGAAACTAACATGAGTGCGTCCTCTTTGGCTAGTTTTAACATGTTCACAGTCACAATTAACATTCAAGGAATTTCCTTTTCATCCAAGTGTTTCTTTTAAAAGCAATTTATGCTACAAACTAAAGTTCTAGCTGCCATCAGTCCTTCCCAAACAAAAAAAGTGGTGAAATCTCCATAATACTTTCATTTCTGTCTTTGAAAATGGGCTCGGACCACGTCAACTTCCCTGGAGCATTTGTTTTCCACTGGGTGAGGAGCGGGGATGGGGAGGAGAGGGGTAGTCTCACCTCCTCCCTCCTTTCTTCCCCTAAAAAGGCTCGGATTGGAGACCAGCCTTCTAAATCCCGCACTCTCAGGCACGCTCAACCCGCTCATCCCGAGCCAGAGGAGCACCGCTGAGGGGCAGGTGTCCTGAACTCTCCCAAGACCCAGACAGAGAGCTGCTGTCCCAAGCAGTCCCGGGCTGACCCTCAGCCCGGTTTCCAGTACCTGAGACGCCCAGGCCCTTGTTTACCACAAGGAAGGGAAAAGCGTTGGGTTCCCTCTCCCTCCCTGCTCCTCCTACACCAGTGATTCGCACACGGGCACTGAGTCCGAGTCCTGGCTGTGCATAGAACTCAGCCCGGTGTCCGAGTCCTCGTCGTTCCCTGGACAGCTTTTGGCCAATCCACGGGCCTGATCCACCCACACGTCGGCGCAAGCCTCAAGTCCGGGTTCCGGAGGAGGCCCGCCAGAGCCCAGAGCCCGGTCGGGCGCTACAGTGAGTTCCAGCGTGTGCAAAGTCTGGAGCAGGCCCTGCAGCTCCCGCTCCTTGCTGTCCCACTGCTGCTGGCTGTAATCCAAGTCCGACTTCACGGCCTCCAAATCCGTGTTAAGCCGGAGCCCGATGTAGAGGCTGGTGCTCAGTTGCGTCCTGACCTGCTCCTGCTCCAGCAGCAGCTCGCCCTCCAGGTGGCCTTCTGCCTCCGCCGGCTCCTCCCTCGCCGCGAGTTCCTCCTGGCGCCGCTGCATCCACCTCTGGTTCAGTTCTTCCTGAATCTCGGCTGAAAGGCGCTCCAGCAACTCCTCTTGTTGGGCCCGCTGCTCCTGCAACCGCAGCAGGTCGTCGCAGCGCCGGGCCAGTTCCTCCAGCTTGGCCGCCTGAGCCTCGCCGTCCAAAGGCGCAGCCGCCGCCGCCGCCGCCGCCGTCGCCTCTGGCTCCTCTCCCGGACTCGGCTCATCGGCCTCAAGGCCCGCGCCCACCAAGTAAGTGTCCTGCACGTAGTTGACTCCATGTCGCCGCATGCGGTCCAAGTGCACCTTGGCCTCATAGCGATCGATCTCGCGGTCCAGTTCCCGCAGCCGCTGCACCTGCTGACGGATGGTATGATCCTGAGACAGCACCAAGTGCACCAGCGTCTCCATACGCTCCATAGATGCGCTCTCAGTGGCCCGCGGCGACGACGAGCAGGACGAGGTGGTGGACGACGAAGTGGAAGAACAGGGTGACGACGGCGGCTGCTGGCGCCGCCGGTTGAGCTTAGCGAGCTTGCGGAAAGCCTTGCGCACCACCCGCCGCTGCTTCTCCTGGGTCATGGTCACATTGGGCCTGGCCTGGACCCCCCGGGTCAAGCAAGGGCGCTCTCGACTGAGCACAACTCGCGCCTCAGCGCTGCGCGGGCCGGCGTTGGGCAGTGACGCCTCGCTGCGCACGAGCACGAAGCGGACATTCTCTTGCTCGTCGCCCCAGGCAGCCCAGAGGCGCAAGATGCGCGTCTTGTTGGGCAGGATGCGCTCAAAGCCACGCCACTTCTCCACGATGCAATAGCACTGCGGGGGCCCGCACAGCATGCCCTGAGTCAGCGCCTCGTCGTCGTCCTCGTCGTCTTCGTCCAGGGGTTCCAGCAGGTCCCCTGCACCTGGCAAGTCGCCTGCCGCCCCCCGCCGCCGGCCCCGCCGCTGCTTCCTTCGTCGCCGGCAGCCGTCCTCCAACAACACCCTCACCACGTCGGAGCAAGTGGTGCGGCGGGAGAGGCCCGACACCAGCTTCTCTTCCTGGCAGATCCACACGGATATCTTCTTTTCGGAAGGATCCATAGCGCGACCAGGGCTCGGGTGACGGGCGAGTTTCGCTGGGACGGCAGGGGCAGCGTGGCAGACCGGCAACTCTGGGGAGGGGAAGGAACCGGGAGCCTTGTCTCGGCGACAGTGGCTCGCTCCCCCGCCGCGCTCCAAAGGCCAGCGCTGGCAGAGGCGCTGGAGCCGGCGGGAGACGATTGGGCCGTGCGGGGCCGGGACGGCGAGCGCTTGAGTGCAGCGCGCCCGGACTGGTGCTGCACCTCGCGGGCTCTGAGCTAGGATCCCCGGGTCGCGGGGTTTTGCTCCTCCCCACGTGGCTCCTCCCCCTCCCACCCCTGCTCCCGGCGGCGGCGCGGCCGGAGCGTGAGAGGCGCGGCGCTCAGAAACGCCTCTCGCAGCCCAGCAGTGCCCAGAGCGCCCAGTCGGCTCCTATTCGCGCAGCGGGTACCCGGCGTCTCGGCCCCTTCCGCCTGCTCTCGGCGGGCTTGCGCGCAGTTCAGAGCGCGCGGGAACCCCTCCGCTCAGTGCCTGGAGGCCACGTTTAGGCGAAGAGATCAACTCGTGTCTTATGGGAAATCTGACTCCTCTCCTTGCATTCAGGGCTGACTGGAGTTTTCTGACAGGACTTTCTCCCTTTCCTCAGCGCCTCCAGACTGGGTTCCTGGCCCTGCAAGGCAGCGTACATTCTCTTGCTCGTTGAGAATGTACTGCTTGGTGCAGTCAAGGAGACCGAGACACCCAGTGGTCTCTAACCTTTACCACATTGCTGGACTACCAGCTGGGCATTGTAAGGCTTTAGCAGAAAGCCTTCCAGTTATCTTTTCCTGAAGTAATATTTGCATATTTAAGGAGAGCAGGATGGGGCGGTGTGTTCTTAGAGCAAGTGGCTATAGAATAGTCCAGGTTACTTGAGTATTTTCACAGGATGACCGTCTCCCCACCACCACCCTATTCCTTTGGGATCATGGTTATAACTCCCCATATCACTTCAACTTCCCCCATCCTTCTTGGCAGGAGGACTCCTCATTCTAGTGGGAGTTCACCCCAGATCCAAGTCTCAAGATCTTTTTCCATGTCTCTCCTTCGTAAAGGGAAACCTAGTCATTATCATGGCAGTTTCTGGGATTTGCCAGTATACAGATGTAGTCAAGCGATAAGAACCACGTTTCACAGCTCAAAAATGCCAAGCCCAAAAAACAAATGGATTTTTTTTTCATTCTCTGATGCCCATGAGGATGAGCTCTGTGCACAAGACTTGTCTTCAGCGTGTCCCTGTGGGTAGGGGTTGACCAGGTCACTCCCTTACATCAAGACTTTGGTTCCCCACTACCACTCGAATAAAGCGCTTTTATTCATCCACTCTGTAAATATTTATTGAGTATCTACTATGCTTCAGTTACTTTGCTAGGGCAATCTTATGAACAAATTGCTGTCTTGGCTTTCTAGGAGCTAACAGTCTAGTGGAGTGCAGAGCTAGGGAAGTCAAGGAAGGCTTCCTGGGAGAGGTGGCATTTTAGACAAGATTGGAATCAACTTTTGAGTCAGTCATAGGACAATAAAAATGGAGGGAGAGGGCAGGCCTCATTCCAGGTAGAAGGAACTACATATGTAAAGTCAAGGAGTCAGGAGAGAACAGCAATTACAATGGTGATAAGGCAGTTTAGTGAGAGGAAAGTCTAAGAATGAGGTTAGACAGGTGAGCAGGAGCTGCAGGAGGAGCATTTAATTCCTTGCCTCAGTGTTTGGACCTATCCAAAAGGCAATGTGTGGCTTACTAGCTCTATGCCCCTAGGAAACACATCCTATCTCTCTAAGCCTGTGTTTTTATCTGTGAATGGTGATAGTAGAACTACCTGGCTAGTAGGACTGTCGTGAGGGTTAAGTGCTTGGACCTGCTATATCCACAATGGAAGTTTTATTGGAGGGTAGGAAACTGGGGTTGGGGTGGGGGAGGGATACTGCTATGTAAAAATTGCCACAAAATTAATGTATTACAAGAATGCCCATTTATTAGTACACAGCTCTGGAGGTGAGGTATCTAACGTGGCGTGGCTAGGGTCTTGGCTCAGGGTCTTGGCTCAGGGACTTGGCTCAGGGTCTCCCAAGGCCAAAGACAAGATGTTAGCTGAGTTGAATTCTCAACTGGAGGCTCTGGGGGAAAAAATCCACTCAGGTTGTTGGCAGAATCCAACTCCTAGTTGTAGGACTGAGACACCTGTTCCCTTTGCTGTTAACTGTCACTTTCAGCTCCTGGCAGCCTCTGTTAAAACCATTTCACATGACCCCCTCCTATAATCTGCCGTATCCCAACTCCTTCCTGACATACTCAGATATTCTTTTCTCCTTCCCCTCTCACACATGATTGCTAGAACTTTGTTATCAGCTGCCATTTCTACTAGATTGCACAAAGGTAGAAGTCTATTGCACAAGATAGAAGGCTATTGCAGAACAGGCAGATCAACGAAGTACATTGCTGAGGGGAGCAGCGGGTGGGTCAGGAGAGGTCTGTGGCGCCATGTGAATCACCTCTGGGGCGGGGTTCGAACTCATGCTGAAGTGGCTTTAGCTTCTTAGTGCTGTGCTTTAACCCGCTGTACCACAAGGGAGGGCCCTTATATTTTTTATATTTTACTCCTGCTAACTAAGATGCCTCTTAAATAACTGGAAAACTCCTACTCATCCTTAAAAACCTACTCAAAGATCTCCTGATCTGGGACTCCTCCTCTAAGATTTGGTTTCTTGTCATTTTCTGTCTCTGTTAATAAAGAGACTACATTGTGTTCTTTTAAATGTGGCTTTCAGAAATTTAAAAATATCTGTGGCTATATTTTCATTTAACAGGTGGCAAGGTGGCAGGGCAGATTGCTCAAGTCTCTCCCAGTATGAAGTTATCCTAAAGATCCTAAACAAACAAATGTCTGCCTGGGTTTATCTCCAGAGCAAGCCACTCCATGCTTTTCCAGGATTTGTAGTTTGAATGTTTCTTTTGTTTTATGAAAGCAGAGAAACTTCTTGCAACAACCCCAGCTACTTCCCTTAGCAGCCTTAGAAGAAGCTCATTCCTGATTACCACCCTGCAAATATTTCAGATTTGATCAAAAATATAAATGATTGTTTTTCAGGTAGGCCATCAGTGCCCTCACTCATCTGTCAGCCATTATCCCTAATGGGGTACAGAGCTCCAGGCAGTGTGCTCTGAATCAGCAAAATACATGGGCTTCATAATAGGAAAAGGATATACAAAAATAACGCTTTTGACCTGGGCATTCATACTCAGGACATAAATACATCAAAGGCCAATGAACATGACTACCTTAAAATTTGAAACTTCTGGTTGAGAACATAATACATGGGGATTCTATAAATAATGTTAAAATGTCAGTAATAACCTGAGGGAAAATATTTACAGCATGGATATCACAGATAAGGATTCAGAATTTAGGGGAAACTCCCAAAATTTAGTTTAAATTTTATTTTCAGCACTACAGAAAATAGATAATGGGTCAATTATAAGTGTACCACAAAAGAGGAAACATAAATGGTCAAGAAAATGAAATAATGCCCAACTGCACCAAAAATCAGGGAAAAATAAATCTCAGTGAAATGAGATATCTCTTTTTTACAAACAGATTGGCAACATGTGTTTTAAATTGATAACAAGAGGGGAAATTTCCTCTCATATATCCCTGGTATAAATCAGTGTATCTATTTTAGAAGAAGTACGATATTATCTACTAAAAATGGAAACATTGTGCCATGCATTCACCATCATGGTATCTACCCCAGAGAAACACACGTGTATCCGAGGAAGCAGGTCCAGGGTGTGCACTGGACTATTTTTGTTTTAGCAAAATAATGGTCAATCATAGTTCAGTAAGGGAATAATAGAATAGCCTGGGGAATAACTATAATTTGGAAGTCTTTGCAGCAGTTAAAGGTAGCAAAGTAAATGTATATGTATAGCCAATAACAAGTCTTTAAGATGCATTGTTCAGTGCAAAAGGTAAGTTTCACAATAATTTGTGTGATGGAGTCTCATTTATAGTTTTTAAATACATGCACAAAACACAAACATCTACAGGTATAGAGGTATATCTGCATGTACACACAGAGCAAAGTGTCAGAGGCTAGTCACCAAAGCTATGAATACCTCCCGGAAGAATGAGACACTTGCAGAGAGGCAAGGCCCAAGTGGAATTTAACTTCACGTACAGCTATTTTATAGAAGAATTTCATCACCTACTGCCTAATTATAAGATTATAGTACATGATTTAAAAAGCAGAAGGACTTGAGTTGGGGTCACTAATTTCTTCTCTCCCTTAGAACTTTTCTTTACCTCTCATGTCTCCTTTCTGTGGGCACAGCTCTTCTTCACCTCGTGTGTCTCCTTTCTGTGGGCACAGCTCTACAATAAACAGCATCTGTTCCCTCTACTCTGAAGGAACTTACAGAACCCATACTCTTTGCCCGAAGGATGTAGAGGTGTGCTATATGGGCTGAGGGGTCTCACTGAGTACCAGGAACCCTATGTAAAGTATACGTTTCACCATCCGTATTTTCTTTCTTTCCAGGAAAGCTTTTAGGAAGACACACTTCTCACAGAGTGGCGCATTTGCTAAATGCACTCATTGGATTCCAAGGGTGGCATGTCATTTGACTCTGGGGTTTTTCAATCATTTGTCTTCCTAACACCTATAAGAACTAAGACATTGCTCTATCACCCATGAGAAACTGAGTCCCAGAGAAAGGGATTGGCCAGTGTCTCAGCTCTCAATGCTCTGGGGAAGCTGGTATTTTGTCTGAATCTCTACCTGTCCAATCTGTCAGTCACGGTTCCCAGCAGTGATAGAACACCCAAAACAGGAACTTCCACCCTTAATTACATTGAGCTGTGCACAAGTGTGACTGGACCTTACTGCCTGAATCGTTTCCTTTTAATAATTAACCACAGAAAATAATCCAGCAAATTGTGTTTACGGAAACAGCTAGTTCCTTTCAAAAGCATGGGGGGGAGTCTGGGAACTGTCACACATGTTCCAAAGGAATCCAGACCGAGCTCCTACCTAGGGTGGAGATGTTGGGTGGTTATCCTCAAGCTGGTGGTTTCTTAGAGCAAGGTCAAGGGGTTGTCACCTGCCTAGAATTCCCTGTGGTGTTTATTAAAATGCAATTACCTGGGTCCCACTCTAGACCTAGTGAATCAGTCTCTGGAGACAGGCTCACAATATACACTTAAAGCAGTTTCTGGAGATTCTGAAACACATTGAAAGTTGACCCAAACTGTATTAGAAGGAAAGAACCAGAGACAAGAAAGTCTTTCAACCATCTTGTCCCCAGAGATGATAAAGATACATAAGTAACAGAAACCCAAGAGGATGGTGAAAACGAGAAGCCCCTGGGAAGATGAAAAGGGGAGAGACCAGAGTAGGAGCAGCTGCTCATTCATTTTCCCTGGATTCTTGTATCTTCAGTAGAAGCCTAGACTATACAGCGATAACATCGAAATGTGTGGGGAAGACAGTGTAATGTAGCAATGACATTAATCATCTGAAAGATATTTAGCATTTACAGTCAGAAAGAAGCCTCTGGAACAAGAAAACCATCATCTCTTCAATGACATCACCATTGAAGACTATGTCAAAAGGGGTTTTGTTTGATTAATTTTCATTATCTGTTGTCACCCAATTAATGAAAGATGATACTATTAATGAGTGTGTGAACGAGACAGTGTCTTCGTTGCCACATCTGAAACATTCCCCAGCTTTTTCAGGGTAGAATAGCCCTGACCCAAAGTCAAAAGTGTGGCCTTTCTTCATTGTAGAGAGATACAAACTCTTTCTTTCCTGCTGGCCCAACACTAAATTATCATGTGTCAGCTGTGCATCACCCAGGACACAACATGAGCCTGTGCTTGACTTACTGCTACTTTATGTGAGCAAAATGCTCTCTCTTTCTTCGGTGAAGTCAATTGAATTGGAAGAAGTTTCAATACCACATTTCTTGGTTTGGAAGCATGATTGTTTTAGTGACTGGTATAAATGCAAAGAACTCGACAACTCCCTTTAAGAAAGATGATGGACAAGTTAAATTCAATCAAAGGGAATCTTTGAGACAGACAATGAACCCAGCTTCACAAGATGTCCTTTTCCCAGCTGAGGAAGAAATAGAGACAAGTTTTCCACTGTATTTGGGTCTTGTCCAGACTGAAAAGGAAGGCTGTGGGATAGATAAGCAAAAATAGGTTACATCTGGGAGCCCAGCGGTGTCTCCCTGCCTGCTGAAGAAGCTCCCCTTTGTTTCTCTCCTGAGACACAGCGTTGTTTTCTTGGACTGGTGCTCTGAGTTAAACCTGGGTTAAACTATGGATCCCTTACACTTGATTTTGTGATTGGGAGACCTATACAAATGCAAAGCTAGCCCACAATCGAACCCTTAATAGCTTAAGTCTCCATGAATAGGAAAGAAGCTACCTGATCTACTGAAAGTTTTGTCTGGCTTCTTTGTCTTTTAAATCTATTGTTAGCTATAAAATGAAATCACTGAATTTTTGGTCTGTGAATATTTGTTCCTTTAGAATATACGTTTTAGAAAACAAAGCTGCGCCATAAAAAGCATTTTATCCTCATGATCCTGCAATTTCACTTCTGGGTATAGGCCCCAAAGAACTGAAAGTACAGTCTCAAAAGATATTTGCACACCTATGCTCAAAGCAGTATCCCCCAGGATAACCGAAAGCATCCATCAGCGGGTGGATGGATAATTGAAACATGGGGTAGACATCAAATTCAGACATAAAATGGGAAGGAATTCTGACACATGCTACAATGTGGATGCATTTTGCGGACACTATGCCAAGGAACATTCATCAGTCATTTAAAAAAGACAAATGTTACTTGTTTCCTCTTATAGGAGGCACCCAGAGGAGCATGGTGATTATCAGGGAGGAGCAGGAGGCATGGAGAACTGTTTTGTGGGCACAGAGTTTTGGTTTTGCAAAATGGAAAATGTTCAGAATATAGTTGGGGCTGATAGTTGCACAACAATGTGAATGTACTGACTGCTGCTGAACGGAACGGTACACTTAAAAATAGTTAAGGCGGTGACTTGCGTTCTGTATAGTTTGTCACAATTTAAAATAATAATTTCTTAAATATTTTAGATTTGGCCAAAGCTATTACTAAGGACAACTTCAATGTTTCCAAAGATCTGCAAAAGGCTTCCACATGACTTTCAAAGTAAATGCAGTATTTTGTGCCTTCTTGGGTCTTTCAGGAAATGTGCTAATCATTGTACATTTGAAGAAAGTCTTTTGTCTTCTTTCTGCTTTCAAACCCTCTCTCCCCAGCTCCATGTATAAGTTGGCATTTGTTAGTTATGTGTGCTCATCTATGGCTTTATTGCTCTGGTCTTTATCAGAAACTTAAGTAAACAGCTGCAAGTTTGGTATGCTTGAAAAATGATAGCTCGATACTGATAAGGCTGTATGTGAGAAATCTGTAACTATAATTCTTAAAATTAATGTTCTACCTAGTTCACAAAGCCGTGCACAGAGTAAATAGCACAAGGTCTGCCAAAGTACCTAGAGACAGTAGATACGAACACACGTTGTCTAGGTAGGTATTTGCTTATTAAGCCATAACAAAGAACAGAGCCGAACGAGCCCAGACATTATCTTCACCCCTGTTTACTGGAGCACTAGTTTTCTAAGCAGGCCTCTTTTTTTAGGGTATAGGTCACACCCACCACCAGAGCATTAACAATCCTCAATCATCATCCTCTGGAGCCCCTCACCCTTTTACCCCCCATTACTCCTATCTACTAGCCTCAGTCCAGCAGTCAGATTTCTAGGGGTTGTTTAGGTTTAGTTTTGTGCCTTTGCTTTGTCTCTCTGTATTTCACAGACAAGTGAGATCATCATGTATTACCTTTCTGTTCCTGGTGTATTTCATTAAGCAGGTCTCTTAGAGGTAACAAGATAAGGCCCTAATCCCCCATTCACATTCTAGTGAAGCTATATATTTTATACATTGCATGTATTTTACATACTGGGTTTTTTCATCTTACAATAGGCTGAAATGCACTGATCATGAAAATGTGTTATTGAACTCTGCATTTTTCCTTCTTTCCCTCTCACTTCCCAACCATACCAATTCCGAACTGAGAACCAGTGCAGAGGCTGGATCTAATCCAACCCCACAACCCAACATTCTGCCCCCAGCACCTCATAAGCCTAGTCTGGCCAGTCATCACATCTCACTCCCCACAGCAGTGATTGGTTCAGGGAGGTTAGGTGTGTGACCTCAAAGGGTGTGCTTGAAGTAAATCCCTGGACTTCTGCAAATAACATTGCACAAGGACATTCTCTTCATGCTATCCTTGATTGAGGGAACAGCTGGAAGCCATTTTACAACCACAAGAGTTGGCGAAGGTCTGCCTAAGATGAAGCCACATACACCAAGCAGAGCCAAGAAACGGTGAGGAGAACCTGGCTCCTGGTTAGTTTGGTGGAGTTAGCCCTGCAGCTTTTCAACTACATGAGCTAGTAAATTTCTTTTATAATTTATGCCAATATGAGCAGTTTTTCTGTTACATAGAACCAAAAACATTTTAATAACAAACTGGGATCCATGTGAAAAATGTCAAATGGCCTTTCATTTTAGAGACGAAGACACCAATTCCCACGAAGACTTCGTGGTGAAGGATACTTTCCAGTACCAGGCCTTTACCTCACCCCTATTTTAGTCATTTAGAGCATGTTTGTGGTGAGTTTGGCAACAATGACTAAAATGTTAAATTCTCCTTGTTAGTAAGCACTCATTGGTAGTGCTGAAACTGGTTTTCCTCATAGTTGACTTCTGATGACAAATTTTCTTGTATTATGGCCACTCTATGTATTGTGGGCCCTGATAATTCATCAGGATCAGCTAATAGAAGTGAGATGTGTGTATACCACTGAGGAATTTTAATTTCTATCTAGTTATATTGTCACTTTGGCTCAGCTTGTCTTTTCTTCTCTACATGTCAAGCAAGTTTATCATTTATGAATCAACCCATATTAACCATTTCTTATCTTTCAAGAGCACAGCCTTCTGCATAGTCTTCTTATATGTGGATCTTGCTTTATATCTTGGATTTCCAGAATCCAAGGCTCTTTCTGTAATCTCTGAAAATTTTGCCATTTTAATGTATTATATCATCTCTACCCCCCAAAGGTTGATCTGGTCTTTCCCTGGGACTCTCTTACACTTACCCTTCACTGTAAAATTACTTGAGATTCAGTTACTCACTGAATCTTCAAGGAAAGACACCATAAGAAGAAAGGCGAGAGAAATTCACATGTATTATACCAAGAAAGGTTCTTGGTGCTTTTCAGATATTCTAACAACTACCTGATGGGAAGTAGATTAGCAGTTTGCACCCCAAAAATAATGGGGTGGGTGCATTGTATGTGTATGTGTGTGTGTGAGTGTAATTCCAAAGACTTTTTTTTTTTAAAGATTTATTTTTATTTATTTGTGTATACAGAACTGGGGTACAGGCCAGAGGCTCAGGGCCCGTGAGAGGCTTCATCAGAGACAGAGTGGGGAACAGCAGGCAGATTGACGAAGTACACTGCTGAGGGGAGCAGCGGGCGGGTCAGGAGAGGTCTGCCACACCATGTAGTCACCTCCGGGGCAGGCGGGAATTGAACTCATGCGGAAGTGGCTTTGGATTCTCAGTGCTGTGCTTTAACCAGCTGCGCCACCAGGGAGGGCCCAAAGACTGTTTTAACTGGCTCAAAAGATAATGACCACCTGGCTATGTGATTGAGAAAACCAAAGCCTAACCTAGGTGGAGAGGGAAAGACAATAGTCTTTGCGTGTGTGTGTGTGTGTGTGTGTGTGTGTGTGTGTAGACAATAGTCTGTGCGTGTGTGTGTGTTTTCCTTAAAGGGAAAGTGACATCCCATGCAGCACATATTTCACAGCTAGTTCTAGAAGTTTCCCTGGAAGAAAGGCAGGAGCACCAGAGAAACTTGTCAACTAAAACATGTTGGGGGAAATGGTGTTGTATAGAGATGTGTTTGCAATTGGAGCAGAGAAAACTGGAAGTCGAGTTGTTTGACTAATGATTATTATCTGCTAGAGGTGAATCACAGGTCAGGGCAAGGTGAGAAGTCCAGGAGCAGATGGGCAACTCTTTTCAGGCCAGTGCTGACACACTTAAATATGTGAAGGTTGCCCTCTGGAATGACTCACTTAGGAGGAGCCAATTCACCTTCTACTACAACAAGCTGACTCACAGGGTCTTTCTGTCAAAGCAAAGAGTGTGTGGCCCATAAACAGGTGGTGAGAGGTGGTCAGTTTTCTCTCTCAGAAGAAATAGGGACACCAGGATAGCATGATAGCGAGGAGCCATAGTCAGGGAAGCCCCCTTCTAGCAGCTGCTTTGAAGACCTGGTCATCATGCCTGTGAGGAAAACACTGTGGAGGAAAACACTGGAAGAGCATAATGATATGTCTGGTGGTTACAAAGATGGGAGTCCTCACATGGGGTCACTCAAAATATTCAAAAGGAAAGAGGTTGAATCTGGTCATAGAAGACATTCTATAAATAACTAATGAATGAATAATCAAAGCAGTGCAAGTTGGAATAAATTATAGATTCAGAAGATCTGAGTCTTATTCATCTCATTTCTTTATCTGATGAATAGCTATGATTTTCGGTTGTCTGGGGAAGAATCTTTGATTATAGAAGGCCAAGAGGCAGATTTAGGACTCAGTAGGAGGTGGGAGTTTCAGGAGCTAAAAGAAACCAGTGTGGGAATGATGGAGCTCACCAGGAGACAGATGGCATCTGTTTAAGGGAAGGCCGAAGGGTCACCTGCTTGGCTGAGCAGGTAAAACTGCTTCATTGGGGCAGCCTGTGTGTTTATCTGAAAATAAGAAAAAGGGACATCTCCAAGAATGAATAACAGTGCGTTTGAAGACAGACTTTAATAATGATAAATTAAAGACACCAGATCTATGTAGAGGGCTTGTTCTGATATCTAAATTCTGGAATCTGATTCTCAGCTATGACACTACCTTAGAATCACCTGAGAGTTTTTCAAATGAACCAATGCACCAAACCCTCTTCCAGAGATTCCAAGAAAATTGGTCTGAAGTTGGGCTCAGGAGTCATTCTTATCAAAAAGATCTGTCTCCTGGTTCTAATGAACCATTAAGTTGAGAATCTCAACTCTACAACATACGTATACTATTAGGAGTCTATGACAGGACTATGAAATTTTAAAGGAACTCAAGAGAGACTCGCACCATGTGTATTCTGGATTTCTCACCTGCCTCTAATCTCAAGACCTGGCATATTGCCAAGGTTACTTCTGTCCATGAGAACACTCTGGAGACTTCTGGGAAGTATACATATGGATCCATACTGGATAAACTATAAAGATAGCCTTACCTTTCCCTGCCAAGAAAGATACCAATCCCAACAGTATCTTTCTCGGAGTGATCTATAATATAACCAAAGACTCACATCAAAAGTTCACGTATAAGGGAAGGAAGCGAGAAGAAAGGTATGTAAGTTACATGTATACATGCAGGGAAGAAGCTATGCATGGTTGTGAAAGAAGCTATGTAGCTATCCCTGTTTTGGTCGCTGATCACTGCCAAGTTGATATTTATGACTTCCTTCCTCTGCTTTCATCCCATTTCCTCCCTTTCCCTTCAGCCAGGACATCAGCTGGTGTCGGTCCTTTGTCTGGTAGTGTGAACCCAATTTTCATTTCTAAACGATCTAAATCATCAGTGGTTCTACCTGTTTTTCTGTTAAATATTATACTGGACAGGAAGTACTAAAAAGTATATATTTTATAGGTGTGGAAACCAGGGCTCAGTGGAGTTAAGTAACTTACCTATGGAAACACAACTATTATGTGAGTTTATGCTCTTAATTCTCCTTGTGGTAACCAGTTTCTAAAATGGACCCCAATGATCATGGTCTCCTGGTATTCATACCTTGTGTGGCTCCTTTCCCCAACAGTTTGCATGATTAAAAGACTGTGGTAGAAATGGTGGCAAAGCAGCTGTAAGTCTGGTCATAAGACACAAGGTGGTCTGTGCTCCTCTCTCTTGGGTCACTCACTTTGGGGAAGATCAGTGCCCTGTTATGAGAAAAGACCCAACTGGAGAGGAACTGAGGCTTCCCATCGTCAGCCAGCAAGGAATGGAAACCCTCTCGCCCAGCTTAGCCACATGAGTGAACTTGGAAGTGGGCCTTCCAGCCCCTGGCAAACCTCCCAGTTTGCAGTCCCTATTGACAGTCTACCTGCTGCCTCACAGATACTGCAAGCCAGGACCCCCAAAGCTATACCACTCCTGAATTCCTGATGCACATAAACACTGATAAATATTTGTTATTTTAAACCACTAAATGTTTAGGCAATTTGTTAGGCAGAGACAGAGAGAGAGAAGTAATATAATAACATAGTGGCAACCCAAGCTCTGAAACTTAATGTCTTTTCTCAAAGTTCCAAGGTTTCTAATACCCCAGATCCTTGTGTGATTCTACCTTTGAGGAAAAGCAGAAGTTATTTCAAAGTCATATGAAACCTGATATTCAGCTCACATTTTCCCTCCCTCCACCAGAAAAATGATTTGAGACCACAGGCTGGATACTAGTCCTGGTGCTGGAGCTGGATAGGGGCATGGGAGTATAGAGGAGGGGATAATCTGGGAAGTAGAGTTGACTGACTGTGGGTTCAACAGGAAGGTGAGGAACATCCCTCTCGACACACACACACACCCCACTTCAGAAGTGACCTTGAGTTAGCACAGGTTGGTTCTTTAATTCTCAAGATATCAGACAAGACCTTTGATAACACATCAAAGGAATCTATAAGGAAACCTTTAAATACAGGGATTTTTCCTTTTTCTATACAAAGAGAAACTTTAAGCTCCCCTTTATGAGTTTGCAAATATATATAAAAAATGTTCCTTCTACAATGTTGAGCTCTGTGCACCATGGAGATCAGGATAAGGGATAAGACTCTGGCTGCAACAAGAGCTGTGGATTCAGTTGAAGCTTCTGAGTCCTGAGGCTGACAGGCACCTGAGAGAACAGGAGTTTCTGGAAAGCACCAATAAACGTAGCTTGTCCAGGGCAACAATCTGGAGGGGGCAGGAAGGAGACTCCCCTTTGTGCTCTTTTTACAACTGGACAGCTTGAGATCTGGGGGCAGATTGTGCTCCTAATCTTCGACTTAGGAAGCGTGATTGGCTCATCCATCAGCAGCAGAACCTTGTTCTTCCCAAACTTCAGAGCGTCCTCTTGATATTTAAAGGATTTTTTTTTTTGCCTTCTCAAGTTCCTTTGGCAACATTTTCCAGGAAGAAGTCCAGGCTGTCACTGGCAGAAATGAATGCAAGCTCACATTTTGTGACTGCTTAATCATTGCCTTGATCTCCACTCTAGTGCTACCTTTGTTTCAGAAGGTTGTGTGTGGGAAAACTTGTCCTTCTATGTTGAAATTAACATTGAGGCAGAAAGAGTCTTTTGATAATTGGAACCTTAAAACTCACATACAGAAATTTTGGAGTGTGTATTAGGGAACCATAAAGGAAACAGTCAAGTAATAACAATTCTTGAAAGTAAGATATTTCTACAAATATTATGGTATCTCTTTATCATGCTAAAATCCTAATAGACACCCAGCGACCAGGTCAGATAGCTCACAAGAAACTGAAGCTTAAAAAAATAACTTTGGGAGCAACAGAGGTGGTCAGGCTGATATAGGCCCTGAGAGAAAAGTAAAGTGACTTTCTTTCATGTCTGTCTGGTTTTTAAAGTAGCATTTATTATAGGTTGAGTTTATCATGTCCATGTATTTGTTTGTTTTATCATCTGTCTCCTCTTCTGAAATGGATATGGTTCTTTTCAGTCTCCAGGGTCTTGAGTAGAACAGATGTAAGCATTTGTTATAATAAGTGGTTATTGAATGAATGAACAAAGATGACCCCAAAGGTGGACTCAGGAAAATGGACAAGGTTTCCAGAATACCTAGCTGGTATGCATTCATTTCATCTTGTCATATCAATTAGGGACTGATTTGGGGAAACAAGCATTTCTTAGAGCTGTAGCCATCTCTGTGGCATTAACGGCTGTTCATAAATCTTACCTTGGTTCCTGCCAGAGTGCTGTCCCAAGGACAGAGAGCTAAAATTCCCAGCACTGAGGCAGTGGGTATCTTAGCCAGGGGGCCTGGGGAGTTCCTGGAGTTTAGGACAGAGGTAGTGTGGGAGGTCCAGAAACCAGAGCAGCTAAGTTGAGGAAATCTACCTATTTATAGCTTTCCAGACAGCTAGGCTGGTGCCTTGGAAAGATAATGACCCTAGGCTCTGTGGGATTGGAACTGGGGCCAAATGTAGCTGCCTCATTTATTCATTTACAAATGTGTTGAGCTAATGCTTGTTGCATCCAAATTTGTACTGGAAACTATATCTCTGTGTCCTTAAGAGGTTTTGGCTTATGGATTCTAAGAGCTTTTGTGATCGACTGGATAAAACATTGCTTTATATGGAAATAATATTCTGACAACTGAGTAACATATTCTAATGACTTTATAGACCACAAGTCACTCTAAAATTGGGACTTGTCCATATTACTTTACACTGTTAATGAATTATTTCCTGCTCTGATTGGGCACCCTTTGAAGACAGGGTCAGGTCTAACTATTGCAGAGATTTTAATTTGGGACCTAATTCTGCTGTTTTTGGTATAGAGTTACTGGGAATTCCTCCACTAATGTAGCATAATTTTCACCTCAAACCTTGTGGGTAATACCTTTAGTTAAAATTGGATTTTGTTTACAATTTCTCAGAAGGGAAAATGTTTTCCTGCATAGAGCCTATAGGGTGGGTAGAATGTTTCTAGAACATACCCTTGAAAGGTATAGACTTCATGTGGTCTCAATTTAAGTTCTTATCTCTGTCCCTAAATGGATAATGACATTCAAACTTGACAGCCCCGCCCCAAGGACAAAGTCTCAGATACTTCTTGAACCTCCTTTTACAGATAAAGTAGCTGGGGCTCCAGATTCAATGCCTTGTTCAAAGTCACCTATCTGGGCCCTCCCTGCCACAGCCACTGCCACACAAGTTTGATCCCCCGCCAGAGAGATGACCCACATGGCATGTCCTGCCTGCTGCTCCCCAGTACAGTGCATTTCAGTCAATTTACATGTTCTGTTTTGCACACTTCACTGGTGAAACCTCTCACTGTACCCCAGATCTGGTATGCATAAATAAATCTTAAAAAAAAAAGTCACTGATCTACAATAAGAAAACTGGCATTAAACCCATGCCTCTCTGACTCCAGTCTGTGCTACCCCACTATGCCAATGCTGAGGACTCATGGCAGAGCCAAAGAGAGAGGATATATCTATCAAAAGGCTCAATAGCAATATGAGTAGAAAAATAATCTAATAAAAGCTACACTGCAGGAGAGGTTACAAGGAAGTAAGGACTTGAGCAGCTGCTGGTGATATAGGAAAGAGGGGCTGAGACTCCAGAGGGGCCACAGTGAGTTGGGAGGTGGAGAAACTGGGCTTGGGACTTGAAGATGTTGATTGGGGAGTGAAGGAGAAACATGTTTCTGGCGAAGAGAAGAGAATAGGAGTTGAACTTGTGTTCTCTAGGAGTGAGTGACAGTGCATGGTTATACGGAACTGTGGGGAAAGCTTGAGAACAAGTTTGGGGGGGCTTTGATTGCTAATAGGTCGGGATTTTATTGGGTCAAGGCAATAAAAAAGCCTTTAAAGCTTTCTAGATGGAGAGGATGTAACCAAACCTACAGTTTAGGAATATGTGGAAGGCAGGTACAAAGTGGATTGGTTGGGCGACAGTGGTGGAAAGGAGAGAAACTAATGAGCCGAGATTAAGGAGGAGTGTGAAAAGAAAATGGAAGGATGGATAGATAGTTCTCCGACTAAGGGGGTCAAGGCTATTGTTCTTAGTTCAATACCAGTTCAATGGGGATTTGATGTCATCAGAGCATTTAGAGTACTTAGCCACTGCTGTATTCTAGGGGCTCTGTACCACTCAGGCTCCTGAAACTGAGTCCCTAGGCCCAGAGCTGTCCAGTGAGCAATTAGCCAAAGTCGCCAGAACAAAGGTCATCAGTTTAGGCCATGTGCTGGGAAACACTTACAAATGACCACTTTCAATGCTAGGAAATACTGAGTTCATGCATATGACACAGTGACCAGAAGGCAAAGACGAAGGTCAAAGGGCAGGTATTGAGGTATTATAAGCCAATGGGCCCAGTACCCATGCCTAGATCCTGAGGCTTGTCTTATTGGCACATTAGGCACCAGGTTAGTTTAAAAATACAATGCTTAAGTGGGCAATCTTAACATCTGAGCTGGACGAGGTTGTAGGGATTGCATCCCCTCCTCTCTAAACCTCAAGTCTCTGTCACAGCACACTAGTGTTTGCAATTACCTAGTTCTGTATTTGTCTTCTTCACTTGTTATGTGCTCTCAGTGGCAGGGACTATGTCCCATTCATCTATAGTCCTGACATTTGGGGCAAAGCCTATCATGGAGTAGAGAGCCACGAAAGAGTTAATGATAGTTGGAATCAGGGTAATAGCTGTAGGGTGTTGAGAAAAAGTCAATTTCTAGATACATTTTAAAGACAGAGTCAAATGGATTTCCTGGCGAATTGTATGCGGGTTATACAAGCAAAAGCAGGGTTAAAAAAAAAAAAAGAGTCAACAGAAAGAAAAAAAAATGGTTGGTTTCACTCATAGCAGGAGTATAAAGAACTGGGGGTGGGGAGAGAGGTAGGGAGAATAATAATAATGATGAACAACTATATATCAGAAACATTTTAAGGGGGATGGAGTGGGAAATGGGGGGAGTGCACGGGACTATGGTGATGGCACACAGGTGATTTGGTAGTGGGAAGTCCATGGGGATTACAACTGAGATGGAAAGGGCACAAAATGGTGTAAAAATAAACTATTATAATAAAAAATGGCTTAGAAAACTGGAAGGGCAGATTTATAATTATCTAATATGGAGAGGTTGCAAACAGTGGATTTCAGCAAAAAGATCAGGGTGTGCATTTGAACAGGGTGATTTGGAATTCCATTAGATATCCGAATAGAGGTCTCAAATGGCATTTGGTGTCTCAGATTTGAAGTCAAAGAGAAACTTTTAAACCAAAGATTTAATTTGGGGGTCATCTGCAAAAAGATAATATGAAACACCTTCTTAGGACCAAGGGAGACAGAGAAAACAAGAGGTCCAAGGTCTGAGCCCTGGAATACATCTTGGCAGCAGAGGATGCTAGCAAATAAGACTGATAAAGAGCAACCAAGGAGAGAAGAGATAAAGACAAAGAGACAGGAGTATCCTGGAAGCCAAATAAGAAAGCTTATGGAGGAGCGTGAGAACCATCACATGCTGCTGCTAAGTCCAATGAGATGAGTGAGAACAGCCTGTGCTTTAGCTTTTGGTGATTCTTAATGATCATGAAGAGACTTCGGTGGTTCATTGGGGGCCAAAGCTTAGGTGGGATGAATTTAAGAGCAAATAGGAGGAATGGCATCAGAGACAATAGACATTCTGGGAGTGCTACAAAGAGAAGCAGGAAGAAGAGGCAGTTGCTGGTCAATCCAGTATCTTGTAAAGGCTGAAAGTTTATTTCAGCTCAAATCGCCTGTCTTCTTTCTTCTAGATATGACTTTCTTATAGTCTTTCTTATAAGTGTCTGTCCATAAAATGCTATGCAACCTCTTTGACTCACAATTTCCCTGTTACATAAATACTGATTCCTGATTAAATAAGACAAGAGTGCACAGTGCTTAACAAAGGACCTGATGAGTAGCATGTGCCCAGTCAATGGTAGTTTTATTATTCAGTTGGTGCCTTCATTTTCCAGAGAAGACTTCTGAGTCCCAACATTACACAGTGTCTTAGACTCATATAACTCCACTCTTTCCAGATAACCAGAGAAATCACTTACAGATTTGACATTGGTGTGCTCAAGCAGATTCTGTGGGCTGACTGAGTTAATGACAAGCCTGCATATTAGGAATTACTGGTAATTCTGAAATCTCTCTATAACTTTCCTACGCAACCAACATAGGTTTTCCTGTCTAATTTGTCAACAGGATGCTCAGCAAAGTCAATCCTCACACAGTGCTCTGTTTTTCTCTTTTAGCTTTTTGTTTATTTTAAACCAGAATTCTGATTTAAACTTTTTGTATAAAAATCCGAGTTTTAAATTTTTTTCATACCTGAATCAAGAAGCAAAGCTATGCTATATGCCTGTTTCAATCATCATTAATTATTACATAATTATAGGTTTAGATTGTTTGTTCCATTAGTTATAATTCCAGGTGACAATAGAGATATAGAACCACAATATGTTTCTGGGCAATATTAATAGAAAGTTTTATGACCTTGGAACACACCCTCTCTCATCATACTTGTGATAGATGAATAGCAAGTCTTTGCCAGGATGAATGGAGAATGTTTACTTTTGTCAACGTTTATTAGTAGCATACTAGATGCTGCTGTTTCTTTAATAAGACAGTAAATCCTTAGCAAAGTTTATAGGTTGTCTTTCATCCAAAGACCTCAAAGAAACTTTGCTAAGACTATGTCATCATTAATCATCTAATGTGCCCAAGGAGGCAAGAGATAGAGGGAGAAACTGAGGTTCTAAGAAGGTTATATGACTTCTTCAGGGTCATGAACAGGGTCAGTAGAAAGGGGTGGGCACAGAGCCCAAATTCCTGCCTCTAAGGCCCAAGACTCAGCCCTCCCCTACAGTTCTCTAAACATTTCCTTTTCATAGAAAATGCCATTTACTACCTTGATCTATAAAGCAGGAGTGAACTCTGAACCCTTCTTCAATGACTTGGGGAAACCAAAGCTTATTTTTGAAGTCACTTCAAGTCATAAAATGCTTGATTCACTACATTAAATAATAACACTGAAATAAGTAAATAGCTTTGTAGTCATAATGATAGCTTGGATTTAAATGGTGCCTGGGCTCTGAACAGTACCTCAGTTCACAGGCTTCTAAAGACCTTTAGTCATTTTGTCTGCCCCTCTTTTGACTTCAAGCATCCCTTTCATTCTCACAGGTCTTTTCTCCCCCTCCCCCTTCCCCTTCCTTCACACACACCCTTTCCCTTTCATCAAAATATTTCTTCTATGTATCAGCAGCTCTCAAGATAAAAGAAAGTCCTTACTTTTGCTGGATGTGAAGAAAGACTCTGGGTCCTCTGGAGTAGGCTGTGCAATCCCTTCCAAGAGGCTCTTAGGAAGATGAGTTTCCATCTTGCTGCAGGTGAAGGATCAAATTTACAAAGACTGATTAGAATTCATCAAACACTCAGTTGGGTTGTAAAGATCTAGGCCCTCCTTACATTTAGATTGGGGCATTTAACAAATCTGGCCAATGACAGGGAAGGCAGCTGACAAAAGTTTTTTCCCTCAAGCGCTCTCTTGGTTAAAAGAGATTCTGTGTGATTCCCTGGTAGTGCAGCTACAAGATGAAGAATGCTTACCCACCTGACTCATGCTTTGCAAGGGCAAGAAACAAGCTTCTCTCAGGCTGAACTGGGGAGATTTTGATTGTGTGCACTGGAGGCAATTATTCTGCCTAGGAGTGGAATATTGCCATAGAGAAATCTAAGCTGCATGGCATTAGCTGAGCAATCAGGCTGGAAGGTGGCACACTAAGACATGCAATGGCAAAAGTTGAGCTAACCTGGACTTGCCATAGCTTGGGAAGAAGACCTGGAACTGAATTGATGTGTTTTAAGGCAGGGGTCAGCAAACCTTTCTGTAAAGAAACAGGTGGCGAGCATTTTCAGTGTTATGCTCCATATGGTTTATTTTATAACTACCCAACTCTACTGTTGTAGAGTGAAAACAGCTGTAGATAATATGTAGATGGATGAGCTTGACTTTGTTCCTATGAAAACTTGAGCTACAAAAACTTGCCTGTTGGCTATTCTTTGCCACTGCCTGGTCTAGATAACAGAATGTTGTTTGTATTATCTCTGGCTGCATTTGACAAAAAATAAAATAAAACAAAATAAAACAAAGTGGTGAGTTCTAAAAGTATTGGCTGGTTTACTTAGGAAGTGTAAATCTCTTTTTAGCAGCGATCAAAGGAAAAAGTCAGAAAGTTGGGCCCCCAACGTCCTATAAGCTGGAAGTGACCTAAGAAAGCTGTGTAACCTTCAAAGTCCTCCCAGACCTCTTGTAGGAAAAATAAGTGCTAAAGGGAAACTCTTAGAAAACTTAGCAGGGATGGAAGGTGGAGGCGTTAATATTTCAATAAAGACCTGGAAAAACGGAGGCGCATGGTAGGAGGGATATACATAGAAGAACAGAATTATAAGCCAGCATAAAGGGCCTGAGGCAGGAGCGTGCTTCTTGCCTTCGAGAAACCACAAGGATGCCAGTGTGGGTGGAGCAGGAGTAACAAGAGTGGAGTGGGAGTGAGAGATGATATCAGAAAGGACAGGCAGCTGGGCATGGGACTTGCTGGAGGATAAATCACACAGGGGCTATAATAATTATGATGCCCGTTCTTATGCTGAATGATTTGGGAAGCCATAAAGGGTGTTGAGATGATCAATAAGGATTCATACTCTGATCTATATATTTTTATTTATTTATTTATTCATATAGAGCTGGGGTACAGGCCAGAGATGCGGAGGGTAAGAGGCTTCACCAGAGACAGAGTGGGGAGCAGAACAGGCAGATCGACGAAGCACACTGCTGAGGGGAGCAGCGGGCGGGCCAGGAGAGGTCTGCCGCGCCATGTGGTCACCTCCGGGGCAGGCGGGGATCGAACTCATGCGGAAGTGGCTTTAGATTCTCAGTGCTGTGCTTTAACCCGCTGCGCCACCAGGGAGGGCCCTGATCTATATTTTTTAAAGGGTCATTCTGGTTGCTGGGTTGAGAAATAAAAAGAAGAAGGGAAAGAAGTATGACACCAAGAAACCAGCTAGGAATCTGTTGCAGTAATGCAAGCTAGAAATCATTCATGCATTTACTCATTCATTCACTCAGCAAGCATTTCTTGGTCATCTGAGAAAACACTGCCAGGGAAAATGATTTCCTCATCACAAAGCTGTTTTACTGTGTTAAGAGAGGAACGATGAAAAATTTTTACAAGATTTATTTATTTATGCATACATAACTGAGGTATAGGCCAGAGGTACAGAGGCAGAACAGGCCGACTGACTAAGTACACTGCTGAGGGGAGCAGCGGGTGGGTCAGGAGAGGTCTGCTGCGCCATGTGGGTCACATCCTGGTGGAGACTGAACTCATGCTGAAGTGGCTTTAGCTTCTTAGTGCTGTGCTTTAACCTGCTGCACCTCCAGGGAGGGCCAGTAAAGCTGAAATTTTTTATTGAAAAGTTATGAGAAAACTTTTCATTGTTAACTTTTTAGGAGGTTTTTAATAAAAACCCTTTGGGAGTGAAAAAATAATAAGTGTAAGGCCAAATAATATCCTTCTTAAATTATTCGTTATATCATACAGTAGGAAATTTTAAATGTCAGTCTCTCTTCCCTCGTAGGAAGCTGAAACTACAAACAGATACAACGTGTGACCTAGATTGGAGCCTGAATTGGAAAAACACCTAGTAAAGATATTATTGATGTAATTGGAAATGTTGGAATATGGGCTGCAGATTAGAAAATAGTATTGTAGTGATGTCAAATGTCTTGAATTTTATAAAATACCATGTTTATAGAGAATAACATCCTTGTTCTTAGGAAATATGCACTGATGTATTAGGAGCACTTATGCAGAGAGAAGAGGCATACTGTATGCAATTTATCCTCAAGTAGTTCAGAAATAAATATGTAGAAGCATGTGTGTGTGTAGTCACAGAGATTATATATGTAGGCTTGTGACTATAGAAGTACTAATGGCATATGATGTGTGTATGTATGTATGTGTATATATATGTATGTGACAAAATATTAACAATTAGTGCTTCTAGGTAGTTTAAAAGCATGTATGAATTATTCTTGAGATTTCAGTAAGTGTGAAATTACTTCCAAAAATGTTTAAAAGGTTTATAAAGTAGTACTAAAGTTTATTAAGTAGTACTAAACTACTTAAGCTGTAGCATTTCCTCTTCCAGAAGTGGAAATCCATCTACCCCAAGGACATCACCATTTTCTTGGGAAAGGAAGGAGAGTGCTGAATCTTCTCTGTTTGAGCTTTTCCTTTTCCAGCCAAAAGCTGATCAATCTCTTTCTTTCCTGTCTGGTCCCTGAGTCTCTGAACCATCATAACAACTTGACAGCACTAAGGTCACCTTGGGTTGACCTTAGAATGACCTGGAAAATTTGACAAATGGCTGCTGCAGAGACTCGATTCCTTGGGTATGGGGGGGAGAGGTGGCCTTGGCCTCTGAATTTTTTAAAACTCCCCATGTGACTCTCCCATGAAGCCAATTTGGAGAGTGCCCTGGTTTATGCCATGTCACCTCCTTCTCTGAGATAAACTCAGAGCCTGCTAGCCCCCCACCCCTCCAGGCCCACCCCCACCACTTAGCCATAATCTCCCAGGTCTCAGGATCATTCTTTGGCTGCAGGGAAGACCTTTCTTCACTGTTTTTTTTAGCACTCTCCATCTGGGACTGCAGGGCTCTTGGGGGGGCCTTCCTGGAGGGCCTCAGTTATGCTGCAAGGCACCCATTTGTCCCAGGGTTTTTTTAGCCAAGCTCAGTACTAAGGGAGTCACTGGGGGTTATTGGGTGGTCTTCTGCAAGGGTGTTGGGATTCTCTTTTCGGTTTAATTGATGCCTTATTCTAGCCTGAAAACATAGACTGTTTTTCCAGCACCCCAGAAAATGTAGGGGTGGCAGGTAACTCTTGTTTGCATAGGGAAATGGCAACCAGAGGACAGGGCCTTGAGCAGGTGGCGCAGAGGGGTCCAGTGGTGGGCCCCAGTCTTTCCCACAGCTCAGACACACTCTTTGTTCCTTCTCCCCTTTAAGCCACTCTCCTACATTCTTCTAACAAAAGTTATTTTCACCAGCCTTGGAATGCCAGTTCAGAACAGCCTCTGGCATTGCAGAAGGTATAGGTACTTTCGTCTCTGATCGCCCCTGCTCACCTATTAAAAGATACATTTTCAAAGCAATGGGAGCAAGTTACTCATTCAAATGCTGTTAACAAATAACAGGATTTAAGTGTGTAATGAGTAGTTAACTCTCAGCTTTGAAAATTTGCCCCAAAGCATTAAAATTTCTGCTCCACTGGAAACTGAATGGGGCCAGGGGAGAGGGCGGGAATGTCCTGATGGGAGGAATGTTCAGCCCTGGAATTTTATGTCTGATCTCCCTCCACGGTGAGGTATCTGAGCTGGAACGGGTGGAACGGGAGATCCAGCATGATTGCAAGAAGAGGGTGGGGTGGGGTGGGGAGGGACAGTTCTGGGGCCTGCAGGTGTTCAGTGGCTGCCCCAGCAAGGGCTGTTCACCTACCCCAGCCAGCAGACACGCGCCAGGACTTGCCAGAGCCCCTGTCAGGGGAGCTGGCTTGGAAATGACAATCTGGATCATTATTCCACGTTGGGTGGGATTTTGGTGGGCAGGGGAGCAGGGGCTGCCACCCAGGCTTCTGGTAGAAGGCTCTTTCGAGGAATCCATGGAGGAAAGGTAGCCAGGGAGCTGATGACATGCCACAACCCCTGAGCAAACACAGCAGGGCACCCCACCCGGGAGCCAGAAGTTGAGAGACTGCAACTTCTCCTAACAAATCTATTTCTTTTTAGATTTACTTATGTATGCATACAGAACTGGGGTACAAGCCAGAAGTGTAGGGGGCAGTGAGAGGATTCACCAGAAACGGAGTGGGGAGCAGAACAGGCAGATCAATGAAGTACACTGCCGAGGGCAGCAGCGGGCGGGTCAGGAGAGGTCTGTAGCACCTTGTGGATCACCTCCGGGGTGGGGATGGAACTTGTACTGGAGCAGCTGCGGCAAGCTTGCGGTGCTGCATCCTGACCCATTGCACCACCAGGGAGGGCCCCTAACACATCTATTTTAACTCTTGCTTTTTCTTTTAATAACGACTCTGAAGTCCTATGCTGTGAGAAGTCCTACACTGCAGGACAACAGTTCCTTCTGGGGAAGCTTGCAGAGGCTGCTCCAAACAGTAAGTACTCAATAAATACCGTTCCCTTCTGTGCTTTCAGAAAGCACATGGGCCCCCAGGGTGAGCCCCAGAGGGGACCAGGATAAGGCAAAAGGATGGGGAGGATGTTAAGATGCCACATTAGGGCAGGAAAGGGACCTCATGTGGATAAGTCACCGAGGGTCTCGGAAGAAACCAAGATTCAGTTAAAGGTGGAAAGGGGGTGTTGTGACCAGGGCAAGAGGCAGAAGAGCTTCAAGTTCCCACTTGAGATGGCTCCTGGGCCTGCAGGCAGAGAGCTGGGGAGGAAAGGGGTGTACGGAATGCCACTTAAACCCCTTGGGACTTCAAAGAGGCTTGTGGGGCAGGAGGAGGAGGGGAAGGAGGCTGAAGGAGAAAGGGCAGGAGGAGAAGAGGCAAGGGTCAAGCGCTCAAGTTCTCCTTTTCTAGTGGTGAGAACAGAGGCCCTCCTGGGGCGAGGAAACTCAGTCTCCCTTCTCTTCGAGGATTTGACCTCCTCTGAGCCCCAGGCCACCCACCGACAGGGCTTCATAGATTATAGCTTAAGAGTGAATGCTTTCAAGACCCAACCCAGTACTTTACATATCTCACCTCCAAATCTGGAAATCAATGCCTAAGCTCCCTGTGATCCCACAACTTGGCTCTCTCTGCATAAATCCCCTTTCAAAGTTCTTGTCTTGGATTCAATTGACATGGATCTACATTTTCATGATAATATTTTAATTAATTTTGTGTATTTATCTATTGGTTTTATACCCAGCTTCATTCCAAGAAGGATTGGATGCTGTATAGATAACTTTGTTAAATGTAGCTTTCCAGCCCCTTCTACAAATATCCATATCTACACCTGTAAGATTGAGCTGGGCCTTTTTAATTTAATCATGAAACAAACATACAAAGCACTTGAAATCCTGCTCCAAGCTTTAAAATATGTACCGTTTATTTAAAGTACATACAGTATGACCACATTGATTTTTTTGCCTTTGTTAGTCACTGATTAAAAGGAAGCACAAAGATTATGCCGGAGAGAGGTACTTTGTTTAGACTAGAGAGATCTCAGAACTCAGGGGTGGCACCTTGTTCCCCACCCCCACTCACAGGCAGCCACCTTGGATCAGCTACTGGGAACCCAGGACCAAGGTGAGAAGCCAGATGAACCTGTGTAACGTGGAAAGCCAGTGACCGCTAAGATGGACTTTTGCTTCTCTGGCTCGGACTTGCACACAGGGACTTGGGGGGACTTGGAAGGAGATGTATGGAGGAGAGACATTAGAGACACTTGCAGGAGACAGTGGGTGAGAGACGCCTGGGGAGGCTGGCAATGGCCACCATGATCCTGATGTGCCATGTGGCACCTCTTCTATCCCAGTCTTTTCTGTCCTCTTCTGCCTCCCTCTTGCTGTCCCCTGCCAGAGGGCACCCTTAGACTTGAGGCAAGATTTTGGGCCTCAGTGTCCCTGCTTTGAGCTGACTGACTTGACATTTGCCTACAAGGGTAACTTAGGAATTTCTATTGGGGAGCTTATAGGACTATCCTCTCTTCCCTCTCAGTGTGCACTAACTATTAAAGACCTTTCACACTGTGCATCTGCTTCCTTTGTCCTCAAGCAGTAGGTGGCCTGCACCCCTTTTAGAGTGTGCACCCCTTAAGCAAGCAACTAAATGCCTCTCAGTTGCATGGGGACAAGAGGAGGGGCGTTCCCCTCTCTTCCAGCACCTCCTCCCCCACCCGCCACCTCAGTGCTCCAGATCCTGCCAACTCAGCCCTTTCCCTGGCCACACTGCCATCCCCACTGGAGGGGAGTCAATTGATCCCAGCTGGACCTGTAATCCTTTGCTAAAAGGCCTCTTGGCCACAGCCCAACTCAGCAGGGTAAGGGCTGGCCTTTGTCAGCGGCTGGCTTGCTGTGTGAGGTCCCACCCTTGGGGGCTTCCACACTGTGGGAACCTAGCGCGCACCCCTTCCCACATTCACAGAGGTCACTTTGGGGGAATTGCAACAGGATCCACTTCTGTGGCATTATCTCTGTGAAACCCAAGAAATTGCCCACACACCTCTGGGTAAGCAGCAGAGTCCTCCCTCTGCCAGAGCTGTTTCTCCTCACCAAAAGGGCAGAAGAGAAGGCCAGGCCAATGTACCTTTCTTCGGAAAATATCTGAGAGAGTTTATACAAAGCATGACAGGGAAGAAGATATTTAAATGGAAAATAAGGCAGCTTCTTTTGCCAGAGCAGAAGATTTGCTTTCAAATCTGGGCATGGAGGAGGGGATTAACATAAGCGCTTCCATTTGTGAATGGGGCCACGCCTGGCATTCACAATCCTATTTGTTTTTATAGCATCTGATGGCAACGCAGACTGCCATTCTTTGACAGATAAAGAAAGCGTGGTTTAGAGAAATGCAGTCAATTGCCCAAAAACAGCTAGGCAGGGCAGGATCAGGGCCTGGCCCCCGGCTCCAGGCCCTCAACCTGCCCACTGCACACTCAGTCTTCTTTGTGTTATCACCACTGTCACTATCCTCTTACATTCTCTAGCTACTATATGGGTGGAGAGGAACCTTCCTCCCACATCTCCAGGTTCTTCTTAGGCTGGTCTAGCAGACAGATTAGTAAGAAAAAGAAATCACAGATGTATGGAGAATTATATGAGTACAGATTCTAAACTCAAGGTGGTAAAATGAGGGAATATCCATCCTGAGCTCAGGCAGGAGATAGGGGCCTGGGGAGGGGAGGGGCTTCACGTGACAAGGAGAGGGGACTTTTGGGCATGAGCAGATGAGATGTGTGTTTTGCCTTATGGATGTGTTTCTCTGGCAGAAAGTTTACACCTGCTAAGACCCTCAATGCTAGGTAAGACTGTAATGCCAGCAAGCACAGGGCAGGTTCGCTACCCATTCAGGCAAACGAATAACCAAGAGTCCTTGTGCCTCCTTGGCTTTTTCAGGTTTTGATGCTCTTTCTAGGCCAATTGTTTGGGGTAAGCCCGCAGGCTGGCAAGGCAGGGAGGCTGGGTTGCCGGGAGCCGGGCAGGCCTCCCAGCTGGCCAGTCTCTATGCTTTTCTCTGGCAACATTCCACTCTATAGCCACTCACCCCCTCACAGCCGCTCCACAGTGGCCATTTTTGCATGATGCTGCCATTATGGCCTCCGCCTCCAGGCCCAGGCTCACCCCATCCTCCAGGTGTCCACCATCAGGCCCCTGTGGCCCGCACCCAAGCGCCTCCTGCATTGAAGGCCACAGGTGCTAGTCAGAGGCCAGTGGCAAAAAGCCTGACCAATCTTCATTTACCCTACACTACATTTTCATTCTTCCGGGTGGTTAAGTGAGAGAGTGGGGGTGGTGTAAAAATTTCTCTGGAGGCCTCAGGGTCTCAAAATACTCTACGAGTCGAAGTGACAGGTCTCAGGGAGCCTACCCTTCACTACTAAGACAAAACAAGATAGAGACAGGTGAAATGGACCTTACCCCTTGATGGGCTAAGGAGCACAGTGTTGGTTTTGCCGTATTTTTCTCAAGGAGGCACACACTGGCCTCCTACTTCTGAAGTGCTTCTCTCATCGATGGCTGACGTCTGACCCCGCAGTACATTTGAGCTGCTATCTATCCGTGGGTTTCCAATGGCTATGAACATTTCAGCTCTGTCTTATTTTAGCACTGGAGTGTTTGGGGACCTGCCTGAGAGACCCCAATATCCTCAAAGTAGCTTCTGGTATAATTCATTTATAGGGCACTGTTAGAAGTTGATGAGGTGGTGGAAGAGGGCTCACCCAGCACATTTCTCATTGGGCTGCAATCAATGCTGAACTTCTCAGAATAGCAGGGCTTCAGAAGAAATCCGAGGGAGTTGTAAGATTACTACTATTATTTTAGAAAAGGTTTTATTGCCCCATGAGAGATGCAAAGCAGGTCATGACCATCAGGTAAACAAGGGTGTGTTTTCCTGCTTGCCCAGGCCTTCCCGGTAGGGGAAAGGGAGTTTTATATCCACCTGATAAAGCAAAGTCAAGAAAAATGTCCTTTTTTTTTTCTGATAGGGGCAGAATAAACTTGGGGGAAAAGCATGCCCTCTGAAACTAGGTAGATAACAGTTCAAATTTACATTTCCTATCTTCTAGCTGAGTGACCATGAACAAGTCACAACAACTTACATTTTTGAGTCCAGTTTTCCATCAGTGAAATGCAGATGAAAATAGGTGCTAAGGATTACAGGCATTCTGGGGACTCTGCTGGCCAAACCCAGGGAAGGCTCCCTGGACTGAGGCCAGTTATGAGCAGGCCAGCTCGGCACCTGGCTTACCTTTCACAGTGAAAGTTCTGTTCTGAAATATGGACAGTCTTCACCAGAGTATAAAATGCCACTTACCACCTCACCTTAGATGGAGTTGCAGAGTATAGAGTTTCTGGCTTTCAGTGAAGAAAACAGCTAACAGCACCACTTTCCTCACACAAGCTTTCAAATTCCATTCAAACCTTTATCACTGAGGGGGAGAAACCCTTAAGTGGTGGTCTGCTGCCCTCTGCCGTCCACACAGAGAACAACCTGGATGCGTGGGCAGAGGTGCTGGCCCACGACTCACCCACCCAATAGTTCTGAACGGGGCACCCCAGAGGGAACTGTATAGGATTGGCTATATAATCTGATGAGTCCAGTGACAATTTCAGGGCACCTTTCAATACAATTTACTGAGAAATTTAAGATGACAGCAACAGCATTAAGCTGAGTAACACACACTTTTGAGGGAGCCCTGTGCACCCCACAAAGTTTACCTGTCTTCATTCTTACCTGACATGGACTTCTGGGTCTATGCAAAGTTGCAATAGTTCTCCGAGGAACTGAAATTTTTTTAAGTAAGTTTAGGGAAACAGCAGGAAAAGGGTGCCCTCTTATAAGATAGACGAGGGAATATAAGTTACTCTTGGCAATAGTGCAGTCCTATCACAAATTCAATCTCTGTTCTTAATGTTGAAATTTGTGAAAGCAATATAAATACATAAAATAAAAAAGCACACCCTTCTCTGGCCTTGGAAGCCAGTTCAGATTTGGGGATTTGACTAATGGAAATTCAAATATCACCTGTATCCCAGGACAAGCTATATCGGAGAACAGAGCTTCCCTATAAGCAAAAAGTTGGCTAAAACCAACTCACAAATTCCCTCAGGAGAAATCCACCCAAATGGGAATGTGGACTAACTGTAGTCAACCCACGAACAGGTAATTCAGTCTATTTCCATGGGGACAAGTAAGGGCTAGGGCTAGATGTCAAGAGTGACTGAAGAAAAATCCCTTCCTATGGAAACCAGAGAGAAAGTATGGCCCTTGTGAGAATCAGTGACTAACCAGGAAAGCAAAAACCACTCCAAATATCTACTGTGGAGGGAATTTGATGAAGGGCATTGGTTTCACAATATGGCAGGGGCACTGAAAAGGTAACATTCAAGATTAACAGGCACAGGAAGCCATAGTCACTGTCAGGATAAAGAGCAAAAGGACAGGGTGGTGTCCCCAGGTCACATCACCACTAGAAGCTGGAACTGCATGGGTCCCTCAGATAGCACCTTGAGCCATGATGATAAGGTTACTGCTGAAGAGACTGTTTCGGGCAGGCAGCGGTGCATCCCTGAGCCCCCAAACCTGCCAGCTCTAAATAGGTTCTGCCATCTACTGCCTCAAGACAAAACATGTAACACCTTTACTGGAAAGGAACTTTAATACAATAGTGTGCAATACAGAAAAGACAAAGAACATAGTCTCTAAATCAACACCCAAAGTTGTCCATCCCCTCAAGGATAGAAGTCCACCCAAAAGGGATTGGTCCAAAGCAAGTCCTGAGAGCCCGCCACAAGTCTAAAGCACCTTCTGGTGAGGCCTCGTAGAAAAGGGTCAGAAATGGCCTGATAAGACTGGGACGAAAACAGCAAAAATCAAAATCAAGATAAATGCTGCCATAGTCAACCTCCCCACAGGTCTCTCGTCCACATCTGTTTCACTCAGGGCCTAAAAGAACAAGAGCTGCTTCTTCACATGTTTCTGCTCCATGTGGCTTCCTCAGGTCTCCTTCTGGCTCTCCATCCTGCTTCCTTTTGCTCATCAGTCTCCAGATTCTTCTCCTCCCTGCTCAGCTCCACCTTCCTTTGGGTGGGACAGGGAAACTGGAACCTCCCCTTTTCTGGGGACCAAACCCACACCCCCCATTACAAGACCACTTGAAATGAGGAGACATGGCCTGGCCCTTCCAGCTCCCACCTTCAATCTGTCAGGGGAGGTCCTTGTTCCTTGCCCCCCTAAGGGTGGATGGAGCGGAGTGGCCAGGTGAAGCTATAGAGCACAGGACGCAGGTGGGCTCAGAGGGAGCAACATGCAGAGATGAGAGGTGCCTGCTCCTTGGCTTTGGACTTGCACCAGGGAGTTGAGCACTTAGAGGAGATGTGTGGGAGACAGAGGGAGAGGGTGACAATGAGAGCTCCTGTCTTGATTTGTACTTTTGTTCTTCTCCTTTGCTCCATAACTGCCTGTCCTCTTTAGCCCCTTTCCTGCGGGTACCTGCCTGAAGATGCCTTCCACTATGACAAGATTTGGGGTCTCAGCGACCCAAACCTTGCTTGGTTGGGTATTTACCCAAAGGGGATGAGTAACTTTGGGTGTTCCATGGGGACACTAGTAGCCTTTCTTCTTTTTTCTCTCTAGGCATGCAAATCCTATTAAAGATCTTTCACACTAAGAATCTTCTTTGCCTCTGTGTGCACGGGATGGCCAGACCCCAATAGTGCACAAGTTTGGGGATCCTAAGGGAGCCCTTGGTTATTCACTAATAAATCTACCAGTACTTTCCATTGGCCACACAGGGAAAAGGCAACTGACATAAAAGCCTGGAGAAGACAACCCACAGGAGTCAGGTGCCCTGCTGTAGAGGGGACAGTCAGCAGAGGTCTGTGCCTCACCTAAGGGGTACGCCCTAAAGTGACTGCCGTCTGCCTATTAGATAAAACGAAAATTTCACCCCATGACAATGAAAGGTATTTCACAGACCAGAGTAAGATATAAACTCCATTTCTTGCTGCTCCCCTTTTTTAGTTTTGTAGGTTGTTTCTAGATACTTCTAGATGCTTCCCTGTGCATCCTCGTCCTAGAATATCCTTTGTCGGCACTCCCTGGTGGCCTGATGGGTTAAAGCGCAGCACTGCAAGCTGGCTGCAGCTGCTTCAGTAGAAGTTCGATCCCTGGGCCTGGAGGTGATCCACATGGTGCAACAGACCTCTCTTGTCACGCCTGCTGCTCCCCTCAGCAGTGTACTTTGTCGATCTGCCTCTTCTGCCCCCACTCTGTCTCTGGTGAATCCTCTCACCACCCCTGCACCTCTGGCTTATACCCTGGTTCTGTATGTATAAATAAGTAAATATTTTTTAAAAAATCCTTTGTCTGCATCACCACCTTCCTCTCATTTTAATCTCACCCCCTTCATCTTCCTTCTCTATTTTGCATGTTTTTCTTCACTCCACACTTCTCTGACCTTTTCTTGCCCTCTCTTCATCTTCCCTTCCCTGCCTTTTCCATTTCCATTTCCTTCTCTCCCTCCCTCTTTCCCACCTGCCTACTAGTGGGCGGAATGAGGTCATGGTCTTTATATATATTAGTTGTTAATATTCTCCAACAAGTGTTTCTTTAAAAAATCAAATACTAGAACTGCTTATCCCCACACCTAAGCCCCAGATCCAGATGTCACCAATTAAACCCAAACTTTCTTACCAAGCCACTAGATGTCACATTGATTTCACAGCAGAATTGGGAAGTCCCCTGAAAAAGCTGAAAGCCTGCAAGCAGCAGGAAGAAGCATCTGAGTATTTCCCCTGAAGTGAAGCTCCTGTTTACAGTAAGATTTTACTGAGGTAATACAAATGGAAGCACTGAAAGCACTAGAAAATGGCCAGAAGCTGGTGGATTTTGATGCTAAGTGCATACATGGGAAGAGGAGTCTTAGGAAGTGAGCTTCCCATTTCTGCTGTTTTTAACTGAGGGCCAAGGGCCGCTGAGAGAAAAGGTCATCTATCTGGCTCATGAAGTAGAAGATTGAGTCCAGGAAAACAGCAACTGGCAAAGGGAGTACAGAGGATCCTGGATGGGAAAGCATCAGAGAGAAGAGCCCCAGATTTAATCTTTTCATATCTCTAGCTGACCCTGACTGCACAGATACAGCAAATGTGAATATCTCAGCCAAAGACAAGTATCTGAAAGAGACTGGAGAAGCTGCCCAAGACTCAGAGTTCATGGAGTTCAAGCAAGGAACGTGCCTGCTGAAACAAAACGAAATACCACTTATCAGGGAAGAATATCAGAACACAGACCCTCCACATTTATAATGGACACAATCTAAGGGTACCCAACATATGAAAAACCAGAAAACAGGGTCCATTCTCAAGTGAAAGGGCAATCCATTCAGAGCACTCCAAGGTGGCCCTCATGTTGGAATTAGCAGATGAGGATTTTAAAATGATTTTTACTACTTTTCTTGGATCTAAAATCGACTACTGACCTCACACTGAATGAGGAAGGACTGAATTCTTTCCCCCTACAACCAGAAGCAAGGCAGGCATGCCCACGTTCACATCTACGTTGGGTTCTACCTTAGGTCCTAGCCTGTGCAATAAAGAAAAAAGTAAGAAAGAATAAAAAGGCATGCATATTGAAAAGTGAGACTTGTTTCAATTTGCTCTTAATACATAGAAGAAAAGCTAGAAGAACTAAAACATGAGTTTACCAAAGTTATAGGATTAAGATCAACAGCAAAAAAAAGTCAACTCAAAATGGACGATTGTTAATTCCATTTACAATAGTTTCAAAAAAATACTTAAAAAATAAAAGAAATTGACAAAACCCAAGAATCCATCAACAGATGGACAGAGAAACAAAATGTATGTATATACAACAGAATAGTTTTTTTTTTTAAAAGATTTATTTCTTTTCATACAGACCTGGGGTACAGGCCAGAGATGCGGAGGGTGAGAGGCTTCACCAGAGACAGAGTGGGGAGCAGAACAGGCAGATGGACGAAGTAAACTGCTGAGGGGAGCAGCGGGCGGGTCAGGAGAGGTCTGCTGTGCCATATGGATCTCCTCCGGGGCAGGCGGGGATAGAACTCATGCGGAAGTGGCTTAAGCTTCTTTGTGCTGTGCTTTAACCCGCTGCGCCACCAGGGAGGGCCCCAGAATAGTTTTTAACCTTAAGCTTGTCTACTACTGCACGGGTGAATCCTGAGGACGTTATGCAAGTGAAACGAGCCAGTCAATGGAGCAACATCAGACATTTAAAAATATACCTACATGCTATTGTCAGTTGACTTTTAACAAAGTTGTCAAGTAATTTAGTTGGGAAAGAGAGCTTTTTTCCCCACAAATGGCTTGATTTTTGTGTCTTGGTTTCCCTTTGCCTTACTTCCATTTTTTCTATTTATGCTGCCCTGAGTTTTCATCCATCGACAATCCTCCCCCCCCCCAAAAAAAAAGTATTAGTACCTTAATCCTTGCCTCAGGCACCCACCTGTGCAGTCTTTGGCACATTAGGCAGATGAGGTGGTGGTGATTGTGCTTGCGGGAGTGGCTGGTTGTTGCTAACTGTAATCACTACATAGGAGGGAGAATTTGTCAGGCTGAACTTAGGGCTTGGTGTCAAAGATCTCCCTGGCAGCACTTGAGGAAACCCTTTGCTTGTGGAGCTGCAGGGCAGACTGCTGAAAATCAAGCCAGACATTACAAATAAAGCTGACTGCATGGCCCTCACAAGTCTCCGAGGTTAAAATCAGGAGTGGGTCCCTTTAGTGTGAATGGGGCCACGTGAGAGGAAACGCTGACTGCTTTCAACTGCAGCCCCTTTGAACCTTTCCGGATACTAGTTCATTCCCTCTTGGTGGACATAAGCCTCCCTGCCTGGACACTGTGGTAGGCCTTAATTAAAGTGGATGCCTCACAATCTGAAGATCTGAAGAGCTTGCCTCCCTAGGGTCGACCCCACCTCATCTCATTGTTTGTTTCTAGACCAACGGACAGGGTCGACTGGGGAGTCAGGTCCTGAACTCAGAAGCAAAGCTGCTGCATTCAGCATGTCTGTACTCTTCTTCCCAGCAGGAACCGGAGAACATCCCTGGGAATGAATTTTGAGGACCTGAGAACGTGCTAGGTTGAAGAGGGCTTTTCAGAATGTAGAATCCAGTTTGGATGCACACTCAGTTACTTGGCAAAGTCATTTGGAAATGATCCTGTCAGGTAGACCATGTGCTGTGTTCCTGGACTCAAGGAGGAAACAATGGTCTCGAGTAAATTAAGTGGCGTTGCCCTGGAGGAGTCTAAGGCAAGCATCAGAAAGCCCAGAGGCAATGTTTCCAGGATGGACTGAGGAGACCAGAAACCCCACACATGACTCTGTGTGCCCCAGCAGGTCACCAAGACTCTCCTTCATTGAAACCACAGTGCACACACTAGTGATGCGGCCTCAGCACAGCCGAGGTGGCTTGCAGACCCAGGTTGATGGGAGGAGACACCGACATGGAACTGGTTTTCCCTGTATGGATGGAGAGGATAGGATTCTGGAACAGCAGAGGCCAGGTCCAGGTCGCTGCACTCAGGCAGCAGAGGCAAAGCAGTCATTATCATGCAGGCAGCGAAGAATGGAAACCAAGAGGTCTGGCCCCAGGGGACCTGTGGTGGCTAAGCAGGGGCAAGACAGAGGCCGCTGCCATCAAGGTGTGGCTTACCGGCTTTAGCACAAAACAGCAAGATTGGGTGAGAAGTCAGTTGCTGCAATGAAAAATCATCCCTCACCCATGTCTTCAAGACCCAAACCTGTTCTTGATGGATCAAGGGGGAAAATGAAGCACTTTGAGAACAGAGTTTATGCTGCCACAAGATTTTCAAAGGGACCTATAGTCACTTGCCAGAGTGTCTACACACGGGGGAGAGGGAAACACAAATATGTTTCAGGATCTTGGATGCAGGACCTTGCTTTCTGGCATAGGATGGGAGTCAGCAAGGGTCAGGTAACAATTATCATCAGCTTTGTGGGCTATAAAGTCTGTTACCACTAATCAATTCTGCCATTGTAGCATGAAAGCCACAGAAATAAGTAAACAAGCAGCAGTGGCCCTGTTCCAATAAAATTTTATTTACAAAAACAGGCAGCTGGCCACAGATCGGATTCCAGAACCCAGGCCTTGGATACTGTCAATTTTCATAAAACTTCCATAAGTGCTCGAAAATAATTGTAAATATCCACTTGCTGGTATATCTTATAATTTAAAACTGCACATTAATTACACTGTTCAAATCAAAGTCCTACTTTTTTGGGTTTGCTTCTTCTGTAAATAACTGAAATCGTTCAAAAACCTTCCATGGTCACAAACGTGAAAATCTGCCTGACAAACTCACAAGCTTTTTTTTTTTTTTTCATAAGCATTCTATCAGTTGCTGAGACTACTTCACCAGCAAATAGACAACCTGACTTTCAGTAGGCACTATCTGTGCTTATGACTTGTCCCCTGCAGCCATGAGGCAAAAATAATAAGCAGGGTTCTCTGCAAAGTTGCTTGTTCTCCAACCTTACTGAAGCGTGACTGACTCCCCATTGCTCCTTTGATTCCTTTACTCAATGGTATTTTTAATATAGCTACTAAGCACCTCATTTCAGAGGCGGAAGCAGAGACCAAAAGCCAGTCTGTGCCAGAACAGCAAGGGTTTTCTGCTTTCTAATTCTTGCCACCAACTAGATGTTTATGATCTTTACCATGCATATTTTTCCTTATCCGGAAAATTGACAGCTACTCCTTTATTCAAGAATATGCAAGTTAAAGGGAATAGGGACTATGAATGTGCCTGGCATATAAGGTTTCCCCAAATTCTGGGTTCCTTCCCTCTGCCCCAGCAGCTCCCTGAACAACAGCATTCCTGTTAACTTGTTTGACTAGAAACATCTTTTTTCAAAGGAGCTGGAATTTTATTGCTCAGTGCCTTTGGGATTGGAGGCAGACTTTACCTCAAAGAAGTGGGGAGAACAGTAGGACCCCTGGTCCCTACATTCCTATTGTCAGTGTGTGTAAGAAAAGCAGTCCCCCTCCACCCAGATTTCTCCCCTTCTGGAGGTGCTTCTACAGATTCTCAGTGAGCTGAAATGCAGGGTGACGGAATTTGAGCGAAGGGCGCCTATTTAAGGCTCCTCTACTCATCAGTCATTATTCTGGGCGTGAGGGTGGGGTGGGAGATAATGTCCCGATTATTGGGACTATTTTAAGAATAAATGGAACAATGTAGACAAACGGCATTAACACACTTGGTTCAGTGCCCAGCAACAGTGAACAAGGTTTGTTTCGAATGTGTGTGCTGCACACACACCCCAGAATCAGGCACCCCACAAGGATGCCGAGGGGCACACGGTTTCAGTGCAACATGCAACCCGAGCATGCAGCCAAGAACTGTACAGTGTTTGCTTGGGTGGCCCAACCTCCTTCTGCCCTGGTTCCTGGCACATGCCCATACACTGTGTTAGAACAAGAAATGCTGTGTGGCTAGCTTTTGGGTTTTCCAAGGCCCTAATGCAGGTCCGTGGAATGTGGGGCATGATTTCTCAGGGCATGGCTGGGGGTCTGTAAAATTTGAATGACGCACTAAAGGCAGACAAGGCAGAGTCTGACTTGTGGGTGTTTTTACGGAACCCTGCTAGATTTAACACCTAAAACTGCCACTCCTGAGCTTGGTGGACACCCTTGGAAGGATCCTCCTTTTACCTCCTCTTCTCTGTGCTTCGTATCACCACCCACAACACAGCCCACCTTTCATTTTCAACAACATACACTTTTGGAGATAAAAAAAGGTGACCCACACTTTCATTTTCTTTATTTTTCATTGATACCGTATGAATACAAAGTTTCTAGAAAGCTACAAAATGTCTACCACTTTATCAAGAAGGCATCAAAATGTGTCACTTTGCAAAGACATGAAAACACCTGCAGGAACTGACACAAAAATAGCATTTTTAGAGTGATGAAATAATTGCACTTAACTGTCATGGATATTAAAGTTATCACACATATGTACCGCGAAAGCTAGAATACATTTTTTTTTTTACAAAGCACTTTATAAAAAAATTCTCTGCACACAAACCCTATAATTTTCATATAACTATCATACTAAAGATAAATTCACTTTAAAGCCAACACTTAGAACATTTTTAAACAAAAGGTACCAGTACCTAAACACAGACGTTAACAAATACAAGAATACTGTACTGCCGAGAGGTTTAACCCAATGCCTTTTGAAGGTTTCTGCAAATAGGTTAAGAGAACAAGTGTGAGAATTTATCCCCCTTCCCCGCCACCCCCCCACCCCCCGTTTTTCTCAATCTACCCCAGAGGAACCTTGTTGCCCTAAGGCTGGTTCCCAAGCCGCTCCCAGCAGCAGTACGTCAAAGGAACCACTGACCAGATGAAACATTACGTCACGAGTCCATTTCCTACACGGACATGAAGACACAGACCATGAGAGTCCCATTGTCATTGAGAATGTGAACAAACACACTTCGCAAAAACCAATTTACACAAAATTTAAGCATATTCAAGAATTAAAGGCTATTCAGGTTTCTTTTTTAAATGTTACAAAACTTTTTTTGTTGTTTTCAGGCACATACTGTTCTTGTTTTTCCTTTTTTTTTTAAAATCTGCAGTCATGAGCCTATCGGAAAAGGCCTACAGAAGTGAATCTTTCAAGGAGGTAACAACAGGGAGATGTGTTTTTTTTTTTTTTTTTAAAGAAGTGCAGTGATATCTAATTTACACAGTAAAATGAATCACAGAAAATGACTAATGCAAAAAAATGCAAAAAGATCAGACTGGTTTCCAATTGATTTATGCCTACATTCTGTCTGCCTCTTGGAGGACTTCCTAATGGAAGGCAGACAAAGAAGGTCAACTTGTGAAAGGTGAAATCTACTGGACTCTGACCCCACTGAGTGATGGAGGGGCGGGAACACAAATACTAAAATGATGTAGTATGGCGTAAGACTGACTCAATGCAAATTCACAGAGAATAAAACAAGTCAGGGCTTAGGAAGTCGGACAATAAATACAAATATTTCATCTTATTTAATGGTGCATGACTTCAGTGAAACTATCCTTTGCAATGCAATAAATTTTAAACACAAAACCTTCATTCTTAATGATAAAAGCAATGAGTTTATGAGATAAAACTATTGCCAAACAAAGCACAGTAACAGTTGAAAAGAGAAGCAGAAAAACAAGTATTTGACTCATTTCTTCCAAGTTGGACTGACAGGGAGGGGCTCAATTCAAGCAGCTAACTCTAACTGGTGGTGAGTAATTTTTCTTTTCATTTGATAGTTTTTTTCCTTGCAGAAATTTCTATAAATACAACTTGGTGTGGATGGAAATCATTCCTGAAATTTCAGAGCCCAGAAAGGGTATTCTTAAAGACACCAGACAAAGACAGAAGGAACATAAGCATCAAGAGTTCAGAGGCTAACTTTCAAAGACGTCTGATGTCATTTTTTAAGTCTATATCGGTAAAGAAAAATCTTTTTTTTTTCCCTGGCTTTTGTTTGGCTGGTGTTTTTGCCTTCTCATCTTTTTCATGCTTCTTCCTTACCTCTATGAGTGTCCCCAATTTAATAAAAGGTTTTGATGAAAGCCCAAGTGGACTTTGAGGAGTGGCCCTTCAGGGCTGGAACATTCTTTGAAAATGCCGAATTGTGAATGGTGCTCTTTGGAAGTTCTCATAGCACATTCATACACAACACTCAGAGTCCACATTTTCGCCCTACGAAGAACACTTCAATTGTCATGGCCCTAACTCATTTTGCTCTGCACTGTCATCTCAGTTTGAGGCTTCCAACTTTCAAGACGGTATCCCTGTGTCAACCAGGTAAGTGCGCACTGTCATTTGAGTGAAACAGAAAAGCCTCCACAGAGAATAAACACGAATGTGAGGAGGAGGGTGAGATTCTGCCGTCTGTGTGGAAGTCCCCTCAGGCGGATGCAGGGCTGGGTGATGAGCTGAGATGACACGCTGGGTCACTGGCACACAGAGACATAGTTCCTGGGGTCCCTCCTGCTGCAGTGTGCTCCTGGTGGGTGGCGGTGGTGACGGCGACCAGGGCCACGTCGTGCTCTTGTGAACAGAGGCCTGTGGCTGGTTATTCATCCCGGTAAACCAAAGGCATTACGGTGATCTCAGGAAATTTTTGGTCTCTCGACAAGTTATCATTACTATGGCAGCACTTTTCTAAGCTGGAATCTCAAACCAAAGGCACTTTCATGCTAAGAGTGCAGAAGAGTCACAAAGAGCTAAGTATTTGGTCGTCAATTTAAAAGGCAACATTAAAAGTACAATTTGCTTTTCATAGTCAACTATGAAGCTGCAAAACCTTCTGTTTTGGTATATACATCTAAGGGTGTGGTCAGAGAACCGACTTGCGTCCAGTTTCAGATGTGCGACCACGCTGTCAGTTTTTCACAGAACTGGAGAAAAATGGGCTTACGAAACAAAAAGGGCAACTTTTTTTTTTTTTTGCTTGTTCTGTCTTCAATATTGGGCCAATCAGGAAATGGATGTTGAGAACTGGTTTAAGAAAAGGCTGGCGCGACTATGGTATCACTAAGGCACTGCTGACGGGAACGCTTTGGCAGCTCTGAATTGAAACTCCCTAAAAAAAGTAACAGTAGTAAGAGAAACACTTCCAGCTTACAAAAGGGCTCACAGTTCCGAGGCAGCCTTTTGCACTGTGTACCCTACACGCAACATCTCAAAGATTTAAGGCTTTTCAGAAATGACATGTGCAGGGTTTTGCCACAGAAACAGCAACATAAAGAAATAAGCGATGCAGACATATCCTCTTAATTGTCACAGGGGCGGACACCAACAAGGCTGGTTCTACCCTTCGTCAGGACAGGTGTAGTGTACCAGAGCATATACAAAATTATACAAATTATCGGTACCTGGTTTGTAAAATGACTGTCATCTCATAGGATTTAAATAATTTACGGTTGTACAAAAACAAACTGCTAAAGCCACTAAATATTGAGACCTAAAGACTTGGGTTTGAAAGTCATCGGGGGCTGGAGACACCAAGTGCTGGGAACGGGAGGCTGGTTTTGGCTGGTCTGAGTGTGGGGCTGCTGCTGGACGCTCCGCAAACTGAAAGGGGACACGGAACCTGCGGCTGGGCGGCTCCTTGGAGTCAGCAAAAAGGCTCATCAGCTTTTGCACCCACTGGGCTCATGGCTGCTACAGAAAGCGCAGGCTAGCGTGAGCAGTTGCAGCAGCCCTGGGGTGAGGCTGCTTTGGCAAAGGGGGGTTCTCTGGCTCCCTCTCGTCTCACCTGTCCATGCATTGGTAGGGTTCAGGTAAGCCTGAGCACCGAGAGGCGCGACCGCTACAGAAGAGGCTGCAGGTTGCAGGTTAGAGCAGCAGGTGTCTAGGGGCCTTGCCTTGACTGTCTGCCTGGCTGGGGGCTGGGGGCAATCATCTCTCCTCTAGACTTCAGCCTTGTCATCTACAAAATGAGGGAGAGTAGACTGTGCTCTTTCAGCTCAATAAAGAAAACTCAATCAGCCCTCTTCCAGAACTGCTCTCTCTCCTCCATTGCTAAAGATGAAAAGAAATGTCTCAGACTTCTGTATGTCCCACAAACAGCATTGAGTGTAAGGCAAAAAGTAGGAGGCCAAGAAGTTCAATGAAGTTCTTTGATTAAAAGTTTGATAATGAGACCCATGAGTTTGTGAGGAATAATAAACATTGCTGGGATTTTTTTTTTTAACCTGGTAAAGGGAGGAGGGTCAAATTAGACATGTTCTTTAAAGAAGTGTAAGTTGAGTACAGGGGGCGAGTGAAAGAATACTTGTAGTAAAAGAGACTGAAACAGACGTTCTGAGGCAAAAGGAAACATGGATATAGCGCCACTGGAGTCATATTCTACCTGCTTTTCAATGATCTGGAACAAGGCTTCCTTCCAGGAGAGAAGCTGTCTTGGAATAAAATGGAAGGAAAGAACATCTCAAATATGGTATTTGTGGCCTGGAAGAACTAGGGTGGTGGTTCTCAACTCGGAGCAATTCTGTGCAATTCGGCGGAAGGGGTTTCAGTGGCTCTAATGGGCAGAGGCCAGTTGCTGCCATGCCTCCCATGAAGGGCAGGGTAGCCCTGCAGAGCAGTGTTATCTGGTCCAGAAAAGCTTGGCCATTCTGGGAGTCTAGACCATGTTCTGGAAGAAGTCCTGATTTGGCTGGGTTTCCTGGTAAGATAAAAATGAATGCCAATAGAAGAGAGTCTAGCTTTGCAGCTCCTCCCTGTTTAGGCCTCCAAACTCTCCAGGGAAAATACAAGATGTCTCTGAATCCAGCGTCATAGGGGAGGGTCACCAAGAGAGCACAGCTGGAAGGGAGTGGTGGCCACAGAGCTTCAGAAAAGCTTCTTTATGGTTTAGAAAGCTTTATAGACAAAGGGAGAAGACTCCACCATAAAGTCTGGAAGACTGAGGTCAGGCTCACATTAGATGTTGTAATACAAATCTTCCTATTCCCATCCCCACTGTCATCCCATACCACCAAGGTTCAATTCAGGAAAGACAAAGAGAGGCCAAGAGTTTGGGTAACTGGACCAATGGTTCCGAGAGGGAGTGAACTTTTAATGAATCAGACAAAGAGTAAGTTTAAAAGCTCCTAGAAATGTTTTAAAAGCAAAAAGAAACCGTCAAGGTCATTCATGTAAAACCCCAAACTAAACGCAAAGGCATTTGGAGGAGGGCAGTGGCGGCAAAGTACCAGAGGGCCAGGCTGAGTGTGTGGGCTCAGCAGACTGGGGCACGCCTTCTTCGCCACTCAAAGAACCAATGAGCTGCCCTTCGTGGGTCTCAGTCTATTTGTGCCTTGACAAGTAAGCCCCAAGCTCTCCTGGCAGCACAGAAGAGCCCCACTCCCGTGTGGGAATGTGAGGGAGATACTTCTTTCCCTGAAGTTCTGAGATGGCCTGATTTGGGGCCACATACGTAAGCTAATCTGTACCCCTCTATAGAGGTCCTGGTCTTGGTGGAGTGGGGGTTCCCCTGAAGGAAGATACAATAAAGGGGAACCAAAGAAGCATCTCTAAGATGGGTGGCCAACGGTTGTCATAAAGAGAATGACCATGAAAGAGGCTTAATGTTAGGGTTGAAGGCCAAATGAAAGGGGGGTCCCTGGAAAGCCCCCCCACCCCAGCCTAATGGGAGTCTGGGAACAAAGGATAGTCTCCTTACAGAGGAAGATGGGTGCTGCCTTACACTCATTACTGAAGTGAGGGAGGTGCATCCCCAAAGGGGAAAGTTTTGCACTTTTCTCATTTGCCTTTCCCAGTGACCGGGGCACAAGCTTGGGAGAGGCCCAGGGCTCTTCTGTTTGCCACGAGTCAGTTACACCCTCATATTCATGACCAGTGGACAATAACCAACACACAAACAGGGTCAGAGCAGAGCATGAGACTGGGCAGGGGGCGTGAATCGCTTGAATGTGACAGAATGAAGTTTTTCTTTTCTTGCTTGATGAGAAAGTTTTGACATGTATCACAAGTTATAAGACTTTTTTCATGTTCTATTGTATTAATATATTCCTAACAATTATAAAAATGTCACTTTCCTCTGGGAAGCTGGGGGGTATGCCTGGCTGGCTTCCCAATGAAGCACTTTTGGAAATAACCCAAGACGTTTGGCCATAGCAAACCAATTCTGCCTGGGTAATGCTTTGGATGACTTGGCCTGGGAAGTTGAATCTCTCCTGGGAAGAGACTCCCAGATGAGCCCATTTGAAAAGGTCAGAGAGAGAAAGAACTTGGCCTCATAAACTTCAAACAAGAACAGTGACTTATTGAGAGATGTCAAGAAAATGGATGTCCTTAGAAAATATATATAGAACTATGAGACACAGATTGAGATATACGTACATATCAGCACCTAGCAAACTGACTGACACTAAATAGATGCTCAATAAATATGTGTTGAACAACTACATATGGGCATATATAGATCTGTATAAGTAAATACAGACCTACACATATAGTTATAGCAGGTTAGTAGGTGTATAGGATCACCAGAAATGAAGAATTTATCCACAGGCTGCTGAGAGTGCTTACAATTTTCTGGGGAGCAGATACTAAAACTGATGAGCTTTGTATTGGTTTAGTTGATGAAGTTTTCGCCCAGCCACAGGATTTTCTATACTTTGCAGCTCACAGTGCAGTATTCATGCCAATTTTAAATTTTTGTTATTACCTTTCAATGGTTCAAATATTTATGCATCAATAAAAAATTTGGTTGTCCATATAAAATATAACTGCACACACAAGACTATAAACATGTGAGTTTAGATTTTCAGTATTTATCTACTTATTGCAAAAAAAGAGCCATCTTTTCTTTTTTCATTAAATAATCAATCATCACATTAGTACAATACAATTTTATATTTTTAAATATACTATATATGTTAAGGATAAGGAGTGAAGTTTTCTTCCTTTGTAATACCTGTTCAGAGTTTAATGGATTAGGAGATTAGTTTTAACCTTGAGAAAAAAAGTACAAATTTGTCTCATTAGGCTATTTCTACCAAGCATTTAAGGCTATATTTTAACATTTGGTTTCAAAAAGAAAGAAAAGTTTCATTTAAAAAATAATTTAGTGAATTACATTCTTTCATAACTTCCACCCTAATTAGTTACAAAGGTTAAGTCTAAAGATTCTTAGTTTGTGTACTAATTTACATTTATATTTAAAGATTAATTTTACTTGTATCTTAAAACAAGAATTTTATGTTGGAAAAAAAATAACTAAATACATTTGTATAAAGGCTGTCAATGTCCCAGGGCAAATGCTCTGTCTCAGTATTTTCTGCCACAAATAGAAACAGGTCTTGGCAGAGACTTGGGTTCTCAAGGTTCACCCTTCCTGGGGAATGGTGGGCTGCAGGTCTGAAGAAGACACAGAAACAACTCAATTTCTCTTTTTACAACTGTACCGGAACTTCACAGCTACAACGATAGTATGAACACATGAAAAAATGACTTCACTCAAACAGGATTTAGAAAAGTTGGGGTGACCTCAGGCTAGGGCACCACCCCTGTGTGGTGAGGTTGACAGTCAGTCCTTGGATAATGGAGAGTGTGTGTGTGTGTGCGCACATATGTGTGTGTATATACAGATATCTATATATATAAATAACCATGGTCAGTCCTTTACAAGCCTGTAAATATGATGTTGTGCTCCATGTTCACTATTTGAAACTTCAAATACACAGGCCATGCAGAGAAGAGTTTCTTGTGTGTCTCTGTTTGTAACCACCTGTTAAAAAAAACACATACATGTATATACACATACACACACACACAACACATGGATATAGAATAAATACCACATGGATGGAAACATTCCATCTGTGCTAAGATGACTATGATTTCGCTGGAGAGGAACAGCCCCACAGCTGGGTGGCTAGAGGCTGTCCAGTTTCATGCTACTATCTCTGTACAAACTGTCTACTAGAGTTTCAACCTGAAGCCTATCTTAGCTTAGTTACCGGAGGTAGAGGGCCCACACATAGAGAGGGTCTCATCTATAATCTAAGCCCAAGAAGAAACCTCAATCATTAAAGTGGGTTGTTTTCCTTCAACAAAGACAATTTATTATATTTCTCTATCACAAAATTGTGATTTATCCTAAAACTGTCTCCTATCTTATTCCTAAGCTTCCCCTCAATTTTGTTTCACAATAGCTAAGGGCAGACCTAAGCTCCATGAGTGTCTTGCTCACCACCGTGTCAACCCACAGGGTCTGGACTCAGTAAATCTATGCTGAATGAGGGAACCCTGTAGAGGCCACGCCAAGTGCCAATTCTGAAGTACAGTAAGTCCTCACTTACTGGTCCTTGAAAAACGTGACTTTAAACAAAAAGATGTATAACAGAAGCAGGCCCTTGAAAAGGATTTGTTCAATGTCCTAACAGGTGGGATTTCTTTGTTCTCAGCAATATAACAGAATGAAGTCCAAGCAGTGGCGTTGTCTGAGGGTCTGCCTTTACTCTTCTCCTCTCCACTCAGGGTGAGTCGCTGGAAGTCTGCTCTCCCCTCTTAACCACTAGGGTGTCAGCTTCATTTGCACTTCCAGCTCTCTGGCTCAGGTCTCTCCGCGTCCCCTTCCCAAAGGCCTTGCCTCAGTCCCCACACTGTCTCCCGACTCCTCACTGGACATGTTGGTGGCTCAGCTGCTGTGTGTTAGGCCAGCTCAGTATTTTGAAACATTTGCATCTGAGACACTTGTCCAGATTGCCAAGATCTCCTTCCCACCACATGTTGGGCTTTGCTTATCTAGTTTCCTGTAATCCTCATGGCATCCACATTTCATGGTGCCTGTCTAAGGAATACACTCTCAGAGGACTTGTGATTTTTCCCATCTGTAAGCACATGTAGATTTATATAATTTTCTTTTAAATACTCGCCTCATTCAGTAACTCTATGTTCCCAGGGACCAGACTAATGTTTGGCACAGACACAAATATTCACATCCTAATCATTATCTCTACTGACCACTTAGTATGCATCTACTCAGTACGAAGAGCTTTACACACATTGTCTCCTTCTTTGACAGAAAAAGTGGCAGGGGTTCATTTGGAGGTACGGGGGTTATACAGTTCAGTTGTAAACTAAGAAACCCAGATCTTCTGATTCCAAAGACTCTTTACAAAACCAATATACCACACTGCTCTGAACAAATGAATTAACAGGGTGATGGATTAGTTGCATCCCCCTCTCTGGATATCATAGACCTTTTCTATTACTACAACCCACCTGCTTTTCTAGTCCTATCTCTGATCTCTTCCTCACAGACTAAATACTCCAAGTAAACAGATCTCTCATCCTTGAAATCTCTCACTCATCACCATATCCAAACAAATGCAATGCCCTGCTGCTCTGAACTCCTGAATGGCTCCAGTCCACCCCTGTCAGAGCCCAAGGTGCCAGCAAGCTGCTGTGGAAGTCCCACCACTCTTACTTGCTTCCGCTCCCTTTTGCACACACAGCAGTCATGAAACCTTCCAAGAATATACACAATGAATATATATGGAAGGATATATATATATATATATATATATATATATATATATATATATATATATACTGTTGACTATAAACACACACACACACATCTTTCACAACAGACTCTTGCTCAGAAACCCTGAATGGTGTCTTCAGGATGAAGAGAAAACCCATTGTCACCCCTCAAGTCTACAGAGACCCTGGCCGGTGTGGCCAGCTCTCTGGTCCCTGGCTCTCCTCCCTCTCCCATGCCAGGCACATGGCCCCATTCTCGATCCTGAAACTTGCTGTGTCCTGCCTGCCTGGAGAAATTTTTCCTACTTTGCCTGTTCAGCTGGCAGATACCACTCTATTGTTTCTTCCTCGGGAAAGCCTTTCCTGATGTCCTGAACTATTATCTGCACTTGGGCTTAAGGCGCCTACCTAGATCTGTCAGTTGTTGTTCAGTTTACCTGATGAATCCTGTCTCCCTCACCAGGCTGCAGATGGCTTCCCTACCGTCTACTACACCACATGTCAGCACTGCCATGTAAGGATGCATGCACCTTTCTTGATGATTCTGAGAAATGTCTGCTTATCCATCAAGGCAACTTAAACATCATCTCTTATAACCCTGAGAATTTGCCACCTCTGACCTGCATAGGTAGTTCAATGACACTGAACTTCCAGGATTTCCTTTTAAACATACTACAGCGATTATTACTTTGTATAGAAATCATGTCTTTCCATGCCTTTCCTCTACCAGGTCAAGATTTACTAAGGGACAAGCACAGTGTCATCTGCATTGTTTTCAGCAGCTAATAAAATCTTTCCATAGTTTAGCTGGCTAAATTAAAATATTTTCAATAATTTTTGAAGTGGATAGTCCAGATATTTTGCTTGTAAGTGGGAGAGGAAAACTGAGGCCTGGAGATGAAATGACTTGCCCAAGGTCATAAAGCAAAACTGGGTCTTCAACCCAAGTCTTTTGACTCTAGGCCACGAGCTATCCTAAGTGTTTCTTTTCCACCAATTCATATCTTAATTTACACATATAAGTGGTTCTGTGAGCTCAAGTAGGTCTAACATTCCTAATCCATAAAATGGGAATAAAAATGACCTCATCATTCTGCAGTGAGAATTTCATAACATATTTTCAAAAGGCTTATGAGCATATGAGCATTGTGCCAAGAGCCTCTAATGTATCCTGCCTTTGAACATTAAAATATATACCTTGTCCAGGCTTCATGATGGAGATTCAAAAGGAGAAAAGAGGGTAACATGTGTGTGTGTGTGTGTGTGTGTGTACAGAATACCTGGCTCGTGGCTCAGTTACGGTCACTAAGATCCCAGTCTACGGGGATCTTAGTCACCCTGATGACAACTGTCTCTATCTTGGTCTTGTTGACTAAAACTTTGTATTCAAAGCACCCAGGAAAACACCTACAGCCATGTCCAGCAGCTGCCATCCTGGCTGTGCTCCTACATCCAACCTCCAAGGAAGAGCTGAGAAGTATTATTTCTTCTCTTAATCACTGAGACGATTTTATTTTCATAATCCAGCATGCTGGTTAATTTCAGTTTGTCTACACAAAAATAAACTTCTAGCAGTATTTAGTACGAGTTACTAACTCTACATACCTGAGGGGTTTACTGGTTTAATAGTGCATTTCGAAATTAATTTAGTCTGGTGAGTCTCCAGATAGCTATGCTGAGCACTACTGATATAGTAATGGGTTCTGTGGGTAATGCAGACGCCATAAAATTTGTCCAGCCCATGTTTTCCTTGGCTGTGCTCTGAGAGGCAGGGTTTTAGGGAATAAAGACATATTCCTTAACATGCTGAATAGACTCAAAACTGATTTTTAAGAAATAGCTAAGACACCCTCCAGGAGAATCTCGTAGGGTAGGTGGCCATTTGCTCTAAGTACTGGTCAATTTCTGAGGCTATTTACTGTCTACCTCAGGATGCCACACTGAACATCTCTCTTTGAGAGCTACGGTGACCTATCTGCTCTTACACGGAGACAGAGAGTACCCTTATGCCAAGTACTTGCCTTACCCAGGTCCCACACCGCTTCAGTTTTCACCAAAGATCACTTGAGGAAATAATCCTACTGAATAGTTTTAAAGAACAAGTTTTACAAAGTGTTCCCCTGAACATTTCTGAATTTCCCCTGCTACTTTAACAAATTTTGAAGGACATGTACTCATATGAGAATTCACATTTGAGTCTCTCTCTCCCTAGAATAAAGGAAAATTATATGCAAACTTGTGTTTGCCACTGCACATGACTGTGAGCTCTGCTACTCCCTACCAATTCACCAGTGGGCAGTGAGCCGTGGGTTTTACAGCAGGCGAGCACTCACACTGCTTGGGAGCTGTGAAAACACACACACAACACCCAAGATGCTGGGCCTGTCCCCAGCAATCCTGGGGCCCAGGTCTCAGCATGATTAGAAATTTTCTGAATGAATCTGATATGAATTTTTTAATTTTCTTTTTTAATATTGGTGTAGAAACTATTCCAACTGGCTCACAAATGTGACTGGAAATATTAATGAATTTCCTGAGGTAGACAATGGCATGAAATTGTCCACAGAGAGAATATTTACACAATGGAAATATAAATCTGAGGATTTGGGGGGATATGCTTGGATAGGGCATCTTTGTTCTTTTTTAATCCAGTACACCAATAATTGAAAATCACTTTCTCACTGCATCTGAAAGCTCCAGATAAAGCATTCCTACTGGAAGTATACTGGCTCTTACTCCCAGTAACAAAGCAGGCCTTCAGATGTCTGAGTGTTTTGATCACAATATAATCTTGCTGCTCCTTTAGCAAAACTGTTTCTACCAAGTTTTACTTTGGCATTTTCCTTCCAAGGAATGCTATATATTTATTTTATTAAGTGAGCCTTATGAAACCCATTACTGACTATTTTATAGGTATGGTTTGAGGACAATACTATTTTTAATAACCTTCCCAAGTTCCCAGATGAAGCTCCTAAGAGAAATTTGTTTCAAAGTTAAATATTAGGGGGGAAAAATCCCACACACAGCACAGTCCAGGGAGATGAAATGTTTTCCTATCATAGACCTTTCTCTTTAGCTGCCTGTTAAGTTTTGGTCATAATCTTCAGCCTATGAAAAATATTCTCCCCTCCTGCTTCCTGGTCATAACAATCTACTCTAATTTATGCTTCTCCTGGTACTAAGAGTTCAGATTTTGCTATATTAACATATGTTACTTCTTAGAAATTTCTGAAAATCCTTTGTGAAATGAGTCAAGATATGTTTGAAGTATAAAACTAACTGGCCCGGGCTCTTGCTTCATTTCTGATGCATACAAATGTGCTGCACTTGGCTAGCACTAAATCACCTAGGGGACTTTGAGAACATACAATCCTGGGATCTATCCTTAGAGATGCTGGCTTAATTGATATAAAGTGCAGCTTTGGTAATAAGACTCTGAAAAGTTCTCTAGGTCTTTCTAATATGCAGTCAGAGTTAGAAGCTGGGGGTACACTTTTTAAATCTGCCTCGATACCACTTCTGCCCTGGCTTTCTTTTTTCATAGATTTCACCTCAAATTTAGTCCAAGTTTGCCTTATAGATCCTGTGCATTTAACTGTTGACTGGCCACCTGGAACCCAACCGACCAACAGTCAGCTTGGTCCCCTTGGCATGGCCCTGGTGCCCTGAGGTCTACATCCTGATCTGTCCCTACCAATCTCAAGGCTGAATCTCCCAAACAGAAAGAGACAAAATAGTTACCAATAAAATTGTGAAGTTTTCCAAAACACTGTTCATCATATATTTCTCTGGTAAGTGTTTGAGCTTGTGGATGAAGTTAATCATATATTCACACATCGGGGAGCGGTTTATTCGGTATACAAATCGGCCATTCTCGAACCTTGCATACTCCGTCTGTGAGGGGAAAAGGATTTGGGCATTTTGACACTTGGACTTCAAAATACACGAAACACATATTACTGCCTGCGAAAACATTTTACTGTTTCAAAATAAATCATCATGTACTATTTACATGTAGTTTACAAACTCGAAACCCACCCTAAACCCAAACTTAATGTTACACTCCGATTCCATTATTTTTCTAGATATTGAAAAACAAAAAGTTGGAGAGTTGATAGCTTTAAACAAGAGTTGTATCGCTCCTTCCAGCAAAGGTCAGAAAAAATATGATTTCTTTTTGAGACCTTATTCTCTACTTGAGACCTGCAAGGACAGCGCAGGTAGTTCCAGTTCTTCAAAGTGCCCCCAAGAAAGTCCTCCCCACCATGAGAAGGCCTCACAGACTAACAACCAGGGAGTCCTGCCCCACCTGGCAAAACCACTGCCCACTGCTCGTGAACCCCTGTCAGTTGTTTATGTCTTTAATAGAAAAAGAAAATACTGTTGTATTTTCAGTTTGGTGACCCCCACCGGAGCACTCAGAAATAGAAAGCACACTCCTAGATAACGTTCCCTCACAGGATTTAAAAAGGAAACAACAAATTAAGTAAAAGCCATGAAAAAGAAAATACCTTATATCAAATTTATGGCTCCCATGAAACTATACTTGGAGCAAACTTAATGAAGGAAATTCAATATGTCTTCATCATTAAAAACGGGAAATTGCAGAATTAAATACACATCTTAAAATTTCTTAAACTACCAAAAAAAACTTAAAAAACACCCCCAAAACCACAAAGAAATCAAAGTAGGAATAGTAAATTAATGAAGACATAAGCTCAAACCAGTGGAACAGAAATTAGAATTGTAGGCAAAACAAAACAAAAAGAATACTTTAAAAGACAAAATATACCCATTCAGAAGCATAAGAAGAAAAGACACAAAAACCACAATTACGGTAGAGACTAGAAGATTCATCAGCAGTCATGCTACATAACTCTATGCTGGGTGTGGGGACAATGAAAACCTCCAAGAGAGGATGCTCTCCCAGTAGAGAACAAACTGCTCATCTCCACCAAAAGATAAAAGTAAGAAACTCCAATAGCAAGGAGGGTGAGCAGAACATGTGCATATAAGGCAGAGAAAAATTAAAATTAAAAACTACTGAAAGAAAAAAACTACAATAGTTCAATTACTATCCAGATAGCCAGAAAGTAGTTTAGAGACTTATCACTGAAAATGGTACAAAGGCCAAATAGTTTCATGGCTCAATTTTATGGAACCTTTAAAGAACAGTTATTTTAACCAATGTTCAAACAATACCAGGCCACAGAATTCTTATAACAGGTCCCAATTCTTTTTGGTGAATTTGATGTACATTCAATATTGAAATGGGATGAGAGGATCAAGTACACAGTGTCACTTAACAGATGCAAACATTTAATGCAAAAATAACAAGAAGAAATGTACCCATGTATCCCAAATAGAACTTTCCTGAGAAATGCTGTGGTGGTCACCACACAGGGAGAGCATTAACTCATGATATAGTCAACAAAATGGAGAAAAATCATATAGTACAAGTTGATGAAAAGGCATGTGGAAAATATTGTAGCTATTACTAATAAAAGTCCTAAGTAAAATAGGAATAGAAGAAAGCACTTAAATATAAAAAGCCTTTATAAAAACCAATAAAAAACGTAATCCTCAATGGCAAAACACCAAAACCATTTCTACGAACATCAGTAACTGTATAAGAACATTTGCCACCACCATTCCTTTTATTTCTTTTTACAACTAGTTGGAGGTTTTGGCAAATGAAAAAACGATGAGAAAATTAAAAAAAAAAGGCATAAACACTGGAAAAGAAGAGAGAAAATAGAGGCTTTTCTTTTTGTTGTTACAAAAGATTATACACACAGAAAATCCAAGAATCTAGGAAGTGACTGACCAGGGATAAATAAAAGAAAATGTCAAGATGGCCAGGTAAATATTAATATGCAAAAACCAAGAGCTTGTCCCTTTTCTGGTGATTAAAATCTAGAAATGGGAAACTGCATAACCAAATTACATGATATTTAGAATTTTTTCGTAAGGGACAAGCCTACATATAAAAATATAAAATCTATTAAAATAGATAAAATGATTCAGAAATGTAAACTGAAAATATTTGACATAAATAATAAATCAATTTACCCCCAAATAACATCTAAATCTCATACAATTACAAAGACTGCTCAGCAAAGTTTTTGTTTTCATTATGTTTTTAAAGTGATCTTATTGTTTAGAAGAATAAATATTAGTTGCTAGCCCAGAAAATAAGTGAAAAAGAAAGAGTGAAATTGACTTGTCTCAGTAGATATCAGAACGTATGCTTAGGCCACTATAATTAAATCAATATGGTATTGTGACATGAGATACACAGAGGGTGAAGAAAATCGAACCCCAATAGTTATGGTAACATAAAGAGGAAAAAAGATACCACAATCAGAAAGATGAATCATTTAATAAATGGTTTTGTAGTAGATTCCCATTTCACATAATGTAGAAATACACACAAAATTAAAGGCCTAGTTATGAAATTCCCGCTATACTCATACCACTTTCTCCAAGAAAATTCATGAGATTTCATCGTCTAAAGCAACCTCTGCTGTCCCCTAAACTTGTATAGAGCCTTGGGTGTACTCTCTGGGGACACAATTAAGGATAATTTGAAATCTGGAAGCTGAGTAACTTGGTGGCTCACCTTCTCTCATGTGGACCTGTCTAGGCAGGAAGTCCAGCTACAAATAACTTAGCTATTGAGTAGCTGGTCAATACTACCTTTCCACATTCCCAACCATCAATATGCGACGTGCTCCTCCTTCTCAGAGGCCATGGAGGTCACCTGGTTCTTCGTCTCCCGCCCGTCTCATTCAACCGCCACCCTCTCACCCACCCCTCTTGGGCTTCACAGTGGTTGCTCTGAGCCTACTCCTTTCCTCCTACCGCCACTTTTGTCCTCTGCTCCTGTGTTTCCCTTTCACTCTCTCCAGGCCCGGCCTCTGTTTCCAAACTAAATCCTTATTCTGCCCTCCTATATTCCACTGCAGATAGCTAGCTCTCCATTCTCACAACTTTAGTCATCCTTAGGGCATAAAATTCCCAGTTGATATTTTCAGCCTTTATCTGTCTCTCAAAGTGTAGTCTTCATCCACAGTCACGCCCTATTTCCTCTTGAACACGTTACTTTCTTACCTCTGCTGGTGGCAGCAATGTTCTGAACACAGTATGTCTCCCTCCTCTTTTTTTTTTTTTAATTTTTTTTTAAAGATTTATTTATTTGTGCATACAGAACTGGGGTACAGGCCAGAGGCTCAGGGGCGGTGAGAGGATTCACCAGAGACAGAGTGGGCAACAGAACAGGCAGATCGAGGAAGTACACTGTTGAGGGGAGCAGCGGGTGGGTCAGGAGAGGTCTGCCCGCCATGTGGTCACCTCCGTGGCAGGTGGGAATTGAACTCATGTGGAAGCGGCTCCAGATTCTCAGTGCTGTGCTTTAACCCACTGCGCCACCAGGGAGGGCCTCTCTCCCTCCTCTTTAAGCAATATCCAGGTTCCAATCAAAAATGTCTTACTGGATTCCCAGTGCTATCATTTTAGCAAAGCTCATCACCCCTAAACTTACATACATACATTGATCTGGTCATCTAGTCAGTTCACTGATGTCATCATTCCCACAAAGCCCATCTGTGCTCAGGAAGCTGTGAGGAGTAGCAGTCCAAATTCTCACTCCAGAACCCGAAGTCTTAAATATGCCCTTCCCCTTTTTCCTTCCATCTTATCACTATCACATTCTCTCTCACACACCTGAACACAAACTTTTGTGCAGTCCAGTTGCACTGGACCACTGAGGTCCAGCACCACTATGAATAAAAACTGCTCACTGAATACAGATGGGTAGAAGACACTGGAAAATACCACTTTAAATGGACTGTCAACTACAAGAATTTGTCATCCAAATCAACCCATCATGAGAAAATATGCTTGTATTTTGAAAGAAAGGGAAGTAAAAAATATAAAAATCATAAATGTATATATTTGGTCCCACTATGCACTAATACAATCTGAGACAACTCAATGATGGGAGTAGATATGGCCAAAGCAACAATGCCAAGTTCAAGGGCTCAGGACTTTAGAAGGCAGATGCCAATCAGCTGTACCCTGCTAGTTTTTGGCTACCACCCCTTAGGGCCCCTGGAGTTGGGGGTGGGAAGGACAGCATCTGATGGACAGCAGGGTCCATGACACCCAGCTTCCCAACCAGAGTGCCCTAAAAGCCTCATGCAGCCTGGACCCTACCCATCATGGAGGGGAGGGGAGAGGAGGGCCGGCTAACTTCAGACAGTCAGGGAGGCTGGCAGCGGCCTTCAAGTCAATTTGCTTTTTTAGAAGTAGCAGGGAAGAGAGGTGGGAGAAAGGAGACATCTGAAAGTAAAACTCTGCTCACTGACAGCTGAAAGGAAGGTGATGCTTTGCCCGTGAAGAAGGTTCTGATATAGGGATTAGAGAGGCCAACTTACCTCTACTTTTTCTACTACTTGCTTCCCAAAGGAGCAAACTTTGGTGGAACAGGTGACCGTCATATTTTCAGAACTCTCATACTGGCTGGTTACACCGTAAAAAGCTCCGGCATCATCTTGAATATTGCAGTTTAAATCCGCCTGTTGGGAAGGAAGTGGAGTGGGTCATTCTTTCATGGCAGAAGTCATGGCAACAAGCAGGGACCTCTATGGAGTGGCATCTTTTCTGACTGCGAGGGGAGCAGGTGGCTGGGGGAGGTAGCAAGTTCTACGGGCCACTGTCCATTTTTTTAAGGGGGTGTCTGTCCTTTTGGGCCATCTTCCCTTGAAATTACATACAATGCATGCCTATTTCATTTGCCTTTTTTGCATGGGGTGTCAGAATAATTCTGCACCCTTGGAAGAAAAGATCCACGAGGTCTTAAACACACCTGCAAAAGACAGTATTAGAATCTGAATCACAATCACTCACCTTTAGATATTTAAGGGGACCGAACTTGTAGCTGACTGACCACTTGTTCACTACAAATTACATAGCAGCAACAGGGAGAAACAAATCCTATTAAAGACTGACTTAGAAAGATGCGAAATACTGCACATTGCCAGACATTTAACACATTTCTACAACTACCTACACTGTGTCTACTCATGCTAGACAGTAAGTAGGACTTGACTACAACCTAATAACCTGAAAAGGTGTAGTTCAGACAGAAGTAACCCTACCAAAGTTACTCCAAATTCAGATGATGAGAAGCATTACTTTCAACAACAGTATGTGGGGACAGGTAAGATTTTGAACAGAAGTGCTGAGGAATAGTGTGGACAGAAGAACCTAGAAAGCTTCAATCTAGCTATGATGCAAGGGTTAAGGGGCCTGGGAGAAATGAGTTTGGGAGGAGGGGTCCAGGTGGAGGAGGGCTACAGCTGGCTTATGGATGGCATCCCGATTTGTGGGTGTCTTCAAAGTTCTGACAAAAGGAAGCAATGTGATCAGGAAGAAGTGTCTCAGACTCAGATATGGCCACTGGTGAGGGATGGGAAAATGATGGATTTGACCCCTTTCAGAGAAGATGCTGGATGAGACTAAGAGTGAAAGGAACTATGGTAATGGCTCATGGGTGAACAGGTGGTGGGAATTTTGTGGGGAATACACCTGGGAGGAGAAAACATACAATCATACATTGTACAAAAACAATGATGTTTTATATATATATGTATGTATGTATACATGCACACTCATGTATGTGTGTATGTATGTATGTGTGTATATATATAAAGAGAATGTCAATCCAGTAGGCAGCCATTACCACAGTGCTAAAGAGAGAGAGGTAGATCTGACACACGGAACTGTATTTGGTGAGGTTTGGCACATTTTGACTAGCTAATTTTAATACCTTCAGAGGCACTAACTAACTACCAGGAAGACCTGAGTCATTCTATATATAGTTTTACTATGTATCTGTGTTTGAATTTCCCTCTTGAACTGAATATCAGGAAAATGTCCATTTCCTTAGGCAAAACTTCATAATTTCTGGCTTCAAATAAAAAGAACCATATACTTTATATTCTCCCTTTTTTCTTATGTGCCAAGAAATTCAAAGCTAAATTCAGTGCTCAACTACAGTAATTAACTTATCCTGGGTATGTCTAATAGCCACTACCAACCAAAATTCAGCTCCTTTTACTGGATTCCAATCTGCTTTTACTTGTACTTGTCCAGTTTTATATCACCCATAAAATCAGGAATGTTCCCTCACATTTTTCTTTTTGGAATTACATGGGTGTGTGTGTATGTGTGTGTGTGTGTGTGTGTGATACATTATAAATGAATAAAATATCCAGGTGTGCCTTTTTCTCACATTCAAAGGTTTGACATTTGGCTCCATGAAGGAAGAGCTTAACAGAAAATGCTGAATGTCTCCTGCTACCTGAGATCTGTATCTGAGTCATTCAGGCTGAGGAAGAGGTCCTTGGGTTTACCTGTAGACAGTCTCCAGTGGGGAGAGGCACCAACACTTGGAGCACATAGGAGCTGATGCTACAGTCAGTCCACAGCTCTCCCAGGACAGCAGTTTCTGACACAGAGTAGACACTAAGAGCTGGCCTTTGTTCCGCCACCACACTGGAACATGGCCTGAAAAGCAGCCAGGTGTTCTGTGGTGGTGGCTACCAGTGATGTTCATCATGGGATGCCTGTTCTCACTATCATGACATAGTTTGTGTCCATAGCTTAAGTTTTTTCAAAAAGAAAAAAGATGCATGCAGCAAGTACAAAAAGAAAAATCAAATCGTGAGTAGAGTGTATTTTAGGGTGTATCTGTACCCCTGAACTTGCTAACTTTTCCCAAAGTGACCAGTGTTACCAATTTCTCAGGTTTCCTTTTAGAATTATTTAGTGCCTCTCCTTCTCTCTCTATTTTTGTACAGATAGTGGCACTCCTTTAAATCTTGCTTTAAGATAATGTCTATATGAATATAGACCTCTATATCTTACATAAACAACTTACATAACTCATATTAACACAGAAACAAAATGTCAGTATTCAAAAAATGCGTTTATGAAACCATACCTTTTAGTGGCTTCATGCCACTAAACAGGTGGACCCTAATTTATGTTCTAATGAAGAATACGCAGGCTGCTCCCCAGCAACAACACAATAACCAAGGTATATGGAGGAAGGAAGGAGCATTTTAGAAATTTACTTTCAACTTCAAAAAAATTCTAGCTCTGGAAAAGAATATTAAAGGGTTAACAATACAGTGCTGGCTAAGATTATCACACAATCAAAACTTGCTCTTTTTAATGTGGTCACATTGTTTTGAAAGACTGGTGAATAATCAAAAGCAGCGTGATGTTTCTGGGGTAAGTTGAGGACTGTGGGGATATGGCAATGGATGAGAGATCAACAGGAGTTTAGGTGATTTATTTCAACTTTCAACCTCAACCTTCTTGACTTAACCAGGTAGGAAGTTTCTTGAGAACTGCATCTCAACCCTCTAGGCACAATATTTTCTTAGCTTTCAGTTTTTTTTAATGCTTTTATTTTATTCACATCAACGGCAATATTTTGGTCAGGCAGAAGATTTACCAGTAAACAAAGTTAGACAGTTAAAATCCAAAGTAAGCACGGAAGCAATGTACATAACAGTCAGTCAATATATGTGATTTTTAGCTTATAATTGTGCTTAGAATGGTATTCAGTTTTTGATGTTAGCAAAACTAAAGAGAATTTTTACCACTTTTATGTTTCCAGTTCTCTGTCCATGCTGAAGGAATGCTAATCCTAGAGCAGCACACCTAGCACAACTAGAATGGATTGCTTTTAAGATGCTTCCTATCACGGAGAAGCACTTCCAGTGATCATCAGCGTCTGGCTCATTAGCCTTAAAACCCAAGAGCTCTAAAAGTCACAACAGAGCATGTCTCATAGGCAGTGCGGAAGCTGATACCTCAGACTCAGGCTGTTCCCTCAGCTTCATCACTACTGTCCTGTCCTTGCTCGGCTCCAAATTTATTGTTGAACCACAGGAAGAAGTACCATGGAGACTGCAGCTTCCAAATGACTAGAACTTACTCTATGAAGGCCTACAAGACTGAGACCACATGTGCATTAAGGAATATGAATCTAATGGATAAGAGATATGTGTGCTAGTTTCAAGTATACTTATATACACATGAAATAAAAGTAATACTAATAAGCTCACCAATTATTTAGGATTTAGACCAACAAAGGATTTTTGTTGTTATTGAGGATTTTATCAATAGCCTTGTTTAGAACTGTGGGCATATGGTGATAATAAAAATGAAGATGACTGTCATCTACAACAAGCTTCAGACAATGGACTTTCTAATTACAGGCCCCTGGGCAGGCTAGGCCAGGCCATTCCCACCACCTCACCTTTGCTTCACCACTGTCTTGAATGGGAATGGATGCTTTGTCCTTCTAATGACAGGAATTATAAATGAAGCTATTAAAGGTATTAAAGGATGGCATTATGAAAATATGCCCTCAGAAACCATCTCAGCAAATTATGAGTTTTAATGTTGTCGAGGTTAACTTTTTTAAAATTTATTACAAAGTTTATTTTTACATCATTTTGCACATTTTTTTTCCATCTCAATTGTAATCCCCGCGGGTTTCCCATCACCAAATCACCCCTGTGCCACCACCATAGTGAGGTTAACTTTTTTTTAATCAAAAATAAAGTCCGCCCATCGATTCAGCAAAGAGTACAAATCACAAGGTTATAGCTTGAGTAATTTTCATAAAGTGAACACACCTGGTGTAACCAGGCCCCAGAGGCAGAACAGATGCTTTCCACCGTGCTTCCTTCCAATAACCACCACCCTGCATCTACAAAGATGACTGGCCCCTAAAATACTACACATTCATTTTGACTGCTTTTTAAAATTTCTTGTAGAATCATACATTGCTAACTCTCTGTTCATCTGTTCCACGTTATACTGTGAGACATATACATTGTGTATAGTTTTTACTCATCCTTGTTATTGTAGAGCGTTCCAGTGAATGAAAAACACCATAGTCTAGTCATTCTACTGATGAAACCATTTGTGAGGCTTCTGAGCAGGACCTGTCATGAAGGCAGAGAGCTACTATAAACATTCTCAAATGTGCTTTTCACAAGTACACGGCATTTCTGTTGGGAGTTCTAGGAGAGTAAGATCTATGTGCATCTTAACTATGGGTATTTAGGTGAAAGGGACAGAGGGCTTTTTAATTATTTTGCTTATTAAAAACAATTTAGGAAAATGATGTTGTTGGTGTAAATTTAACTGATCAGACTTTAAAAGACTCCCTAACTAGCAGTTAATAACCAATCTGCTGTTACAACTGCTTTGCAATTACTCGTGAACATGGAAAATAGTCATGCAGCTATCGAACCGTATCACAGTTGTGCTGGGAACTTTCTAAAAGGATATATTGATGTGAAAGATAATCATCCATCAGCTGATGATACTGCAGATTAGAAATGTGCAGATTATCCTATAAAGAAATGTGGTAACTGAAGTCCCATGAAACAAAGGTAATATCAAAGAAAAAATGCTGGTACTCAATGAACAAATGAGGCAAACTCTGCCCACTTATTTTTCCCAACTGAAGATGCAGGGCAAACCTATTTCATATCATTCTGAAGGCAAGAAAATGAGAAAAACTGTGCTGGTATCAGAGATGCAAACTATTTCTGCCTAATCAGTTCCTATTTGACCACTGGGCGTTTTCTAAAAGTAAATAAACATAAAAACCCAAGAAACAGTTAAAATGCAGCATTTATCTTCCAACAGATTCCAAATTCAGACCATAATATGTCCTTTAGGGACAAGTCAGCCTAAAATAGTTGGTCATGGTCAGGGTCTGAAGTGTTAAAAACAAACAGGAAAAAAGAAAGCCCTTGTTAATGTGGTTGGAGAGATCAAGCCCAAGGAATTGGCCCTTTCAAGAAACCTCTGATGCTCACTTTGCCCTGGAAACAGAGACCTTAAGATGAACTGGGTCCAGCAGCCACTTCTTTCTAACGCTGACCACTGAGGAAATCTCTATAGTGTCCTCACCTGTGTTGTTTTCTGACTAAATAGCCTCAGACACAAGAAAAGCACCACAAAAACAAGGCAATTCCTACCCTCTAGACTGCACAGACCCAATGTTTATTTTTTTCCTCCTGCAGTAGTTTTCTACTGCTGCCTCATAAACTACCACCAGTGGACTAAAACCACACACATTTACGATCTTACACTTGTATAGACCAGCCATACAACACGTCTTTATCAAGATAGACCAAGATGTGCACAGAACTGTGTTCCTTTCTGGAGGCCTTAGAAAGTCCTTTCCTCAGTTTTATACTCAGGAAGAGGCATTGTACAAGGCCACCCACATTCCTTGATGCTGAACCCCCCTACACCTTTTCAAAGCTCATACGGACAGCTGACATCTCCTAGATGTTGTCTTTGGCCTCCCTCTTCCACCTTATGCACCCCTGTGTTTACGGTGAACCTAGCCACATAACCCACGTGCTGCTTACTAACAATCCTTTTTCCCCTTTCGTGTGCGTCACACTTACAAACACCATGGGTAAGGTTAAGGCTACCTAGTAACCTTCACCCAGAGTTTTGCCTTTTGGAATTATAGACCTCTGAGTATTTCTGTGGGAAAATTCTGCAATTCCCCTTCCTTTTCCCCTTATCTCACCTTTCCTCTTCTCACCCTTCAGTTTCTGCAGGTTCTATTTGCTTCCTAAGACACAAGTTCTGCGTGAAGTTTTTCTAAAGCTCCTTCTTCTGGTGTAGATTTTTTGTAAACTGACTTCTCACCTGTCCTCTCATCGCAGGCACCTGGCTTACAGCTGGGACAGCAGTCGTTCCTCCCGGGTTCCAATGTCCTAATTTTAACTACAAAGAAGCCTTACTTCCAAAGACTACAGTGGTGACAGGAAGAAAGAATCCATATGAGGGGGCCTCCCTGGTGGCACAAGGTGATAAAGCGCAGCACCATGAAGCTCTCCACAGCCACTGAAGCTGGAGTTCTACCCCGGGCCAGGGAGGTGACCCATGTGGCACAGCACCTATGGTCTCACCTACTGCTCCTTCAACGGTGTACTGTGTCAGTTTGCCTGTTCTGCTCCCCACTCTGTCTCTGGTGAATCCTCTCACCCCCCATACCTCTGGCCTGTACCCCAGTTCTTGGATGTATATGAAATGTATCTGTAAACTGTACCAGGCTATACCAATGATGGCTATTAAAAGAACTACAAACCACTCCTATTAATTTGTTGATTTATAATAAAGATCAGGACACAGATAAAGAAGGAGCCTCAAGTCATACCAGAATCAGTCAACAGGATAAAGATGGTCACTAGGGAGCCAGTTTGAGCCCCAATCTACATTTATCAGATGCCTGGTACAGATGCCAGAGAGGCTTCTGCTGCACAGAAAAATGAGGATTCCTCTGCTTTGTGTCTATGACAAGCACTACATCCTGAGCACACCTGCTCAAGCAGGCAAAATTACTATCCCCTCCAAAAATACACTGTTAGGGATGCTATCGAATTGTTCCTGGAGGTAAGGTAATCATTAATAAATGACCTCCATTATTAAATAAATGCATACTGAAAGAAGTCAAGGCCTTAAGGTGCAACTGTGGGTAAGTCCTGGGAAGCAGTTTAAGGTTGAAGTGGATGCAGGTGTCTGCATCAGAGAGCAAAGGAACAAAAAGGGGAAACACCGAACTTTCTCAAGCTGTTTCCTGCTTCCCCCTCCCTCTTAAATTATTACTTTACTCTTGCACATCAAATATTTGTCACCAGACAAGATTTCGGATTGTTTCTTCTTTATTAGCTATCATTTGATGATAGCTTGATTAGCTATCATTTATTAGCTATCATTTACTCACAAATGTGCTCAACTTTGATTTCATGCCTTGAATTTAAAAAAATGTTGAAAATGCAAAATCTTCAAAGAAGCATCCTTCCCATTTCAGGGGTGAGCAAAAATGAGGCCTAGAGCCCAGTGATGCAGGGGCTGAGTCTTTAGAGGGGAGGACTGGGGCTGGGCAACAGGCTCTGTAAGATCTCAGGCCTCCGGAAACCTGGCCCCAGCTGAGGAAGTTTCTGGAAGGGAGCTTGAAGTTGCCAAGTGTAGAAGCAGCTTTGGGCTGATGACAATTACTTTGTCACCGTCTTCAGAGGGAAAAAAACCTGCCAGAACAAAGAGGAAGCAGATAATGCCACAGGCAGGGGAGAGGGCAGAGACACCGGGTCAGGAAGGGATCAGGCAGCGGACACTCCCTTCCCCACCCTCAAGGCTTGGAAGGGCTGGGTGGGAATTACTTGGTTGCAAAAATGAAAACATCAAGAGCATTGTCCCTGACTTGAGACATGTAATAGGCAATGATGGCTGTAAGGAGACGCTGCAGTTTTCAAACCACCACTTTGAACCTCTCCTCTTCATCCTCTCTGAGTAATGATCAAAGGACCAAGATTTCAAATTGTGAAGCAATTTTTTTCCAATGGCAGCATCTGGCTCGTTGGCAGGCGGTGCTGCGCACAGGGCCCTGCCGCGGGCGGCTGTCCAGGCCTGCCACATGGAGAGGCTCGGCCAGCCAGGGCACCGCGTGGGCCTGCAGCTGCTCCTGCAGACGCCAGGGGATAATCGCTCTGCACTAGGTCTTTGAGCCTTCAGGCAAAAGGGCCCCTGGAGACAGCGACTGGCAGGGGGGGGGGGTCTCTAGGATCCTGGCCGCCCCCAAACCCTCATTTGCAAACATCTATTTCTGGGTCAAGACCTGAGAAGCCAACCCCTTTGGTATCTTGTGGACCTTGGTGACTGAGCTGGGATGACCATGGACAACTCCCCACCCAGGCAATCTACAAATGGGCATAGAGAAGGAGCTACCCAGAGGGAGGCAAGTCGCTGAGTGTGCTCCCTAGGGGCCAGGGGAGCCTTGCCCAACATGGGGGATGGCAGCTGTTTTAAATAAGAATAGTAGGAATAAACTCAGCAGAGGCTCTTCAAGTTACTTCCCACTAATTATGGCATATATTTACATCTACAAAATGGCTTTTTAAAAACACCACCAAGAGTCCCTTTATTGTGCAGATTGGCACCCTTATTTAAATTTCATAAACATTTAGTACTTCAAAGAATCTTAAAAACTTGCTCTAATTACAATATGCACCGCCTGAAAGTCTGGCTGTTTGCATTGCAAATTCCTACAAATACCAGCATTCATTAAAAAAATTCAATTAATATCACCCACAGGACTTCAGGTAACTGCCACTGGTGCCTTCACACAGCATCAGGGATTAAAGAGCCAAGGTCTCACCCCAAGTACAAAGCAGCTGCACAGGCCAGTTCCTTCCTGTGGAGGCTATTAATGAGAACTGGGCACCCGGCTGGGCTGGCCCTAAACACACATTCATCAGGTGTGTGAACAGCAGCCCTGAGACCACCCTTTCCAAACCAGGAAACAGGACCATGTTCTGGTTTGGAGATTTTGTGCATAAAAGTCTTGCATGTGACAAGAACAAAAAAATCAATAAATATAGAGTTACCACATAAAATACAGAACATTCATTTAAATGTGTTTTAGATAAATACTTTTTTGATGGCCCTAACTCTCAACTATCACATGGGAGCTCTAAAAAAAAAAAGCTTGTTTACCTGAAACTCAAATTTAATTAGGTGAGTTGTTTTTATTTGCTGTATTTATAACTCATCTAGTAAGTCATCTTTACCAAAAAGAACAAGAATTGGGACTTAGCCTCATTTTCAGTGGAGGAAGAGGTTTTTGTGCAAGATACATGTGTTAAGTGGAGAGAAAAAATGAAGTTGCCAAGTAATACATGGAGCACAGCCCTGTTTTGGTAGGAACAAACTATGTATGCACAATGCCTGTAGGTGCACACAGAAAGGCCAGGAGGATCCCCGGCTGAGGGGCGCCTCACTATTCCTTGCAGATTCTTTTGAACTACTTGGACTATTTAATAAGCTTATACTGCTTTTGCAACTTACCAAGTAGATTAAAATACGGGTGGGTGGGTAGGATGTATCTTGCCTTTCCACCTCCCTGGGAGAGGGGATTTCACATATCACTAAGGCCAAAATCCCTGAGGGACTGATGATGATGTTCAGACAATCCACTTATCCCTTGCAAAATCGGGTCTGTAAATAAGCAGTCTGTGCCACTTCAATTCTTTCCTTCTCAGGCTTTTGTGGCGGTGATGGCTTCAGAGTGAAGTCAAGCATGCCTCCATCAACAGGGCAGAGGCTGATCAGTGCAGGTGTGCCCTGTCTGCTTTCTCTGGACTTTGCGTCTGCTGAACCCTTGGTGGGACAATGCCTTAGCTATCAGCCTGAGACCATGGGGGGGAGGGGATGGGGAGAAGCAGCATTAAAGAGTCTCATGCAGGAAAGGATGGACCCCTGACCTTGGCTTTATTAGCAGCCTTTGAGCCAAACACCCAGGACAGCAGGCATTAGAGGAACAGCTGTCAGATGGATTCTCCCCCGAAGTCAAGGAAACTCCCTATTTAGATCCTGCCTTGATGTCCAGAGGAATTCAAGGTTAAGAAATAGACATATATATATATAGCTCCATCAATATTTATGAGGGGTTGGGGGGAGGCAGAATGAGTTTCTGTTTCTAATAAGGGTTTACCTTGTGTTATCAGGGTATTCAGAAAGGGTCTTTTAAGTAGTGACTGTCAACCAGGGGCAATGTTTCCTCCCTCACTGCTCACCATTTTCCTGGGTTCTGTAAGGCCCAGTGGCCATGAGGACCCTGTGTCATGTCCAGTAATATTTCCTGTCTCGGCACATTTCCCTTCCATGGACCAAATTCATTCAAGATTTGGTTCAGATGTCTTATCTTTGTGAGGCTTGTCAGAATGTTCCCAACAAAAAGCCTTCCTCTTCAGCTGGGCTTGCTTATTTTCATTACACCTCCTCTCCCATGAGCTGTCATTTATCTGCCTGTGTGACTGCTGCCCCACACAGACCCGAAGATGTGCATGTCGGAGTCTCTTACTCATGTCTGTTTCCCAGCTCCTTAGGAGCAAGGCAGAGTTCAGTGAACGTTTGTCATGAGTCAACAGTGTGTATTTATTACTAATGCAACGATCATACTATTTCTCTAAGAATCTAACAACTCCAAGCCTGGGAAAAGCTTTGGGTGATTGTCTTGAGGTCTCCTTCCTCTTGGGTAAATTCCAAGAGGAAGATGACTCAGGGGCTGTCAGACGCCAACCTGCCTACCTGCCTGCCTGTAGTAGGGGAGCGGGCTAAGTAGCGACAGAGCACCTGATCTAGGTGATTACATTATGTACAGTGAATGGAATACAAGAACTTTTCGGCCAACAAATTAAAAAATAAAGCAATTGTTGAGAAACCTACTGCACTGCTGCACTAGCAAAGACTGCAGAGAGAAAACCCCTGCACTTGGAGGGAGACCTGCAAAGCTGTTCATGACACAGGGCTGGGAAAACAAGAAGGATGCATAGACAGCAGTCAGTGCGGAGCACGGCATGGCAAACATGCATTTTTCACAAGGCACTTTTTTATAAAACCAAACCAAAATGGGTGAATGTGTGAGTTTATTGACTCCCGTGTCTGACTACCAGAAATCTGAGAGTCTGGCAATCCAGAGCTAGTTAAAGAAAAAAAAAAAAAAAAGCAAGCAAGCAAGCAAACAAACAAAAAACACACAGACCCTGGGAGAAGATAATCATGTAATCACAGTCTGCTCAAAGGTAATTTCATATGTGTTAGGGCCCACAAATACCTCTAACCATGGTGACATGTGTTCCTCATCTTCCTCTCAATTCCATCACTTATTACTACTCTCATAATTTCAGGACTTAGCACATTCTGAGAGGAGATAGATGAAGAGAAAAATGGAAAACTTATTGAACTGAAAGGTCCTTTCCTTTCCTACTGAGAGCAGTTTAAAACATGTGGGGAGAAAATTATTCCATTTTGCTAACTTCCTCTCTTCCCTGAATAGCAACAGGAACATTTAGTTCCAAATGATAGACTCAAGTCTACAATTCCAACCCAAATCACGCAGAACCCAATTAAAAACAGGCTGAAACTCCAAGGGGTCCACTAGACCAGCTCACACGTGCACCCGGTTCCTTCTTAAATGAAGCCAGTGGTTTTATTTATAGTGACTATCATTTTGTCCCACAAATGTGATTTTATCCTACCAAGATAAAAGCATCTTTTAAAGACTGCCCTTTTTCCAGATAACTTGGCTTTTCCCCTTCTGTTTTGTGAAATCTTCATGCATCTGCTCTGGATAGTAAATCTAGCCTTTTCTTCCCTAGAAAAATAGGTTAAGAAAATGAGTTGAATTAACATGAACTTATTGTTAATTGATACACTGCATGATCATAATTCTAAGAATTTTTAAAAACAAAATATTAACAACCATAGAGTGACATCATATATTCTGGTCTCTTAGCAATCATTTAGTGAGAACTGGAAAGAAAATGATATGAAATAAAACAGATATGAAAATTTATTTTTTAACAACAGAATACATAATCATACAATTTTATTTTCATATTAGTTTTTTTCTTATTCCAATCAAAGTTTGAGAGTGAGCCTCTCATACTAATGATTGTTCTGAACTGTAACTTTGTAAGTAAAATATTAGTGACATGTGACTCTAAGCTCGACATTCGGAGACGCCTCCAAAAATATTAGCTTTGCCTGCTTTTCTTATTTGATTAAATCCATACTTTTGTTTATATCCTTAAGTACACTTGCCTAGAAATTAACTGCTTCGGAAAGTCAGTTGCAAGCCCCATGTGGGCTTTTGTCTTTCAGGACACTTAACTGAATCACAAACACCTCTGCTAACTTTAGGAATTCTGTGATCAATTTCAAGACAGCTGACATTTTATTTGCAATGAGTTACTTTGTCTGTCATATCACTAGAAACCCATCTGTATGAACTTTAGGGTTGAAATGAAGCAGAGTTCTGTCCACTGATGGGTGGGCATCTTTCCTCCTTAGGGCTCACACAGAGCCTGATATTTGCTTTACACAAAAGAGAAGTAGATGGTTATTTGCCCATGTAACGGCTGGCCTCACACACAAATCTGGTGCCATGTGCCTCCTCAATCATAACAATCAGGTCTGTGCTGCAACAAACTGTAATTTAAGAGGTGCTTTAGTAAAGGATTCAAATTTAAGCTAACATTTGTGCCACTAGTGCACAGTACCACTGATGCAAACAACTAAGGGGACAAGAACAGCAAGACCCCGCTACACAGGCTGGGTCACCAAGAGCAATGGTAACAGCCACCCTAGGACTTGTTGGTCTGTGTTGGGGGGCAAAGGGCTCATGATGGCAGCAGTAAGAGGCATCCCACTGCTAGAACACCGAGATGGGATCAAGTGTACGTCTTACAATTGAAACTACTGAGCCTCCCTAAGGGGCTAAGTCTCAGTCCTGTGAAACTGTCACCAGCCACTGCAGCACAAGTTCAATCCCCGGCCAGGTGACCCACATGGCCCAGCAGACCTCTTCTGTCCCACCAGCTGCTCCCCTCAGCAGTGTATTTCAGTCAGTCTGCCTGTTCTGCTTCCCACTCTGTTTCTTATAAAACCTCTCTTCCCACAGTCCCTGCACCTGCGGCCTGTACCCCAGTTCTTGCATGCATAAATAAAAAAAAATAATTGAGAGGAAATAAATGCATCTGACTTTACTAATCATCTACACAGAATGAAAAAGGGTTAGACTCTTAGTAGAAAGAAAAAAAAATCACTGTAGATATAGAGGGATTCAAAAAATAAAGTGATAATAAAATCATTTTGCTTTAAATTACACCAGGGACAAGGCTGATGAAGATACCTTTTTTGACAATATTTGAAAGCAGCTTTGTTATTTATGTACATACACACACATTATGTATGTTTACACATACACACATTATATATACATATATGCACACAAGCATACATATATACTAAAAGCCACATTACCAATAACTAATAAGAATGGCTAAGTATGGTATACTGAGGAAATAAGATATTTTGTAGTTGCTAAAAATGGTAATTAAATATTTGATGACATATGGCTACATAGAAGGGTGTTTGATAAGAGAAAAAAAGCAGGGTACCCAATGCAATGCATTCCTTGATTCAAACAACACAAGTAGTAGTGTTACATTTGGTTATTTTACATGGGTGCATTTAAGAATGAATTTAGAATTATGTACTGGAGGGATAAATGACATGTTTGAGAAAGAAGAAAAAGGAAGGAACAAGGAAGGTAGAGGATATGGAATCTGTATTGAAATTCAATGAATTCACACAAAAATAAAATCTGCTAAGGAAATTTGCTTTAAAAAATGCTAAAAACTATTCCAAAGGGAGTGTTTACCTACTTAAGAAACACCCACTGATATTCAAGGAGAGATATTCTATGTGTGATTCGTTCTTACTGAGTCATTAGAGGAAGCCAAAGAGATTTCAAATTGCAGCACATGGCAAACCTAATGGGAACTGTTTTCTTCATTATTTTAACATCATTGTGACTGAATTTCTTAATTAAGGTTAAGTATTCCTAACAATTATACTGAAGGAGTGATGTCTTCTATCATCTTCATAGAAAAGTGCTCAATTTTAATTCTGAGTCTTAATTTAGTAAACTACTATCTGATCTCAGGGTAATTATTTCTAAATTTGCACATCTCAAACCAGTCACCACACTCTAAACATCTGCAATCTAGACTTCATTATTTGAGGATTCAATATTGAAGGGCCCATAGCTGAGAATATTTATTAAAATTACTCACTGAGTAAAACAAGGGTAATTTTAGAACAGAAAACAAAAACAACTTCCTAAGCATTTTCCATTATATTTTATATTCAAAAGTAATAAGCTAATTATAAGAAATCTTATCAGTAAAAATCAAGACTGTAAATTTGGAAGTACTGAAAATGGTTTCTTTTCATCATATCCCATAATTTCTGATTACTTTTAACTGACTTGAGTAGAATAGTTTCTTTTTATATCCTTCACAGTTAGCAGCTCTCAAACTTTTTGACCTCAGGACCCCTTTAACTTTTAAAATTTATGGAGAACCTCAATGTGCTTTTTGTTTCCCTGGCTCTTAATTATCTAAATGTTCTATATTGGAAATTGAAGATATCTCTACCCCATTTGTAAACAATAACAAGTTCATTACCTGTTAACATACTTTTTTTTTAAGCGTAGTATTTTCAAAGCCAAACCCCCCCCCCCCAAATTAATAATAAATCAGTGAGAAGAGTTGTCCTTTTTTACATTTCGCAAATCTACTTACTGTGTGGCTTAATGGGAAGTACCTAGATTCTCATCCCTGTCTCAACACTCAATTTATATGATATATTGGCTAGGCACCTGAAGAAAAGCCAGTCCTGGATAAACATGTAAGAGGAAAGGAACAGCATTTTTTATAGGCTCCTTGGCAGAGTGTGGTCACTTTTCTCTGATGCACCATCCAAACCTGATTAAGTTGTAGTTTCTTAGAGATTAACTTCTGAATGGAATTTGAACTTTTCATTCATTGAACTTTTCATCTCTGCTACATTAAAATCTATTGGCTACTTTGCACAATATCAAAAAATCACATTGTGAATTAAGACTGTAGATCTCATCTGAACAGTCTTTTAAATACCGGGAAGCTGTGATACTCACCCAAGTGGATACAGCTTTCCAAAATTCCTATTTTTAATTGAAGGCTTATATTTTACTTGGGCCACAAAGATTGTGTTTTCTTGATTCAGGCACCCTGAATTTATTTTCAATCAGTACCTTAGGTTAAAGATGTAGTAAAATCCACAAGGGTGCTCGTGGTGTGAAGTGGCGCTTTGAGCTTTTAAGCTGTGTTCAGCAGTTGTGCCTGGTCACTTCTGAATGCTGCACCAGTGAGCAGATCAGAAGAGCATAAAAGACAGACGATGCTTCCGAGTCAGACTAAAAATAGTTTGACCCTGTCAACCCTCAGAAAGGATACTGAGGACTGATGCAGGGGTTCCGGGAAAGCTATACCTGCAAAATCCTGGTCTTACCACACGGTCAGTGATTCCCACTCACCATTTAGAACACTGGATGGCAGTCACTGAGTTAATGCTTGTTCAGCCTGTTCACATGTATTATCCATCTCTCAGATAGTAATAAAAGTAGGAGTCTACTTCTACAATCATTCAAAATGGAAGCATGAAATGCAAAAAGCATAAATGGAAAAAAACTAAAATCACATGCAAATTTCCTCCCAAGGAACTTGAAATAACGAATTTCCCCTTTGTTCATCCATTTGCTTCCCTGTTTGTTGGGCTCTTTAAGGAGGGCACTTACTTGCTTAGTGTTAGGGAGATGGATAGGGAGAGCAGGGTCGCCACAACCCAAAGCCAGGACCCACAGGGCACAGAGCATTTGGGTAACAGAGCAGAGACCCTAAAGTCCAACTGATCTGATGTCAGGCCCCAGGACTCTGACCACTGGGGTGTGTCCTGTCTACCTCTCAGTGTCTGTTTTCTTAGTTGAATCTGAGGCAAATTCCACTTAACACCACAAGGACTGGATGGAATGCACGTGAAGCATTAGTGCAGCTCCCAGCCCACAGCGGGTATTCAGTAAATGGAGCCTCTTCTATGAATAGGCAGCCCGAGTCCGGAGAAGAGTAGAACATATTTCCAAATAACTATGACACAGCACAGGAACTGATTAACTGCAAAATGTGATGGGAGTAAGAGGAAAATCAACGGTCCATTTTGGCAAACAAGGGGCTGGAATAAAGGCATCAACATCTCAAAAGGAGGAGAAGCTGGCCCATTGGGAGAGGAGGCCAGGGGGGAAAAAGCACAACTACACACACACATACAAGCTGGGCACAGAGCAGAGGAAGAACACCGGGGAACCGCCTTCATTTAGAGTCTCTGATGCCTTGCTAAGGAACACAAACATCTGAAACAACTGTTTTTTAAAATTCTTGGATAGAATGAAAAATTGTAAATTCTCTGTGTTAAGCAGCTCATTGGTCTCCTGCCTCCCCTCTTTGCACCCCAGCACACACATTATCTGCATGGCCACTTGAACGCCTGACCCCTCAGCAGTCTCCTAGCCCCAGCCCCACTGGCAAAGGAATCGCAAAGCTCCCTTCTGAAGCCTTGGGACATCAGCAAGCCCTAGCAGCTGCGGAATGTTCCCTTGTTTTAGAGCATAAGGGTGGCAAACAGAGAGCAAAGGCTTTTGCCCTCTCTGTCACTTGTAAAATTGGAAGCTGCCAGTCACTTCCTCTTCACCCCAGGCCTAGCGATCTTTGCTGTGCGTCTGGTCCTATGCGCCAGTGAATTTACAGGTCGCTGTGCTCAGTGGAGTGAGAAGACACAAAGAGGGATGAGAGCTGCACATTTTCCACCGTGAACCAGCATCTGAGGAGCCTTCTGTCACTGCATGAGTGAGCTAGGAAGCCCAAAGAGGCTGTTCCGTCTGTCCCTCTCGCTCTCTGGCAGGGACAGAGAACGGCGCCTGGGTGCACGCGTGCTGGTGCCGTGGGCCAGCGTGGGGACAGCCCACAGGGGAATGAGTTTGTGATCCCCTGGCCATCGGGTGGGGGCACACGAGGGTGCAGCCCTCTGCATGTGGAGGCGGCCGGGCTACCGCGTGCTCACACACAGGACGCGACCATTCCTACAACCACCACCCAAATCATAGCAATGTCTTACTCACCCAGAATTTTACGAGGAAGAAGGCATTTTGAGGGCCCTTTCCAAACAGTTCCTTTAAGCCACCTTTCTTTTCAGGAAATTTGTCATAAATCTGACGAATGTCGACTGATTCGAGCAATGGGTCACTGTAAGAATGGTTGGCATGCCCAATGTGCACGAAGAGGTGTTTGTTGTACTGTAAGAAATCAACAAAAACAGTCTCATTACAAACCCTTTGATCAACCTGGGAGTCGACCATCCAGACCTGGACGAGGGGCAGTAGTCTCGAGACTCCAGACATGAGCCTTCAACCATCCAGGGTCTGTGCCTTTGAAAAACTGAAGATGCTCAGAAAAATGGGCAAGGTTTAGGGTTAAAACAATCGTATCTTTTATTTTCCCAAGTACTTAAAAAAAGACTTTGTAGACATAGTAGTAGACACTGTTTAAAATGCTCAATGCAACAAATAATTGTCGCCATCAGTTTTACCTGACTCTACCGAACATGACAGCGAGGCCCTCTGGAGCTCACCGTGTACAGTGGAACCAGCCCAACCAGAAGTCTGTGTGTGGTATTAATAGCATTACCACCCAGAAGGCACTTGCCTTCCACCGACTTCTTCCAGCAGAACTAAGAGTGCTGAGTCTTTATTTCACCAGGCCCCTAAACAACCAATCTAAAGTTTCTGCATCAAGGCTGGCCAGCATGTGGTTGTCAGTGCAAAGTTGGTAAAGACCATGGAGAAGCATCCAGGGACAGGCATATCTTAGAGGTAGTGCAGAACTGGTTCCAAGAATACCACAACATAGTAAATATTGCAGCAAAGTGAGCCCCACAAATTTTCTGTTTTCTAATACATATCAAGGTTACATTTTCACTCTCCTGCAGTCTACTAAGTGTGCGATTACATTATGCCTAAAAAAGAAAAAAACACATACTTTAATTTTAAAAATGTCATTGCCCCCAAAATGCTAATCATTATCTGAGTTGTTGGAAACATGACACTGATAGATTTATAAACTTTCCATTTGTAAAAAGTGCAATTTCTGCCAAACACAATAAAATGAGGTAGCACAAGGCTACAAAGGGCTGATACAGAAAAAAAGGAAAGAACTTAATTTCTCATTCACCAAAAAACCCTCCAAACCCTGTTAAGTTGTTTAATTTATAAAGGAAACCTTTTCATATCTTGTTTCGGTATAACATATATAGGTGGCTCAGAAAGAGTGTGTCTAAAGCAAGGGCTCTCTCTCACCCAGTCTGTGGCAGAATCACCAAGGAGTCTCTAAAAATGTCTGGCCCCATTTAAAGTATATTGGAATCCTGGAGAATGAAGCTGGGCAGCAGTAATTTTTAATGTTCCTTAGGTGAATTCTAATATGCAGCCTTCCAATCCCTGGTCTAGACCGTGAACTCCAGACCTCCCAGCCCCCACACCTGCCTCTCCTGCTGCCAAGGCAGGAACCCAACCTAAAGTGACAAACATAGCTGATACAGAGCCCTGGGGGTCAGAACCCAACAGGGGTCAGATGAGAAGTCCCATGTCCCTATTCACCCAGCAGCTCCTATCCACCTTTCGAGTTTAGACTGGTATATTTCCAACTAGAGTCCTCCCAAGTACTCACAGGAAATGAGAAACCCTTCATAAAAGGAGCCCTGGGCCAAGCTGCCTACCCGGAGAATGTGCATTGGAAAAGCGTAAGGGGTTTGGACCCAGCCAGCTCACCCACAAAACTTGGGGTGCATGGCACAGCAGGTACATATTGGACAAAGGTCTCCCAGTCTCTAAAACAGGGACAGCCTCCTAAGCTTGCTGTAGGGTTTCAAGGACTGAGGCCCATCAAGAGATTAGAGACCTGAGATCCAAAGAGTTCATACTAAGTAGAAGCAACTAGAAGCAACTGTTATTTTCTATACACCCCCCTTCTTTGAGTCACAGCTAATAGTAACAATATGGCAGCAAAAACCCCCAAAACCAAAAAACCATGATTTATCTTTGTACAACCTTAAGTTTCCCAAATTCAGGTGGCTAAAAAACCCTCAAAATCTATACTGAGGATGTGTGGTTTAAATCTGTGACCTGGGCCTCCCTGCTGGTCTAAGGGGTAAAGTGCAGCACTATTAGGCTGGTCACAACCCCTGCAGCACAGGTTCGTTCCCGAGCCAGGGAGCTGACCCACATGGCACAGCAGACCACTGTTCCCCTCGACAGTGTATTTTGTTCAACCTGCCTATTCTGTTCCCCACTCTGTCTCTGGAAAATCCTCTCATCCTCTGCACCTCTGGCCTGTACCCCAGTTCTTGTATGTATAAATAAATAAATCTTAGAAAAATATAAATAAATCTGTGACCTGCAACATGGATCTCTGGCCACAAAAGGGAAGCCTGACACTGGACCCGGAAGGTAGTTGTCCACAATGCTGCATATTTGGGGAGAGTGGCCAAGGCCCCCTGTGACATCTTTAGGCTCAACTCCTCTCCTCTGATAGTTTTACCAGGTTTCAAAATCTGTACTCTGTATTAGATTTGATACAGAAATGAAAAGGGCGAGTCTATCAAGCTCTGTCTGACATGGGCCCAGCCTCTATTTCAATTTCCTGACAGATTTCAGGCAGTTCTGAGACCAGGGAACTACACTGCAAGAGAAGAGCGTGTCTGTGCTGGAAGAGAATTAAAAAATAAAGGAAAAGTCACTGTTGTGTTAGGGAGGTAAGAGCATGCATGGGATGGGGCAGAGGATCTGATCTTTTTGCAAATTTTCTCAAATGCTATCACATGGTCTTTTCAATAATAAGCAAAACCAGAAATTATCCATGGTAAAAAGGAGAAGAGCACAGGCAGCCTCGGGAAAGACACGGTGCAAAGCAGTAAGACACGAGAAGGCGAGTGAGAGCAGGTACCTGATTCCTAGTTCCCCAGTATTATGGGTCCTAAGGGCAAAGGAACTGTCCTTCATCATCTAGAGACGACTGGCCATCTGTCCATACATCAACTCTTGTTGCTTGCAGTAAGCTCCCACTCCTATCGGGATCTAGGAGTTACAGTTTCTGTGCCACCAGGCAGGGCGTTTACGGGACAGTACGAAACACACGCAGAGCCTTGGGCACACCTGTGTACTGAATGAACCTGTCAGCTGAGTACCCTTTTTTGGGCTCTTTTAACTCATCAATGGGCTCGGGGGTCAAGGCTGAGTCGGGGGGTGACTTGAACTCTTTTTTGCTCTAACATCAAAGGCCCCACACTATGCTACTGGAACTCAGGGACCACAGTGTATGGGCCTATGAAAGGAAATCGAGGGTAAAACATCATATTTCAATGGAGGCACTGGAGACACAGCAGAAAAGCAAGGTGTTGTATGCAAAGCATGAAGGGTCTGCAGTCAGACTTGACCTGACTGTTCAATTTTCTCATGTATTATTGGGACATAAAACAGGTAACACAGAACACGGCTGAAGATTAAAGGAGGTAGTGGTGCTTGGTTCAGGGCCCAGCATTGAAGAAAAGTTTTATAAATCACAGTTGCGAAGATTAGTATTGCTATGGCTTATTGTCGTTGTTTGAGGTTACCTAATCTTGGGGTACAAGCAAAAGAACTTTCCTGCTATCTCTTCTTGCCTAGCAAAGAAGCATAAACACAAGTAAGGCACGAGCTGGGAGTAAGCGGTGAAGTCGCGTGACTGCTCAAATCCTTCATCATGGTCCACGCCAAACTTCTTGGGGTGCAGACCCTCACCTGTCCTCAAGGTGGGAGAAGAACCTGTATCCGCTCAGTGCGATAAAGTATGTTTTCCACACACTCGGCCTCAGGTAGTTCTTGCCTCATAGCGACACTACGGGTGGATTTTATTGCAATCATTTTATAGGTGAGGAAACAGAAGTTCAGTGACTTGCCTGAGGTCATGCTTCCAGGAATAGTCCTGGAGTTAAGAATAAACTCCATGTGTGGATCTGAACAAGCCATAACCCATGTGTTTGCTGTAAACAGTAACCACACTATCTTTCAGAAGAAAATACCAAGACCATCAACTTTTCCTTAAAGTTGATTTGAAAGCTCAATAGCATTTTCAAAATTCTAAAAAACTAGAATTCAGGACCAATGTAATGATTCGCAGATGCACCAGAGAGAGTCTTCAAAGGTTTCTATTTTGAGGAAGTTACCTTTGTGCCCAAGTGGCTGAAATGAACTGAGAAGGGGCAGGCTGTCTTTGCCAAAGGAAACCGGGCACTGCCTCTTCAAAGGCTGGTGACCTAAAACCGAAGCTTGACTACTGGCCTCTGAGCGGTGTGACCCCTGCCAAGAGGTGACTTTGTTTCTAAGTATACAAACGGCCTGCGAGGGGTCCTGGAGACCACAGCTTCAAGACAAACAGGCCTCCCTCTCCCCTTTATTCAACTTGGGGAGGTCAAGAATCCTTTTGCCCCAAATACAGAAAATGGAAAAGCAGAAGTCTACCTGATATGTTTGGGGTCAAGTTTTAATGAAATTAAAACTTTGAAAACCATTTGGTTTTCCTTCTATCCTGCCAATTCCTAAAAGGGCCAGAATGATAATTACTTCCGTTCCTCCTACCAAATAAGCCCCCTTTTCTTTCCAGAAGAGATGGTTCCCCAACACTAAAGGTGAAACACATAACCAAAAAGGGCAGTTCTTTTTTATAGGGTGGAAAACAAATATTTGCAAAACAGCCCTCACTGAAAATTCCAAATATCTGGGGAATACAGAAAAGAAACAGGGTGAGTACTAATGAGTCATGTACACCAGGCCTAAGCTAAATCACCTCACTATCGAAACCACATTAACATTAGTTTTTTTGATTACAAAAAAACAAGGCAGCCCTCACTAGATATGCTGATTACCAACCTATCAGTAACAACCTTGGGAAAGGGTATTTGTCTCATAGACAAAATTCTGAATATTTCTTTTGTGGATTTCAATAGAACAAGGCAGTGCACCTAGTGTCCACTGCCTGTGCTAAGCACAGGGACGCCACAAGCCAACAGTCTAGCTGATTGTTATCGAAACGGCAGGGCTTAAGAACAGTCATTACCATGTCTCCTATACATCCCATGACTTCAATCCTCACCTGTCTGCTCATTTTATACTGGTGACCTTATTCTACAAAAATTAGCCAGGTGAATATACATGGAATATATATATATATTTATTTAAATGCATCTTTAAAATGTCAATAAAGGGTCTCCCTGGTGGTGCAGGGTTAAAGACAAAGACTCAGTGCTATCAAGCTGTTCCCAGTCACAGCAGCAGAGTTCCATCTCCCGAAGGCCAGGGAGCTGACCCACATGGCACAGCAGACCTCTCACAGCTGCTCCCCTCAGCAGGGTATTTCAGTAGATCTGCATGTTGTGTCCCCCACTCTCTGGTGAATTCTCTCACCGCCCCCACACCTCTGGCCTACACCCCCATTCTTGTATGCATAAATAAATAAATCTTTCTTAAAAATGGCAATCAAGTTCACAGCTCTAAGGTGAAAACCCAGTTATCCCTCACAGGTTAGACAATAACACACTCAGTTGCAAGGTTCCAGAAAACTGAGCTTCCCTGCAACGCATCTCAGGTAGTAGGGGGATACTTTCTTACCAAATGAGGAAATATACCAAAAAAGAGGGAGATGACTCCCTGGCCTGGAAGAAAATTAGGCCACTGACCTGGACAACAGCCAGGTCAGAGAAGACGAGAAGCAGAAGGGCTCTGGGGGTGTTGCCCAGAAGAGAGTGGGCCTGAGGGTTCCCTGACTGATGTGTCCATACACAGGAGAGCAGGAGAGTTCTCAGAAATGTTGTGATTGTGCAGATATATAAAAATTATACGTGGGAAAAAAGATGCTATGACAGAGCCTAGAAAAAGCCAATGTTTTACAATCAAGAAACTAAAATAAGCTGCATTAATCACGCATATGAGAAATGTACACAGGTCTGTAATATAAGCAATGAATGTTAGCTGAACCAAATGTTGTGATATAAACACCTGGGGAGTGGATGGGAAGGGAGGCTGGCAGGAATGGGCAGGGGAGGGGAGGAATGAGCTAAATTTAGAGAACTAAGTCCTGGTCTTCCATAGTAAGAAGTCAATAGATAATGTGTAAAAGTGATGGGCACAGAGAGGAAAAGCCTGCTACTTGGAAGCAAGCAATGAATCATATATGAAGAAATGGGTGAGAGGGCTGTAAGCAGCTGTCTCTGAGAAGTGGGAGGTAGGGAGACATGGGACTCCCCACATGGCTCAGTTTCGCTTATAAATAAAGTAAATGTTTTTATTAAATTAAATAAACAGACGATCAAAAACTATATTGAAACATCATGGAGTTTTTTTGAGGGAGGAAAAGAACCATAAAGGGAAACCAAAATATTAAGAGTGTGCTTCATGATGTTTATTATTCTAGTTGGCCACAAGTTCCCTGGGCTCAAAAGGAACTTCAGGCACATCACAGAGCCTTCCTTTTGCTCCAATACTCAGGACAACCGAGCTTCAGAAGCTGGGATCCTTATCTGCCTGCAGGCTCAGCAAGAGGACACGTTGCACAGCAGAACCCCAGCTGGCTCAAGACTGTCCCGACAGCACGGAACACACAGACTTCTGATCTGGGAAGCTCTCGCTTTCTCCTTTTACTTTATAACCCTTCAGGTATTCTTTAGAGCAGTTACAAAAGATGGTAAAGGTGAGTGTAATCCTAAAAAAAAACAACAACAAAAATACAACCTTCTAAACGTTACCTGTGAAGGGTTATCGAGCTATCCTGGGGCTTCAGCAAGGGACTTCCCTTCTGCCCCAGCGTTATTCTAGGAAGCCGCTTTCTCCCTGCTGCGTGGCTGTCCCTCTTGCTTGGCGGCTTAGGAGGTTGCAGAGTTCAGAGGAGCACAGGGACTCTGGGGTCCGATGAGGCCTGGGCTTGGGTCCTGCCCCTAGCTGAGTCATCTGGGACAGCCGTTCTGGCATCGGCTGCAGCTTCCACACCCCCATGAAGGCAACACCACAGACCCTACACCTCTGGGGTGCCACAAGGACTAAATGAGATAATTTGTGGAAAATAAAAAATATGTCTCTCATGTTACTATTATTGCTATGATCAATGATCATTTCCTCAAATGATGATGATTCTATGCTTTGGACAAGATGATATGAAATGAAGATTGTCCCCCTGACAACAGCAAAATGGAAATACTGTGACATAAAGCAGAAATCCAAAGAAGAAAATGCCAGGGCCATAGGGTGACCGCTTCTGTCCAGACAGTTCTAGGAACTACGGGAGCGGAGAGGGCGGAGAAGGTGGCGATGTGCACTCAGACCCTGAGTGACCAGGCTCCAGAACCTTTGTCAGTCATCGTCCACTCTCTGAAACACCAACCTTGGACTTTGCAGCTGGGCTTGGGCATTCAGGGAGGTTGATAACCAAGAAAATGAAATAGGAGTGGCCAGAAGTGGTCCCTGCGGTTTTCCTTTCTTTCTTTTCTCATTTTGTACTAAAGGATTCTAACACAATCTACCCTGGAGATTCCTGGTATGGCAATTTCTTTTTGTTTGTTTATGATAAAAGAAGGCAAAGCCCTTTCTGCCTCTCTGACACGCCCCTGCATGCACTACACTGTCTGACCTGAAGATGGCAGTCTTTTCCTAAACTTGTCCAAAAATTCCAAGTATTTGAAGAACGTAGTAAGAACCTTGAAAAATGACTGCTGTCAAATAAAACCAAGAGAAAAATTATAATCCACTTAGGAACTTAAAGAAACCAAGACAAATAACTCATGTCAAGGGATGCTAATGTACAAGCTGGAACAGAACAAGGACAGATCACCTACATTTGCTTCCTGTCACAGCCAGACTCTGTATCCAGACACCCCAAGGGGAGCTTGTGGCCATTTGGGATGTTCCCTGGGGCCTGAGGCTGTGCAGCCACGTCAAAAAAAGTGACCTCCATATTCAGCCTTTTTTTGGGGGTAAGAGAGAGGCTTGTGTGGGCTGGAGCTCCAGCAGGCCTGAAGAATGAGCATGTGAGTGAGCTCTCTCCTCAGCTAGCACATTGCAGCAGAGACACTGGCCATTCTGGCAAGTTGGCCTCAGGTACTGGCTCAAGACCTCTCTGTGCTCTTCCCAGAAAGCAGCATCATTGGAAACAAGAAACAAGGAGTTAAGTCCATCCTTCCTGGATGTCACACCAGGAGGCAGCCCCTTTACTCCAACAGCCCACTTCCACACTGGCTCCACAGAGGGTCTGTGTGTTCTTAGAAAGAAGTGTGCCTTCCCACGGAAGTGCAGCTGGAAGGGCCACCAGCTGAGTGCAGGGACAGCGAGCAACCAGGAAGGCGGGCGGGTGGGGTGCCGACCTGCCAAGGAAAGCAGATGGAGCCTGGCTGGGGCCTCCGTGCAACGTCTGTAAAACCCAGATTTCCAGATGCTTTCAATTGCCTCATCCCCAAATGGTAATGAAAAAAGAGGGTGAGTGCCCAGAGCAGCTCAGACACTGAGAGTAAACCACCCACGGCTGCTACCAGAGGGTGCGACTGGGTGTGGGTGAGCTGATATGGTGGGAAAAACCAGGCCACAGGAGCCACCCCCTCCACCGCTGGAAGACACTCCTTCTCCCATGTCTTCCAGCGAGGCCACACTTGCTGAAACACCAGGGAAAAGCTGGGAGAGGTGCAGCACTGGGCCCACCAGCCATCAGACCGGCTGGTGGCTTAATGCTGCACCTCAGCTCCTCTGACAACACAGAGACAGAATCCAGGCTCTGTGGGTTGTGAGCTGTGGGGCCAGAGCGGAGTTGCCTAACTTTTCTGGGTTTTAACTTCTTCACCTTTCCTGACCTACTCATCTCTAGACGTCACTGTGAAGGTGAAATGAAACAGGAAACATGGGTGCTCTGCATGAAAACGGGGAGGTGGACAGAAGTTGGTATGGGCTTACTATCACAAGGTCCCTCGGTGCGGCCTCGATTCGGGGAGAACAGGTTCCCAGGGACATAAGTCACATCTGCCTGGAGGGCAGTCCCTCATGAATACACGGCCTCACTCTCAGATGCAGGAACCCTACATCTGCCTGGAGAGCAGTCTCTCATCAATGCATGACTCCACTCTCAGATGCAGAAACTACCTTAGTGCCCACTGCAGGCTTGGCAGCTTCTGCAGAAGAAACCCTGCCTTTCCCCACCCAGCCTGGGACAAAGGCAAGGATCCTCCTAACCGCCTGGAATTTACACTGTACTTCTGATCTGCTTATTTCTCCGATGTGATCCCTACACAAATCATCTACCCTTCTTTCTGCAACAGGCCTCATCAATGCCATTTCCAAAGAGCCACACTGGTCATGTTTTCCAAACCAAAGTCAACAGCTGTGGTTTGACAAAAGAGTTTTAACTGAGCTGTGAACTCAGGCCTTTGAAAGGCACTACAATACAGATATGAAAACGGAATCACCCTTGGGCTCACAGCTGACCAACTGCCTTTATGGAGACGAGCATGGTTATCTACAGGATGCACCCAAGGGCTCGTTGTAGGCTCCCTAATAGGCAGCTATACCCTTTGTCCGCCTGGCAGTAGGCCGACCACTGTCCACGCCGCGGCAAGACTTTGTCCTTCCTTTAGAGACTAATTCTCATGAACTTACTTGTCTTCTCCAAATGTGCCCCCTTACCTTCCTGTTCTGGCTGCCACCAGTGGAACAGCAGCAAACTATCCCGGCCCTGGTCTCTCTCCATCCCCAGACAGTGGGGTAGCCTCATTCTCACACGCTGAGAGCACTACATAGGAGAGTACTTGGTGCCTGATAAAATCTCCCAAATGTTGGTTTCTGCTGCCTCCTTTCCCAAATTCCACAAACCATTGACTCTGGATTCAGAAGATATTCAAATATGCAAGTCTGCAAGTGATGAACAGGGTCTTGGGCTTCGAGACTTTAATTCTGCCAGTCCCTGTTTCCAATATACACTTCAACACATTTATTTTGAGGACAAAAAGAAACAGCATTATCACAAAGGAGTTCTGAGCAACCTCGCTCCTTCTCTGATGCATGACTTTACAAATTCTGTCACCATTTCCAGTCTCAAACACTCAGTCTCCTCCCACCAATAACAAACCTAGTTTTATTAATGGGATGCCCTCCCCTTGCCAGTCCTTCCTTTCTATCCCTGCTTTCATCCTGTGTAGCTGGCACCTTCCTAGAACACACACATCGGGTCACATCTTCTTAAAAGGGTCAGAGACATTACGTTGTTTGTATAGAAATCTCTGGAAAGAGTCACAAGAAAGTAGTGACAGTGGTTACTTTCTTTGGGTGGGGCAGGAATTAAAAAGTAAGTCATCCTTCATTCTTTGATGCATGTAGATTTTTTCTAAAGTTGTGTTTACTGAGGTAAAGCTAGCTGACATTGTTAATCTTTGGGGGCTACAGATTCAAATGTCTATGAATGTATATTTTCATCGCTTGCCCATAATCCACCATATTCCACTGGGCTCCTCCCTCTCACCTCTCAAACTTCAAGCCCCTCTGGTTGCCTCAGTTTTACAGTCAGATGTTAAAGACTTTATTGGTCTGGTTTTGACTGACCCTTTGGTATGTTTCTCTGTATTCCACATATGAGATCATCCTCATTTTTTTTTCTTTCTCCCTATGACTTGTTTCACTTACATGCTCGTAGATTTTTGACCATGTAAATTTACTACCAAGTCAAAAAATAAAAAAAGGATTCTGGCTCCCACCTGAATATCAACAGAGTCCAAACACCTGGTAAACAGATTCTCCCAAGCCTGCCTCCTACTGAGTGTCTGGCCCAACTTCCTACTATATTCCAAGACTTCTAAGTTCAAACATTTCTGGAGAGCTTAATATGTGCAGGGAGATCCCTAACTGTACTCCAGTGACATAGTGAACATGGCCTGTCCCGCCCGCTGCTCAGATTGGAGTCAATCCTGGAGTCAGCATTTGGTTTACCCCAAATCCTCTCGTTCCATTAGCAAGAGCACATTGCCACCAACGCAGAACAGAAGACACATTTTGTCATCCAGGTGGGAATAGTTCTTGCTTCTCCAGCCCCAAACCATGAGAAGAACCACTGACCAAGAGATTGTAAAAGGGGTTCAGAGGAAACTCTGGCCAACTCTCCCTGTGGTGACTGCCCCTACTGTATCCAGGCGTGGGTTTGGGAGTTCAGACTGTGTTTCCATTTCAGTATTTTTTTCAGAAGTGCAGTAAAATGGTTAAGAAAAGAGGTTGGAGACCAACCCTGACATAGCCACTTCCTGGAGGTGAAATGCCCATATCTCTGAGCATCCGTTGCTTCACTCATGTCTGACATAAGAACAGAACCTGTGTCAAAATGCTGGCCAAACAGCTCACTCATAACACAGCTCCCTAAGTGCACGTGATGACTGCAACTGCTGTAATATGTGAAGGCTCGCTGGTGGTGAGCTGAATCATCAGGTACTGCATCACGGAACTTACACTATTTCCTTCCACAAGACAATGCTTCTTCCAAATCTAGAGAATCATCTCCATGCCCCTCCCCCACCCCTCCACCCCCACAAAAAGCAAACTCTTCCCTTCTCTTGTGTAATTCCCATCCAAATAAACCCTCACACACACTCTTGCTGCTCATAGTTCTGCTGGCCTGGCAATCAAATCATGACAGACATTAAACTAAACTCACTGGGTTCCTGAGAGCCTGATCTGGCTGGGGTTTGCCAGCTGTGGAGCAGGATGTGGCCTAAGAGAAGGGTGGGGAGCTGGAGGAGGAACCTTCCCTGTCCACGGGTGGGGGTGGAGGAATTCCGCTTTGCTCTATCAGGAAAACCACTCCCCACTCAGCACAAGATTCAGTTTACAGCTCACCCAGGCTAGGTTTTCCTCTCTCTGAAGGAACAGTTGCATAACTCTCAGAATGGGGCTCTGATTTAGGAGAAGCCCTTTTAAATAGCCCACCCTGGGTGGAGGATCTTGCACTTAACACTTGAAGCCCTTTGATAGGCAACATTGAAATCATGTAGAAAGTGTGTTTTCCACCATTACTAACCACTTCTAAAATAGTCTGTTTTTCAGATTCTTCCTTCCTTTCTTCACCCTCTGCTGTTTTTCTCTCAGCTTCTAGTGGAGCCAAAGGTAACAGAGGGACTGACTTGCTGGTTCTCCAATATAAACAACCACTGGCTTGAGGAAATGCTGCTGACTGGTTTACATATTGCAGGACCAGCAGGGGGCGCTCATCCTCCAGCTTAGTTGTCCCATAGCTCCTACATTATGGCCTTGGACTTCAAAAGGCTGCCACTTAACTGATACAAGTGGATGCTGCAGTCTTTGGTCACCATCTTGGGATGTGGAGTTAGCAGACCTAAATCTGAATTCCTCTTCTAACTTCAGTTGGCTATTCAACACACTGATTGACTAGGACTAAGAAAATGCATGATGTTGGCACTACTAGCGCTATTACTGCTGTAGGAGGCAGAGTTTGGAAGAGTCTTCAGAGGTCGCCATCATGACTTAGGTAGTGCACTGGTGTTAAGTTTCCAGAATAGCTGGTAAAAAGAGACACCTTGGTGCAAAGACTAGCCCAACTTCTCCTCTGGGCTTTGTTGCTACCCAGCCTGTGGTTCCTTATTTCTGCCCTGAGATATAGCACAGGCACAGGAAGGTTCAAAGCTGGCCATGGTCTTTGTCTGGCCACCTCTCTGAGTCCCTTCTACTGAGGGGAGTAGAATTACCTTCTCCACAGGGCTGTGATAAAGATAAAGAAATCACTAGTGAAACTTGTGAGCACCACACCTGGCTCATTAACTGGTTTGATTTTGTTAGCACCACCTATCACACCAAGATCCAAAGGAGCCTCAGTCATTACAAAGAAAGGAGAACAGTGCCCATAAATGTAAATGTAGGCAAAGATTTGGAGACTCTAAATGCGTAAGTTGAATTTGTTTATGGACCTTTAATTATTTGTCATTTTGTTGGCTTCTTTGACGTTAATGTTCATGTTTAAGGTTGAATTTGAGACAGTATAACCAAATTTGTTTAAATGTACTAGTTGGATTTATTTTAGAAGGCTTTATTTTTTCCTGCATTTGGTACAAAAATACAGTAAAATTAAGCATAAAAGGCCACAAAAGGTGTCAGCGCCAAAGCCACCCCTTGCAGGCTGCAGGGTTTGCATGTCCCCTTGGTCCCGAAGCCGCACTACACGGTGGCTGTAACTGCACCGCAGAGAGGTACGTGAAATCACGCACAGCTGTGTGAAGCTTGGGAAGCTGGCGCATGAGGCATCACTGCAATGCTTTAAATTTTGCTAATTCTCCTGCTTCAATTAGTCAGTACCTTCCTCCCCCCCACCCCCACTCCCAAGGGTCACTCTACTTTCTCCAGCACAAGAAACATTCTCAGGGCCCCCTCCTTCCACTAAGATCACAAACATATGCCACTCATAACCTGCCTTGTATTCATCCGTATACACTGAAGTCATGTGTGATTTACTTCAAAATGCGTGTGATCTATGAATATTAGAAGCCTTATCAATAACTGAGGCTGATGTAATAACTTCACAACAGTGATACAGTTTTGGTTGGCATTATCTGATAAGATGTAATTTAAAATCATAATACAAGTCAGAAACATCTATCATATGTTGGGGAGGTATTATTTTCTGAAATTATATTTCATGAAAGAAAAAGTAATTTTCAACTGTGACGGAACTGTTATTCTATGTAAGCATTTAGTAACACCTGAGGCATTGTGTGTGTGTGTGTGTGTGTGTGTGTGTATGCTTTTCTTCCCTAGCAGAATGGAAGCTCCGTGAAAATGAGGCCTTAGTTTCTCGTGCTGTTGCATCCCTCACATCTGAAAGAGTGGTTGGCATGTTAGTAAGTGCTTAAAAAGTTAAATGAATTCCAACTTCTCTCAGTCCCCAACACACATCCCTAAAGTAGAATTATTTTCTTAGGAGGCCCAAGTGTATTGACTCACACCAGGCCTTCCATTCACTTCCCGGCCTTTGAAGTCATGTGTTGGAGTCCAATCTATAAAGCCAAGTCTTTTCATTCATCAGTAAAAGGCCAAATCCAGTTGAACTGCTCAGATTATTAAGTGTAATCCTGAATGTGCTTGACAGGTCTCTGGGTTCTACTCCAAGGACTTGGTAGGTCGTTTTATCTACACACTTTCATGTATTGTTTTATATACTCAGAATCATCCCCTCTGAACATTCCTCCCTTTTTACCACCACAAGCTCAGAGACAATGGCTGCCTGTACAGCCCTGGGTTCTCTCCCACCCCTAACCCCCATGACCTTGCCCAAGCAGGCTGCTCATAAATGTTTGTAGAAGGGACTGAGTGAATCTCAGGTGATTCAAAGTGCCAACAAGCCCATTAACACTACCAACAACAAAACGAGGAAGGGGGCATTCTGAGTCCTGATAGGTTCAAAACTGAACTGGACAGTCAATGAAGGGGCCGCCATAAACTTTAATTAAAACCCTTTTCATTCTGATAAGTTATTCATCGTCTTTTAACCACAGGGGACTCTTGCTTTCCGGTGTCTTAGAGTTTTCTTTCTAAAACGTGGCCACACACAGAGAGAGAAGTTTGCTCACAGAGGAGATATAGATTTATCCCTTGATTCAAGAGAACATTAAAACTGGTGGTGGTTCAGAGGTCGTACAAAAAATTAAGACTTGGGGTCCTGTCTCCTTGCTTCCTGGCTGAATATCCTGGGCAGGTCATTAAAGGTTCTGGACCTCAGTTTCTTCATGGGGAAGTGGGAACAGAATTGACTTCCGAACACTATGGAGCTGGCATCAGCTTTGCAGCCTTCTGTAGGCAAACAGGGTTATACAAATATGAGTTAGGGAAAATAGAGGCCAACCTCCCGTCTTCAGCCAGAAGATGACCTACCTCTCCCGGAAAGTGAGGCGCTCACAATCACAGAGGGAGTCTGTTCATTTCAATGACACAGAGATAGGGATTTTAAGCCATCATCTGCCTCTGTGAGCCCAGTGACCTGCTTTGCACCTTCTTCATTTTGCCTCCTAATTTTGAAGCAGACTCTACTTTTTTACTAGCTTTCAGACTTCACAACGTATACACAGGCATGTCAGGGGGTGACACATTGGCTCCTGCAGCCCCCACTCTGGCGATGGCTGGCGGAAAGCCCTCCTCCACCATCACCGGCTCGCCACTGAGCCCAAGTGCAGACACTCCTGGGGGGTCACCCCTGACTGGTTAGTATCTCAGCTATTTATAGCACACGGTGAATGCTCATGACACGTCTTGCTTGTAAGAGAAGGACAGCAAGGTGGCAAATGCACAGAGGATGGGATGAACTTATGTGCTGCTGTCGGTAGTTTGAGATCAGTGGAGAAAGTGGAAAGGAGTCGGTGAGGATCCCAAAGCAAACGGACGCTTCCTTCAGTTTGTGCCTTGGCCTCACCCCACACAGATGCAATGCTCAGGCTCACAGCCAAAGGTGGGAGTGGAAAAAGGTCCCGGGCTTGTTGGGCAGAAAGGAAGGAGGCTTGCATATGCATCTGAAGTGATGGTCTGGCTGAGAAACAATGGAATGATGGGCACTCAAGGGGCGGGGGAAAGAGGAAAGAAGAAAAAGGACAAACAGGGTCCACATACCGCATTACTGGTCTTTAAGATATTATGTGCTTCGTGTCCCACATCAAACTGTTCAAGTCCACTTTGTTTCTTCTCCGTAAGAAGATGACTAGCTATCTTGTAAAAGCACAGACTAGGAAAAGCAGTATAGAATAGTGGCTCAATGTTTGGGTTTGAGCTTAAGGACATGAGTTAGAATCTCAAATCCATCAGTAAAGATCTATGGGATTCAAGAAAATGACTTAACCTCTCTGCTTCCTCATCTATCAATCAGCACTAACTCTTAAGGAATTTTTGTGTAAATAAAATGGGATGTCTATCTGTCCGTCTCTTTCTCTCTTTTTCGCTCTCTCTCACACACACACACAAACACACACACAATTTTGCATGGCATCACCCATATGGCAAGCAGGGCTCAATAAATGTTACCTGCTGCTCCATTTTACCAAATCTAAGAGCTTGAGACCCTTGCCTATGGCTTCAGTGTTCCCTGGAGTTGGAGATCCAGAGCACCCAAAAACATTTAGTTTTAAAGTTCTACATAGTAGCAATAGAAATATTTCTTTTTGCTGAACTGAAAGACTAGTTGGCTATTATTACCCAGACCCATTTTCACACAGGTTATCTGTCAGGCACCAGGGAAGGGAAAGGTGAAGGAAAACGGGGACAAAAAGGGGGAAGGTACTGGGACGTGGGTCCTGGCTTCAGTCATACTCACCGAGTCTGGGTCTCGCTGCTGTTCGAGGAAAGCTGAGAATTCCACCAGGCGGAGTTTGGTTGTGCCAATGGAGCGGCCCTGCCAAGCAGGGACTGAGGGAGCTGGGGCCGATGCAGGTTCAAACCCTGAAAGACCAACGCCATTTTCACACCTGGCCATTCGCCTCCCTTGGGGTAGGGCTCTACAAAACAGATGACCCAGGACGAAGGCCAGCAGCCCCTCTAGTGTCTGGGATGGAGCACTAAGCAGTGGTTGAGTTCTGGTCAGGCTTCCTGGAGGCAGGGGCCAGCAGGCACACACAGTCCTCCTACTGTCAGTTTCTGCGTGGTTACCAGCTATGGCACGAGGACATCTGTCCCTAACAAAGGGGACCAGCAACAGAATAAGGCATGGGTGACTGAGGAGGCAGAAACAAAGGCCTCCAAAGACCTCCTGGAAGACCAGTATGAGCCAGGAAATTCTCGTGTTTATCTACCTCCTTTCTTAGCTATGGTCACCAGCACTAGAGGTTCTCTCAGGGCGGCCCAGGGGACTCTGTCTACCCAGACCAACTCTGTGTGCATGTGGGGGGACAGCAGGTCAGAGTCACAGCTTCTAGTTTGGGTTCCTAGCAAGCTCTCCTTTTAAGAAAGAGAACTTAAAATACACTTATCAAAGAAAAGTTGACTAAATTCCAAGTCTGTCCTCTGGCCCATTGCAGTCTGCTTATGAGGGGGCAGAACTGCAGCAAGGAGGGAAACTGGTCAGGCTTCCTATTCTTTAACAGTCCATCTGAACCGGAAGAAAAAAAAAATCCATCTGAGAAGCTCTCAGAAGGTGACCAAGGGGCATGGGGAGTTAGAAGGGGACCCCCTGTATTCATCTCAGCTTCCAGCTAACCTCATCTTAAGAAGGGTGATGGTAAGGAGGGGACTTCAGGGCCATGCAAGTGAGGTGGAACATTGGGGCCATGGACTGTCCATTCAGGGCTTCCTTGAGGTAGTCCCGAGGAGACTCACCTGGAATGGGGGCCGTGACTGCTGGCTGGATGGGGTAGGCCTGCTGCACGAAGGGCTTGACGCTGGGAACAAAGGGTGCAGAGGGTCAGGAAGCATGGCCAGAGTTGCAGCTATTCCCCACACCGGACTTGGTCTCTTAGGACCTCACACCCAGCTGGGGCCTCACTATAAGGTTCCCTCCCTGTTGGAGGAGCCAGTCACTGAGGAACTGACCCTGAGAAGGGTCAGCAGGGTGCTAGGGACCCACCCAGTTCCCAGCAGTTCCATGGCCCAGGCTGGACACACACCAGCTGGTCAACTCGGCATGCTGTGGCGCCTGCCTGTGAACCCTTCCCTGCAGAGACAGAGGCCAGTGGTTGCCATTTCCACACAAGGTTTGGGGAATGCTTCATGTTCTTGTTCTTCAGGCCAAAGAGCTCAAGTTCTTATGGGGATTCTACAGGCAGGATTTCCTTTTTGCTTTTATTCCAGGCTGTTCTTATCTCCCAGTTTGCTAAGCTTGCTTCCTTTGCCTTCAAAGCATCAGAATATGTGGTCTACACGTGGTCCGGACCTCAGGGAAAGTCAGGACAGAATGGGTGACGGGGCACCCCTCCGTCTCAGGTGAGTACTCCTCAGAGAGACCCCAGGCTCTGCCTGTCAAAGCCACCAAGACTAAGCCTGTGGAGGGCGCAGCCTCCCTGTTTCCAACTGGCTGACTATTACCACCGAGGGAGGAGGGTACGCCTCTCGGTCTGAGTGTCTGCTCCTGGATGACAATGGCACATGACTTCAGCGTCTCTCGCCACAAGGCCTTTCTCTCCTCAAGCCCAAGGCAGACTAGCCCTAGGCAAACCCTCCCCAGGATGGCCAGTGAGCAGTCCCTGTCGTCAGTGCCAGCCCCTCCTCAGACTTACTCTTGTGAGGATCCTGGTTGCCCTGTTTGAATCATCCCCGGCCAGAACTGGAAGGCAAAATGCAAGAGGCTTCAGGATTATGCATTCACACCAAAGCACAGTTCAGGGTGTCTATACTTTGCACCCTCTGCTAGAGACAGCGGGTCAGATCACCCACGAGCTGTGGAGTGAGCGTCCTCAAATACAGACGTGGTCCCAGTTGCACATGGTTCTGACCCAAGTCCTTGCACTGACAACCCCTCTAGCTCCCTTTAACTTCTCTTCCTGAAAAGGGACCAGTCTAGCTAGCTCTTCTCCTGGCACCCAAAAGAACTCTGGGTGCACTGGAGGAGACTCACAAAGACTCTGACTGCTTTACCCAGGCAGCCACCCATCCTTCTCTCAGTCCTTCCATTCTAAACACTCCCTGCCTCCATGGCTTACAGGGTAGAGAGGCCCCAGAAGGCAGGGACAAAGCTTTAAGCAAGAGGCCCTGTGAGCTTCCAAGCCAGCGGTCCGGGGAGCTCCAGAAGCAACGCAGACACTACCCTTGCAGCGGGCTGTTATTGCCTGCTGGCCCCCGCTGGACAGGCGGCCTGGTATGCAGGGCGTCACAGCCCTGGGTTCGAGTTCAGACATCACTAACCAAGTGATTATGATCAAGATCCCAAAACCGTTTCTGTTACTTAGTAATCTCAGTTTTCTCATCTATAAAATGGTGGTAACAGTAAGAGCACTGAAGATGACTGTCAGAATTAAATGAGATTATAACATTAAGCTTCTCAATCTGTGGTAGGTGCAAAGTACTAATGGCAACAGACTACTCTGTCTCTGTAAAGGCCAGTAGTTATGAAGGGACCCTGGGGACACTGGGGCAAGGACCAAGGTACAGAAAAAACAGCAGAACAGGCAGATCACAATCAGAGAAAGAGCCAGTTCATACCTGAGGGAACTAAGGACTCCTTCCTCTTCCCTTCTTTGCTCCTTCGCTTCCTTGTTCCCAGCCCTTGCTTTTCCTCCCCCACCCCCTTGTTTCTTGTCCCCTCTCTCCCTGACTTACCCCTGGTGCCCCGGGGAAGGTGGGGCGTGGAATCCCCGGCAGCCCCAGCTTGTTGTGAATGGCAGTGGCTGAGACAATCTGGGCTGATGACATGGCGGCCATGTGCTGCAGGGCCTTATCCTTGGCAGTCTGATCCTTGGGGGTGACAGTGACACACAGACTTAGTACAGGACGCACGGCTACCAGGCGGCTTCAACAGGCACAGCCACGAGCACAGGGACTAAAATACAGAGCCACGGGAGAGGCCAGAGAAGCAAACATGCGCGGATAAACACAGGCAGAAGGCTACACACGCTCGGCCTACACTAACGCTCAACAGTTATGGAGACACCCAGTAGCAAGGTTTAAAAAAATATTTTTAAACCGTTTTCCAGCAGAATGGGAAGCCTCTGAATAGAGGGGACAACGTATTTTTCCAGCTTCCAACAGGAGATTTTTCCAAATACTTAACATATGCGAAGGAAGGAAAATTTCAAAGCCCTGCTTTGAGGCACACCGAGGGAGGGAAGATGAGAGAGAGGCGGTGGGTCTGGGACAGGACCGTCCCCCGCAGGCCATAGATAGCCCCACGTACGGCTGGCATTGTGACGCCCACAGACGTGGTGGGGGAGGCTCTGAAGCAGGGTGGGGGCGGGCAGAGGGCAATGGTGGAGCCAAGCAGCATGCTGGCGGGGTGCATGCTCCCCCAGGTATCCCCGCCATGGGCCTAAGGCACACCGGTTCTCCCTAAAGCTGAGGACACGGGGCGCTACAGGTGAGAGGTCTCTCCCTTTCCTAAATGGTCCTTTTGTTTTTTCTTTCTTTTAGGAAAAGCCAAGGCTGATGACACAAAGCTAGCCAAAAAGTCTGCCAAGCACAGCTAAAATACAGAATACTCAATTTGGTGAAAATACTTACCATGCTTGTTACCTGGATACAATAATAAACAATTTGTTAAAAGGATTGCGTACAAAGGCAGGGTTATTTTTCTTCTTCAGTTAAAAAAAAATATGTATGCAAACAAATAATAGTGGGGTATAATACGATGTGTAGGAGTGTGGGTTTGTTTTTCACATTTTAGGAAGACTCACCCAGCTAGCTATCTAGAAAGGCAGCAGCCATGGAAAAGGAAACTCAGCTGTTTGGAGCTGGCTCTGTCATTTCCTGGGACATGGGGAGGAACCTTCAGACCCCCGGGAGAGACAGGGGTCTCCTGCTGGTGCAGCAGGGTGGCTTCTGGCTGTGAGTAGTCTGTACAACACCAGGCCAGGCTCCACCCCAGCAGGAACTCGACTGTGACCTCAGAAAGAGAAGAGCGCCCCCTACAGCCCGTCAGAGCTCAGGGAGTCAAGTCAGGGGAGGCTTCCAGCTAAGACACTGAATACCAGCTGAGAGGTGGCTTCACAGTTACAGATTTACCCAGAGGTGATGAATAAACATGCGGAGGTGCCAAAAGCAAGGCTGAAGAGGTTAAAAAAAAAAATCAAAGTCTATACTACAACTACAAAGAACTTCTAGGCAAGATCAATTAGGTGCTCCCAAGGTGAAGACACCATTTTACCCTTTGACTGCCAGGAACGCTGGGTGGATTTGGAAAATGCTTATAAATAACCCTGGAAGAAGAATCCCACATGCGCAGGAAGGAGTTTTTATATTATTTCGTAAATTTCTCTCCCGCGTGTAGGGGCTTCTCAGGCTGCAGGTGGTTGTGCGCATTTGTAAGGGCAGGCGCTGTCACTGAGCCACACCTGGAGGGCCCCTGTATGCTGGTCCCCCACGGATGGGCCTCAGGGGCTTCAGGGAGACTTCTGCCACTGTTGGAGGGTGATCTCCCACGTGGGCCCACAGGCTAATCTTCTGAGCGCACTCTGCTGCTAGCTTCCTCAGAGAACTTTTACTTTCTGAGGTCGGAAACATTTCAGATACTGGAGATGCCAGGAAAATGACACATCTGAATGTTGGGGGAATTTTATGAGACACAGATCTCACTGCCCATCAAGTTACTCTTAGGTGGTGGAGGGGCCAGTTGCTCCATCATCCTCTCGGACGGACTCCCTGTGTCATGAATGGAAAGCACAGCTCCAGCCACACTCCCTCTACTGTCAAGACACGAACACAAACTTGCTTTTCTCTTTGGACTCCAGGCCCCAAACCCCTTAGTCCTTGAGAGGGTATCAATGCTCTTGGAGCAATTTCTGAAACTGTGAAGTAATGGCGTTGGTGTGACCGCGGGGTGTTGGGGGTGGTTCTCCCCAACAAGGAACCACCTGTCAACCTCTCTAGGGCCCACTCAGCTCAAGGGAACCTGGCGGCAGCAGCCCAACTCCTTGCCTGGCTGGCTGAGACAAATTTCTGAGGACACGGCTCTATTTCAAATGCACCCGAGAGCACTGCTCTCACACCTGGCTGGTGTGCTTACGAGATGCTGCTGACCAACAACTCTGCTTGCCCAATCACAGAGGATGCCTCTGTGCGCTAGGGTGCTGTGGCCCTCCCATCCAAATTCCAGGTCCACATTGAAGTCAGCTCCCTGCGTCTCCACAGCCCACGCTTATTCTACTAGAGTTGTGTCAAATGTTTCCCTTCACTAGGCTTGAGGAAAAGTTTTGCAAAAATGGTCAACAAAGTATGATACTTTCTTATTTAATAGGAAAGTCAGTCAACAAGGGAAGGAGAAGCGTCATCGTCTCTGTTGTTTAAGTCACACAACTTCAGAAGTCTTTTTGTTCAAGTGAGGTGAGGGCTGCATCTCTGATTACCCAGCTTTTCTGCTAGGATCCCAAACAAAAGTCCAAAGCCGGAGAGCTACCAATCGTATCCACTGTACTCACTTGCTCGATGCCAACAGTCTGTGTGTGCAGGTGCCTCAGGGACTTGGGTTCTAAACCTACCCCTGTCTGACTCTGAGGGTTGTTCCACCCCACCAAGTCATTTACCCTCTCTAATTCTCTTCAGCTACAAATACAGCTGACCTTCAACTCTTCTGTAACTGTACCTAGGTGGATTCTACTGTAAGTAAATACATCTTACTACATATAGCTAAGACCAGTGAAAAGATGGCAGGATATTAACTTTGGGCCGCTCTCAACTATCTGTCCTAATAGAGAGAAAGCCAAGTGTAGAAAAGAAATTTTACCTCAAGTAGAAGTTCTTTCTGTGCTTGACCTACCTATTTGAGAATAGGCAATTTTCTGCAAATGGACTAAAATGTCTGTTCCAGTGATTTCCTCCTTTTTGTAGAAAAGACAATTTGACGACTCACTTTTATAACATCTGCCCTTTATCTATGATACATATTTGAAAATTAAAAGGATTAAAATTTTTTTGTTCAAAACAGAAAGGTAACCCTGCAGATAATAAGCACCACAAAGGAGATCTCAAAATCAGAACTGAGCCTGGCTGTGAGACCCACTCATGCTGAAATGGGAGTTCCAAGGATGCTGAGATGAGAGATTTCAATGGAAGGATCTCTAAGTTGCCATTTGCAGCCCAGAGATACATGCTTGGCTTTGAAATAATTTTAACTCTTAGTGTCAGAACTGAGTAAATTGCTTTTCTGTGTCACTCTAGTCTGGACTTTCCAACTTTCTCACCACTCACTCCTGAGACTAAAGGGGAAGATGTCTGGGGGGAGTTGGAAGGAGGGAAATAAATTTGAAATTTAAGTGAATTTAAAATATAGGCTACATTTGTACACCATATTAATTTTATTCTACAATGTTCTTCACACCAGTACTTCTGAGATGGGGGTGAGATTTACAAAGAATGAGCATGCTGCTTTATCACGAAGGACTGTTACTTTGGCAGTACTGCGTTACAGTCTATGGAGGCTTAGCTTACAGGACACTCTGGATGTGTGCCTCTGCGTATGAGGGCTTGCATGCACAAGAAAGATGTGTGCCAGGAAAGCACTCAACTTCACACTGACTTCTTTCTCTCCCCTTAAGATGACAAAAAATGAGGTGAGGCCACAAAAAGCTGAATGCTTGGGGAGTGGGTAAAGAGGGTCAATCTCCATTTTCTGAGAGAATCCTAACTCAAGTCCATGACCTGGAATGTGGAAAATACTATGGAACAGAGAACATGGATTCGGAGTCTACTAAAGGGGAAAATAATGAACACATGGTCCAGATGACCAAGACCAGGGGTGAAGTACCCTACCTTTGGCACCTGTCTCCTCACTCAGGCTACTTTCTTTACTAATTTTGGGTGCATGCTGTCAGTCCCCTCACTGTCTCAGAGACAAGGTGTCCTCAGGCTGTGCCACAAGTAAACTCTCAGCCTTCCAATCTCTCAGTTTCACTGAGTAAACCAGCTTCCATAGTTCATGAGCAGAGCAAGGGCTGCCACAACACTGGGTTCCACTGACCACCTCCACTTTTTATGGTTGAAATAAAATGTTTGGAAAACGTCTACATGTAATATACATGCACACGTCTGGGTGGAGTGCTGCTCACCTGAGATGTTTTATGAGTCAGTTCCTGGCTGCTAATGGAATCTTGTTTCCCTACCCCTGGCCCCTATGCATCCTCAATCATGTCGTGAGTTTTAGGCATTTGCCATAAATAAATAATAAAAACAATATAAAAAGGTAGTAACATGCTTGAATGTAGGATATTACAGTTCCCATGGGCTAAACATTAATGAAAAGTAGACCAGATCAATGGATTCCCAACAGTTTACTCAAGGACTTTATTTTAGAATTTAAAGGAAAACTCCAATCAAATTTATACATAAGGAAGCCTATCAGTACATCAGGAAAAATATCAAAGTTAAGAAAAAGACCATGGATTCAAAAACTTTTCATAGTTATTAAGAATCTCCCGCCCCACCCCATATACCTTCTCCAGCAATATTAAAAAAAAAAAAAATCAGAGCAGGGGAGGAAAGGCAATCTGCTTGCAAAATCACTTTTTCAAAAAAAGACAAAACACAAACTAATAAGTAATTTTGCAGATGTTGTTTCTAATCTTGCACGGAATGGATTCACATGACCTCTTCCATTATTAGTGGGCGCTCCTGAGCAGATAAACATCACAAAACTCTATGATGGTTTGGAGAAAGGGTGGAGGGCACTTGAATTTTTCTAGCCATGATCTCTAATTTGCTTATTATTAGAGAAAGCAGGAATAAATACAAAAGGGGGCTACTGCGGTCAGGCAGTAGCCGATGCTGTGGAGAGAAGGCACATTCATACTTCTCCAGAGCTGCTATCTAATGAGGAGCAATTAATTCAGCTCATTGTATGTCCAAATGCGAAAGACTCCATTCACATCAAAGGAAAAATTCTCAAGGCTTTTATCATTGTTCTTTTTTTTAATGTATTGAGCTATATTTAGTATTTTATAATTGTCAATAGTGTCTCCTTTAATTCCGGTGTGAGGCTTTAGCACCCTAAAGGGCTGTAGATGAGAGCCCTTAGTTCTGTTGGGGTGCCTTCTCACTCTCTACCAGCTCAGGGCTTAGGACAGTCAAGGCCAGGTCTGTGCTCTGGGGGGAAGACGCCCTGCGAACCTTAGCTCCCTTTCCTGTGGGAGGTAACAGAGAAGCAGGAGGCAGATCTACCCTGAGAGGCCAAAGGAGACCAAGCTGGTGTAAGCTCCAGTTGAGCTCTAGAGGGAGTGCTTGCTCCCACCACTCACCTTCCAGTTTAATTCAGGCACAGCACAATAAAAAGCAGGCTCCTTTAGGGAGACAACACAGGCACATCTCAAGCAGGGAAATGAGTGCTAGTCCTCAGCCAGACTCTCTGGGGAGGCAGCATGCCATGCTGACTGTAGCGCCAGGGAGCCCTGGGCCAAAATTCAGAGCCATGACCCTGGGTAAGTGGCTTTGGCACTGTTGGCCTCTACTTGCTCATCTGTTACGTGGGGAGAACCACATCTGCCCCAGAATGCTCAGTGCTGAGTGGAGGTGGGGGGCGGGGGCGAGTGTGGGGAGCTTGGCATTCAGTGCCCCAGCGGCAGGAGGCCAGCCACACTTGATCCTGCCTGAGACCAGAAATACTTAGGGGCTCGGTCCCAAGGACATAACCATGGGATCACTGTAATTCTAGGGCACGGTCTATGTTGGAGATTGATGAATAATGTGTGACTTTGTTAGAAAAGAATAAAAATACAGAAAGTGGCTATTTCTGTTGCCTTTACAAAGAAACTCCAAACCTGGCTCAGTTCAGACAGAAAAGTAAATGTCTTCAGTCCTATAGTTCACTCTTCAGTTCTGTATCACCAGGTGATGGATGAGAAGCTCTAATCCCATCACACCCAAGCAGGAGAAATGAAGGATCTCCAATCTTAGTCTTAATTTGGTTAACTTAAAAACAAAGTAATATAAATGTCACTCGGGACGAGGGTGCATGTTATGAATGTAATGAACTCCCCCAAAGATTGGGAGAAGCAAGGAAAAGCTGTGTGTCATTTCCCAAATGGCATGACAAGGCCGAATCTCTCAGAGTAGAGACAAAGAAGGCGGCTGTCTGAGACTTCCTTTGCCTGGTGCTTCGTTCCACTCACTTGGAAAGGAACAAGTGGCTCAGGGAGGCAACGGGGAAAACAGCTGGGTGAATTAAAGAGTGTCTTCCTGTGGACAGGCCCAGCCCTGGACGGGACAGTAGCACTCCCAGTTGGATTCAGCAGCACGGATCCTAACAATATTCTGGCAAAGTTCTTGAACTCAAGAGAATTAAATCAACAATTTGAACTTTAAACTCTCTGTTTATTGGAAGGACTGGTAGATTGGAAAGAATGGCTGTTCAGAAATCAAATCACAAAGGCCACAAGGGCGAGAATGAAGAAAATGGCCTCGTAAATTAGTCACCAAGACTGGACACAATCAGAGAAGCTCAGGCCTTTTCTGCTTCACTGGGATGATGCAATATCAGCAAGCTTTTTTTTTTTTTTTTTTAAATACACATCCCAAGCTTGACATGAATATATCTATTGTCTTGCTTGAAGTAAGGGAGGGAAAGGTGTGGCAGAAGTGGCCACATCTTCATGGGAAGATGATGCCCACAGTGTGGTGGTGGTGGCCTGCAGAGCTTGGTGGTGGCTCCCACCAGCATTACATCCAGAAACTAAAGGACTGCATTTCTATTGCTAACAGAGGGGCAATAGGCCTCATTCCAGGGCAGGCCCTGGACAACCTCTCTGGACTATCAAGCATAAAGAGAGAGCTAAAGTAGGAGACCCTAAGTGGAAACTCAGTAAGAAAGAAAAGATGCCTCATGTATAGAGAATATCTACATTCTTTCTACAATGTGGACAATAAGCCTGGAGTTTAACAAAAAACTATGAAGGAATAATGGAAAGTAAAATAATTCAAAGTAAAGAATCATTTCTAAAGTTGCCGGCCAGTCCGTAGACTATATCACAAAAAGTCTCAGACAGGATGCCTCTCACTACCTTCAGAATTCTAGAAGTGGCTAATGCAGGGGAAAGGGAATGTTGGGAGACAATGAATGAAGCTGATGTGGATGACACAGCTGTAGATGCAGCTGGTGACTCAAGCTTCTAGGCACATCTCCTACTCAAGATCCTTGGAATTCCTAAAGACACAAGGTATAGGTCTGAAAGCCATAGTAACTGCACAGATCCTTCTACAGTTTATTTCTAGAATTAGGCCAAAACCTGCCTTGCACCTCAAGAGTGGTGGGTCAAAAAGATGGTGTCTGGGCAGAGGCCAAACACATGGCAGTCCCATCACCACAAAATGGTGCCTTCAAAAGCTCAGCTCTCTTCTAAGACTAGCAGTAGCTCTGTTGGTTTCTTAGGCACTCCAGTCAGGAAGATTAAAACCACTAAATCCTCCCAAAAACACAACTGAAAGTATATATTTTAATGTCCAAACTTCTGGCCACAAACACCTTGCATTTTCTTATTCCTTTTTTTTTTAAATTTTTTTTTAGATTATTTATTTATTCATTCATACAGAACTGGGGTACAGGCCAGAGATGTGGAGGATCAGAGGCTTCACCAGAGACAGAGTGGGGAGCAGAACAGGCAGATCGACGAAGTATACTGCTGAGGGGAGCAGCGGGCGGGTCAGGAGAGGTCTGCCCGCGCCGTGTGGGTTACCTCCGGGGCAGGCGGGTATCGAACTCATGCGGAAATGGCTTTAGCTTTAACCTGCTGCGCCACCAGGGAGGGCCCTTATTCCTTTTAACAGGCTTCTGATCCTCTGCTGCATCATGCTAACCCTTTGATGCTTCTCCCCACTGTCCAGTGTCTATGCCCAACTCTTCGTCTCCTCACCTAGCTTCGTCACCACTTCACCATTCCCTGGATTTTCTTGTCCCATACATCCTCCCCATTACAGTCACAGGCTGTGTCCAAGGCCACCCAGAAGGACTTGGCTAAGTCTACTTTACATGGAGGAGAAAAGTCTCATTTCATGGGCTTTAGCACAACTCCATGGAAGACAATGGCTAAACATCTAAATTAATTTTAGGATAGGAACTAAAGGAGGAGGGAAAGTTCACAGCACTAGATATACTCAGGGAAATAAATGGCAAGGAAAGACATTTAGAATGATGGGGGCTTGGGGAGAACTGAGATCTTCTGGGGAAGTAGAAGCTAGGGGCAGTTGCCAAAAAATTAAAACAATCTTGTGCCATTTTATTTCTTTTACTTGAAAAAATTTAAAGGAGATATGTCACAATGAAAATCTTTTCTGGATAGTATAAGCACGAACGTCTTATACACACATCACTCTCTGCACTTGTTTACTTGGCTTTTTTTTTTGTTGTTGTTTTAAAGTTTAGCAACAATGAAAACATCATAGTGAATTCTGATAACACATATTTAATTGCCACTACATTAAGAGAACCTAATCTTTAATAAGGTCAGTTTTAAATACTGCTATTGAAAATCTTTCTGAAAACTTCTGGTATACACTTTTCAGATTTAATAAGGATAGAACTTTTAAGCATAACTTACTCTTTAAAATTCTAATGAGGAAGAAAGAGAGCAGAGCAGCCAGAGAGGCCTGGAACGGGGAACCAGCCGGTATTATGGCAAGGCTGCGAGGGATTGGAGTGGGCCTGGTGTGGCAGGCCCTGGGTAGGCTCTCATGCAGACTTTTGAAGCAGCCCCTGAATGAGGCGCCCTTTCTTAGGGTTGCCCACCAGCCAGCTAGCTATCCTCCAAAAACAATCAGAGATCTTCCCAGAGCATAGATCTGGACAACATCCGTGTGTTTCCCTTGGCCCACGAAGTAACCTCTTTCCTCAGCACGTCTCCCTGTTAGGCTCCTCCGGTCTCAGTCCATATGGCCAGGTGGGATTCTTCATGGTTCCCCAAATACCGTCCCCCCCCCATCTCTGGACATTCACTGCCTTCCTCTATGCTCACTCCTCATGGCACCTTCTTCCACACTCAGAATTAATCATTCTCTTTTCACTGGACAGTCTTTACACCACTCTGTTAAATGTCTACTGCAGGGCCCCCTAGCTAGGAACAATCCACTAAAAATCTCATATTTCCCCCAAACCTGGCCAAAAATAACAAAAAAGTTTAGTGTTCCTCAAACAGACTCTCCTTATTCAACTTTACGTGCCTGGTGTCTACTTGCAGGCTTAGAATGCATGCTGGACACTCAACACAAAGTGTCCCTGGCCAGGACTGAGTCATCATTTCTGCATTTTGAAAGTTCAAATCTTTACTCAGAGAAGCAGTAGACAAAACCGGAGAGGTCTGCTGCACCACGTATGCTGGTTCCCTGGCTCGGGATCCAACTCATGCTGCTGTAGCTGGTGAGAGCTTGACAGTACTGAGACTACAAGCACTGCATCACCAGGGAGGTCCCCCAAAATGCAGATTTTAAGAGTAATTTGACGATGTTGAAAATGGTATATACCCACACATCCCCAATATCAAGATGACAATTTCTATTACTCTAGAAAAATTACTGCTCACCAGACATCTCTTGTGATTCAGTCTGCCTATTATAAAATTTCACATAAATGTATTTTTTATCATGTAAAAAAAAGAAAGTTCGAATCTTTGTGGAAATGTTAAAACTTTTACAAAAACAGTTTTTTTTTTTAAATAAAGAATTAAAATTAAGGTCAATAAATTGTGGGCTTATCTGAGCCCACAGAAGCACTTTGAGAACGACTGTTATTAGCAGAAGCATAAGACTGACCTTTGGAACTTATTCTAACTGATTTTCAAGAGTGTGCTTTTGTAGCTAGGATGACTCATCTGTAACTGTGAGGTGAATGGCCACTCTCATTCTTGAGCCTGTTTTCCTCAGAGGAGTATGGTAGAACAGGCTTCTGAATGTAGAAAAATATTAAATTTTCAATGGGACACTCTGTCCTGTCAAGGCTGGAGGGACAGTTGAGAGGCAGTCTCCTTGTCCTTCTGCCTCAGCAATGTGGTTTTACAAACCTTATTCAATGGAACTGCCAAAGAGGCCATTGCAAAGAATGAGAGAGGGTGAGCTTCAATTAAAACAGCTTTCACTTGTCTACACACTGAAGGTTTCAAGTAAGACTCCTATCTCAAATATGAACATTGATGCTTAAAACAGACTGAAAATCCCTGATCTAAATATTCTACTATATCCTCTCTTGGGAAATGGAGAGTGGCTTACAGGTATGAGGCTTGCATGCACACTATACCTGGCAGTGGTCCCAATTCTGAGTAACCCACTTTTCGTACTGCAAGGAAGAACACGGAAATGCAAACTTGGCTTCAATTTTCACCAAAGAGCCAAAGACCTCTGTCCACCTCAGACATTTGCAGTCCTTTAATTTCTAAGCATGCGGAGAAGGAAAGGGCAGCCTGGCTGAGGCAGTGCCTGCAGGGACAGTCCCAAGTTGGCCGGCATGTCTACCGGAGGGCTTGTTACACTGCAGGCAAAGCATAGCACCTCTTGTAAGCCTGACAACCTCCTGCTCTGTCCACCATCACTCAGAAGTTATTGTCTCATGGGATGACTTCAACTTTCTGTAGAAAGTTTAGCTCATTAGTTCGTGTGGGAAGCCAAGATATGGCTGTCAGCTTGACCCCACAACACACTCAGTGAAATGCTTGATCCTGCCTCCCACAAATGTCCTGGGCAAACCCAGAGTTGAACAAGGAAGTGTGGATGGAGCAGTGAGATCCCTTACCTATGGGGTCAACAAATCTGGTCTATTTCCTGATAGAGGCTCATTAGCAAGGTCAAGAGGAGTATCTTCAGGATAAAATGGACGTGGATGGAGGCTGCAGAGCTGCTAGGCAGGTGGCAATCAGCCTTAGTCTCCAGTACTGTCCTCATGCTCTCAGAGCGTGGAAACACATCATCCGAGTTTCTTATGATCATCCCACTGTCTATCCCAATTTGAGACCACGTTGAACACGTGGTTTAAAAGCCACCTTACTTCTAAGATTCAGGTGTCTAATGAAGGGCTGGCAGCCAGGCCTACCTGCAATTTCCAGGGCATGAGAGTGGGTGCAGGTCACCTACAGTGCATGCTGGGGAGAGCCCTCTGCACTTCCTAGGATGAAGCCATCCTAGGAAGAAGCGATTTGGGATACACAAATTTCCAAGTTCAAACTGTGATTTCATTCCTTACTAGGCTGGGTAACATAGCAATCAATTCAATTCCTTGAGCCTTGGTTTCCTAAATACTAATCATCAAAATCTGGAACAGTGGAATATACTTCAGAGTGAGTGTACGTGAAAGGACATGGAAGAGGCTCGCCTACCTCAATTCCTTGTCTTTCAGGCACAGAACTCCACCCAGGGTCCTCCTTCCACCTTTCACTTCAGCTTTCCTGTAATCTTATCCAGCAGTGCCCAGTCTTTCCCCTCCCCAGTTTGCATGCCAGGCTGTTACAGGGAATTGGCAGTTAACTGTCCCTCAAGAGGAGTGCTAGGCCTAGAACGCTCAATTGGTATCAGGTGATAGGAAAAGACTACAGAAATCTATAGAAAGAGATTCAAGGTGGAAGGGATTGAAGGAACCTCAGGAAGATGGAGGTGGTTTCTGAAGCCGAAATGCTATGCTGCTGCCTTATTTCACCTTCTCTCCCTCCTTCCTGCTTACCCCAATGGAGAGAGGGTCAGTCGAGGTGAGGGGGTGGGAGGTGACAGTAGAGTCTTCTTTTACAAAGTTGTATGTGTGAGGGAGCATATACAATACGACGACAACACTGTTTCACTGAGGAAGAGTCTTAAAATTACCGCATGAGGAAAAAGTGTTTCCTGCATCCCTTAGGGGGTGAGGGAGTGTCCTTGTGACCTAGAGAGTTTCAGTCCAGGGCTGCAGGCCTCTGAGTCTATAGGAACCATCTAACAGTGCAGAAATAGGCCAGTTCGCAACATTGCAGATGGAAACGCAAGATTGATGCCTGTCAACCTCCTTGTACATCATTAATTCGTTAGCTCAGAGAAACTAGAAACAGAGTCAGAATTGAGCAAACACTGGGGTAGTTACATCCACATAGAGAGGACTGCACCTTTGGTTAAAAAGCAGGATCTACGAAGTTATCTTAGTCTTCCAACTGCTCAGCCAGTGCAGCTAAAAGCCAGCCACCATCAGCCACACGTGCTAGCGAGCCAGCATGCCGCCCACTGCAAAGGGCACCCCAAATGCTCCTTCCTGTTGCTACTCTTATTCCACAGCCAGTCTTGTTTATATGGGGGGAAAAAAAAAGAGCTGGGCAACTTTGGGGAGGGACCCAGTATTCAAATACTCAGTGCTGTGGAGTCATACTTCGTTCTTTGAAGAAAACCTGAAGTGTCCTTATCATATGGGGAAAATTAGAACAGAACAACCACAGCCAAAAAGAAAAAAACAAAAACAAAAAATGACATATAGGAAAGGCAACAATATGGGTTACAAATTCATTATGATTATAAAGTATATCTCCCCCAAGCCAAGCACAGTCCCCTTGCATTTCTAAAATAAAGCATCATGAGGGAAGAAAAGTCATGTGTGCTTTACTGAAAATTCTGGGAGAGGAGAAAATAGAAAGAAATTGCATTAAAAAAAAAATTTGTCCATGCCTCCATTTGTGCCAGAAATGTAATTTAAGGTACTGGAAAATAAGGCACATGTAAAAAAAAAATTAGGTGAACTCATGTATAAATGGAACTGCAAACAAGGACTGACCAAGAGTGGAAGTTCCCATCTCTTTAAGATCCACCTTTTGCTAATAAAGGCCACACCTCAAATTTCTCTTTTAATAAATTAAAAAGGCAAGATTAAGCAATGTGAAAGAAATCAGGTGGAAAATATTCTTTGATGGAAGAACACATGAAAAAAAATGGAAAAAAAGATGCAGTTTTCATACATATTCTAAAAATATATAAAAAATACAAATTAAAATAACTTTTCTAAATATTTCTAAAAGTGATTTTATGGTGATCACTGTGGAAGTGATTCTTTTAAAATAATTTGTGTGTCTGGATTTTTTCCCCATTTCTATCTCAGGGTTGCTTAGTGGGTACTTAAAGGTTAAAATATATCATGTTTCTGTGCTGAAAAGTTATAAAGACCAGCTCTCTGCTGCATTTGCATTGTTATTAGGGACACACACACAGACATACACACACTCACACACGCACACATCCAGCTTAATGTGAGGCTAGTACAGAAACAGAGAGATTAGACACAAAGAAATGTAAACAGCTCTCACATGCGAGGAAACTAGGTTACAAGAATCCCAGCACCAGGCATTCACCAGTCACCATGGAAAACAGGAAGTGAGATGCATAGCAACCACAAGCCAAAAAGCAGGAAAGCGCATACCTTTAGCTTGGAATGAAAATCACGAGATTTCCTTCTGGCAAGAACCTGAATGTGACTAGACACCTGCAGGGTAGGGGAAGGGAGGAAAACAAAGGAAAAGCCTGTAACCATGGAGATGAAAAGCCCCCTACAACTGGGCAAGCCAGACGTACCTTAATGGCGGCTTGAATTTCTCGAACTTTCTTTCTTGCTAAGACCTGTATATGACTAGACACCTACATTGTTCGGGTTTATGAAGGGAAACAAAACAAAACAAAACAAAACAAAAAAAAGGAAATCAAATATAAAATCGCTACTCTTTGGGAGGGTTGGGGGGGAAGGGTGGGGGAAGGTTATTTGCATCTCAACAAAGCTCTGCAGTTAGGAGTACAGTCCCAGCCAGACCAAGCCCCCAGCGCAGCTCTAAGCTTTCAGACTGGGTCACCACTGCAGTGACTGGGGTCCCGAGCGAAGTTCAGGCTACTCTTAGTTTTCTCACCCGGGAGCAACACGGGCATGGGATGAGAGGGAGAGAGTGGGGTTGTTTTCTTTATAAAATTTATAAGGTTGGGGTATAGGTAAATGAAAATATTTATAGCTTCTCAGTATCAGGAGGGAAAATCCCTTTTTTCTCAATTTAGAAGAGATTATCCATAAATTAGCACATTCTATGGCATCAAAAAGCTGAAGCTGTCGGTTATATTCTGATCTCATTAAGAGCTCTGGATTCTGTAGCAAATGTTAAAATAATACTGACATGTAAATTAGATCTCAAAGAGAAATGGAAAGACCCAGTTAGCAGAGCATTTTTTTTTGTGCCCTTATAAATATCACTAATCCTTCTACTCTTTTGGGTATTGACTGGGCGCCAAGTGGATTTGCATATTATTACAAAGCGAAAAGTGTGAATGCAGCCAGCCAGCCATCCTGTTAAAAATCTGGGTTGAAAAACCACACGGATTTGCTGAACAACAAATTCACATTGGAGAGGTATCACCAACTGCTGCCTGAACCGTCCCCAAGATGCCGGGGTGCAGAAATCACGCCAAGCCCAATTTCAAACACAATGATTCTACTGGATAAATACATTTGCATCTCTTTCAGCAGGACTGGCTAGATTTACAGTCACCGAGTCCCCCAGTAAAGGGCATGTGACCAGCGCTCCAGAACCGCACACAGCCAGGTCCGGCACTTTTCAGTTTGGTGGGAATTAATCTGTTTGTTTGAGACTCAGTACCTCCCATTTAAAAGTTCAGCAGCTCAGCCTTCAAGGCACTTACTTATTTTCAAACACTCTAGAAAATCTAGAAACAAATTTATGATGATAAAAGATCTTTTATCTTTAACTTTATCACTGAGTTGCAATTATTCTGGTGGGCTTTTCTACCCCACAATTTGCGTTAGTGATCTTTTCTTTTCCTAAAGTATGGAGAAGCAGGAACTCCCCCATCCTCTTCACCCCTCCATCCAACTCCTGCTTTTGTTTGTTTTCACCAGAATTTTGTCCTTAGGTGATTCTCAGACTTGATGAAGGCCATTGTTGGGGTGGTATCCCCCAAGGGTCAATTCCCTCCTCTGAACCTGGCTGGAGGCCACTCGCCTCAGTGCTGACTCCAGGCTCAGGCATCAGGTGCACCGCTGGGACAACGCTCCTCTCCATCATAACACTCAGCCCTGAGCAGAGAACTGGAATCCACTGCTCGGGCATAACAGGACCTCAGATGAGCTTGCCTTGTGGCATGGTTATAGTTTTTTAAAGTCCATGCCAGATCAATCAGCATAAAGTCAATGTTAAAAAAATATATACATATATATATATATATATATATATTTTTTTTTTTTCCTGTGAACGCATCCATGAGGTTTGACTTTGTTCCCCCTTTCCCTTTCTTTCTTTTTCCTTAGTTTCTTTCCCTGGCTTTAGTTAGACAATTGAGTTTGATAATTTCTCTGTCTAGTCCAGTTCTGAACTGGGTCAGAGACTTGGGCTACTTTGCATCAGAAAGAATAAGGAAAGCCAGAGCCCTGAGTCAGGGCAGAGAAGAATCCTGATGCCATTCTGCCCAGAGGTATTAAGTGGTAACATCATTTCAGTCACAGCAGCTACTGACAAAAGCCATAGCTTAAGGAGCAGCAGTTCCCTGAACGCACATCATTCAGTATCATATTCAGGCCAATACTCACGGCTGCTAGTGTTACTTTTTCATTGAAATGATGACTCATGTGTAGTTGTTCCAGAATTTTACATCACATAAAATCTCAAAATCGCATGACTTGCAAGTATATTTGCACCTGCAGCTTTTGTACTGTTTGCAGATGCACAGTTTGGGAAAGAAATACAAGTTTTAAAATGCAGCACTGGAGCAGTTCATACGCTGTCCTTAGAAGAGAAACTTTCCCATATGTGTATATAAAGAACTGAGACCACATAATAATGGTCACTGAAATGATGAATGCTGCTGAGACTGAGCCAATTTCAAACACCTGCAACACTGACGTCCTTACAGGGAACTCAAGTTGGGGGCTCCGAGGAGCCAAAGCACAGCCAGCCACTGCAGCCAAAATGCCTCGGTGGGCCATTCGCTGACATGCACAACTCCCAGGTAAGCTATTTTACCTGCTTTCTGGTCCGTGTCTTTCCTGTCCTGAGTTTGATGTATCTGGCTATCAATTCATTCCTACCTGAAAGAAAGAAGAATTTACATTAAGCTAAGTTGCTTTAAAAAAAAAAAAAGACTCTGAAAGCTGAAAAATGAATTGAGAATCAAGAATTTTTAAGTTGCATCTTTTAAGTCTATTAAGGTCAGAAAAAAGAGACAGCAAAACTGTTTGCAAAAATATTTACAGGTGACACTAGAAAGAATTTGTATGGGAATACATGACTTCTCCCATCCAGGTTTCTCGTCACTATTCAGTCCCATTAGAATCAGATACAAGAGTATGAACTGTTGTGGTCACCGAAAATCTTACATACAATAAGCTAACATGAAAGCAGATGACCCCTATAAGTAGACACAAATTACACACAGAACAAATCAGCTAAACCAAAACAAAACAAAACAGAAAAACTAGACTCCTCTCCTCCAAACTACATATTCTTTGTGGGAAGAAAATACCTAAAAGCATAAATAAATCCCTCCCATTCCTACTGCTAGCAGGAGATTGCAAAAAGTTTCAAAATAGAGTACCTTAATTTCAAAGACATAATATACTAGATGCTTATCCCCAAAGGGAAATGGGAAAATATATTACTAAGATACTATGTGAAATAAAAACTCATTCATACAAGACATTGTGTTCAAATGGCAGCCACCGTCATAACTGTAGGGCTAGGTGTGCAATCGCTGGGTGGTCTCACTTCTCAGACATACTGCACAGTTGAGAGGACAAGAACTTTGTCTTGGCTCCCAAAGTCTCCCAGCATCCAGCACACTTACTAGGCACGCAGAAAGAATAAATGAGAAAGCAATGCAGCCTCAGAGAAGGAGGGGGGCCCCCTCCTCAGATGTCACCTGGCTAAGTAAAAGAAACCGGGCAGCATCAATAAGGACCAACACCATAGCGTCCTTATGTAAAGACACCTGGTCTGAGAATTCTAAAGCCATTGCCACCTCAGCTTAGCAGGCTCTGTCCACCACCTGCCTGTTAGGATAATGCAGGACACCGTCAGCACGGGAGAAAAAGGGACTGTGGAATCTGGGGCTCTGAAGTACCTGTGAGTCATGCAGCCCCACCTCCCAAACACTACATCCTTATAAGCCTAAACCACTGAGAATTAAGGAAGCAGTTTGGTTCTACCTTAAGGCATATGCAAGAATTAAAGATCCCCCCTTTTTGAGAGGTCTTGTAATTGTCACCCCTAGATGATGCCTTTTCCTCTTAACAAGGGTCGGCTGGCCCTTTATGTGCACGGCTGTCTCTCAGCTATTAGACACAGCTTTCAGGTTCTCTTGCCTGCAGTTATACCGGAGCTACACCTCCCCAATTCCTTTGTTATCTGTGGCCAGCTTTGGAACACCCCACATCCACCCTGTGGCTATCCTTTGTCTCCTTTTCTTTCACAGCTGTCAGCCCAGAACTGTACTGATGCTCTGGCTATGACAGGTCCCCAGCACAGCCACCCTATCACCTTCCTCATCCTAACTCTCTACCTCTACTTCGGCGGCCTAACACAGCATTTGATTTTGGGAGACCACAATAAACTACTGATTTATAACACCTTGAACTCTCAGGTCTTCTCCTTTCCGCAGTTACTCAGACACATGCCTCCCCAACCCCCAGTCCTTTCATACATAGTTGGGATTTTCAGATCCAAATACAGAATCTTACACTTATTTCTATTGCGTTTTATCCTGTTAAATGAAACCTATCACTCCAACCTGTCAGGATCTTCTCATATCCTGATTCTATGGTTGAACTTACCCATTAACCACAGGAGAAGGACCTCTAAATTCAGTTTTGAGGATTGCTTTTCTAAGCATTCCTTTCAAACTTTTGAGAACTACCAATATCCCCTGTAGTGTCATCGGGTCTACTTTTCTATCTCTCAGATGGTTGTACAGGTTTTGCAATTTGTCTCAAACGCTCGCTAACAGCAGAGCCCGGCTAGGAGTGCCTAATTACCAGAAGCCAGACCGAAATGACGACGTCTGCAGACAAGCCAAGCATCCTCCAGCTCCCGGCCTCACTATGCACCCTGCTCAGGGCTGTCTGAGTGGCCAAGACAAAATAAATCCAAGGCTCTGTATTACATGCAATTTCATCTGAACCTTGTCCAGATGGCAAAAAATGTCTGCTGTCCCATACTTGCTTATTTTCTGCGAATGCAGACAGAATAGCTTGATATGTGTGTGACACATAACTAGCTTTAAATTTCTTGTGGCATTTTGCTGAATGGATGAGATCACTATCCAGGGCAACCACATTTGACTGCATACCCTGTGGTCTTGCAAATGCCCTCCCACCACCCCCTTGGAATTAAACAATGTTAACTTACACTTGATAGAAGTACTTCTAATATTTACCTCTACAACTGTCCTCAATGAGCATTTACTGTATATTCAATACTAATTCTAACCTATAGTCATCATTTCATTGAAAATTTACCATATATCCTTATTCTTTGCATGAGCAAGATCACCTTTCAAAAGTCAGACTTCTTTCTTTCCTAGCATGTTTCCAACCACGAATAATAATTAACTGAAGTTCCTCTGAAGTTCTGAAGTTCTTCTTGCCAAAGGAATATTGCTAACTGAAATTTTAAATTCAAAGTCAACTAACACTAAGCATCACTGTGACCTAAACACATTAATCACTTTATTTCAGGTGAGTTTTTAAAAATGACTTTAGGGTGGTTTTGTGCACAGAAAGCATTATATAGGTTTACCCGGTTTTTAAAATGTAGGCTTCATTTAGTTTTTTAAAAACTTAGTTTTAGGGCCCTCCCTGGTGGTGAAACGGGTAAGGACGAAGCACTGCAAGCTAGCAGCGGTGCTCCAGTGTGAGTTCGATCCCCCGCCCTGGAGGTGACCCACAAAGCGGGGCAGACCTCTCCTGACCTGCCTGTTGCTCCCCTCAGCAGTGTGCTTCATCAGTCTGCCTGTTCTGCTCCCTACTCTGTCTCTGGTGAATCCCTCTCACTGCCCCTGTACCTCTGGCCTGGACCCCAGTTCTGCATGCATAAGTAAATAAATAAATCTTTTTAAAAATTACTCCTTAAAAAAAATAGCTTAGTTTTAAGTTCTACTTATATATCTCACAGTTTTTACAGTCACTTTCAAAGGGCTATTGGATTAATGGGTAATTCATGTTAAAAATCAATTAAGTTCCTTTAAATATTTAGAACTATGCATTTAATTTAGAATGTATTTGTTTTCTAAAATTTTAGAATTGCTTATCTTATAAAACCCCACCTTAAAACAGCTCTAAGAAACCTATTAAATTGTTTTAGGCCCTCCCTGGTGGCACAGCGGGTTAAAGCACAGCACTAAGAAACTTAAGCCACTTCCGCATGAGTTCGATCCCCGCCTGCCCCGGAGGTGATCACATGGCGTGGCAGACCTCTCCTGACCCACCCGCTGCTCCCCTCGGCAGTGTACGTAGACAGTCTGCCTGTTCTGCTCCCCGCCATGTCTCTGGTGAATCCTCTCACCCTCCGCATCTCTGGCCTGTACCCCAGTTCTATATGAATAAATAAATAAATCTTTAAAAAACAAACAAAAAAAGAAACCTATTAAATTGTTTTAAATGCTACAAATCTAGTAAGCATCAAATCTAAATCTTCACTGTGTACTTAATTTGGAAATGGAAATGCACTCTAACCTGTTGCATGGACCAACTTATTTTAGATAAATGTTTTAAGTATCAAATATGTGTAAATCCTTTAAATAAAATCACATGCCTTTGATTCTATTAAATGTTTTTGTTTCAATCTGTATCTTCCCCAAATTAAAACATGATTTCAGAACCTCTTTTTGGCTGCTTAGGACTGTTTGCATTCTGGAGACATCAGCCAGCCTCTAGATGAATTTTTGTCAGAGGCCCTGATCAGACTTCTCTACCCTTATTTGCATTTCATAGCACTGCCCTCCATATGGGGGGACCCTGGCTTTGAACTGTGGCATCATGGTACACAGGTCCCTTGCTAAGGGCTGGGAGCTGAGCAGCTGAGAGCTGAGCAGCAATCACTGAGGTAGCCAACAGTGCCTGGTGGCCCTCACAGCAGACTTGTTTTACAGCCATGATCAGAATATTCATGTTAACTCTGATTTTCCTAGACTTCTCTTCCAAAACACACACACACACACACACACACACACCACACTCTTGATCCAGTGAATCTTAAGTAATGACTTTGGACAAAGGTAACTCTAGTTAAACATGACACCCTAAAAATAAACCTGAAATCTCTCCTCTTTGTATGTTGCCTGCCTGGTGCCTTGGGGTATGCAGAGGAGACAGTACTCCTGTCTATAAGAAGTTCAGTCCAGCATGAAAGCTAAGAGAAGTGAACAAATCAGCTCTACAAAGCTAAGTTAATTCCAAATAACTCAGGAAATCTAGAATGCTACTCCCAAAGTCCTGAAACATAAACTAGGCTTTTAAGGGATTATTGCATTTCCCCCAACATTTTAAGAAATTTCATACAGACAAGTTTGTTACACTATATATCCCCCCACTAAGATTCTACTGTCCTATTCCATGCTGTATCATGCCTTTCCAATCTGTTAATTCCTCCACCTATTCACCAAACCCTCTTATTTTGTTGTTGTTGCCAATTCAAAATAAATGGGAGGTATGGTAACACCTCTCTAACTACCTCTATGTGCACAGCATTAACTATAAAGCTAAGACTGATTTCGACAGCAGAATGGAAGGTCACTGGAGACCACTCAAGATAGAGGTATGGTCTTTAATTTCTTTAGGCACATTTCTTTAAAATACTTAAGCAGAAAACTGGGACTCTTTGTAAAACCATACCAGCTGGCTGGCCTGCAAACCCCAGAAGCACTGCACAATTTCTTCCCAAGTCCAGGAATCTCCAGGTTCCACACGCACAGCAGCCACAGCCCTCAAGACTCCCTCTGCTCTACAACTATGTGTAATAGCTTATAGAGCTGAGTGGTAATGCCACACCTCACCTCTAAGTGTCCTTGTACTGGAGAGTCTCTGCAGCATGAAACTGCCTTTAGAAATGTACAACCAGCAATTCACTAAGACACTAGCTGTGATCACCCTGGCTTTTCCTGCTAGCAGTAAGCAGCAGCAAGGACAAACACAGCCTGACCTACAGTTTTTATGCTGTAATTCTCACCAGGCCCTGCAATCCAGTTTTTATTTTATTTTTTTCCCTTTTAAATAACCTAACACAATTGAAAGTGAGCCCATCATTGGCTTCACTTGCGTCCCAGATTGCAGTTTAAATTTCCTGCTAAAACAGATAGAAATTCTGGCAGGAAGGCATGGAGTTTGCACCATGCTTGCCTTACCCAGATGAAGAACTGGTTAACTCAGTTGTGGGCTCTATGTATAAAGGGATGTAGCCTCAAGGTCATGTTTGAGGCACAGCAAATGCAGGGTCTGTGGCTAGAAATTGTAGCCCAGAGACACGCAGCTTCAACAGAGTAAGAGGCACTTTGTAATTGAATGGACTCAGGGAGCCACAAAGAAAGAATTAACAAGTAGAACTCTGAGCCAGTCCCGAAGCTTATACCAGGCCTGAATTGCCCCAGAACCTGGGTAAGGGGCTCTAGTTCTGTTGATCCTCCCAGGGTAGGAGGGATATGAGGATTCCCCACATCCTTTTCCTCTTAAAGGAATGGAAACCTGAAAGAAAACTTAATGGTCTCTTATAGCTCAACCAAAGTTGTACCAAACAGGCCCCCAGGCTATGGCTGTGAACACAGGGTCTTTATACCCCTTACAGACCAGAAATCAGCCAAACAGCACAGACAGACTATTAGCAGGTGCCATGCTAATGCCCGGGGCTCTGCACCTGCATGCACAATTGCTCACCCTGTCCACTTCTCGATGTCTGGCTTTTACCCACCTTCAAATGCCTCGTCCTTCTGAGGTGTCCAGCTGGCGGAGATCTCCCCTTTCCTAAACACCCACAACCTTGTGCCTGGGCTTCTGAGCTACCTCATATTCTGTCCTTGTGTTTCTGAGCAGAGCCTAAGCGTCTTCAAGAACAGGGACCAGTGACATACATTCATCTTCTCTCTGCCTTTCTCTCGCAAGATAGACTCAATACTTGTGGAGCAAAAAGGGGGCCTCTACATCCTCCAACCCAGTTTCATACCAGATTACCAACATAACATGAGAAAAGAAAAGAAAAAGATGACCTAATAATGGAAAGAAGAAAAGAAGGATGCCTTCCACCATGTGACATCACCAGGGGGCAAGGCTCTGTGCCCCAATACAGCATCCATGCTCAATGCCAAGGGAGCAGGTTTTACCAAGCAAAACCTTACTACTAAGTCGAATCTACAAGATGTTGTTACACTACTTTCTAGCCACAGATCCTTTTCCGATCAGCTGCCTTCATCCAACAAAAGCACAGAGTAGGGACCACTGCAGAAACTGAGAGTCAATGGCTGCAGAAGGAAAGGGGTGTTTAATGGCTCCATTCTCCGGTAGATGGAGGGAGTTTCTATCTGTGGATACTGCCAGGAGGCAGCAGAGTCTTTATTAACTGATGTGAGAGGAGTTAGTAATTAATCATCTCCTCCACACTGCTGCCATTACCCAGCAACCCTGGGACTGAATGAAGGCCCACCAGAACAGGGTAGTCAGATACTACCTACAGGGCACAGGCATGTGCCAAGACTATGAGGGTATGAGATTCCCACCCTGCTTTTGAGGGGGTTTATATCTGTTAAGGAATTTCACCCAAGAGAATGGAATCAAGTTACTTTTCATGGCACATGGCACAGCTACCAGGTCCACTTCTATGGCTGATAACGTAAAGAATGCCTGCACCTTCCCCTCCCCGACATGGCCAGGAGTAGAGTTCACAGATTGGGTTTTGCTCATCACTGTATTTTTTTTTAAGGTTTATTTATTTATTCATACAGAACTGGGGTATAAGCCAGAGGTGCAGGGGCAGTGAGAGGCTTCACCAGAGACAAAGTGGGGAGCAGAACAGACAGATCAATGAAGTACACTGCTGAGGGGAGCGGCAGGTGAGGTCTGCCATGCCATGTGGGTCACCTCCAGGGCCAGGGATAGAACTGGCACTTCAGCTTTTCCTGCTAGCTTGCTGTGCTGCGCTTTGATCCAGTGCGCCACCAGGGAGGGCCCATCACCATATTCTTAATGCCAGAATACAGCAGGTTCTCAGTGACTATACAGTGATGGAGTGAATGACTGAAAGAGAGAAAAATGAATGAACCAGAGAAATGGAGAATCAGAGTGGGAGAGTGGTAAAAGGTTAAGACTAGAGTATGGGAAGGTTCAAGAAAAAGAGCTGAAACAGTCCCAGAGCATTGCCAATGAGGAAGTTTAAACACTAGTGTCTCAGTTAATCCCCAGTATAAATCATTGACCAAAATCAGCACCAATGTGGAAAATCACCAGAAAGGGCCAGGAGGGCTGTTCTGGGTTGTTGCAGGCTGGTACTGAGTGTTCCTGATGTAAAAGGCTATGATACAGACTGACAGCCTTCAGGAGGTGAAGTGGCAAGTCCCTGATATAAGCCTGCCTGCATTTATCCAGGGGCTGGTAAGGAACAGTGTTAGAAAGGAGGATACACATAGGAAGACTGCATTGAACCCTGGTTACTCATAACTTGTCCCATGCATCCCTGCAAAGTGGCTTGCAATAACTCTAGCCCCACCTTCTCAGAGTCCCTACCGGTCAACGGCACAAGATAACATTATCAAGTGAAGGGCCCATAAAACATCTTGTCTCCTCATCTTGGTGGGGCAGCTCACACACTACATATTTGCATTAGACTGGTGGTTCAAAAAGAAACTACTCCATGCAATGTTGCTGCTATATACTGAATACAACCGTTCAAGGTTGGCTAAAAGTTCCATTTATTTTAATTTTATCTAGAAATTGTTCCTCTTTCTACCAACTACCTAAAACAGTGGCAGCTCTGGTCTTGCCACTCCACTGCTTTAAGACCTTCTGTTCCAGTCTGCCGACAGTCTAAAGATCAAACTGCTCACGTGTGGCTTCCTTTCCAAAGCTACCCCACCATCTGGTCCGAACTCCTGATATTTCATGACTGGTACCAGCAACACCAGCTTTGCAATTCACTCTACCACCATCACAATGCTGAGCTTCTCCTCCCAGAGCATCCTCCCACAGCTGCCACAGGCTTTGAAGGCTGCCAGAGAAGTTCTGGCCAGAGGAGCTCATTTGGTGTCTCTTCCATGAAGCTCCACCTGGAGCACGTATGGGACATGCACTAGGCATGGGACCTTCAAGGAGTGAAGCCAGGAACCTGGAGCTCACCTCAGAGCAGTGGATGGCAACAGCCACAATATAGCAAAGCGAACAGAAACAAAAAGTACTGTGAGCTAAAAATACATGGTTTAGTGTCTGAGGAGAGTAAAGGCTTGAGTAGCCCTTCCACCCCATGTCCCTCTACTTTACACCACATGTGTGGGAGCCGGCCCACATTCTGACTGTCCTAGTAAAAGATCCTTATGTGATATTGGTACGGCAAGGCATCTAGAGGGTTTATTTTATTTCTTTTTAAAGATGTATTGACTTATGCATCCTGGTACAGGCCAGGATGTGGGGGGTGAGAGGATCACCAGCAACACAGTGGGGAGCAGAACAGGCAGATGTATGAACATATCTGAGGGGAGCAGCCGGGGATACAGGAAAGGTCTGCTGCATCACATGGGTCAACTCCCTGGCTGGGACTGAACTCCTGCTGTAGTGGCTTTGGATGGCTTCACAGTGCTACGAAATAACTCCTTGCACCACCAGTGGGTGGCAACAGCCACAATATTGCGGGTTTAATGGAACCTAAACTTACTACCCCCAGTGACAACTTCAACAGATGCAGTCGAGTTGGGTTCATCTTGTGGACCATTACACCTGACTAGGTTACTTTTCTACATCAGCAGGTCCCTGTCTACTGTAAGAAAAGCATATCCTTCTTAGCCTGGTACCTACGCTTAGCAGCCCATTCCTGTCAGGGACTCCTCTATTGTAGAACAAGGAGTTACATAGAGTTTCCCAAGCCATCATCATGCTTTTCCACAGCTCTATACCTTTTGTGCATAATCTGTTCTTAAATGTTCTTTCCCTTCCCTTTTGCCTGCAAACTCCTATTCGTCCCTGTAAGACCTAACTGGAATGTTTCCTCCCCTGCAGCCTTCCGAAAGCCACCCAGACTGACTAGCCATTTCCTCCTCACATTCCCACGTGTCGAGTGAGCACCTGCTCTGCACTGCTGTTGCCTGTTCACTCTCTGCGGTGGTGACTGCTCTGCGGAAGGAACCCCACCTGTTCTCTCTGACCCCAGATCTGGTAGCTAGTAAATAGGTGTTTAAGAAATGTTTTCAATAAGTGAGTAAATAAGCTGTCTAATCTAGATGAAGAAATCAGAAAATATTATCTAGAAATAATCAGGTAAATGGGACAGTCCTGCCAACATCACCTGAAATCTGCAGTACCAGAGTAGCACAGCTTACGAGACCTCTGACCTGCTCTCTGACCTTGGCCTGGTGTGACCTGCCTGCACATGCTCTTTTCCTTGGCGCCCCCCCTCTCACCTCCACAGGTCACAATAATATGGAACTGGTCCAAAAAAAACCCAACTTAACATTAAGCCAGGAGAGTCTTGTTAATCACAAACTTTGCTAAGAACATTCTGTTTGTTTATTAATTGGCCTTAGAGAAGTGTGAAATCCACACAAATTGCTAAAAATTGCTGGATTTTAGTGGAGATCCTTCGTGGTGGGAACAGTGAAGATCTGTATTTCCTTCCTTTCCTTCTTCCATCCTTCCTTCTTTCTTTCTTCAACTCAGATGAAGGACTGTCTAGATCTTCCTAGGGAAGTTGAACATATACCTAATAACTGTTTGGACACAGGCAACCTGTTCAACTGTTTGGAGTCTCTATTTCCTCACCTGTAAAAGTGAGGATGAAGCTCCTTCCTGGGAGGGTGGCTGTTTATATCAGCAACAATCATTGGAAGTTCTGGCCCCTCCAGGTGATGTTGAGTGTCCTGAGCTATCATGTAATGTCATCACCCTTGGTTTATATGTTTTCATTGTCAGAAAAGATACATCGGGTCCTACCTGGAGTTCTACCCAGAATACTACATGCAAGGGCACCTACTTTTAATGTTATTGAAATTGAACATCTTTTCATTTTACATGGGAAATGTTTTCAAAATCTTTGCATTGCTCTACATTTTCCAAATGATAAGGCCATAAAAGTAGTTTCAAGTATAAGGAATTCTTTACTGTACTATCTTAACGTAAGGGGGAATTGTCTAAACTACTTACTTGCTACAATAATCTTTTAATTTAGAGTAGATTCTCATTGAATAAAGTAGCAGGAATTAGATATTTGCCAAGGGCTAAGTGTGGCCAAAATTCTTATAATTTGTGGCAGACTATAAAATTATCTCTATGAATAGGCTGAAAGCATTGCATTAAACAGCTTGTCCCCCACTGGATTTCCAGAATTAGTTCTCAGTGTAAAAAACACAACTATCACTAAGAGAACTGAGTACCAACTTCTATAACTATACAGCTGTTGCTATACAAAGGTGAGTTATGCAAGCTTTAGATCAAAATGACATACCGAATCGCTCATATGCATAAAAGAAATCTAAGTGTTTAGGCATTGTGTGGTGTTTTTTTTTTAAGATAATAATGAAACTATGATCATAAAGTACAGCATTTTTTAAAAAATGCAATAAAAATGAAGAAAGTGAAATTTGGGGGCTGAGCTAAGTAGAACATGTTACAGATGCTAGAGGGTGAGGTGGTAGAAAGCAGACCATAATGTGCTACATACTCTTCCAGTCAGCACTGTGCAAAGCACTGGACTTGCACTCTCACACAGTTAACCTTCCCATCACCTGGAAATCACTGATTTCCATTTTATAAATGTTGAGACTATGCTTCAAAGAAGTTAAGAAACACGCCCAAGTTGCCAACTAGTACATGAAGTTGGGACTTGAACCCAGTTTTGTTTTTCAAGTTGGTCCCAACTGCTCTGAAAATACTCTGTAAAAAGTTAACTTCTCGGGCCCTCCCTGGTGGCGCAGCGGGTTAAAGCACAGCACTGAGAATCTGAAGCCACTTCCGCATGAGTTCGATTCCCACCTGCCCCGGAGGAGACCACATGGCGAGCCAGACCTCTCCTGACCCGCCCGCTGCTCCCCTCAGCAGTGTACTTCGTCGATCTGCCTGTTCTGTTCCCCACTCTGTCTCTGGTGAGGCCTTTCACCGACCCTGAGCCTCTGGCCTGTACCCCAATTCTGTATGCACAAATAAATAAATCTTTAAAAAAAAAAAAGTTAACTTCTCACAAGTTATTACTAAATACTTAATGAGAACAAAACCGAGTACACAACCCAATCGTGAGGCAGACTGAACTATACAACACCATGTTAAAAGCTCTCCACTCATACCCTAGTGTACAAGTTTCAACCTCAGTCCTCTTCATCCACCCACGGGCTTCATAATCCAGCCCCAGACACACCTACTGCCGTGTTCAGGAACATCTGCTGTATCTTCCCATGGAAAAAGCACTGTGCTAGTTGCCAAAGGAGATATAAGCTGGAGAAATACCTATTCTCTGCCCTCAAGGAGCTTATATTTTATGAGGAGAAATGAGGCAAAAAGTCACACAATAGTTAAACAACAAAAACAAATAACACAGTACTAGAAGGGTCAAAGAAAAAATACTGCAGCATAGCCTGAGATAAAAGTTGTGAGAAGTTTTGTCCTGCAGTTAGAAACCCTGCCTTCATTTACCCAAACTACTCTGGGACCTCTTACTGCTCTGGGAAGCAGGGGCAGCCAGTGGCAGGATATCCAGGCCAGCTCTCAAGGAGAAAGCAGTGGCCTGTGAACTGAGCTTTCGAATTTAGATGGTACAGAGCAAATAGGTTACCGTTTTCTGTTGGGTTTTAGAATTTCAAAGAGTCAACCCAATTTTGTTTTTCCAATTTACCCAGATAATACATAGCCTAGTCTCCCTATAAAAAATTGAAATGCTCCTGGTACAAACTCACTTGCTGTGCCCCTTTCCCATGTATTCTCAGCAGGTCAGGCCCTGTCAGGTGCCAGTCCCTCTGTGTGAATGACCTGCCCTTCCCCCTCCCCACCCTCAAGGCGCAGCCCTGGTCTGCTGAATGCTGATTTCCCAGCTGCCAGGGCCCAGTCCAACTGGTGTTTCCTGACTCCCTGGCAGTTCTTTGTTCTCCCCTCAGCTCGCTGTACTTTCTGCACATCCCTAGCACAGTGCTGGCAGGCCACACTTGTCCTGTGGTGGAGGTGAGCCTGCTCCTTCCTTTGACAAGTTGTGAGCTTCTTGAAGGCAGCACCACGTCCTACTTCAACCCTAACTCCAGGCGCTGTCTTGAGAGGGCGCTACTTAATGATAGCACTACTGCTGATTTTAGTCCCTTTAAAGAAAAAGTATTTTCCAGAAGTGACATCAAGGCACACAGGAAGTGGTGACTGAATGTTTTCTTTGCCAGGCAGGAAGGGAGGGAGGGAGGAGGCTCCCAGGCACAGAAAAGCCAATGTGTGTGGAGAATACAACAGCACTCTTGCCTTCGAGGAACCCACAGCCTAGCTGAATGCACAGGAATGCTGAAATGCATATGGACTTTCTCATTCCTCCGCACTGAGAAGTGAAAGTGGCACCACAATAAAACTGTGATATCAGGTGGCAATAAAGGATGGTGAACGAGCACTTTACTCTAGGAAAGAACCTAGAAGACTTAGTCATTCCTTCTTCAAAATTAGCCCAACCTACTGTTTTCCATTCTTGTGATCATCATCTATTTTCATCAATTTTAGATTTAGCATCCTGCCTCATGCCACCCGTTACCTGAATGCTAACATATGATACTTAACTTGGAAAAAAAAATGTTTTTTTACCGCAAGAAGCATGTCAACTTTCTCTTTGGAAGAATAGGTAAGAATGAACTGGATAAAACACAGATGAGTTGGCTTCCTCAGGAACCAACTTTTTTCTTTTTCTTTTTTTAAGAAAAAAGGTAGCTACTTTTTTTTAAGAAAAGCAATACACACAATGTCAATGTGGCTTCTTCTGAAAGCTCATTCACCACACACACATCTCATTTTTTTTTTTTTTTTTAAAGAAAAGGCAGAGCCCAAACTACTTATCCTTATATGGCTCCTGCCCTGAAGGTTGCTTTGCAAAGACATCTGAGAATGAAATTATCCAGAAAACCCTTGTGTGGATAGAAGGTTCCACAAGTCAACAACCGCTTAAGCAGTTTAAACCAACAAGCAAGATGCCCTCTATTTAAATGCTATGAGTGAATCTATTTTAAGCCTTTAAAAATCCTCTGGGCAGGTGTTTAAGCTGTGTACAGACTGAGCCTGTGGAGGCTGTGGGGGTGGGGGACGGGGGCTCCACTCCCCATGCAGGCAACATTTTGTTCAGGCAATCATCCTGCAGCAGGTCATGTGACAGAGGCCAAGTAAACAGCATCTGGGGATTTTCAATTACAGACCTTCGCCCAGCATGCCTGCACTGTAATCTCTACCAGATGAGGCTCAGGCCTCCCTATTTTCAATAATTCACACACTGTGTACACATAACATGACAATAAGGGCATTCATGGTGCAGCCTGATTCGCAGATCAAAGCTAGCAAAGGGCCAGCTGTAAGCATGCACTGCTGCTGGATGATTCTTGCTTTTCACAGGCTTGGAAAGACGCTCCGCAGGACCTGGCAGGCCAGCCTCTTTCCTGTGTGGTGTGCTGAGCAAACTCTAGCGTGAACCAGGCACAGCCTCCTGGGACGGCCGGAGAGGGAACAGATTCCATGTGCATTTGCAAGGACTGGGCAGCTTCAAAGTCCAGTAGATCCAACAAACTGCCTCTCAGAGGGGACTGACTTGGCCAGTACAAGACCCGGGCAAAAACTCTACCACTCCCGGAAGCAGGTGGTTCTTGAGAACAAACCTGCCCTTAAAAAGACAGTAAGGTTCCCAGACCTAAGAAGCACTCTAAACAAATCCACTGGATGTGCACTCTCCATTGAGGCATCACACACATCCAAGCAACTCAGACACAAACTACACGGAGGTGTACTTTTCATGCATGCCACAAAGCTGAGGGTAACAGAAACAAAAGAGGACGCTCTTTTAAGACTAAAATCCCTACATGTTAACTCAATTAACTCACGTGTGTAGACAAACACATTTGGCCACTCTGTGCATGTGCGCGCATGCGTGCTTTCAAAGCGTTCAGAATTCACAAGCCCATGACATTCCAAATGCCCACTGCCCTGCAGGGAGAGTCACAACTGGAGGAAACAGGGACACCGTTTCCTCACATAGAGATTTCATACCCGTCAATCAGGGCAGGAGCCCAGAGAAAGCCATAATGGTGACTTCCTCAGCAGCAAATCACATGCTGCTCACCAGCTGTGGGCTCTGTGTCCTTACCCCCTTTTCTAGCTCATTCAGAATAGTTTCCTCTTAATCACAATAATCCCAAAAGTGCTAAAACATATCAATCGTTGGGTAAGCCCTGCCTACAAAGAGCCAGCCGGCTGGCTTTTATGGCCTTGTCCAACAGCAGCTGATACTTCATTCAGTGACAAATCCAATTTAGCAGTTACAAGAGGTTTAGCATCCCTGAAAAAATATTGGGGTTGATCTGGCACTCTGAAGTCAGCAAATGCTCCACTGCCATATTGTTGTAGCAATTATTCTGCTGTCATATTTGGATGACTCCAACCAAATGTCTCACACTTTCTCTACCTTTGCCTCCCCCAACGCCTCCCCCCAAGATCTGATGATGATGATGGTGGTGGTGGTAGAGGTGAAAGAGGCGAGAATCTCATCCCTGGATAAAGCAGACAGGCAAAAACCCCACTTGGAAACTGATGAAATAATGCACTTCTACACCTCACCCACCCAACACACATGCAGACACAAACACACACAAGTAATTGGCTCTGCTTTTCAAACAAGAGTTTTAACACAGTGAAGGAAAAAGCTATGAGGTAAAATTGATTTCACTCTAACCTTTGGATTCGAGGTCAGTTTTGAAGAATAAAGGGGATAAATAAAATAAAAGGATTTTAACCTTGGATTGAAACTTGTCTTATTAAAAAGTATTGCAGGTCTGATGTAAAGACTTTGTAATGAAATGCTAACACTCACTTTACACATAAAAATGTTAAAACAAAGAAAAAGTTTATACTATAATGGAGTGAAACAACAGAAAGTTAGTTGATGAACATACACTTAAAACTATATTCTTACAGAATATACATTCTAAATATATACAATATATTTAATTTACTTATTTAAGGTCAAGTTAAAAGAATTCCCAAATAAGATACCTTAGTTAATTTAATAAAAGGAGTAATGCAATCAACAAAATATAATTTTTAAACACCATCACTAATGATGGTAATTTATGATGTAAAATAAAAGGGAAATGATCTAATAGGGACATGGCTTGATTATTTCTTTAATATTAAGCTTTGTAGTCAATAGTTGGTTATTTAATCTAGTTCCAGTTTTAGTGATACCAAAAAAAGTGACCATAGAGACATCTGGTGAAAAAAAAAGTTTTCAGTGCCATAAATGAGAGGCACATAATTGTAGCTGGCAAGATATCAAGGATGGAATATTCCATACATGGAGTTCTGATTTCATGTGGTTTCAAAATTTCATTCTTTTCTCTGGATTTTCTAAAGCATATACTGAAAATTAAAATAAAAAACACTCAAAAAAAAAAAAAGCCTGCAGACTAGAGAAGGCATTTAGCTTCTGTGAATAACAATCCATTAGATTAATATTTTGTCAATGCCACTTGTCACAACAAAAGCAGCCGCATTTATAATTTACTCTAAGACTGGTTTAATTAAAATTCAAAAAACCACGACAAAGCAATATTGAATTTCATTTGCCGCATTGTAATTACTTACTTTGTAGCTGACTATAAACAGTATTTTATTACATCTAAAAAATGCATTTAAAAACTGATTCAGGGACAGGGGAAGGACTGAGGGAACAAGTCCGTCACTTCTACTTTAAATAGAGAGCTACTTTCTACTTTAAAGTGACCTAAGAAAATGGAGACCCGGGATCTTACCCAAGCCGAGGGGCCTCTACCTGCACTGGCTGCCCTTGGAGCTTCTGCTCTAAGGGAAGTTCCTGGGAACACCCCCAGAACACGGGTCTGGCACAGTCAGGTCCATGTATCTCCCTCACAAGTCTCACTTGGCTCAAGTCCAACAAGGAGACAATAGAGGCTGCCAGGCATGATGGATGACTTAAAGGCTTAAAACCATCATTTGCATCCCCCCCCCCGCCCCCCCAGATAAACAATTAGTTGGAAAAATGTTTTGTTGTTGTTGTTGTCTTTCCTGGAGACAACTTCCAATACTGGTACTATGCCGACTGCGGAGTGTAAAATTTGAGTAAAATTAGACTGGACTTTTAGAACATTTGTCTGAAACATTTTCTGAAAGTATCTTCCTGGAATGGGAAGAAACAAAGCATTCATTCTGGATAAACAAAGTTTAGACTGTTAAAAGTTAGGAAAAGCTTAGAAACCTAAAATTCCCTCACAGTCAGTATCAAGGTTTTCGATGTATTTGATCATTTAATTTTTCCATTCCCTCTTCCCTTGTCTTAAACCCACATAATTCCAAGGCGGCATAATAAAAACTTCACTTATTGAACACGGCAGACAAGCATAAACACGATTTAACCATGAAAGGAAGGAAACAGCCCCCACACCCGCTTGGCAGATAAAAATCTGTGGTTCTGAAACTGCACACTGACAATTTTCTGGAGCTCCTAAGGACCCAGGAGGGAATACCTGAGAAATGACAGTGAAATATCTTTAAAGTCAACCTGCATTTCTCCAGAATGAATTTACAGGAGGCACAGAGCACGAGCACTCTGGAAATTCAAGGAGCCTCCATTAATAAAATGAGGCAGCAGTGTGGTTTCCATGGCAATAGAGACTCCAACTCTCCAGCAAGCTTAGGATACCACCCCCACCCCAAGATTTCTACCCCCCCACACCCCCCTTCTACTTACAGGTGCTGACAAAACCAAACATACTTTTAAGCCCAGAGACACCGTGCAGGGGTTTTCAGAGGGATTCTTAATAACACTGGCTTTGTCAAAGTGGCATGGCAGCCCCAGAGAACTCCACAGCTCAACCTTGCTGGTGGCCTGGAGTATGACTTTAAAGGGAGTTACAAGCCCCCAGAGAATGTTCTGTGAATTATATATATTTGCTGTAACATTATAATGTGTTATGACAAGCTATATATCATTGTAACAGGCTCCCATGATTAACATTAGTCTGTTTTTTTTTTTTTACTCTGATTAAATACTGTGAGAAATTAGGATTAACTTGCTTACCAGAATTCAGCACCTGAGAAAAACTGATTATATTTCTTTAGCAGATAGAACCTTAAGACTTATACTTAATGAAGCCATGATACACTTTCAAAAGAGATCTTCCAGCTCCCCGGAGAACAGCCAAGGAGAGAGAAGTACAGACTTTGGAACTCTGCCATTAACTAGTGACTGACTTAAAATTATTAAACTTTTTGGGCCTCGGTTCCTCCAAAGTCCAATACCCTACATGCCCTAATACACAGTGATGATATAACTGATTTATATTCCTTCCGAATACAAGCAGTCCGAGAGACACCAGAAAGCACCACTATCTTGCAATCCTCCACCTTCCATTTCCCTGTGAACACCTAGTTTCCAAGTTCTACCTAAAGGACAAAGCAACTGGTTCCTAGTAAACCAAGCTGTAAGAAGGGAGGGGCCCACAGTGGGGCTGGAAAAGCCCACAGGATTCTAAACAGACCCTGCCAAGAACAATGCAAAATCAACATTTACCTTATAGAGCTTTCCCTGGGGGAAAAGGATAGGTGAGGAACAAGTATAGAATGTGCACAAAGATGGGAGCACACTTGATCAGCATTCGTCCCCACCCTCTCAAGAGCTGCACTAAGGCCAGAGACACTCTATAGCCAGGGGTATCTGAGCACCTGTTAAAGCATGACAGAGGGGGCAGGCAGCTAACAAGACCGAAGGAGGACAAAAGGTGGTAACACTGCAGACCCACAGCATTCACAGTCTAGCTACCCCATGCTAGGTAAGAAGTGCAGGTAGGCAAAGGGGGGGAGAGGGAAGAGGGTAAGCAGATCCATAGTAGTTTTAGACTTTTTAAAGATTTCCCTTTTTAATTCTGTTCCCCCTTTTCCCCATTCACAAATGAGTAGTCTAGTCTAGTCTCACATAATAACCTCGCTTCACACTCGGCACACTCACACACACACCAACTTTAGCATGTGTTCATGCTAAGAGGCTTTTAGCAGACAGTAACAAACTCCTGACAGCTACAACTTGAGAAGAGAGAAAGTATTCCATTTCACTTTTCAGACAGGTCTGGCTCTGGGACAAACCAGCTGAAGGACAGGAAGGGTAAATTTCCAGAACAACTCTCCCTTGTCCAGGGGGAGCAAACAAATGTGTACCAGACCTCAGAAAGCCACTGCATGTCTAATTCCACGCCACTCACGAGGTCACATCATTTATACAGAAACTCATTTCATGTGAAATCTATCTCATTTTTCCACTTCAGAGAAGAACAAGAGGCCTCTGATGCAAATGTGGCTCCTCTGTCCTTGAGCAGAGGGCTGCAGAGAGCTGGCTAGAGCTGCAAACATGCACAGCACTCCCACATTATGTGACCAGCACAGGGAGGAGTCATAATGTCATCTGAACCCGAGACCTAGGCATCTGGGGCCAACAGATGGTCATTTGTGTTATGAAAATGAAAATAAGTAAAAGTTGAGACAGAAAGACTCTTACTCAGACACAATCGTCTCCATTATATGAATTTTGATTGGCCTTTCTTTACAATTTAATTACAGACCTTTCAGTGTGAGTGTGCAATTGGGGACTATTTATTTAGCTTGGTTTATGAAATAAGTAGCAAAAGGAATGTCAGAAGATGACCTAAACTTGCTCTAGTGAGACAGTCATGCAAGAGTTCAGACAGCATCCTGCAGACAGCAGAGGTGCCAGCAGTTTGAAAGGCTGCTTCAACACCCTCCTGGGTCTGCAAAGGACCAACCTACCTGTGGAATGAAGACTAAGGGGCTAAGTGGAGGCAGGAAGGCAGGCAAGGAGAACAGAGCAACAGTTCAGGTGTTCAGGTGAGAACTAGTTAGAACCTGAATTTGGGGAGTAAGTAACCCTGCAAAAGGGTGTAAACCTGTGGAACGGGCCAGCAAGCAACTGGATGTGCAGAGTTAGAGATTCTGATGGAGCAAGAAACCTAGGTCCGGTAGTGAAGAGTCCATTGCTGAAACTGAATCCCAAGAGCCAGGAATCAAAGCCAGAGAGTGAGAAAGTAAAAGGAAAAGAGTGGGGAGAACAAAGGGAAATAAACCAACAGATGAAACTAAAAAAATAGAAAAGAAGATGTACTTGGTGGAGTCCATGGAAGGCAAGAAAAAGTGGAAAGAAAAGAGTGAAAACGGGAAGCCATTTAAAACTGAATTATGCTCTCAGAACCTCTAGTATACATATCGTCAGTGCAGAAGTGACTGTGGGGTCTGTGCTGGCCCCCCATCAGTTTGCTCTGGTGTGGAATCTTGTGCTGAGACTAGGGTTCTCAAGAGGGGTGCCAAGGATCAAGCGCCCCTTGGGACTGGCATGGCTCCCCGGCTCTCACAGGCCTGGTCTCTCACCACTGATGCAGAACATGTGGGAGTGAATGGGACAAAAACCAAGAGCAGCCTCCACAAGGTGTGTGGTGAGGAGAGAGCACAGACAAAGTAGACCTGTGTGCAGTGGGTCTGTGCTCAGTAGGAGTGGGGAAGTGGACCTCCCTGGTGGCACAGCGGGTTAAAGCACAGCACTGAGAAGCTGAAGCCATTTCCGCATGAGTTCAATTCCCGCCTGCCCCGGAGGTGACCACATGGCGTGGCAGACCTCTCCTGACCTGCCCGCTGCTCCCCTCAGCAGTGCACTTCGTCGATCTGCCTGTTCTGCTCCCCACTCTGTCTCTGGTGAAGCCTCTCGCCGCCCCTAAGCCTCTGGCCTGTACCCAGTTCTGTATGTACAAGTAAATAAATCTTTAAAAAAAAAAAAAAAAGAGTGGGGAGATTAGGATTCCACTCAGCCTCGAAGACTGAGGCAGGCAAAGGCTAGCCCTAGCACAGGCTGACTACACTTATGGCCAACTGCTATCAGAGTTTGGTTATAAAGACAAACCAACGTAAAGAAATCAGTGAAACTCTTCTGGGGGGATCAACTGTGTAGGTAGAACTGTTTCATCAATATTTCTAAGTTTTTGTATTTATATTATGCTTTATATTAATGCAATTTTTTTTTAAAGATTTATTTATTTATTCATACAGAACTGGGGTACAGGCCAGAGATGCGGAGGGTGAGAGGATTCACCAGAGACAGAGTGGGAAGCAGAACAGGCAGATCGACGAAGTACACTGCTGAGGGGAGCAGTGGGCGGGTCAGGAGAGGTCTGCCACGCCATGTGGTCACCTCCGGGGCAGGCGGGAATCGAACTCATGAGGAAGCGGCTTTAGATTCTCAGTGCTGTGCTTTAACCCGCTGCACCACCAGGGAGGGCCCATTAATGCAATTTTTAAAAAGATTTATTTATCTATGCACACAGAAGTGGGGTACAGGCCAGAGGTGCAAGGGCTGAGAGGATTCACCAGAGATAAGAGTGAGGAACAGAACAGGCAGATCAACAAAGTACACTGCTGAGGGGAGCAGCAAGGATGTCAGGAGAGGTCTGCCACGCCACGTGGATCAGCTCCGAGGTGGAGGCTCAAACTCACACTGAAGCAGCTGTGGCCAGCTTGCAGTGCTGTGTCCTAACCTGCTGTGCCACCAGGGAGGGCCCTACATTAGCACAAATTTTAACCAAGACATGTATGTAAAAGAGTACATGCATGTGTGGTTTGATATGTTTACTAACATACCACTTTTGACTACCTCTTCTCAATTTCTGCTTCACTAATTGTTGGTTGTAAACAGTCTCACGGAAGGGACAGCAGCTTCCTAAGTCGCATTTGAGCATCCAAAGCTCACACCCTGTCAGGGGTCCCTCAAGAGTGGTCCAGACAGTTCCCACAAGTGAGAAAACCCACCATCACACAGGGCGTCCTCTCTGGCTCCCCTACTTCACACAACCCTTACACAGCTATTCAGCTGCATAAATGCCTCCAGCCACCCCACCCGACCCTTCCTTTACCATTTTCTTTCTGGCTTTCCCAAACAGTCTCATCACTGCTTTTCTTGTCCACCTGCCACTCTCACCCTTCCTTAATATTCTGTGCATACAGATGGTCTTTCTTAACACAGCAAATCTTACCCAATGGCCTTTGATGCCGCTTCCTCACCCTTGGGCTTTCTATCATATCCTGTACCAAGAATGCCAACTCTTGTTGCTGCCTGCAAATTTCTATTTATCTTTCAATAAAAGCTTCCACCACCTGCAAATGGTGCAGCTCTGATGGCGCTCCTGGTGTTCTGCTCTCATAATATTGACACAGCCTATTATCATTTGCTTCCATGACCACTTTCTCTACTAGTTTCTGCAGCACTAGTTACAGAGGGTTTTATCCTAGAACTCCTCTGTGCCAGCCCCCAGGATACCACTAGCACACAGGAGGTGGTTAATAAATGTTGACTGAGTCAAAGGGCCAGAAGTATATAGAGGGTGTACGGTAATTATTTCTGAAGCTAGGATGTTTTAAACAATTAGTACATAAGTTGTACGGAAACTATTACTTTGCAAAATAATTATTTTGCAAATTTGGGAGCCTGCCCAAGCCTAAGAAAACCAGTGCTCAGAGGTCTTTCATGAGTTGCTGGTGGAGTGACATGTCCTCTGCCAAGTTTATAAGCCAGCCCTTTCCCCTGGTTGAGACACACAGAGTTTCTGTTGAGAAACCCATTTAGGCCATGTGTGTGGTTTCTCATCTACCAAAGCCTCATAATTACAAAGTATTATCACTAAACCCAACAAGAAATAGTGAAAATAATGGATAGCCATAATGCATGAACTTGGAGGTTAACTCCAATCTTAGAGTTTATAAATTAGAGAGTTTATATGTTTGACTTTAGAAGACACTCAGAGCTGATTCATCCAATAATTTCAATTTTGGTTTTTTTTTTTTTTGGAGGGAGGGGATGGGCAAAAGAGAAAAATAAAACAAAGTGAAGCCAAAAGACATACTCAGGGTCATACCACCCTCAGTGTATAGCTGGGAAGAACTGAGGCCTCCTGACTCAGAGTGTAGATTTCAGAACAATCAATAATAAACCAGGGCTTAATGTCAACTTTTCGCTTAAATGTTAAAATTTACCTTTAAGGTGCTTTTTATCATTAACATTTAATAAGTGCATTATTAAACAGGCCCTTAATTTTTCTTTCAACAGCATTTAAATCCAAAATTCTTCTTAATTAGACCAAAAAAGGCTAATCCGGATATATTTGGAATTAGGGCCCAGAGTCTGTTTTGATCACAATTACATAATCAAAAAGTAAAGGCCAGATCCTCCCCTAAAGCATCAGGAGCTCTGGGACATTCTTAGAGCCCCAAAGCACTGTCCAGTATTATAAAGCACAACATGACGATATCACTCAAGAGTGAAATCCTGGCTGAATATATTAACTTTCACAAAAGGAACTTTTTTTTTTAAAAAAAGATTTATTTATTTATGCATACAGAATTGGGGTACAGGCCAGAGGGGCAGGGACAGTGAGAGGATTCACCAGAGACAGAGTGGGGAGCAGAACAGGCAGACTGATGAAGTACACTGCTGAGGGGAGCAGCAGGCAGGTAAGGAGAGGTCTGCCACGCCATGTGGGTCACCTCCGGGGCGGGGTTTCAAACTCGCACTGAAGTGGCTGTGGCCACCTTATAGTGCTGCACTTTAACCTGCTGCACCACCAGGGAGGGCCAAGAGGAACTTCTATATAAGGTCACAATCCAAAACTTTGTTAGGGTTCATTGGCTTATGTTGCCTCACTGAGGTGACAGAAGTACTTTCAAAATCCCACAGATTCAAAATTTCATTGAAGAAAATAGATTCTCTCTTAACCAGGGGGATGATACGGTACAGAGGAGGTGAAGAAAGTAATTCTGAGCAAATACACAGTGCGCCTTCAAACAGGAACGGAGACCCACACTGTCACTGGGAGCCCCTGCTCCACCTGCTGGAAAGTCATCACCCACCAGGCTACCCCACTCAGTGCACACCTGTCCCGGGGCACCTTCCATACACTTCTGTGGGGGCCATCTGCTCCTACATTCATTAATCTCAACACTGAAAACTTAAAAGAGTTCTAGCTCCAACTATATTGTTTCTCTGATCTTTCTCTGAGACATTCTCTGCAGATAGTTCTTTTAGCTGCTACACAGTAACAACATGTGAAATATCCTATGTAATCTTGTGTCCCCCAAATCCTTCTTTCTAATTCTACTGAAGCTATCAAGGAAACACTGTATAAATCTACTTTTACCCATTAATGATTTAGACTTCTTTGTTTCCTTATCAAATCTTTTCTTCCCAGGCAGTTAGGGGCCTCACTAAGGTCTTCAGTCCATCCTCACCAGCCTACAGGGATTCCCAGGATCACTTTCACCAGGGGAATTGTGTGGGTCTCTATTCTACTGCAGGCATCACGTAACACAGTGCATGGAGCCAACGCACAACAGCTGGATTACATCATTGTATAATACTACAGATACTCAATTTTTTATAACAGGTAGATTCAATGGATTAGAAGTAAAATACCTAGGCCCCCGCCTGAGTGTTGGGAGACCTGGTTCAAATTTCAGTTTGAATTTGTGGGAACCTTGGTTTTCTTATATGTAAAAGGGATCTTAAACCTCCCTTAGAGAACTATCCTAAGGTCTGTAAGGAATGTTTCTATGAAATCAGCCAGTGAACATCTGGTACCGAGCAAAAACACTGTACCTATTTATATTAGTTATAAATTCATTTCCTTCTATTTCTCACTTTTATTATTTTAAATATGATCTAAATGCAATCACCCTTTGATCAAATAGAAACAGGGGCCCACTCCTCCAGAGTCACGACTGCAGGTTAAAAGAAACTGTTTCCTTGGAAGAACCACTGCAGCAAAGAGGATTAGTCAAAGGACATTGAGACGACGCTCAAGAGAAGAAACATTTCATAAAATGAGGAAAGGTCCATCTTCACATGTAGTCAATGTCAAAAAAAAATTAAGAAATAGTGGCTTATAACATTGGTTTCAGGAAGGTTTGTGGACTATTAAATCAATTATCTGCCTATACATTTGACTTACAACAAGAACTGCCATTTCCATTTAAAAAACAAATAACCGTTTTTGCCTATACTAGTCTTTGATGAGCCTAAAAGCATAGAATGCTATTAGGGGGACATATTGATATACTGATTCAACCATCTTAGATTATGAATTGATCACATGTAACAAAAGCCTTGAAAACAACCTTTGCTCATAATATAATTAAGGGATATAATATGAAAATGTTGTGAGGGGGTTTGCGAAAGGATGTATTTCACAGTTATCTTGGGGGAGGAGGGGAGAGAAGAAACAAAGTAAACATCTAAAAATAAGAAATTGTTAAGTAAACTCCCTGAATAGAAAATAAACAGTCATTAATATTTTGTTTGAATTTTATAATGGACAGGTTTATTAAGAAAAAGAGACACCTGCATAGATGCAGCCAGCAGTCTGAGGACAGTATCAGCCTAAAAACAGCAATTAAAAGAGAAGGCTCTGGGCCCTCCCTGGTGATGCAGCGGGTTAAAGCACTGCACTAAGAAGCTAAAGCCATTTCTGCATGAGTTCGATTCCCGCCTGCCCCAGAGGAGATCCACATGGCGAGGCAGACCTCTCCTGACCCACCTGCTGTTCCACTCAGCAGTGTACTCTGTCTATCTGCCTGTTCTGCTCCCCACTCTGTACCTGGTGAATCCTCTCACCCTTCATATCTCTGGCCTGTACCCTGGTTCCATATGAATAAATAAATCTTTAAAAAAAAAGAGAGAGAGAGAGAAGGCTCATCTTATACAAAAGCAAGATAATACATGTGTATTGGGATGATCACAACTCCTAAATAAACAAAGTCATATGATGGGACAGTGGTTGACCTCTGCATGGTAGTATGTTGAAACTTTTCCCTCTATTTTTATCCCCTACTTGATTGTCAATCCAACTCACACCAGTACCCACCTCCAGGAAAAAAAAAATCACTCTTAGAGGCATTTCCTGTAGGTAGTGGATGAAAGGGTAAAGGAGAAGAAAGAGCAGCACAGGTGTATGGGGTAGAGGTTAATCTGCTGACCCCATTTTGCCAGATCAACCTTCATGAAGGGCAGGCGCCACTGTCCCCACTCCCATTTTCATGTAATCCCCCTGGACTACAAGTCCCAATATGCCATGAACTGGACTTCCTGAGTGGGGAGATACTGGGAATTAAGGCAGAACTGAGAGGAATATGTAACACTAAAGACAGGTGGACCAGCCTCACTCCTCCTTATGCGGGCCAACACGTACCCTACTACTCCTGGGAAGGAAATTTGGAAGAGATACGTGGAGGAGAGACATGTAGAGACACTCAGAAGAGACATGTGGGTGAGAGATACATAGGAGGCTATCCTTGGCAGAGACAATGACAGCTGTTATCTTGACTTATACTTTGATTTTGCATTTTTTCCCTCTCTGCGTCTCTGTCCCAGACCTGCCTAACCCTTCCTTGTAGTTCTCTGCTGGAGGGTGTCTTGGGTTTGTGGCAAGTTTTTGGGCCTCAGCAGCCCTGCTGCAGGCTGAACCTGTTTAATTGGGCATTTGCCCGCAAGGGGATGGGTAATTTGGGTGTTATTTTAAGGAATATTCTTTCTTTTCTCTCTATGCACGCAAACTCCATTAAAAATCTTCTACCCTATGAATATACTTTCTTTGCCTTTGTGAGCAGACAGCTCAATCCCTTCCCCTTCAGAGCATGTGCCCCTTACATGCTTAAGTTTGGGGCCTCAATTACACACTCAGTTTCATAGCTATTAGTTATTTATTTTCCAGAGGGAAAAGTTGACTATGTTTCATCCTATTTTCAGAGTGAACTCTTCTCACAAATCACCTCACATAAGGACAAGATATATACTGAGTCCTATAGAGCTGATGCAATAAAATACTACAGTTTGTATATACATGCACTCAAATTCAAGACCGAAAAATAATCAAGCTGTTTTTAAAGCCACCCAGACTTAAGTTACCCACACTGTGTCTCATAACTTCAGGCCTTTCAAATATGTAGCCTAAGACCCCTATCTCCATGTCTGCCTGGTTGGCTCCTACTTTTAGTCCTATCTTAGTCTGTCCTTGACTCCAGTACATCTGCCCTAAGGGTAGATGAGGGATCGTGCACTAAAACCCCCCTCATAAATTGAGGCCTTAACCCCTCAGTGTGAGTAATTTGGAGATAAGGCCTTTAAAAACAGACATCCATATGGCAGGAATAGTGACTACAGGATAAACCACGCATGTTGATACCTTGATCTTGGACTTTGGCCTCCTAACAGTGAGAAATAAGTGTCTGTGATTTAAGCCCTGCAGTAGGCAGTTCTTTCTTACAGCAGCCCTAGATATCGCTTTCCAAGAGACTCGAAATTCACCGAGGGTAGCGGCTACATTTGCCCTGCCACAACTGGGGGCTAGTGCCTGGTACAGGGAGCGGATCCATGAAAAATCAACACAAATTTGAAACAAGAAATAACAAAACTTGAAAGCTTGCACAAACTAATAATAATTTAAGCTCAGATCCCCTGGAGTATGCGGAGTGGCTATTTTTGATATTAACAGCTATAGAGGCAAAGGAAGAAACAAGAGGGTAGCCAAGTATGCTTGTCTCTTTTATTATTGCACACAGATTTTTAAATATGTTTGTGGAATAAACTACTGGACATTATAAATAGTTAATTTCAAGATAATCATGGATGGAGAGTATGTTAATTGAGTTGCTTGCCTTTATGCACTAGGGTATATGCAAGTGTGTCTGGATTGAGAAAAAGAGTCATTATGGGATGAGCAGCATTAATTAACTGGCACATAGTTGCTGATATATAAAAAACACACATGAAGGCTGGGATTTCCCTGTATTTAAGAAAACTGCATTTTATAATATAATACCCTTCAGAGGTGATCTTTGCCCAAGAAAAAAAGGTCTGTCTTTTCTTCTTATGACTTGTGCCATTACTTTCTACCTCTTACCCCATGATCTTCAATGTGGAACAAAGTTTATTAAGAGAAACTTTAAGGCAGAGAAAATATTACTAGGGATAGTAGCCAATGTAGGATAGTTGGCTTTCTATGCCTTGAAGTCAGAAATTGAAAGATGATTTAAACTTCCCCTGAAAATACAATGTGTAAAGTAGGCCCCCAGCTATCTGTAAAAATCTTGGTGAGGTTATTCACAAATGCCTATCTGATCCATAAGCATGTGTCTACTGGGCCCTCCCTGGTGGTGAAAGGGGTTAAGTTGCAGCACTGTGAAGCTAGCCACAGCCTCTGCAGCACAATTTGATCCCCCGCCAAGGAGCTGACCCACATGGCACAGTAGAACTCTCCTGTCTTGCCTGCTGCTCCCCTCAGCAGTTTATTTTGGTCGATCGGCCTGTTCTGATTCCTACTGTGTCTGTCCTGAATCCTTTCACCTCCCACATCTTTGGCTTTAATCCAGTTCTTGTATGCATGAATAATTTAAAAAAAAAAATCTACTAATATTTCCTACTAACAGTACCTTCCTGTATTTACTGACACTAATATGGAGAGATGTCATCCTATTGGTAAAGACTTTATTTCCAATCTATTAAGAATGATTTTCTACTCTTATCCTTTTCCTAATTGTATTTCTTTTCTAAGTCTGTTACCTTTTTTCTAAATCCCAAGGTCTTTAAACACCGCAAATCAGCTAGGTCATGAAGGCCCCTCTTGCTCAGAGTTCAGCTGCCACCCCCTCTATGTAAAAACTCAATGAGGGGCTAGGAGCAGTAGATCTGATTAAACTCATTTGCACTGTGCTCACTGCCCTCTGCCACTGCAGGAAGAGTAATGGTTTTAAGGTTATTATTTCAAGTATAATTTCAGTAAAACTTCAATAGCAACATTAAGGCACTTGTCCACTTGTCTGTCCACTTGTTTATCTGTCTGTCCATCTACCCACCCACCCATCCATCCATCTCTGCAAGGGTCGAGGGCCACTGGTTTGCCACTCTACATAGCTCTGGTCTTCCATTGCCTCAACTATAGGTTCCAGAAAAGAAGACAGACAATCCTCAACTTACAATGGTTCAACTTAGGATCTTTCTATGTGCAAAAGTGTCACCTGAGTAGAGATTATTTCTGTTTTTGCTATTTTACCTTTCCCTGGGCTTGAGATGCTGGGCGGCAGCAGTGTGCAGCAGCTCTCAGCCAGCCGGCACCTGGGAGGATAAACCACAGCTACTGTCCAGGAGCCATTTTCAACACTGTATTACAAAATAGATATTTTTACACAACTGGAGGTTAATAAAAATGTTCTGGATATGTTTATGGTAGGCTAGGCAAACCTAGATGTTTGATAATTCATGTGTATTTTTGACTTACAATATTTTCAACTTAAGATGGTTTCATCAGTGCATAATCCTATCCTAAATGAGGAAAATCTGCACATACTTCTCGGGCACTCTTAAGTTAGAAGTCATGATTAATGTTCGTAAAAACTTGCTTTTTAAAATCTCACTACCAAACAAAATTATTCTCCTACAAATAAAAAGGTGTTCATTAAAACAAAGTGTTAGAGGGCCCTCCCTGGTGGCGCAGCGGGTTAAAGCACTGCACTAAGAAACTAAAGCCACTTCCGCATGAGTTCGATTCCCGCCTGCTCCGGGAGGAGACCACATGGCGTGGCAGACCTCTCCTGACCCGCCCGCTGCTCGCCTCAGCAGTGTACTTCGTCGATCTGCCTGTTCTGCACCCCACTCTGTCTCTGGTGAATCCTCTCACCCTCCGCATCTCTGGCCTGTACCCCAGCTCTATATGAATAAATAAATAAATCTTTAAAAAAAAAAAGTGTTAGATTGACTCATAAACTATTGGCATCACCAAGAGTCCATTCTGAATCAGTGAAGGTCAAATACTGACTATCATCATGGTAGAGCTGCTGCTTTTTGGTGGTGGTGGTAGTGGAGGGGGGAGGTGCAGAAGGAAGGTGAGGAGGAGTGAAAAGGAGGGGAGGGAGGTTGGAGAGGATGCCCCACCAAAGCTGGCTATCACACATACTGACCACTGTACATAAGCACATTCCCACGCTCTTTCCACTATGTTCTGAGCCTGGATATGATGCCTTGAGTCCTATGGAAGTGACACATGATCTCACAGAGACAGTGAGATCATGTGCAACTCAAGGCAGGGTTAAAAAAAAAAAATCACAAGGATAAACATTTTTCCTCTATACAGCTATTCATACTCCCACCTTTCTGAATTCTCATAAGGAAGAATCAAATACATCCTTAACTGAATAACTAGTGTGTAGCAGTCACCACGCAAGACACTCCCCAAGTATCTCTTTTCATTACATAAAAGTCCTAGAAGCCAGGTACTGTTATTTTTCCCAGTTTATAGGTGAGGAAGCTGAGATTTACACCAGATAAAGAGCTCACAAAAAGCACCGCGCTAATCAACAGCAGAACTGGAAGCACAGCTCAACTCTGTCCGGCTGCACTCCCTTAAAGGAGGCTGAGCCCAATATTCACAAGTCCAAAGTTCCACGGACATCTGCTCTAGTCACTGTACAGACTAAATAGTGACTGCCCCCCAAAGCGCAAATAGTCTAAGTTAGTCAAAGGCAAACCTATTCTACATAACTCCTATCTCACCCTCCCTTTCCAAGTGGGAACTGAGTTGTTTGCCTTTCATACTTCAACTGGTCTGTTTTATACCCAACATAATTGTTGCCCAATGCTGGTAATATAACACTTATTGACCCTGCCTATAATACATATTTCTTAAAATATATTTTCATCCAACTCCTCTTTCTTGAATTGAAACTTTAGAGATTCCTTGAGATGTGATTATTGCAATTCAATTCCACAAACATTTAGTAGGTTCTTATATAATTGTACATTTCAGGTTTACAGATGTAACCCTTGCCTAAGGCTAGCTCAAGGTCTAGCTGCCTAAATAAGGAGCCAAATGTGTAGGTACAAGAAGAGACAGTCAGTGTGGCCTAAAAACACAACAAGCAAAGACCGGAAAGGGTTCTTAAAAAGTGTGGATTTGTAAAATGGCTAAGTAGGGTTGAACCTTGGAGATAGCAAGTAATTCTGTGTAAGTAAGTAAACAGTGGTGAAAGAATGTATAAACTATGAATACATAAAAAAACACTATCCCTCAAGAAAATGGAAGCCAAAGCTCCTGCCCTCACCAACAACACAGCAACAGGATTAAATTAATTTTCAGGGATATGAAAAAAGTTTCAGGAAGATTTATCTGAACATTCTAGGCAGTGCGACTAACTCTCAAAGTAACAGGTAAGGATTTCACATATCCAGTCTATTCTGTTACTAATGATAAATGTCAAAAAGAGCCATTTCCCTCCTCCCCTTTTTTCAATTATCTCCATTCAGGTCCAGCACTCTCCTGCTTTGGTAAATTAGATTCTAGTTATACCTGGCATTCGGACATTTCAGCACAAGACAACCAGGGGAGGCAGATTTACATGTCAGCACATCTCTGTGGGCTGGAATGCAAAGTTCACAATTAAGATAATCAGAATTCCCTCCAAATCATTTTTTTCCAATTCATTGATAAAATCTTGGTTAAAATTACAGACATTTTGCCATTTTTTCTACCTTTACCTCATCTCAAAACTCTCCTGACTGGGTGAAAACTAATGCTGCTTCTTCTGTCTGGTCAATTATTGCATGGACACAAGGGACCAATTAATGCCATCCATAAAAGCCTGAATCATTCTGTCAATTAACGAGAGCTAACTATGTCATCAGATATATTACTGGTGAGCAAGTCTATTTGGTTGCAATATGTCTTGAAGGAGAGCAGTATCAAATGAATCACAATTGACTTGGACAACTGCTAGCATAATTTCGGAAGATGAAAAGACAGATGTGGTAGTTATTAGTGGTCCCCTGAGGAATTACAGCCAAGCAATTGTAATGTGCTAAGACTGCACTAGCAGGTGCCTGCAGTACAAATCAGACAGAGGGTTAAATCAATATTTTCAATTTCTTAGGATCAATCCAGTGTTTGAACGAGATGGAAACTTGTTAGCAATTGGCAGGATGTGTAAATGAAAAGTCAAACTTCTTATTATTTGTTAAAAAGGAATGAGTGTACCGCATCATGCCCTTGGCACAAGGTAATGCTTTCATGATCCAGTGGCTGGGGCATTCACTGAGAATCAAGCGGCTCTTAAATTTTAATAGAGTGCAAAAGGTTAGCTTTATAAAGGTTGAACATTCAAGATCTTTAAAAATGATTGAAGTGTCAATAGGAAAGTTTTGAGCTGTGACCACAGTATAGTTATTAATGATTAGTGCAAGAGCCAGAAGGAAACCTTAAAACTCAATGGAAAGGGGAGGAAACGACGGCCTTACCAAGAACACACAGATTAAACACAACCTTGGGAACATCACTACTTACCTCTTGTTTTACTAAGCAGCAATCTAGCTTTAAAAAATAACTTGCCCAAAACTTTATTTTCTCCCTCTCTTCTATATTATCCCTTGTCTAGATTAACTGAATGGCTATCTCTGATGGTGTTTCATCTTCATTTTTGTTAAGTTTTCTTGATATTAATTAAGGGATAATCTTTCAAATGTTCCTCAATCTATGCAAATCTATCATATACAAACAGACTGCAAACAAATAAAACTTACAGCCTAATGCACTTTGTGTAGACATAGTAGCCAGCTTACCCATTACTGAGGGTCAGTATAGTTCGCTGGAAGGTGTCAGAGACAGATGAGTGTAAATGGGAGATCTGTGGTTTCTCCTCCATGTCTTTCTGATCAAGGCATATACACCACTCCAAGATTGGTTTATCCCCCAGAGGTAAAATTGGGGGAGGGCTGCTGCCTGCTACTTAAGTAGATCTCCTACTGGGCATATCAAGGACAGGTAAAACGTTCCCACCATATTTAAAACGATGTGACTTATTTCCATAAGCAATAAGCAAGTTAAATATTAAGTACAATAACGAAACATACACCTATAAAGTATAGACAAACTAAAACTCTAAAATAGCTTTCTCTTACCTTAAAAAAAAAAAACTTTCCAGGGTTTATTAAAAAATTATTCAGATAAATATTTGTTGACTAAGACCAAGACTTTTTTAGAGGCAAAGATAATGAGGAAGAGCACCTGCCCTCAAGGAGTTTGATGGGAATACATGGCCAATTAATGGTAAACAAGGCAGATCTAAGATCAGCTCCGGGCACTGGGGGAATTCGGGGAAAGGAGGAAAGCTTTAGGAGGCAAAAGGGGACAGAGGAAGGCAGGAAGAGAGATCCTGAAAGCTCAGTGACTGAAAGCGAGTCAAAGAAGGAACGGGGAGGAATTCCAGGCAGTTAGAACTTCATCTGCCGAAGACATTTCTTTTATGGAACTGGTCTTCACAACAGGCAAAGTGGTAGGGAAAGACACCATCGCTTTTCTACCACCAACACTGAATTCCTGAATCAGATGACCAAGAGGGGCAAAGACCCAGAGATAGGAAGGACAGGAGACAAAAGGACACTCGGTGCATGGGAGTGGGCAGGCTCTCTCCCTGGACCTTTGGCTTGTTTTTTGTTTTCACAGCTGCCACAAATAGGAATTAAATTGCATGTAATTGGATGCTAAATTATATTGGTTTATAACATATATATTATTCATTTAATTATTGTATAAAACATGCATATCTGTATTTGTACACATTACATACATGCTAACAGATTTTTTTGAAAGACTGAACACATTCAACGTTTTGCTCATTGAACGCACACAAGCAGCAGACACCAGAAAACAAACGGGGCTGGGCTGTGTTGCACTGTGTTGGGAGGCAGGTTCTCCCAGGTGAGGTGACTGAGCCCACCCCCTGCCCACCTCTGAGTCTGAGGAGCTCCAAGCCCTAAGGTAACTGAATGAATGAAGCCTTCCCTCCAGCAGCTTCCCTCTCGGGCTGCCCAAATGGGCAGTGAGGTTTGGGGTGAGTCCACCTTAGAGCCCAGGACTCAGGGGCTAAGGGCAGCAGCAAAATGTCTAGAAGGCCCAATGAATAAGAAAAGCCAACCCGAGGAGGAGCCACTTTCGATCAAGAGAAATTCAATACAAGTAGAGAAATACCAAGACAGACAGCATTCACTTCACCAAGAGATACAAGAGTTAAAATAAGGGTAGCAGGAAAGAGACATGTCTTAGAAATCAATGTAGATATTTCTTTTTATTAAAAACATACATACAAAACTCACTAGAGGAATGGAGCACCCTGTAGAGGAATGGACAGACGAGCTGATGCCCTTAAGACACAGGGGCTTCTCACCTCTGGATCCTTTGCTCATCCCCACTCTGTCCATTAGGGTGCTAGCCTTGGTGTGTCTCTGCCCTTACCTGCTGACTTAGATACCACTAAGTAAAGCTGTTACTTTATTCAATCACTGTCACCCTCAACTACTTCATCTCTCTCTAGACTGCCTCCTCCCCCATCAGCAAGGATAAGCTCTTCTGGTCCAGTGACACGAGGCCTCTCCCACTCCTCAAGCCCCAGGTCCTTTCAGACTGCTCCTGACGCCGCCCAACCTCTGTGCCCCTGCACCTGTCCTCTCTCAATCTCCCCAGCCCCACCTGCCACCACTTCACCCCAAGTCTTAGATCAGCAAGCTTCTCTCATCTCAGTTAGAAATGCGTGCCCCTCTTGAATGAACAGACTGTCTCTGACAGATAGCTGCAAGCCCTTCTCCCTCACATGCTTGCCCTAAAATGCCCTTCAATATCTTGTGGCGAATGTTATGGAAAAATCAAGATGGCCTCAAAGGTCTCATGATACCAGTGCACATGTGTCACACCTCAGGAATTACATAAGCAGTTGCTCATGGTAGCTTTCATGATATCTACCTGCAGGGCACTGAGGGATGAGCAGGAGCATACCACAGCTTTATGCATCTTCTTTTCTCGTGCTAACAGTGTTGCCCTGAATGCAGAAGATGCTCAATAAAACACACAGAAAAAGGAAAAAGCGGTTGGTCAAAGGATCAATATGAGCACTACCGTTCAAAATCAGCATGAAAAATGAAACAAATTCAGGATCTTTTTCTTAGGTTTAGAGTTTCTTTCCAGAGACAAATATTAGGGTAAGCGATGTTTAATGCTGAGTCACAGTTGATGCTGACAGTTCCAAAGAGCCCAGCTGCTCCCCAAAGCAAACCCAGAATCTCTCAGTGACCACAGCTATACTGTACATTCCAACCTGATGAATGGGGTTTTCTGTCTTTGCATGAGGCTTAAGGGATGCTTTAGGCTTAAGGGTTAAGGGAGAGCGAGGCTGGAGAGCAGGCTCACTTGTTATTTCATTTTCTTATATAGCTTAGAACATTTGCCATGAGTCAGGCAGGATGGAAGGCTCTGAGGATTCAGGGGTAAATGAGTCTCTGCAACTCCTATGGTCTAAGGGGGCAAAGTACACAGGATAAAATCCTGCTGGCTGTACTTTGATCTTTAGGAAGCCTCTGACATAAAAGAGTGCCCACACATCCATCAGTACACTGAACAGGTCAGAGAGCTAAAACCATGGAAAAGGAGACAGAAAAGGAAGCAGGAGGTGTTCCTTTTTCTCTTTGTCTGAATTTTCTTTCTGATATTTAAAATCCTCACAAGCTTGGCACAGTGAATCACGCCCATCAACATCATCCTCTGAAGAAGTTAATCTATCTGTGAGATACACATAATAGAATCTACTTCAACTTGTTCCCCAAAAACTTGAGCCAGATTCAAAAAAATATAGGATAAAGGAGTAAACGACACAGGAGTAAGATTATACAGAAAAATGAAACAGTAGAGAAACCAGGACTCCAGGAAAGCCTGTGCTAATATCAGCTAAGGAACTGTAAGAAAACTCCTGTTTTTGATTATCACATCCACACACAACCATGTGTGTGTGCGCATATGTGTGTATGTATGTATTATATATGCATGCATATAGCAATCATTTGGTTAAAAGAAAAATCATACCACCATGAGGCGGGCTATGTGCACTGCTTGACTTCAATTTCTGTGACAAGCTGTGCCTTTAAGAAATTCAACTTACAAATGCCAGCTTTTGAAACCAAGGCTCAGCAAAGAAGAGCCAATAAAAATGCTGTAACTTGAAACCAACCCACACAGCACAAAAAGAAAGCAGAGAGGTTTGCCCCGGCTGCCCTAGACACACCCTTCTAACTGGGTTCTAGAATAGCAGCGCCCAGTTTGCAAGACAAGAAGCTAATTGACTCCAACCTCTGCTGCATAAGCTATAAAATAAGTACATAAAGAACAATATGAACACACAGCGCCATCAGTCACATAAAAAGGCCTGCTGTCCAAAGGCGCACTGTGCACCAAACAAGCAGGGGGATTGTTCCAGCAGGCTGCAGCGACCAAGGATGAATAATTAGTGCACTTGTGAATCAAGTGTCCACTAGGATGAGATTTCCATCCCGGAGCAGGGCATGGCAGCACCCTCGGCCCTCAAGAGTCAAGCTGGGGTATTTAAAGATCTTTACTGACAATCAGGATGCAAGCAAATACATCCTTCAGCCAAATAAACCAACGACTTGCTCCACTGAGGCCATATCTTATTGACTGAAACACACACACACACTCCTCTTCTAAAGTTTCACCAACTGCTACTTTCCATTACCAGGAAATGTCATTTTCTCTCACTCATTTTTTTTATTGGCTGGGGATACAACGCCTGCCAAATAAAGGGGGCGTGGTGAGAAAAGCAGCCATTTGAGCTGCCCTGGCTCTAATAGGGCAAAACACGTTATCAGGTCCATAAATGCTGGCCCAGAGAGCTGGAGGGAAGGAGTGCAGAAGTAAATAGTTTTGCTCAAGGATCTTTTCTCACTTTCCAACAAACATGTACTGAATATGGATAGACCAATTTTTTTATCCCTTCCCTCACCCCCGCAAATATGGAACTAAGGATGACTGTTCTTGTCGCTAGGACAAACCTGTTGATCTGGAGTTAATCCTGTGCACGTGGCAAGCTGCTACAGAAAGCACCAGCATGGCCTCAGGACCTAGAGCCAGGAGATCTGAGTTCAAACCTCTACTCTCCCTCTTAATCTTAAGAGCATTATCATATCATTTATGTCATTAACATACGTGGGTCATAATTTTTCTATTAGAGGTAATAAATAGGGGCAATAGAGGTAATAAATGTTCTCATCTCATAACCTCCCTTGCAGGAGCTGCTGAGAGAATGAAGTGAGCTTATACATATATGAATATCACTTGACAGGAATATGACTATCGCTTTATCGATCTGGAAACTCAGATAATGACAGGCACAATCCCAGCATTTCATGAATGCCTGCTGGATGCTTAGCCCTGAGGTAGGTGTCTAGAAGGTAAAGAGAATTAAAAGGTGCACATGCAGGTAGTCAGAGGCAGAGAATGTAAGTGTGGCCTAACGTAAGATTAGACATGAGTCACTGAGATCATAAACTCTGAATACTTTCCCCTTGCCTCACTTAATTCTCCTGCACTCAGAAAATCCACTGGGTTCTCTCTAGAAGGCTTACATTTCTAAAAACAATAACAACAGAAGTGGTGAGTGGCATCTCACCAGCACCCAGAGGTATTCTCTGAGACAGAGAGTGGAGAGGAATTCCCTCTTGCCCTTTAGTTACTCTATGAATTCAAACCACAGGGAGCACAGCAGGCCCTAAGGAAATCATGTCTGGAGTGACAAAAGAGCCTGCTCCTAACCTCTCAGTTCAACTACATTTTATTTCTAAAGATTTACTATATTTATTCATATAAGAACTGGGGTATAGGCAAGAGCTGTGGGGGTTGGGGGGGGTAAAATTACCAAAAATACACTGCTGAAGGGGGCAGCAGGAGAGACAGATCAAAACTATATTTTTAAAAGAAGTGAAGACTCTTTTTGGAATGCCTGGAAGAAGCACATCCAAGAAGCTCCAGGGTCACAGTTCCAAACCCAAGGACCCAAAATCCAAATTCTGGAAATATTAAATAAAAATGGGTTCCTGCGTGCCAGGTGCCATGTTAAACCTTTACATATATTATTTTATTTGATACTTAAAGCAATCCTGAAAAAGAGGATATCTCCATTTTGCAGATGAAGTTAAGTGCTTTTAAGGTTAAGTAAAGGGCCAAGGTTTGCACAGCTGGGCAGAAGACGACCATGATGTGAACCCAAGCAGCTTTATCATCAAATCCCACACTCTTCCCCATTACATCTGATTTTTGCATTAGAGTGCGTTGATGTCCATTTCCCACTTGCTGTTCATTTATGGACACGCTATTTTCTTTGCAGAAGGACAAAAGAAACTACAGATCTATTCCGAGGCCCATTAGACCACAGCTCACATGGGAAAATGTAATCCAAAAAGGCAAGAAACTCCACAAACTTATGTTATACTCCAAGGAAATATGTTCTCCTGAATTTGGTTCAGTGGGCTAGAAGACAGTATCGAGCTCCAGAACAGCTCAGAAAGTTTAAATAACTTTGACTGGCTAGTGCAGAAAAAATATTCAATCTTACTACAAAAAAGAAAATAGAGTTAAATAATGCCATCACTTTTCACTTACTGAAGGAGTAAAGATTTTTAAAGAGACAGTCTTGAATGTTAGCAACTAAATACTTAGATGGGCTCTTATGCATGTTTAAAAACCTTCTAGAAATAGTTTGGCATGCTGTGCTTCATTCTTAGGAACTCTTTGCCTCACCCAAGGTCATAAAGATTTTTTATTTTAGTATTTTTATTTCTGAAGATTCCATTTTAGCTTTTTATATTTTATACCTACAATTTACTTTGAGTTACACTTCTATGCGTGGTATGAGTAAATTGATCTCTTTTTGCAAGCAGATATTCAAATGTCCTAGAACAATGTGTTGAAAAGACTCCTCTTTCTTTATCAAATTGCTCTGGCACGTTTGATTAAAAGTCAACTGACATGCAGCAACATGGATGGACCTGGAAAAGATCATGCTAGTGAAATAAGCCAGAAAGAAAAGGAAAAATACCGAATGGTTTCACTCATAGCAGGAGTGTAACAGACCAGGCGAGAAAATAATAATAATAACAAACAGTTATATACCAGAGACAATTTACGGGAGTGGAGTGGAGGATGGGATCAAAAACAGTGGGGGGAGGGAAATGCACTGGATTTTGGTGATGACACATGGGAAGCCCAAGGGGATTACAACTGAGATGGAAAAATGCACAAAATGATGTAAAAATAAACTATTACATTATTTTAAAAAAAAATCCACTGACAGATAATCATAAATGGTTTATTCTAGACTCAATTCAATACCACCAATCTACCCTTACATCTGTTACACACTGTCTTGATTAACTGAGGTTTCACAGTAAGATGTGAAACCAAAAAATGTTAAGCCTTCTACTTTCTTCTTTTTAAAAATTGTCTACTTTATTCTAGGTTCTCTTCCTTTCTGTATCAATACTAAGGACAACTAGTCAATTTCTACCAAAATAAAATGCTGTTTTATAGGCATTGTTCATGAATCTATAAATCAATTTGGAGAGAACTGGCAATACTGAGTATTTCAATCCGTGAACATAGGATATCCTCTATTTAGTAGATCTTTAATTTTTCTCAATGTTTTTATAGTAACTGAGGTATATATTCTAGACTTTTTTTGTGATGTTTATTTCTAAGAAATGTATTTTTGATGCTATTTTGAAAGCATTGCTTTCTTAATTCTATTATCAGATTTTTTTTGCTAGCATATAGAACTGATTTCTGTATGTGTAACGTGTGTTTTCCTTACAATTTTCTAGATATATACTCAACTCGTTTGCAAGTATAGACAGTTTTGCTTCTTCCTTTACAATCTGGATGACTATCCTGTGCTAACATACAGTACAGTTTTGAATCAAAGTGGCAAGAGCAGACATCCCTGCACTTTCCAGATCTTAGGAGGAAGCTGTAGTTATAATTTGCATGAAATAGTCTACTCAAACTATTATCTTTCTTGAAGACTTTACAAAGCAGAGCTGAATAAATATTTTCTTATACTGATGACCCATGATTACACACAAATGAAAAACATACTTATGAACTTTTTAAAAAATCTGGCATGTGTTTCAAATTAAGAACAGGGAACCAACAAAGTCACTTAATAGATAAAAATAAAATGAGCAAAAACTACATGCAGAAAAGGTAGCATGGTCTCACGTAACAAGTGTGTAAAGCTGGGTGAAGGTGACCTAAGGGGGCAAATGGAGCAGCACAGTTGGGGACAAGGGGCTGTGCCAGGCTCCTCACAGCTTCCAATGGACAGGGCTGGCAAGGCCAGGAGCCTGGCCCTGCCACCTCCCTTCACCCGCCACTTACACCTGGTGTGTGTGTGTGTGGGGGGGAGAATGTGGGTACTGGCAATCTGGCCCTAACCCTCCCCCATCAGCCGGGAGCCAGCTGGGAGTGATTGTGCAGGGGTCTGGGAGAGAAAGCTCTCTGGTGGGAGCCTCACTCAGCAATTTTCACACAGCAGTCTCTTATCTTAACAAAGCAGCCGGACTTCATTTAAAAAAAAAAAAAAAAAAAAACCCTGGTTGCAGGATAGAAACATCCAGACAGCATCCAGCACTGTTTTAAAGCAGGAACATTCTTATGACCTTGCTTTCTCTGAAAGGTTAAAGCTTAGAGGCCCCTTGAGCTAGAATAAATGACTCATTCAGGATGGGGTGGATGGACTCCCACTTGCTGAAGGGAACCTGGCAGCACTTGAGTGCTTGTCCAGAAACCTTTGCTTCCCTCCACTGCACAGAAACTCTCTAGGTCCCACCCTCAGTTGCCACACCTGCTGTGCCCCTGATAATGGTCACTCTCATTTTTGTAGTCCTGTGCTGCTACTTCAGAGTTGCCAAGTAAACGGATCCTTCATTCCTCTGCTAATGGTATTTTAGACAAGAAAATGTGACACTGGACATATCACATCACAGCTCATGCTTTTGTCACCTGACACTGGAGTGTGACACTACACAGCATATCCCAGACTTGCACCTTTCCTCACACATACCTGGATTTACTCTCAAGGTATGGAGGAAAAATAAATCATGTCAAGGAAATGCCTGTTCTTTCTTCCTTCCTTCCTGGACCTCCCAACTAGAGAAAACATCTTTTGGAGGTCAGGTGAAACAGGCAGGGGATCCAGAAGGTCCCTGAGAACACAGCCTGAAGTTTCAGCCCTGCCCTGTCCCTCCCCAGGAAATGACCTTAAAATGCCTTGTATGGACCAGGGTTTCTCACAGAAAGAACTCCTGGAAGCCCCAGCACAATCTTGTCAAACAGGCTGTACTTCTAAAGTGGGAACATTTTATAGGCAAGGAAATCAGAGCTCAGAAGTCAAGTAGCCTGCCCCACATCACACAACCAGCAAGTGTCTGCAATTTGGCTTTCTACTTAGAAAAGACCTGGAGGCCCCAGTCTTATTAGTTATTAAATATTTCCTCAAGGGATCAGAGAGATGACCTGATTAGAAGGTGGTGATCCAGGACAATTGCTTTCTCTTCTTCACCTTCACTATCAAAGATTCAAACACGAGGGGGTGGGAGATGGGGAGGATAGAAACTGTAAAACAAGTCAACACTGCCACACACACACACACACGCACACACACACACACAAAAAACCCAAGGCCAAAAAAACTACCCCAAACTGGACGATTACTAAGAATGTGGTCCCGATGTGTAAAATCTACAAATTAAACTGGAGCTAGATTTTGAATTGCTTTTTCAGTTCAGTTGTTATATAGTCGCACACCATGTAATCAAGACATGCTCTGAAGATTACCCCAATAAGCTTTGAAAAAAGCACAGTCATTAAATAAAATCATGAGTTAATTGCATGGTTCTTGGGGTTGGGCGTTGCTAATATGGCTGCTAATTTGATCTGTGCAACCACACTGATAGCAGAATGAGGTGCTCCTGGAACGGAAGTTCCTTACTGAGAGCCAATGCACACCCCCCTGCCGAGCAACAGGGCTCAGGAAGCCTTGGCTTTGCTAGGAGGAGTGCATGTGCACAGGGTCCACCCCGCCCGAGTTCCTGAAAGAAGCACAGGCCTTCTCAGCTACACAGAGACACCTCACAGGCAGGGCCTGCATCCCACCACCTGCCACTGGACGGCTGTGGAGGAACAAGATAGGAAGCCTAGAATACATTGCTTAGGCCCTCACCTGAGGAGGATGCCTCAGGGGAGGCACAGAAGACCCCCTTGCTTCTCCCAAAGTTCACACCTGGCAATAGGTATGTGCACCACGTATGTCATGGCTCCCTCCGAGCAATCACTTCAGTAATTGTTCTACCCTTGTCAGAGAGATGCTCTCTGTTTTCATGGCTAGAGGGCCAGTGTGCAAAAGACTAATCTTTGGCTTCTGTACAAAGGAGGCAGAGCAGAAAAAAAGGAGGAATGCAAAGAACAGAGAAAGAAGAGGACGTAAAGGGGAGGGCAGTTTACAGAGAAAGCTGGTCAAGTGGAGAGCTGGACTCACACAGGTATGCACAGTGGCACACTTCACCAACGTCCAGCTAATAAGTTTCTAGCTAGATGCTCCAAACAGGTTGGTGAAAAGTTTTTGAATGCATGAAAGTTGATGTGGGAATTTTCTGTAAAGCCATTTTTCAATAAGCCAGCTACAGTGTCTTTAGCACCCGGAGTCAAAGATCTGTCATGACCTCCATAATAGCTGGTAGTCCAGGGTTCCAGATCACTTGCTATGATTAGCAAGACAAGGGTATGGGGAGTGTGTATGCATGGGAAAGACAGCGTGAGAACAGGAGGGAGAGAAGGAGAGAGGGAATGAGGGGGAGCCAGGGGCCAGAATCTAGACGTTGCACAGCAAAGAAGGATCAAGACAAAGCTGCTGGCCATGATGCACCTGGTGTACACACTCAGTTCCTCCAGTCCTGGAGAGCAGGGGGACCCCAGGTCCCCTTTAACAGTCAGTCTCCATGTGGCTCAACATTACTTGGGCATTGCTCAGAAGGAGAACTATGACCACAGGTTCCCCAGAACACAGAGGGATTCTACTGAAAATGGAATTTATCTTGGTGCTAAACTTGGGGCTCAGTTTCCCAACACTATTGTCCTCTCACTGTGGCGGATGAATTTTGTTCATTGTCAAAAGAATGAGAATCCATCCAGTAGGCAACACGACACCCGGCCTATCCGGGGCTTATGAAGTTAAATGCACTAGTGTGAAGGTTAGGAAGAGCCAGACTGGCTGAGTTCAAGTTCTAGCTTTCCCATTTACTCAATTTTGATCTCCACAGGTGCCTCAGTTTCCCCACTCTATTAATGGGAACATGACAGGAGCTATCTCGTAAAACAGTAGTAAGGACTGAAACAAGTTCATCTGCATAGTTATAAAAATGCTGTACTCATAAATGATAAAATTTATGCTTATTTTCTCCCTATTTATTATAAATGTTTGTATCACCCGCCCCCACCAGCCTCCTATGCTGTGCCCTACTTCCTAATATAAGATTTGTGGAGGTGAGGTCTTTTGTAGGGGGGGATAGGTCATGACATTAAAGTCTTCACAATGATAATGGTGTCCCCATAAGGAACCAGAACATACTGGTATCCCCATAAAGAGCTGAAGAGACCAGAACACCCACCTTGTGGCGTGGGAGGCCACAGCACTAATATAGCATGCATGAGCCAGGAAGTGGGCATCACCAAATCTGACAGAGCTTTGATCTTCGACTTCAGCCTCCAGAATTAATACTGTATTTCTGTTGTGCACAAGCCACCCAGTCTATGGATTTTTTGGTTACAGCAGCCCAAACGAACTAAGACAGCACACGTACGGAGACATGAAGATTCTTATGCCCAGAAGTATTTTCCCTATCACAGGAGTAATTGCTATCATTTTACCTTGTTTCTTTTGATCCTCCTATTTTGTAATTGCACTTATTGGATGAAAAACATGAGTAGCAAAGAAGTGAGCCGACTGGGGAGATATCACACAAGCCTGTGTGGTGATCTGATGCCGGGGCCGTGACCCTCCGCGGTCTCCCTGACGCTCTATTACTTCCACTCCCATGGGAAGCAGGGATTCCTGTTCTGGGAGTCTAAGTCAGCCTTGACTACAGATCTAGGGCACCTGCAGTCCCAGCCCATCTGCCCGGATTCCCACGCTGTTTACGTCTAGTGACAGCTCTGACACACCATTGAGAACAGCTCACCTATAACTCTGACTCCAACCCACGTGGTCAAAAGGAATCCGAAAAGATAAGGCTATGAGTGAAGTAAGATGTGGCTTGCAAATAAATCCAGTCAGAGGCTGCCCCACTGGAGGACACGGGTGGCTGTTCCAGACCCCTGTACCTCAGGCTCCTCACCAGGAAAGAGACAACCTGCTCCCTTCGTGAAGCTACTCTAAAACTCCCCACAGCCAGGAAGAGGAGATTCCAAGTTTTCGTTTCCATGCTGAGGGCCTCAGTTACATTCCCGTAACACTGAAGAAACAAAGCTAAAGTCAGACAGAAGCTACCCCCTCCATGTTGACAGTAGGCTATGATGCAACTGTGAATAAAGACATTCTCTTGCAGATGGATCCAGCTTCAGTAATTTCTAAATGGGTTTATTTTTTTTTTTAAGATTTATTTATTTATGATTACAGAACTGGGGTACAAGCCAGAGGTGCAGAAGTGGTGAGAGAATTCACCAGAGACAGAGTGGGGAGCAGAACAGGCTGACTGAAGTACACTGCTGAGGGGAGCAGCAAGCAGGTCAGGAGAGGTCTGCCGCGCCATGTGGGTCACCTCTGGGGTGGGGATCGAACTCATGCTGAAGTGGTTTTAGCTTCTTAGTACTGTGCTTTTACCCCGCTGCACCACGAGGGAGGGCCTGGGTTTATTTTTTTAATGTGATCCAATTAACTGTGAAAAAAATAAAAAGAAAGCCCAGAAAGGTTTTGGGTCTAGACCAGGGTGAGAAGGCAAGAAAGTGACAGAACGAAAGCCAGAATTTAAAAATCTGAACTCCTCACTTTCACAAAAAGAACAGTAAAGCACATCTGCGAGCACCCAGTGTTACTGCACACGCTTCCACACACGAGTCATCATTTGGGCCCACGAAGAACATCAATCCACAAAGAAGCTGGCTTGGTCTAGCAAAAGAGAAGCAGAAAAATTGGAGAAGCCAGACACTGCCTGTAGAAGCCCTGGGCAACACCCAGAGTCCACTTTGCCCAGGTTAAGGGCTGAGAAGCTGGTGGATAAGTAAAGACTAAACAAAGCAGAGAGGCACGGTGCCCTCTCAAAGGGCTGCAGATGGTTACTGTAAAGCCCTTTTACTGTTACTGCCTCAGACAGACTCTGATAGATGAGATACTTTTAGGGGTGCCAGCTTGACTTTTGGACTTACTCTGGCCATCTTATTATAACTGCTGACATTTGATGCCTTTAAATCAATGCTTCACATTTGATTTCTATATCTCAGTGGCTCAGTAACAATTTTTTTTTTTTTTAATTTGGGAAGACAGAACTCATAATTCCACAGCCCTAAGTAGCTAACAGTTGTCACTTGTCTGGGTTCCCTTCTGGTCCTCATCCCCTGAAACAGTAGCCATAATTGTAGCATAGGCACGACTTTGTATTCCACTTGTTTTCATGTAATCACATTTCCTCTCTCAACCCAAGCATGCCTAATGACCCTGGCAAGTTCCTCTTCTAAAGGCTTCTTTTAGGTTGTTGCAATTTCATCACCATTGTAGACAACTGATCTCAAAGAAGCTCCATGACATATCTGACTTGTAACTCCTAAGGTCTGAGATCATGGTTTGGGTGAGAAGGAGAATGCTTTGGGGCGGGAGGAGAGGAAGAAGAGAAAAACAACTGTGCCTTTCTTCTCAAGAGACAAAGTGCTATTAGAGACTACGGCTTTGGGCGCCCCCGTGGGTGGTGGGGAGGAGGGCCGGAGGAGGGTGCCTGTGGCTCTTAGCTATACAGCCAAGATGTTGCCATAAGGGTGAAGCCACTGTCCACTTCCCAGAACAGTAGTGTCCTCTGGATTGATTAAAATTACTATAGGGCAAGAATCCTGAGCATATTTCATTCAAACTGGATCATATCACATCCCCAGCATACTTTCCCACTCAAAACTTTGCATCTGACTCTGCACTGAGGAAGAAGTTCACACTGTGCAGCACGGTACACCCTGCCCTCTGTGATGTGGCACTCCAGCCTCCCGGCCTTCTCCTTCCCCCACTTGCCACACAGGCCAGAGCTACCTGCTACCAGCCACAGGTTCCTGTGCCCTTCCCCTGGCCTCCACCACCTCCTTTGCTCACTCAGTCCCTCTTCCTCCAACCCCAGGAAATATGAGAAACTGTCCCTGCTCTCAAGGAACTCATGATCAGGTAAGAAAGAAAATGTTTTGAGTGTACATTTATCGTGTAAATATCAGTAGCCACTTAGTTATGTGTGAAACAACAGTATTGCTTGTTATTAACATGTTCTTCTACTGATACCTATAACACACACTCATGAAAGTGTATAAGAACTAAATGTACTGTTTAAACGAAAGATTATAAAGCGACTACACATCTAGGTGACTATTTTTTTTTTTAATTAAAAAGAAATGATGCATAAGCCTCAGGGTTTGGCTACCAGTAATGACAGGATGACCACGCAAGGGAAGTTGCTTTAGTGTACACTCTGTCTCAAACGGCTCATTAACGGCATCTTTCTTGATAATCTCTTGTCTGTATTTCAGTAAAACACACTCCAGATTTTCCACGACAATGCTAACTCCTCTCCTAATTTAGGAACTCTGCGCTCCATAAAAAGTGCTCAAACCTGAAGTTCTCTCAGGCTTCCTACAGAACTAGGGTACAGCATTAAAAGCCTTGGACATACCATGAGTTCTAATTTGGGCTCAAATTAAAATGTATTTGCTGTTACTCTGGACTATTTCTTTGCATCTGCTTTCTATTTGTAATTCTCTTGCACAACCTCAGAGGATTCAGTGGTTTCATATTGGTCCCAAGTCAGTCTTCGGCTGACTCACACAGATTTTCTCATTTCCACCACTAAGCGTGATAAAGGTTACAAGTAGTTCCGGTGCAATTATAAACTGCATCTGCACACCCCAGCTTCTGAGTGCCTCAGGACAATTTCACACTGGTCTGGTTCAACATCTCCCTGTCCTCCTCTAAGTTTGAGAAGCCCATTGATATAGAATCTCCTTTGACAGCAAAGGCAATTATGAGGGAAGTGGGAGGGCCAGGGAAGGCAGACAGAAGGGCAGTTTTGAGAAGCTGGACTTGACTGACCGTCTCGTACTCAGAGGACTTTCATCTCACAAGGAGCTGGAATCTCTGACTCTGGGTCATTAGCACTGCTACTGATCTCCAAACCAGATATGTCCCCAGAGAGGCCTTTCCAAAGTGTTACTTCCTTAACTTTTATTTTTTGACTGAAACAAACAAACAAACAAAAAAAAACCATGTCCTTTGAAAGAACTTAATGAGATTTGGCCATGTGAAAACTGTTCAAAACATCACTCTTTATACAAATGTTAACGCTGGTTCCACAGACTGTATTTGTGACCCCAAAGCTAACGGAGGCAAAACAATCATAAGTCTAGATACACTCTGAAGCACACAGCTGTATAATATCCCATGGGTGAAGAGGAGGCAGGCATGTCATTCTCCAAGAGCTTAGGACAAAGGTTAAAAATAAATGGTGTTCAGTGGTTATTAGGTGCAACCACCCACATATATGAAAAGTAATGAGAGCATGTCGCCTAATTTCCTATAGGTTGCCTGCCAAATTCCTGCCTCCTTCGTAAGAAGACAGAATCTGCAGTGTTTTCTTTGCCATACTGATATACTCCATGTCACTATAAACAAACGCCGCTTTCTTTGCAGCTAATAACCACAATGTGTGGGTAAGAAACCTCTCCAGTATAAATCCGTGGGGACAAGGCTGCATTGTGGGCATTAAATAATTATAACAATCTGACATGAGTCAGAGAATTGTTTTTCAATGGCCCTGCTGCACTTCAAACTTTAAAGTCAACCCCAAACTCTCGTTCCTGGCACTCTGTCCATGTGCCGGGCTATTGTGAAACAATTCTCATTCTTTATAGTTTGGTCCCATTGCAAGGAGCTGGCAACGTGGGCACTCATGAAATATTAACACGTCACATTGATTTTTTTTTATAAGTGTGGCCAACAGTGGATCAATTATATTACTATGAAAAGCTTTTCATAATTCATTTGGGGGGCATCAAGATCTCATTCAGGACAACACATGGATGATGAAGTCGAGAGTTTCTGAAGAGGCCGACACTCACAGGCACAGAATACATTAAATGTGAGAAATGGAGTAAAGAACTGTTCATAAAGGAATAAAAACATATAAAAACGTTTCAAGCTGGCAAAATGATTAAAGTAGGATACCATATATCAGCGAGTTAGGAATTAAGTCAATGGCAGTCTCTCTGTAAATAAGAGCAGAAAAATCCCAAATGTTGGCAATTTATATCCCTTTTGGCTGGCCACCATGTTTACCACTGCCTCCCTCAAATACAAAACTTGCTAAGTCCTAGATGACAGAGATTATTTCCACCTGAGCCTGCTCTGAAGTACTTTTTACTCCAAGAACATTAACAGCTGGCCTGCAAGAGTGCCTGCCGTGTGAAAGTGCATGCCTTGCGGGCGTGAGGGTCTGTGACGTGGGAGCTGGCCATCAGCAGAGACGTTCCCCTTTGGTTGTGCAGTGTGTGTTGTGCGGCGTACATGAAAGTCACTAGGCTGACCCACCAAAGACAGGAGACCTTCATCCAGCAAGAGACAGACAGTATTCCAAGCTGGCTGCTCAGGCTCCAGCCAGGAGGTCCTCAAGAGGGCACCATGAAGACTAGGGAGGGCGCAGCAACTTCTGGTTCTATACTTTCCTGTCATAACATGGTAGTGAGTGATCTGCCTCCTTCACTTCCTCCACTGAAGCATCTGAGAGTAAGCACTGGGTCTTACCCTCCTGGTTCTGGACATTTACACAAAGATGTGCTTCTGAACAGCCACAGGGTACAAATTCTCTCTCCCACTCTGGGAGTCGTGTATTTGGCTTGCGTGCAGAAATCTAACTTACCCTCTCTTTTTTTACTGCTCTAGAGCATCACCAAGAGAAAAACTCCCCCAAAGGGCCATCTACCTGTCCTCTGAAATTAGAAACCCAAAGTGGAAATGCCCCTAATAAGTGGACAAATATTTTCCATTAATTTAGGACTTATAAATCATGAGATAGCAAAAAGGGCTTCAATGATTTTGACTTTTACACCAACCCTAAAGTCCCCTGAAAAATAAATCTACAGGTGAAAGGGGGCTCCCTTTCTGACAACCATGGCTTTGAAGTACCCTGAAAATTGGACCAGGTATAAGAAAATCACGGCCAGAAAGCTTCCCCAAAACCCTATGGGGGCTTTGCACAGGACTCAGTGGGGATGTGGTCACACACCAGAATGAGGGAAGGCCAAGGCCCAGCAGGCAGCTCCATGTCCACTCAGCCCCGCAGGGTACCAGGGCAGTGGTAGTGTGATGATAAAAAGCCACTCAAGTGCAGGCCTGGGGCAAAAGCAGAGGCCCCGAGACACTTGGTGTCACTCTGTCAGTGGCTGCCAAACAGTAAAGAGAAGACAGGGCCTTCAGCTTGCTCAGGCCCAACAGAGGCCCTGCCTGGGATCCTAAGACCCTGCCACCTTCTGAAAAGCTAAAAGGCCTTCAGTTAGGACCAAATCAAAACTGAGGTGCTGGAAAAAATAATTTGCAGGGATCAGGTTTATGTCATGTTTATGATACTAGCTTGTAGTCTTCCTTCTTTCCCCTCAGACGGTAAAGTAACAGAAAAAAAGAATTAATCAACCCTTAAGGCAACAACTTTTATGTTTCAAATGTATTTTATGTGGCACCTGCTACCCTGTGTGGCCCAATGCTGGAAATACACATTTCTCCTTTGACTCCACCTGTGTGCTGAAGAATACGTAACACACACATACACACAGACACCACAAACACACACACCCTCAAAGACTCTCTAAAACCACCCAACCCCCAGGCTTCTGCCCATATTTCAATTTAGTCCAACCTTTACCCTTTGGTTAGAATCACGTGGTTATAGGGCCCCATTTTTTCACCTGAAACACCTGTTACCAGGAATACGCCAGCACATTCCTGCTAAATTTTAATGAAAGAGAAAGCTTATGGTACCCCGTCACAGTTTTACATATTCGCAGCTGGGGTCCATTACATTTCTGGGACCCTGCTGCTTTTCCAGATTCCTCTAGTTAATATCCATATTTTCTAAATTATTTTAAATGTTGTGTTCAAGCAGGAATTGAAAATCCTGAAGAACAAACACCAAATGGAAACCGTTAGGGTGGGGACAGTATTGTTTATTGCAGAGGCAGCTGGGAGGCCCCCTCTTCCCTGAGGGTCTTGCTACAATGCGGGGCAGTGGCCTGGCCCTCTGGGAAGGAGGCAGGCGGTTTTCCTGGCCCTGGCAGGCCTGTTTTCCAGGTCCCTGAGAGACAAACACAGCTTTCGTTTGAAAACTCACCCTCTCTGAGAATTGGGGAGAGGGGCTCCGGAGAAGGCAGAATGAAACCCACTCTTATCTACAAACAAAAACCAGCTTTGATGTTGGCCAGCTTGCTGGCCTCGTTCCCTTTTCAACTGCCGCTTATCAGCAGCAACATCTCCATTAAGCACTTAGTCAGCAGCCATTATGGGGCCCAGGTCCGTACTGGGTGCCTGTTCCTGAGAGGAATAAAAGAAAAAGCATGTGAAAGCGCACGTGGAGGGCACACCCTTCACCGGTGGGTGGGTGGGTGGGTGGGCAGGCGTACACGCAAGTGTTCCAGGACCATCAGGTGACTAAACTTGGGACAACAATTCCCAGCTCTCTGGCTGGTAACAAACTCCGAACCTGTCTAAACCTCTGGTCACCCTCCCGCTATTGGGGGATGAACTGAGGTGGCCTGTGCCAAGATCCGCAAGTCCCGTTATTTCACTCCTTTCGTCAGTGTCTAAATCACTCTGACGATGGGAAACAGCAGAGCACTGGCATCCCTGACCACAACAAGCCCCTGGGGTGCCCTCGGTCACAGAGGCCCCCACTCCATACAGCCTGCCCAGTAGTGTCTCAAAGGGGAGAGGACCTCAAACCTGCCTCTACAGAGCTGACCTGAGCCCCTCTCATGCACTGCTCCAGTCCCTACACCCTTTTCAGGAGGCTCTTGACTACACCCACATCTGTTTCAAGAGGGAACAAACTCACTTCAAGACCAGAACCACCACACAAACACAGGCTCAGTGGCCCAGGATGCCATTCTCTAGACAGAGACCCCAGCACTCCAGAGCTCCCAGGCCTCAAAAGCCTCCGTCAAACATCCTCCTTTCACGGACAGTAAACAATGACAGACACTGTCAAAGAGGCCCTTTCCACTCCTCCTCACAAGTCAGCCCTAGTGACCAGTGAGGGTGGCAGGCAGCAAGCAGAAGGCAAAAAGGAATGAGAAACAGCTACCAGAACAGTTTGTTTGTTTGTAGCCAACTGTCGAGAGTCTGGAGTCAGTGCCAATGGGGGAGAAACACCATCCTTATAGCAGTTCTCCAGGGCCTCGGGCTTGTGGTGAGCACCTCCCAGCCGTGTGCAAGGGCTCGGGACCGAGGATGGACCTCACCCTCTCTCCTCCGCTGTGAGCGGTGACTCAAGGCAGCGGAACTGCCTGCAGGAGGAGGAGACGCAGCATCCCAGCTAAATCCAGGGAGCCTCTGTAAACTGGCATCTCAGGGCACCATTCTCCAGTTCTACCACCTCCCCTGAAGAAGGGATGGACTGGGTATCATCTCATTGAGCCCTTCCGCGAACTCACAAAGGAGGTGCAGAAGGAGAAGTTAAGCAGCTCACAGAATCACAGAGCTCTTATAAAAACTTCTGGGTGCTCATGTTTCATTTCCAGAAACGTAAAGGCACAGTTCTCAGCTTTAACATTATGCTGTGTATCAAAGGCACTTCTGTAAAGAGTGGCATGCACATAACACAAAAGGGAAATGTTCACTTCCAGGCCCAAAATTGGGGTACACAGTTCATACGGACTGCCAAGAAGACAGAATATGACCCGCGGGGCCTGTCTCACCCTCAGTAACTTTCTCCTCCCTTTTTACCCCTAATTTGGCTCAGTTGAAGCTCAAGTAGCTCCTTCAATCTCTGATTGAAAGGTGGTATTTCTGTGATTTCACAGGGAAAAGAAATACCCCACCGCCTCCCCTTGGCACCTTTCCACCTCCCAAGCTACCAGGCCTCCCAGAGAGCCTGCCCCACCTGCCTCTGCAGCTCCCACACCTGCAGCCCAGCCAACGTCTTCACCAGGGCTGAGCTCCGCCCTTCCAGTGCCGGCCCGGCTCCTCTGTCCGGCAGAGGCCACCGCCTCAGGATCAGCAGGAGCACTCTGACACCAGCTCTGCCCATAAACACCCTGCTGGGACAGACTATGTACCCTGAAATTCCTGGGTCAGAACATCGTGGTCACTAGCCTTTTCTTCCTACCAGGCACCTGCTACCACATCAGCTCTTTCTTTCCAGCCTGCCCAGATGCCTTCGGAGTTTTCTTTTTATTCTATTATTGCTATGTTGGAAATCTCACTGCACAGAGAGATGACCTGCTCATTCAGAGTAATCCTCCAGCTCAGTGTTGCTGAAAACCAAGATGGGTTTAGCCACCACCTCTCCAAAAGCAGCAATTTAGATGCATGACTGATTCACTCAGGTCTTGAATTTAGAGGATTCATGCTTACCAAGAGGAATTCCAAAGAACTGCTGGCTACTAGCAAGAGATCTTCAAGATCAAGATTTCTCTGAAAAACTATTAGCCACTGGTAGTAATGCAAAATTGTTTACAAGTTTGTTTTTTGAAAATGTGTAGATGTGAGCCTATCCCTGAATTATCACGTACCACATTTATTATAGCTCTATTGTCCATACAAGCTGAAAGTTCCTGTAGGAAAGAGATAAATACCTGTATCATTTCCAACTTCCAGCGACCAGCAGAAACTGTTTTTTCCAACGCCGCCTTTCACGTATTCTAATAATGACAGAACACCAGCGAGGGATGAGCCTTGCATTCTAGGCTGTGCTGTCCACCCTGCCTCCCCAAATACTTCTCTGTAAGTCCTTGAGACCTTACCTCTTACTCACACCCATCCCCAAATGCCCACACCAGGAAGCCATCACTGCATAAGTGGTGGCAAAAGGCTCATTTCCACTACGTTCCGTATAAATCCAGGAAGCAGTTTTCTCAAGTCCACAACCACAAGGCCAAAGCCACAAGCTCAGGAGCCCATGTGCATCACGCAGACAGTATTTCTGAGCATGACTGGCACTGCAGTTAGTTTGGGTGGTGTAAACTTGGCAGGTGTGAGGTGACCCAATCTCAGATCTACATCAGTATCAGCAACGAACAAGAAGCTTTGAGGGGCTCTTCAGAAAAGGCAAAGCTTCACAAAGAAATAAGCGAAGATCACCTCTGGCTGGCTGTAGATCCCCTCTGGAGAAACCACATCTATACCACCTCTGACTCCCCAAATAAAAAGACCTAGGACCTCTACTCACCCTCATCCCCATACCCACACACAAGATCTACGTTCCCCATACCCACACACAAGATCTACGTTCCCCATACCCACACACAAGATCTACGTTAACTGAGGATCTAAATCTCCATTCGAAATCTTTAAACACACACACACATTTTTAGAGCAGTTTTAAGTCTCAAGCAATACTTTGCAGAAAGTATCCCATATAAATCCTGTTCCCACACATACAAAGCTTCCTCATCAACATCCCTCACCAGAGTGGGGCAGTGGCTGCTAGGTATGAAAGTCCACCATTTACCTCATGGTTCAGAGTTGATGTTTACATTTTACAACTTTAGACAATTTTATGGCATTATAATTTATAATGATCCCCATCCTGGGATCGTTGGTTGATTTGGGGCCACTCCCTATCACATCCAAGACCTCTCACTGATCTCTTGCAACCTACTGTTCCTTTCTGGTTCCTGGACTTTTGGGTCCCACCGGTCATAGCTTAAGGGAGAAAGAGTAGTTAGTGTCACCAAGGCTGCTAGCACCCAGCCAAGCTATAAACCTGGGAAGAACTTGTTAAGAATTTCCTCAACAGGCCCTCCCTGGTGGCGCAGCTGGTTAAAGCACAGCACTAAGAAGCTTAAGCCACTTCCGCATGAGTTCGATCCCCGCCTGCCCCAGAGGTGACCACATGGCGCGGCAGACCTCTCATGACTCGCCCACTGCTCCCCTCAGCAGTGTACTTTGTCCATCTGCCTGTTCTGCTCCCCACTCTGTCTCTGGTGAATTCTCATACCCTCCGCATCTCTGGCCTGTACTCCAGTTCTATATGAATAAATAAATCTTTTAAAAAAAAAAAAGTCCCTCAACAAATTCTCATTGCAAACGTTTTCATATCAGGTTACTTTAATCCAAGAAACAAGCAAACAAAGCTGGATTTTAAGCAAAGGAGAGGGGGAGGGGGCTTAGTCACTCATTTAACTAAGAAGTCTTGGTGCCATCAGCTCAAATGACGTAAATCTGCCTCTGCCTACGATAATTCGGTTCCAGCCGAGACCTTTATGGGCCACAGTTCTGGTAAGAGCGTCACAGGGAGGAAGCCCCACGATGACATCAGCACGAAGGACAGCATGCTGAGCACCAACCATGGATGTGGCCCTGCCAGACCAGGAAGGGACAGTCTACAAAACTCAGTCTACAGAAAAACATTGGGAAGACTAAGACAGCCTGCGAAGGAAGGAAGACGTGTTTCATTTTCCTGATAAAGCTTCCTCAGCCCTCCTCTCAGAAAAGGGCCCAGAATTTTCCCAGCACACTCCTAGTTTGGAAAGATGAGAAAATGTCTCTATGTCCAACCTGATCATTTTCCCGAGCTTAAACCCCAACTGAGAAAATGCTCCAGCTTCCAATCATTTCCATCTAAATTCCCAAGTTTCTTCACTCCTAAAATGCCTTCACCTGCTGGCAGTTATTTAGGACTAACAAAAGTTGTCTTTATTTCTTCTCTTTTTTGTGTGGTCTGAAGAAGCCTCCTTCATGCTTCAGGGACATTTCCATAACAACATGGCAAGCTTGTTAGGCACAGGGCTGCAGGGGCTTGGGGACCATCTGGGGAAGCCAGGTTCTTGTGGCTGGAGCTGGAGCAGAGGGTTTTTGTTGACCTCTCCTGTTTGCAGAAGTCTCCACATATCTTAGTGTTTGCCCAGTTAGCTTCCAGTGGTAAAGCACAGGAAGTTGGATTTTGGCAGCTTCTCTTCAGGCTGAAGTGACAGCACTGTCATTTGTGCTCAGCAAAGAAGGGCAGTGTCTGTGAAGGTGAAGAAAGGCTGTGTCCAAGGCTGCCTGGGAGGGGGGAGGTCTGCGGCCAGATCAAGAAACATGGTCTTTGAAGATCTGGGGATTTGCACACCAGGACCTCAACCGCCCTGTGTGTTTCCTGTCACCCCATTTCCTGAAGGCCTGGTGGTGAGTGAGAACAGTGCCTCGCCCTAGACACTGGCTGGGCAGGAACAGCAATGGAGTTGAATGCACCAGAGTCAGGGGGGTATCCATGCAGAGTGGTATTCAAGGCTCTATACATGTATACGTGTTTATATGTATAAAGTGGATGGTCAAGAATTCGCTCTGAAGAATAGGAAATCTGAAGACCTAAGGATCCCTAAGGGACCAGTGGGGTAGAGCTGGTAGGGCCAGGGTTGAATGGGAGAGGACCCACCTCTGAGGATCCACTGTTCTCCCTTCACAGCCTGTTCCCTCTCGCTCACCTACAGATTCATACATCTTTGGGTTGAAAAGGGTTTAACTCAAATTATTTCCACACTCAGTAAGAATCCAGGGCTGGGCCCTCCCTGGTGGCGCAGCAGGTTAAAGCACAGCACTGAGAATCAAAAGCAACCTCAGCAAGAGTTCGATCCCCCACCCTGGAGGTGAACCACATGGCGCGGCAGACCTCTCCTGGCCTGCTGGCTGCTCCCCACAGCAGGTGGCCTGCTCTGCTCCCCATTGTCTGGTGAATCCTCTCACTGCCCCTACACCTCTGGCCTGTACCCCAGCTCTGTATGCATAAATAAATAAATCTTTAAAAAAAAAATGAAGAAATTGAGGGCTTTCAGCTTCTACTTTGGAGCTCGCCTCACCCCACTGGTTAGCAAAGGCTCAGAATTAACTCCTTCAGTTCGAAATTGGTTTTCACGGCCCCCTTCCTCGTTTAACTCAAGACTACTCTACTCATTGGTGTTCCACAGTCGCTCACCTGTGTTAACCCGTCTTTGTAGTCACATTATGAGGTGGGAGCTGATCTTCCCTTCTGACAGATGTGAAAACTGAAACTTTGAGTTCATTTCTTGAACTCCAAGAATGAGAAAGAAAGCGTAGTTGTCAACTTTGAAGTATGGTTGCAAGGATGATTAAAGATGGAAAATTTGAAATTGTGCCTGTATTAGGAAACTCTCTGAATTGCACTTCTTGCTTTCTCCCTGGTGCCTCAAAGAAGAGAATGAAACCACCCACCATCCCACACACATGAACGAGCAAGCAGCAGCTTATGCTCCCTGGGCAGTCTCATGCCAGGGGCTTCTTATTTCACTCACAGAGCTGCTGGGCGAATTAGGAATGACTGTCTCTCTTTCTCACAAAGGATAAAATTGAAGCTTAAAGTCAAGAAGGGAGCAGGAAGGTGCATTTACAGGGGATGCCGGAGATCAGCCAGGTGATGCTACTCCAGAAGAGAGGCAGGTTCTTGCCCCTTCAGGATCATTTGACCCCCACTGGAGGAGGCGCAGGACAGGCTAAGAGAGCAGGAATGAAGCCAGGTAGAAGTCGGCTCTAGGCTTTCTAGGCTCTAGAAGTCACTCTAGGCTCTATTTTACAAGCCTGCTATGATTTGAAAATTGCCCATCTATATTTGAGGCCAGTACTGGATTATTCCCAAGGGGGACTATTTAAGCATAAATCACTAGATGTAATGATAGCCACAAATTACTTGGGAAGAAGGGTGAACAGTGCATTTAGGAACAAAAAATAATTTTCCTTCTCATCCTTCCCCCATATTTTCAACAGCTGTTCACTACATCCACTTAGAAGGGGGGGAGGGAACTTTTTAGTTTTTCTTTCATCCTCCTTCGTTTTATACTCAAGAGAGGAAAAGCCATATCCTTCAAAACCACTTTGTGGATAAGCATTAAATCACATCTGGAGCTCTGGCTACTCTTTGTGGATGGGTGAGAATAAAAATCTGCTGCCTAGGATCAAAGGTGAGGACGCAGCAACCACAGGAGCCAGCCAGCCCTCACCACCTCTCCAGCACTGGCCACTGCCAACACCTCAAAGCATTACCTATTTCACCTTGACAGGTAAATCCCAGGAGCAGGTGAGTCAAACACAGTGGGGCTTTCCTTGCAGCCCCTTGGTGTTTTCATAGGCTCTTGGGCAAAAGTCTTTCACTGTGAATGTTTAAACCCTGAAACCATCCTTCTACTAGTAAGCTAATAATGACTAATTATTTCCAGTTATTAAATGTTTACTATATACTAAGCTCTACACCTCGACTGTTCAAACCTTACAGTCATTTTTGAAACTGTTTTAAAGATGAGAGAATTGAAACTTGGAGACAGTAACTTGGTCGAAGTCACATAGGTAGCTATTAAATGAGAGAGTCAGGCTCCAGACCCAGGACTGTGATTTCAGAGCCCACCCATCACAACAAACCGTCATTCTATACACGGTGTTATATACAAAAACACCTTAGAGGTATCCTGTGGTATATCACTCTTCAGCAAGACAGTTTTTGAGCTGATAGGAACACAGCTAAATCCTGTGGCGAAGAAAATACTGAAGGTTGACCACCTGGACTTTCCTTTGAAAACCCCCACTGGAGCAAAAATTAACCTAGCTTACCAACTCAACTGAGCATGCAAACACCTTTGCCAGCTTACCAACTCAATTGAGCATGCAAACAACTTTGCCAGGGAAAAAAAAAGGAGGGGACAAGAGGTGGGGGGGGCTTTTATCTGTGCCCCTCCCCAAATGATGGGGGAATGCTTTCCACATTTGGGGATTTTTATCATGAAAATTCATAACATTTCTATCTGTGCTGTTATATTCAGTATTTTCACATCACCTGCAATGCAATTTGCTTCCCCAGAAAACTGTATTATAGTTTATTGTTATTGAAACTCACTTATTACTAGTTATATTTGTAATTTTTTCCCCAAAAAAGCTTCAGGATTTTGCCTATGGAAGCCAACCTACCAATTTATTTGCTTGCTCAGCACAACCTGCAATTCTTATAGGCAATTTCATAGTTGCAGGGATTTCACAGTGCATGCCTGTAACATCTACAAACTAAAAAAAAAAAAAAAAAATCACAGTATGCAAACCTGACCTACAATGATCACTGATTATTTTTATCTGACTCTCAGAACATACTTAGTTCATACACAAGGGTAAGTGGCCAAATCTAACTACTAAGTTGAAGTTCAGAAGCTTTAAAGTTAGCTGGAAATGGTTATATTTCACCCATATCCAGGATTGTCCCTAGACCCAGCCAGAGGCACCCGCTCAGGTTATTTTTTGGCTATACTCCCTCCCTCTCTAGGTAAGGAATCTTTGAGGGTCAAGAGAGCATCCCACTTATAGCCCTCGACCTTCTGACCATGGTTCAGGAATCTAAGGATTCTGAATTTGCAGCCCATGTCCTACTTCACATGCAGAGCCTGCAAAAGTCGCTTCCACCAGTCTATTCTCAAAAAGACACTTTTATCATCAGTGTTTGTATCCTCAGAAGCTAGGAGCAGTCCCGGGGGGCTGCCATTTGGGGCATCAGGGAGCAGGGGAGAGTTCGCTGCTGCAATCTGGAGCAGATACAGCTGGAGATGGAACATGAAAGAGGCAGGCTCCCAAATTTGAATATGGTTCCAGGTTATTATGAAGGTTTATTTGCCAAAGTAGGAGGTTAGAAAATGTTATTTAACAGTTTATTACCTTGATTTATAACTTTAAATATTTAGACATATAGTATATGAGCTTCCACTTAATTCTCTTACCTGAGGCTCCACAAATATCAGGGGCAGGTCTGGTCACATTCAAACACAAAGGTACCGCCATTGTAAAGAGTCAAGTGAAAAGCTCAGACAGGCCTTCAAATTTATGTCAGTCTGTCAATTCAGGTATTAAAAAACACTCAGCAAAATTCCTAGTGCAAGAATAAAAGAAACTCTATGAAACTTCCTAATCAATCTGGAGAAACAACAAATGCAGCTGTGAAAACGGCCTAATTTAAATATAACGATTCCTTGGCAGGTACAAGGTATATCAATCAACGTTTCAACAAATTCTAACCTAGTTAATCACTCATCACACTCATCTTGTGTGATTTTGCACACAAGAGTCTCAATTTCTAAAACTCCACGTTATCTTAAAACTATGATGTATAACCATCAAAAGCAAAAAGATCACTAGTGTGTGTATAACTCATGAAAATCTGTGTCTCTTTAGGATCAAGCATTTTTACAACAAAAGGACAAAGTCAATCTGGGCAGACGTAAGGCCCAAACTCATGTGATCCTATGTAAAAGGTACTTTTTATAAAAATCAGAACTTTGAAGACAGCAGGCATATCTGTGACTTTACTCTTAATTTCTAGGTGCAAAAAAGAATCAAATATCCACAATACGTGATTATGACCTTACAGCTATGGGGACCTGGACCTGGGCTCTTATTCTGCAGAAAAGGATCCACAGTCGTTAAAAATTGTCCTTGGGGCCCTCCCTGGTGGCGCAGCGGGTTAAAGCACTGCACTGAGAAGCTAAAAAGCCACTTCGCATGAGTTCAATTCCCGCCTGCCCCGGAGGAGACCACATGGCGTGGCAGACCTCTCCTGACCCACCCACTGATCCCCCTCAGCAGTATACTTTGTCAATCTGCCTGTTCTGCTCCCCACTCTGTCTCTGATGAAGCCTCTCACCGCCCCTGAACCTCTGGCCTGTACCCCAGTTCTGTATGTACAAATAAATAAATCTTCAAAAAAAAATTGTCCTTGTTGGTAAAATAGAACAAATGTTCATTGGAGATAAATAAGTACTAGAGATGGTGCACAATGTGAAGACTATAAACAGCACAGGAGTTCGCATGATAAACAGGAACACTGTTAAGGAAATAAACACTTAAGAGTTTGTACCACAAGTTGAAATCGCTTCTTTCTTTTTGGCTGTATCCATAAGAAAAGATGGGTGCTAGCTGGATGAAGGTAGTCATCAATTCACAACTTGTGGAAATCTAAACATCAAGCTGTATGTTTCACTTTATACAGTGATGTATGCCAATGCTTTCTCAATAGAATGAAAAAACTGCCTACCTCATAAAGTACAATGGCAAATGTCGTAGTATCTCTAAATTGATCGATGTGAACTGCTTTCCTCCCTCGATAATAAAAAGTAGACATATATTTGCCAGTGGTATTTTTCTCTGAGGCAGACGTGCCTGCTATGTAGAGGACTTGTATGATTAGATTTTTTTTTTAAAGATTTATTTATTTATGCATACAGAACTGGAGTACAGGCCAGAGGTGCAGGGGCGGTGAGAGGCTTCACTGGAGAAAGAGTGGGGAGCAGAACAGTCAGATCGACAAAGTACACTGCTGAGGGGAGCAGTGGGCGGGCCAGGAGAGATTTGCTGCGCCATGTGGATCACCTCTGGGGTGGGGATCGAACTCATGCTGAAGTGGCTTCAGTTTATTGTGCTGTGCTTTAATCTGCTGTGCCACCAGGGAGGGCCTATGACTAAATTTCTAAGGAGGTTCATTATAGCATTTTGATCTGCATAGCAAACCACTAAATGGTCACTTGATCCCTGTTTAAACATGCCTCACTATATCCTAACCCTCTGTGGGGCTATTAGAAAAAAATCATTCCAGAGTGGAGATGGCCCTTGACTGCTTTCGTTATATAAGCTCCAGGGCCTATAGAACAAAACTGATTCCTCTTGACCCAGGAGCATCTTCCGCATATTTGAAAATGACACCCACATCTTCACCTTGTCTTGTGTCTAAGCTGGGCCAAATACCCCCCACTGCCATGAGTGGTTTTGTGCAGCATGTGGTTTCTTGTTTTCTTTATTACCGTGTTGCTTTCCTCTGAACAAACTCCACAATGTCTACATGCCCCTTAAAGGTGGTTTTTCTTCTGCTCACTCTTGTATCAGATCCCTAGCTCACTTAAAGGGACCGAGTGCAGAGCAGTTAGGAGGGAGGTGTGAGGGGTGGGGCACAGGAAGAAAACAGATGCCCCTCCACTGCCAGCTCTAAGCATAGTCTAATAAAGCTGGTCTCCCTCTTCTGTTCTGTCAACACAGCCCAAGACGACATCCATGCCTGTGGGAGTCACGCCTGAGAACTGCAATCAACAAAGCACACACAGTGGGACTCCTCCGTACCTATATCCCTCTCAAATAACCTGTTTGTGATAAGAAACTCATCCCTCCAGCATGGGTAGAGATTTTGGACTCCAAATCAGCCCCCTACCACACATGCCAACCTTTCCCTGGGCTACACATCACATCATCTAACAGACTCAGTATCATGTCAGCCAGGGCACAGATAGTGACAGAACCACCAGGAAACGACTTCCCATTCTCCCAGCTGCTCGTCATCCTTAGGCGTTAAATCACTTACAGTTCCAAATTGTACTCCTTGCATTTGGTCCCTAGACTATGTCTCCATTTTTGACAAAGTAGATATGATTAAAAATAATGTCAAATGACATATTTACCCTCTAAGTCAACTTCAGTTTTCTACTCGATGTGTCTAATAAACTTTTCAAAGAAAGAAAAGGTTGCTATGTGATGCTCTTAGGGAATTCATGCTAGACCCAAGTGGCCAGCACTAAGAAAAAGTCACTCCTTTTAGCCCAGTTATAGCAGTTAGGGGTCTAAGAATGGTGGTCTGTTGAATCAAATTAAAATTCATACATAGCAAGTTTGGAAAGTACTTTCTCGCACAGTGGTCCCTCAAAATGGTTTGAAGATTAGGACTATCATAAGGACACCAGAAAGCTTTAGAATAGCTAGGCAACAGGATTTTGCTCGACATAACTTGGAAATCTGATCACGCAGGTACACCACTTAATTTTAACTAGCTCCTTTACACATAAGTTTTCCAGAGTTCTGGAAAACACAAACCTCCCTAAGCGGGCCCTTTCCCACATATGGGGAAAAGCCCACCTGCAAATTCCGTAGCAAAAGACCCTGCATCCATGATGCTACCTGCTTTGGGGCAAGAGCCTGTGCCTCAGGCCTGCACCTGACTCCTTAGAACACTGATTCTCTGTCCTTAACACGTGGAAGATGGGGCCTAGTTGGCAGGGCTGCTATAAGGAATATAGGGGACTTGATGGCTGGGATTGAGGCACAGCAGGCACTCAGGAAGGGGGCGTCTTCTTTCCTTCCCACCTCCCATCTTTCCTTTACAAATGTGGCGGAAGTACCTCATAGTCCCAGCATGCTGACCCACAAAGTCCACACTCAATCAACAAGGGTGGTGAGTGTTACTATTTATTAACTATGCTGCAAGGCTCCTGAACAGCAACAGCCTTCTTTCCTATTTGCCAACAACTCATCTGAAGTCATAGTCATCTCTTTCTTACACCAGTTGGAATTAAACCATCTGAGCCACAGGTAATAAAGAGAAACCTTCCTCATTATGACTGAAAACAAAGGCACTCTGACTAATTCACATGCAAGTTCCCTAATCCTTCATCCAAGGGCCTTCAGAAATGCCAAGACCCTCAGGGAAGTGAAATTTCCTCGAATGTGCAGCAGCTAGAGCACCCTGGGTTTCTAGATGACTAATAATGGAAATGTACTGTAAACAGGGAATATTAAAGAGCTTAGAAAGCCTCGAAGGGAAAGAAAAAAAATCCTCATAATTCAGGGTCTGGTAGAGACAATGGCAGCTTTCTGGCAAACAAAAACTATATAGGTGAAAATGTTAGACCCTTGCAACTTTTGTTTTCACAGACTCTAGAGCCCAGGTGGGTGCTGTTAGGGAGAAGGCTCTGGCTTTGGCTACCATGGTGTTTTTTCTATCTTGACAATTCACTTCCCCAACAGGCATGCCGCCAACTCAAATGAGACTCGGAGCAGTGAAAAGCCCTTCAGGTAAACAGTGTGATAAGCTAAACTGAAAAACTAGACAATGTTTTTGGACTATGAGGTAGTTGCTATGGAGACAGTTGCTAATTAACTGCTTTCAACCAGGAGAACAAAGGGCTCCGGGCAGGCAGGCCTCTGTATCTCTGAGTGAGCAATGCTTCTAGCCTTGCGCAATCGGCACATCGCTCATATCTGGAATACCTGAGACCCGGCTGGTTTTGATACATGCCTGAAGAAATGACAAAAGTGTATTTTCTTCATCTTGACCTGTGGGGACAGCACCTGGCCACGGCTACCTCTCAGGGAAGCAGGCGGCATAGGGGAAGGAAGAGTCCTGGGCACCACCTCACCGCCTGCCACGCGCCAGGCCCCTCCATGAACATTCTCTTCCTCCCTGATGGGGGACCGAACTGAACTATATTTGGAAAAGGATCGGAGGTCTGAGAGAGGGGGACATATAACTGTTTTAAATAATTGATTTTAATTGTTTGCCTTCCATGTTTTATAAAATAAATAAGTGCACACGCAAAGGGAAAAGATAAATCTTCCCCTCCTCTTCCTCTCGTAGACAAAAGTAACTGGATAATCCTCAAAAACAAGCAACAAAACACAGAGCCATTCCACACTCCTGAGCCCCACACATTGTGGATTGTTGAATAAAGAGCAAGAAAAATCTTCATTGTAACGTGATTACTCCTGAATAGATACTCTCCAACACACCTCAGGCTTACCCAGCTGCCTCAAACCTGGTTTAATTTTTGGAAGTTAAGTCAGTTGCTCTGAGACTGAGATGCTCTGTTCTCAAGGGCTGACCTCTGAGCTATATCCAGTTAAAACCAAAGAGCTGTGAGCTGTGTTCACTTCACAAATATTTAAACTCAAGCAGAAATGGGGGGGTGGGGGAGGGGCTAAACACAGCTGCCCCGACTTACCCCGCAGACACCCTGAGGGCCTGTGTCAGCTCAGTGCCTAATTTCTGCTTACACTTACAGAATACTCTAAATACTCCTACATTAAGTAAACGTCAAACCCAACCTGTCTACAGTATGGTACATTCTGCATCCCCAGAAAAAAAATGACTTTTTTTTTTAACTCATACACAGCACCGATCGATACTGCCTATAAGTCACCCACCTTCGTTATCTAAGATAGAATCTGGATGAAAGCAAGTGATGATTCTGAAAGAAATACAACAATGGCTTCTCAGTCTGACTCTGAGCCAATAATGCACACGACATCTTCAAGAAAGTCCAGTGATCTGGCATCACTGAGATCCATTTACGAGCATGGGCTTTGGAAACAAACTAAGCTGGGTTCACACAACGGCCCCACCTCTACTAGCTGTTCAACAGGGACCTTTCTGAGCATCTATTTTGCATGTTTGCAAAATGAAGCTATCTCAGAAGTCATCAGGTAAATTCAGTGAGAAAAAGTGTTTTACACTGTCCCCAGCCTATATAGTTAAGTACTTGGTCATGTTATTTTATTAATTAAAACCTGCACTAATTCACTGCTTTTCGTAAAAATGGGATAAAACTACCAGAGGTCTAAATTACTACTACTGCAGTCCAACTCATGAAAAGAGAAAAGGAAGAGGAGTTTCTGTTCAAATTGGGACCCTTGCCACCCACCATTCAGCTCTCCGCAATGATCTATCAGACTAGTTGCCGGTAGAACTTCAGAAACTTTCACACCAGTGCAAACAGAGGTATAAGGACTGTCAACTCCAGCTACAGTTCCTTGGATATATTCAGTTCCTGCTTGTGAACCAAGGAGTTAAGTTCTTGCTTTGCAGAGAAAGTTTTTACTAAGGCTTCCTGACCAGGCCGTGGCCCAAGGGCATCTCACCTCTCTTCAGCTCATTGTCTCTTTCCTCTGCTCCCTCCAACAATCCCCATCCATGCATCCACCCACCCACCCCTGCACCTATGCATCCATCCACACAGTCAGCAGAATTCCTACTTGGTGTCAGACACCATGCTGATGCTGGTGTAACCGACTCGGTTGGCAAGGTGTTCTTGGCCAGTGCTGGAAGCTCTGGATAGACACTGGATATTTACAAATCTGTGAGATTATCATTCAGTGAAGCAACATGGTTCCTGGGACACAGATGGGCAGGAGGATTCAGAAGCCCAAACCCAGTATTCCCAGAGGGGCAGACCCTGGCTCCTGAGGCTCTTCTCCCTTTGGGCCACCATTCCCTTCCATCACATTCCTTATTGTCCCCATCTGAGGCTGAGTGCAGGGGCAAGAACGATCATAGGTAGGGAAACAAATGTAGGGTTGGAAGTGGGGAGAGGAAGCAAGCGAAATTTTTTTTTTAAGATTTATTTATTTATGCATACAGAACTGGGGTACAGGCCAGAGGTGCAGGGGCAGTGAGAGGATTCACCAGAGACAGAATGGGGAGCAGAACAGGCCGACTGAGGAAGTACACTGCTGAGGGGAGCAGCGGGCGGGTCACCTCTGAGGCTGGGGTCTGAACTTGTGCTGAAGTGGCTTTAGCCTTCTTAGTGCTGCATTTACCTGCTGCGCCACCAGGGAGGGCCGAAAGAGAAGTTTTTATCAACATCTATGGGAACCTTCCCTGATGTTTCACTACTGGCCCCACCAGTGGTGATGCTTGTAACTCAGGAGGACCTGAAGTCTCTCTTTGTTTTCTTGCCATACTTTGTTTTGTAGCCTGGATCCAAAATGATGTTTTTCACCCATATATAAGATAGATGGTAAAAGGAGGGAGATTAAGAATACGATCTGTTTGAAAGGGGGGAATGTGTCGCATGCCTCAAGGAATTTTTCTTTTTCTTCCTTGATAACTAAGGCATCACTACTGGTGGGACACATCAGACCCCTCAGTCTCTCTCTCACACAGCAGCAACCAAACAGTGTTCCCTGTCAGCCACCCCACCCCCTCCCCTGGCTGAGAACCCTCCAAGAGCAGAGACCTTATCTAATTTCTATTTCTATCTGGAGCGACTGCTGGAGTGCCAGGCACACGGCAGCTCCATCAACTCTTCACTGCACAGCCCTGAAAGCGAGCTCACGGTGTGAGGTGCTCTGTGCAAGATCTCAGTGAGCAGCAGCGCTGGACTATGACCAGAGCTCTGACTCACACATCCTCCTGCACCAGGCTGACCGCAGGATCTTTCCAGAAGGAGATTATCTGCCACTGGGTATATGGAAGGTCATCATCTGCAGACTCGGGGACTGGACTTGGGGGCTCTGCAACCTCACATCTCTCCATAAATTCTCTTAACTTTGTAAACTAATGCAGGTAAAAGAGGGGGTTCCCTGAACAGAAACTATATTTAAGTATTAGTGCTTTTCATGTATTCCCACAGGGTGCCCAATGCAAAGATAATCATGCTATACTTTCATGCTTTAGTTATCGAGGAAGAAAAAGAAAAAAATTCCTTGAGGCATGCGATAAACTCCTCTCTTTCAAATAGATTATATTCCTAATCTCTCTCCTTTCACCACCTACCTTACATATGGGTAAAAAAAAAAAAAAAAACATCATTTTTGATCCAGGCTACAAAACAAAGTATGGCAAGAAAAACAAACAGAAACTACAGGGGCCTCCCAAGTTACAAGCATCACTACTGGTTATAAGAGGGGAGGACAAAGAGGACTTGGGTTCGAATTCCTGTGCAGTGATCATCAAAAGGCCACAGGCCAGACCGTAACCTCTTGAGACCACTTGCCTTATTTGTTAAACAGAAATTCAAATAACTCTTCCCACCAGAGCTGTTGAACTAAAGGATACAACATGAAAAAGCACTTTCAAACTGTAAGAATTAACTGTAGGAGTTTTTTTCAGTAAGTGTTAAAAATGTAGACACATACACACATGCACAAGTGCACACAGCTGGTGCCAGGCTTTGAGAGAAAACAGTATAGTCATAGCATAAAAAGGTATCTGAAGAAGTTATGAGAAGAAAAGCCACAGAACTAGACTCTGACTAGAAGGAACAGACATTAAGCTACCCGAGTATCTACGGAGGTCCAGAAATCTGGAAAATAGTAAATGCTAAGAGTCTTTTTAAAGTAATTGCCCTGAACTAGGTTGTAATTAAATCCTAAAGCCATCCTGTGTTCAGATTCCTTATCTGTGAAATGAAGACACTGAGTATCCATGAGTTAAGACATTTAAATGAATTAATATTTGTAGAAAGCCACACACTTCTACATTGACAGCTAAGCAGGCTAGCAAGTAAACCAACAAGGAGCAGATAAATAGGTTCTCCCTGCTTTTCCACAACACCTACTCAATCAGATTTTGACTCCTACAGACAAGGGGCGCCCAGTGTGACAGCTCAAACTCACTGAGTGAGTGAACAGCTATTTAGGAGTCTCCTCTTCCTACTGTAACATGGTACCAGCAAGCAGAAGGCCAGATTTTTTTTTTTTTTTCAGGTGGAGAAGTTGGGGGAGCAGGAGAGAAAAAGCAAACCAATTCACAGACTAGATCAATACTTGCCATCGTGCGTGCCTCCTAGCCAGTGGGACGGCAGCCTGCGAACATGACCACCATCTCCACAGTTGAGTTCCTTTTAGGAACCAAAACATTCAAGGTTTTACATTTGTACTCACAGGGAAACCAGCATTGATTTGGTGCCAAATTTAACAGTAAATAAAAGGTGTTTCTTTACCTAGCAATTACAGATGAAAGCTTTATATTTTTGGCAAGCACATTCTTAGCTTACATACTAAAATAAATATATACAAGCTCCAAATCTTGTTGTGCATTTATTTGAACAGAAGGCACTGCATTCCTACTATGTGCATAAAAGTGCAGTGCAGTGGAATGGGGGGGCAGGAAGAACAGAAATCAAACACCGGACTTTCCTTGAAGAGAGCAGTGTGATGCTATTCAAGCATGACCTTAGGGAGCTTTCAACCTAACTGAGCATATTACAAGTTAAAATCAATATAAGTCAAATCAAAACAGAGTTAATGAAAAGGAGCCAGAGACGGTAAGTACTCTGAGTCAGAAGGGAAGTGGGAGAAGTCCAGGCGAAGTCAAGGCAGGATAGTCTGGAAAAACCTGGTAGAAGTGGACAGGAAGAGCAAAGATAGGAGAGGCGGCGTCCAGAGGATGGGCAGGCATCCGTCACCTCCCGTCAGCAGTCAGCATGCTTCCAGGGGCCCTCTGATGTGCCAATCTGAATGTGGGTGCAGAGGCAAGTGTGGGGAAAGCCCAAAGAATGGTGTGGCTGGGAATGAGGCCATGGAGGCAGCAGTGGGTATTACAAAAGCAGCATACAGTTCCCTATGCATAGCAGCCTGTATACAGATACAAAAGTCTGTAATCCCACCTCCTTCCTCTCTCTAACACGCACACATGCACACACAGAATTTCAGTGTCTACGGGTCACAGAAAGCAAGGCTAGACGTTCATTCAGATAGCCACTAATTAGGAGTTGGGTGGTGTAAGAATAAAAGGACATGCAATAGATGTCCCAAAGAAGAATGAGGTCAGGGGCTGCATGACGACCCACAGGGTTAATGCAATGGTAGGGCTAACTGGGGGATTTCAAAGTTAAGACGCTTTTGGAAAAGGCAGGTAGGACACACCAACATAATAAGGAAAGTCAGCGGGTTCCATTTTGAATGTATGGAGTTTTCTGCAGACAAAGGCTATCCACCCAGAAGAGAAACCATCTGCACTGAGAACTGTGAAGCTGATTGAGTGGAGGAAACTTCTAGAATAATTAGAATAAAACCTTGAAGACAAGCAGTGAATGAAATCAGAGGAAGAAAGCCAAAGAAAGTGTTGAAGTTGTGAGGACTGTAGTGTGAATTCAAAGAGGCTTTTAGGATGGGGAGGTGGGGGAGTGGGGGAAATGGAGGTTGGGGGACAGGGAGCATATCGGCAGTGCAAAAGGACCCTAGACTTGCGCATGAACTGACTCCAATCATCTGAGACCCTTGGCCTGAGGAAGGACTGCACTAAACCCAAAACCCCAGACTGAAATGGGACTTTTGGAGCTTCCCACAGGTCGTCAGCTAAGAGAAGGACTAAGGGAATGTGAATTGAAGGCAACAGCAGGGAAGAAAAATAAGAACCTTGTTCCCCACCTTCTTTCCAGACTATTTTAATGAAGGAGTAAAACCTCAGAGGGCGCCTTCCAGAACAGTCCTGCCCCCGACCCCCAGCAAAGCCAAGCCTGCTGTCATAGCAGCCCAGTAAAGTGACCAGGCACCTCCAGCACCTTGCTTGCCCAGAAGCTGTGAAACCCAAGCGCCCTGCCCTGCTGCAGGGGCCAGCGGCCCACACTGCCGACCAGCGCCACACTCACTGGCTGTCCTTGTCGAGAGCACTGAGGGAAGCACCAGGAAATAAGCATCCCCTTCCAAGGAAATCTAACTCTCAGCTCCTGCTCTGGCACCTGGCCTCTCAGAGCGCATGTATGAGCTGCAGCCTCAACACGGGCCACATTAAGAGGCTGCCATCACCTGGGCACTCCCAGTGGGTCGAGAGCAGCCCTGCTCCATCATGAGTGGGAACAATTATAGGCCGGCTGAGCTCTCACAGCCCATTTTGGCCCAGTAGTTTCTGCCAGGTAGCCTGTGGAGGAGACTCAAAGGAGGGGCCTCCTGGTGAGGAGTAATCGGTACCTTCACATCAGCCCTGAGCCTAAACCCAGACCGGGTGGCTCGGAATTATAGAGGTCACTCCCAACTCACTACACCTTGATTAGCCAAAGGTCCTCCACACTACAAGGTCTTTTTTATGGTGTTATGTATGTAAAACTGACATATAGAAAATACTGGAAAGGCAGTTCTCACACTCTAGGTGCGCTTGCTCTTGTACAACGTGCTGTGCTCAACCCCCTTTATTGGTCATCAGGTAACCACGAAGAAACTGCAATGGAGAATGAGACACAGAGATAGACCCTGCAGACACCACCTTTCCTACCTCCTACAAACCTTCCTCTTCCTTAGCAAAGTCTTACTTCCTCATGTCAGTGGGTGTCTTAAAATGCTTTTTTTTAAAGGAGTGAAATGCCAAATTTAAACCCTGCAATATGTATGAAAAAAGGGCAAAAACCCTATAAATGAATACAGAAGAACATGCTTTAATGGAGCAATTTAGCAAAGTGCTAAATAATTTCTGAAAAAAATGTAAATAGATAATAAACATGTAATTATTTAAGTTCACCTTTAATTATAGAAATACATATCAAATTAAGATTTTTTAACTTATCAAAATGCCAGAGATTTTTAATTTTAAAATTAAAAGGGAAATGTAAATCCTCTCATTTTTGAAGTAGACTGGGTACTAGTGATTTGGCAGTATTACCAAAGCTCTTAAAGAAGAGTCTACCTGTAACCATACCACTCCACTTTCTGGACCTTGTCCTATAGAAATAATCAGGTATATTACTTAAGAATACTCACTAGAGGTTACTTGCTGAAAGGGAAAACTGCCTTTATTGCTCAAAAAAAGGCAAATAGTCAAAGTATTTGCACACACATACAAATCTAGGTGATTATCTTAATTAACTATAGATTTTCAATATACAAAAATCCTAAGAATGGTCACAATGTTCAATTATATGTAAAATAAGCATATATAAGCATAGAATAAAAAACTGTCCAAATAGGCAACAAAATAGTAAATGATTAATTCCTGATCATAGGAATTTTTATTTTTTATGCCTTTTAATAATTTCTAACATAAACAGAGAGAAAATCAGTGTATACAGTGAATCTAGATATGTCCAATTACAACTTTTACTGTAAGATAATGACATATAACTAATGGAACTTACACTTGAGCATTTACCATATCCCTGGCACTGTACTGAACATTTCACTATATATCTCATTTAACTCTCATAGCAACCATGTGTGTTCCCATGTGACTGTTAAAGACAGAGTTTGGGAAACTCGCCCAGAGTTGCCCCACTGACAGCTGGACTGCAGAGATGAAGGCCTGAGGCTCGAAAACCAGGGCTTCTAACAGCAGTGCAGGAGTCCTGTGACCAACTCCATCTTCATGCTTCAGCGACCACCAAAGAACTCAAATATAAACAGGCTGACACTGAAGAAGACACACTAAAGAAAAAGGTATAAGCTCCAGAGTTGCTCATATTTTGATATCCAGCTCAACACTTTCTTCATATTACATTATAGCCCACTCTAAACTTTTCCCTCCTGCTTTTTCCTTTTCTGCTAATTTCTTACAAAAGCCCTGTAAGCATTTGTGGTGAGGGTGGCCCATGACAGCTACTTAAAGAGAAATCACTCTGGAGCAGAGGCATTATGTTTATCTATCAAGCAAAACTTGATGGAAATCTCCCTAAAAATACGCACTCACTTTTGTCCTACTTCTATAGTCACCAAACAACTTTCTAACCAGTGAGGGGGCCTCCCGCCCCAACTAACCTGGAGGAGTGCGCCCAACATCTGCCCAGGACCCATCACCCTGCAGTCTGACCTCCATGGAGGGACATGGGGGTACTTCTAAATGTCCCCCATCTTCAGTATCCTCCTCTTGGGTAGATACCTCAGAGTGGAATTACTGAATGCTTACTGTATATTTAACCTTTTGAGGGCCTAGGCCTAACTTGTTTTTTCTTTTGGTAGTTTATTTTTTTATCTATACGTTTCTATAATTATACATTGTGGTTCATGCAGTTTTAATTTTACTTGCTTTGCGTAAATATTTCAAATATGTTATACAAAGAAATAAGGCCACTTGCCTTATACCTTTTATTTTCTCCCTATGGTCAATCAACTATGTTCTGCCCCTTATTAGGGAAGTATTTTCCACCATTCCATTATAGTTTTATTATCAGAAGGATTTATACCTCCAATGGCAAGAAAATAATTGCTTAGAGAACTTACTTAAATTGACCCCAGATTTCAATCAAGAGGTCCACTCCTCAGGGCTGATACTCAATGGTTCCTAAATGTTGCAGATGCATCTAAAATGTTCCACCCACTCTCACACCAGCCAGCAGCCCCATCCACAGGTGGCCCCTGCCAGGGAAAAAGCCTGCTGGTCAGGTACCTCAGCCACAAGAAACCTCTACAAGGAGGACCCTGCCCACTCCTGAAACTGACAAAACTCTTATCAGTATCTGCCAGAGCTATATCCTATTCCTGCCAGAATCTTCTACCATATCCAGAATTCATTTTTAAAAGCCTCAAGTGTTAAGAGCAACTCACACTATATATATCAAGTATCCTCCCAATGTAGGAGACCAAGGTCTGGGAGATACTGGATACCTTTGATTGATAAGGGTTTCTACAGAAGCCTCTAAAGACACTCCCCAAATTTGTATTTTTAAAACACATGCCAAACTTAAATTGTTCTCAATTGTTCTCTGAAAGGTATAAATGGAAAGGTCAAAGCTAGGCATTTCCTAAGCATGACTTCTACATGACAAACTCAACAAAAGAGGGTTCATCCCTGGAAAGTCTCCTCTTCAAGAAATCCCAGTCCATGGCAGATGTCAGACATTTACACGCCACTATGCTTATAAGAATATTTGCATATAAGTCTCTGTGTGGACATGTCTTCATTCCTCTTGGGTAGATATCTCACAGTGGAATTACTGAATACTTACTGTATATTTAACCTTTTGAGGAACTGCAGACTGTTTTTCCGAAGAGGCTACCTATTTTTATACACCCACAGCAAACATGTGATGTTCCTATTGTCCGCAAGCCTCTCCAACACCTGTTAATGTTTGTCCTTTCAATTGCAGTCACCCTAGCGGTGTGAAGTGGTGTCTCTTTGTAGTTTCAACTTACATTTCCTTAATAGCTACTAATGCTAAAGATCTTTTTTTAGGCTTTCTGGCTAGTTATATACCTTCTTTGCAGAAATATCTATTAAAATCTTTCAGCAAAAAACGGGGGGGGGGGGAAAGGGAGGGAAATGCACGGGACTATGGTAGTGGCACAGGGGTGATTTGGTGATGGGAAACCCGTGGGGATTACAATTGAGATGAAAAAAAAAATGTGAAAAATGATGTAAAAATAAACTTTTTAATAAAAAAAAATCTTTCAGCAAAGTTAGTAAAAGTTTGAATCAGCAAGTGATGGTATACAGTGGCCTTTTTAAGTACTTAGTGCTGAGATTCTCTGTTTTGGGGATATAGAAAAAATAGAATTTGGGGAATACAGGGTGCCCTTATCCTTATAATGTAATTACATGAACTGTCTTTCCTCCTCATCATATTTCAGGAATAAGGGCAACATCGTCCCCATTTTATGAATTGAAGCTATCACTGCCTGAAATTCTATTCCATTTAAAGGACATGGGGATGAAGACATTAACAGCCCTGAAAAATTTCAACATCTATTATAGAGAAAACAAAACCGAAGAGAAAAACTTCCTTGCCCAAGGTCACTTAACCTGGATAGCAGAGTACACATCTGCTTCAGTTCCAAGCTGGAGTAGCTCAGCCAGGGAGACAACAAACCCCCAGGCTCTGGCTCTGCTGAAAAGAAAGGTCCATGGGGGTCAGGGGGGACTGAATGGGCATGTACTGTAAGGGTAGCCAGACCCCACACTGGGCCCAAGCTCAGTAACCACCCCTGGAGGGGGGGGGTCTGGCACCAGGGGCTCAGTGCTGGCCTCTTCCCAGGTTCAGCCACAGGACAGGACCCCCACAGAGGTAATAAGCTGAAACCTGTAGCACACATACTGCTGCTACTTAGGCTGGAAGCAAGTCACCAGTGCTGATGAATTTAAATAGCTGGGTGGTGGCTTTGAACAGCCCTGGCCTAACAGAGGCTGCAGCCCCCCACTGGGGTGAATCTGCTCCTCAGAGCTCACTGGCAAGGGGCCAGGGTAGGGGGTGGCAGTGTCTGTGCGCCAGCTGAGACTCCGCTGGGCCAACCTCAGGGCAGTGCCTCCACTGGCCCAGCTGAGGCCCCTATGCAACCCAAGCAGGCTCTTCTGGCTGCATGTTCATGTGGGAAGGGCAGCAGGGAGACTCTCGGCTTGCCTTGCGTCTGCTGGCTAGCCTGCTGGGATGGCCATCTGCAGGGCAATGTCAAAGGTGACAGCACATTCGACAGGATGCTGGGTGCCTGCCTCCTTCTCCTTGTCTGCTCCCTCTCTCAAACAGCCTAAAGAAGCTAGGTGCACACCTAAACTCAAATTGAGGACTTGGAGAGGGAGTGAGGGAGTCTTGGAAATCGTTGCTATCAATTGCAAAGCAATGCCAGTGAGAATGCTACGCCACGACTCACCAGGAGCTTACTGCGAACAGAAGCTAGCCGTCTCATTTCGTCAGCACGGTCACGCCACAGCTAACTCCATTATCCCATTTTACAGAGAAGAAGCTAAAGTTTAGCAAAATCCAGCAATGCAAGATCTTTCTAACTCTAAAGGAAATGTGCCTCTACATTGTAATCCCAGACTCATGTGGCAAAAAATCCCCATTTGTCATGGCTGGAGACTCGATTACATTAAAGTGGCTTACAGTGAGCTGTAATCTTTGCTTCAGAAAACAAATGAGTGGAGAGATAGACTTAATCTAAAATGCCCTGCTTTTTAATTATACAATGTACGCACCTATGTTTCAGCACACATTGCATTTTTTTTTAAAGATTTACTTATTTATGCATACAGAACTGGGGTACAGGCCAGAGGCTCAGGGGTGGTAAGAGGATTCACCAGAGACAGAGTGGGGAACAGAACAGGCAGATCATTGAAGTACACTGGGAGGGGAGCAGCGGGCAGGTCAGGAGAGGTCTGCCGCCCCATGTGGGTCACCTCCAGGGCAGGCGGGATTGAACTCATGCTGAAATGGCTTTGGCTTCTTAGTGCAGTGCTTTAACCCGCTGCGCCACCAGGGAGGCCCCACACTGCATTTTTTTTTAGGAGTAGCCGCCCTGCAATTCTGTATTTGGGTGCCCCAGGCCAAGCCCTGGCACAGCATGATCCCACAACTCTAGTGAAACAGCCCATTTTCACATCTGGAATTTCTACATTATACACTGTATTTTTCAAATGTTTCATTTCTGCATCTTCTCAAGTAAATGTTATGGTCACGTGAAGATAATAATATTTTTAGTCATCAAAGATAATTTACTAATTATGTCATCCTAAAGTCAACAGGCTTGTCGAAGATACTTAGAAAATATTTGCCTCCCCTTTTAGAATTATGATTCCCATCATCAAAATTGGCTGACATTTTAAAATAATCTTGTTTACTTAAAAGTCAAATTTTTATAACCTCAGCATTCTTTTCCAAAGAACATAATTATTTTATCAAAAAAGTGCACACCTTCATTCATTTTTAGATTCAAGTGTAAACATGAAATATTTATAAAAATGACTTTTTATATTTTTTATTTTAATATCATACTACTTCATGCTGTAATACAAGGTGCTCTACTATAAAGCCAGCTCTCTCTCTGCTTTTTGCTTTCCAAACACTAAAAAGGAAAGACATGCTTTCAAGCTTTACAATTCTCAAACAATTTAATTAATCCAAAGAAATCAGCTTCCTCTGTAATAGCGAAAACCTGACATCCTTTTACTAAATTATCAATTCATAAAGCTCTGAGGCTCCAGATGTCATGTAAGTGACATCCATGGAACCATGGATACCCAGGAAAGAATTAGGAAACATTAAGGAATCACCTCTCAAGTTAGGTGTATCAAGCAGTGGTTAGGAAAACAAAGCAAAACAGAAAATTGTGATGTGTCCTTTCCCTACCTATTTTTTTTTTAAGATTTATTTATTTATGCATACAAGAGCTAGGGTGCTGGCCAGAGGTACAGGGTAGGGGCGGGAGTGAGAGGATTCACCGGAGAAAGAATGGGGAGCAGAACAGGCAGATGTACAGAAATACACTGATAAGGGAAGCAGTGGGAGGCACAGGAGAGGTCTGTCACGCCATGTGGGTCAGCTCCCTGGCTGGGGATGGAACTCATGCTGCAGTGGCTGCCGAAGGCTTCACCGTGCTGCAGCTTAACCCACTGTGCCACCAGGGAGGCCCCGACCCCTACTTTAGTGGGAACAATTCACTCACATAGGGAAGAAAGTTAGGAAGAAAAAAGTCTCAGATCCTCTAAAATGCTGCTGAGTCCAGGCAGCAATACTCCTCTATTCCAAGTAAGTCTCAAATCTCCTAGGATACCCCCAGGTCAGGGCAGAAGTGTATCCCAGGCTCACAGTCAGTCCTCTACCAGCAAGTGATACTTTAAAACCTAATCAGGTGTGACACTCTGCCCTGCTGTTTTACCTCCTCTGTTCTCCCCCTAGCTCACTCCATCTAGCCACACTGGCCCTCAAGACTCATCACACACCTTAGACAACACCAGGTTAGGTGACACCAGGTCTTTGGAAGCTGCTGCCATTGGTGCCCTCTGATAGAAAGCTCTTCCCCAAGTATCTGTTTGGCCTGTTCCTCAATCCCTCACCTCCTTTGGATATGAACTCTGTCCATCTCTCTTCCTATGCCCTGTCCCTGCTTTATTTCCTATTTATCACTTCCATCTTCTAATATACTCATTAATCTTCCTATCACTCCCAGTAGACGTAAGCTCAGTGAAGTCTGGGACTCTGCTTCCCTCGTGCCTAGAGCAGCATCTGACATATAGCAGACACTCAAAACATTCCTGGGGAATGAAGACACACTGTGAGTGGTCACAACACGTCCAGAGGTAAGCAACATCTGACCATATTCTATTAGTTCGGATAGTCACATAAAATGCAACTATGGCATGGGGTAGGTTAAATCACCCTCTGTTTATCTGCCAATTCAAATTTAACCTGGCATCCTTTATTTTATTTGCTAAGCCTGGAAACACTACTCTTAACTCCAGTGAGAGGATGGTCAAATCTGGGTCATCCAGGTGAGCTGGGCAACACAGAAGTCTGAGGACCAAGTAAGAAGTCTTTCCCTCTTCTCAGATCTTTTCCATTGGAGCCCCATAACAATCTGAGTAAAATCCTACAGAAAATCTGCCTGAGACAGAAAATCAGGCTTGTGCACACTGAGAACACTTCCAGGTAGAGCTGCATCTCCTCTTGAACATCAGAAAGGAATATAGCTTTTCCAAAATCCTCACTAGGTCTGGCCTCAGGGAAACCAGAGGCACCCATCCCCTCCCATCCTCCTCTGTGGAAACCACAGATGTGAGAGAAACAGCCCACTCATTTCCCTGTTCCCCTCACACTGTCAATGCAGGGCCTGGGCTCCCCACCCCACCCCCAGGTCAGCTGACTGTGGCTGAACCCTACTCAGAATCACAATCCAGAGCAGGATGCTTCTGTTGTGGTTTTTATGGTTATGCCAGTGAGAGAGAAGATTGACACAACTTAATGTTTAGAATAAAACTAAGTTACTCAATTATGATATACCTGTACTATGCACTGAAAAATTTAAAAATTCCCGGATCAAAGTTCTGACTAGTCTCTAATTTGAAGATACCTGCTCTCCATGGTTATGCCCAACTTTTCTATCTCCTGGGCCTTCCAACATGGGAGATCCAGTTTCTGTTCTGTTGACCAAATCTCAAAGGACCTAGGTGGCAAGCGCCTGGCACCCAAAGTCTTGCAAGTCACAGAATGTGGGGAGCACCACCTGGGCTGACTGAGGGCACCCAGTTGCGTGGAAAGTAAAAGTGCAAGGAGGAAGAGCACATATTCTGATTTGCCCGGGAAGGTCCCGGTTTCTTTCTGCCTTCCCCGTGTTATTAACAACACTCCATGGTGTTCTCCGCAGTGGACATTAAATAATATGGTCACCCAGACATAAACCAAACTGGGGTTGGCCTCTGCACTCTGAGATCCAGGATCTGTGGGACAGAAGGGACCAGCTATGACCAAATTACGTCACCCCCAGAAATGAAACTGGAGAAAGGGCACGGATGGCAGCAGCTTCCAACGTGAAGAGTGAGACCGAGGGCTGAACTCTCCCGCGCCCTCCAGCTCTGAAATCTAACAGAGTAGAAGTGTTATTCCTCCCCCTCCCCCATCCAGGCCCAGAGAGAACATGCAGGCCCACACGTTCCCCACAGTTTCCAGGCACAGGCCACCAGGAGCCCCAGCCCTGGCTCAGAAACAGCCTCGCATTAGGGTGTCAAATGACTGAAGCCAGTCTTTGATCTGATACAGGAAGCAGACAGGCCCTACTTCGGACAGGTCACAACTGCCTTCTCTGGGTTTCCTCCACAGTCTTCTCCAGCCCCAAGCTGGCCCCCAAAGAACAATCTGAGGCACATTTTTAAAGGGGGGCTGGGCCTCCCTGGTGGTCTAGGGGTTGAGTCTGAGCGCTGTCACCTCTCTCATGTCTTGACCACCGCTCCCCTCAGCAGTGTATTTCAGTAGACCTGCCAGTTCTGTTCCCCGCTCTATCTCTCTGGTGAATCCTTTCACCTCCTGTACCTCTGGCCTACACCCCAACTCTATGCATAAATAAGTCAATCTTTGTAAAAGGGGACTGACCTCCCAGGTTCCCCCTCACTAGACATGGCTGCTGAGGGCCGCAGGCAGCTTGTCCCTTCACCTGTCGCATACAGTCAACAGCGGCTGATGCTTCACAACCCAAACTACCAGAGGAGCTCGGCAACACTCCCAGCAGCCTGGGAGGAAGGAAGTCACACTTTAGGCCCAGAGCAGATTTGGTTGAGGAAAGAAAGGATTGGTGTCTGACTCATTAGCTCACGCTCAGGGGTCATGAAACAGCAAAACATTCAGCATCCCATTTACCCAGTAAAAACAGTAACCATGCTTCCTTCAACACACTGCCAAGAGGCAAACTTAAATACTTGAGCAAATTTAGAACAGTTAGAAGACAGAAATTCAGGCTCCCTGCTCCAGCAGCTATGATGTTTCATGTGACATGCAAGGTGTACTTATATTCATAGAGCATGAGTTGGGGTTTGAAATAATGAGTCTGTGCAAACGCTCCCTACCCCCATCTCCCTCAGTCTTCCCTCCTCATTGCCTTTTCTCAGTCTTCAGGACAATGTCACCTATTTCTAAGGTCTGAACTCCAACAAACCCTGAAAGGTTATTTTTCAAACTGTTCTCAATCCAGAACGCTGAATTTCCAATTGCCTGCTCACCTCTCTACCCCTTCTCTGAGAGTGCCCAAATCCTGCAAATAACTGAAGCCCATGACTCCAAATCTACCCCATAAGCCTGTTCTTCCTTACAGATCACCTCATCTCTACAAATGCACGGTCCCCCATGCAGTTGAACTCATTCATCTTCCCGGGTCTCTACCACATTTAAGTACCTGATGCTCTGCTCCTTGTCACTCCCTTAGCCTCTGCCTCCTGCCAGGACTGCAGTGCCTTCAGTCTCCTTATGGGTCATCAGATCCCCAGAATAATTCTCCTTAATCACTAGCTGAATATTCTAAAAACAATATCCTAAAACGTGCTACTTACATGAAAAGGCTGGCCTTTACTGTTCAGTTGCAACAGTCAGGCACCTACTCCACTCCATGCATCCTTTCCAGCACTCCACACTCTAGCTTACCAAACTCCCTACTATTTCTAAGAATATGTGTTTTCACACCCAGTCTCTGCCTGCAACCCTCTCCCTCCTCTATGTTGCCCACCCTGAGAGGCAATTTAGTAAGCAAACTAGCTTAGCATGCAGACCTGAAAGGGTTCTGCATCCTGAATCCACGCCTCAGAGGCATGGGACCTTGGCAGCTAGGGCGTGGCTTAAACCTCAGTTAAGCAGCTTACCCGGTTTTCCCCAATAATGAAATGGGAAATTCCCTCCGCTGGTAGATGCTTGGGAAAAACACTGAGATATGTTAGCCAATAACTGTATCTGACAAAGAACCTTCCTGCCTACTTGGTACATGCTTTCCCAATTCTAAAGAAGAAACCAGGGCTAACCGGCAAGGAGCAGGTGCTTTGCTGGGCCAACGCCTCAGCAGGGCTACTTCCAGAACGTGAGGGCCAGATTCTGGCCAGCTCTTCTTGAGGGTTCAGGTGCTGAGACCAAAGATACCCTACAAAGGGCAAAGCTGTTCACCTTGGAATGACCCCAAGAAGCACATTTCCCCAGACATCACCAAAGAAAAAAAAGCACCAGAAGGAAAATTCTGACCTTTGTTGCTTCCTGTGATTTAAAAAGGAACCATGCATACCGGTTTAGTAATATGGGACACAGAGAGCCAGGCCTTTGCCACATGATGGTGATTATTATTATTCTTCTGTGAAAAACATCTGGTCAGTGACATTTGTGGATCCTGAGATGCAAATTCAACCATGTTAAGTGTTACACAATTCAGGCTTAGGGTGCCTGCTATATGCACTTACCCCACAGAACTCCACCTGTGAATCAGTTCTCCTAAATCAGCATCTGGCTCTTAGCCTAAAGCTGCCATAGATATCTACTTCTTCTATCACCTGATATCTGATTTAACTAGTATATTCATCTACTTTCCCAATATTTTCCTCTCTTTTATCTTTACTATCATAAGAGTGAAAGGGAGGGGGGCTATGTCTGCAAGAGTAGCTGAGATTTAGTGACCACTTTCAATAGCACCATGGGTATGCTATTAAGCAAATATATATTTTATAAAGAACATTTGAGATTGAATTTATATATCATATTCTCTCATTTAAAAGATACAATTTAATGATTTTTGGTATAGCCCCAGGGTTCTGTAAGCATCACCCCAACCAGTTTTAAAACATATTAATGATCCCAGAAAGAAGCCCCATACCTACTAGAAGTCACTCTCCAATTTCTTTCAAGTCCTCAGTTCTTGGGGGAACTGCTAACTTCTTGCTTCCCTTATAAACTGAGCTGGCATTCTACATCATCACACAATGCATCGCCGTGTGACTGTTTTCTTTCACAGAGCATATTGTCATGAGCCATTCATGTTTTGGTATGCATTAGTATTTCATTCCTGTTTATTGCCAAATAATACCCCCCTGTAGGAATACACCACATTTTTATTTATGGAGTCATCGGCTAAAGGCCATTTTGGATTCTTCTAAGTTTTTTGGCTATTGATATTTTAAAAGGCTTTAAAAAGATTTGCTCATTCCTTTTTAAGGTTTATACCTATGAATAGATTTACTGGGCCTTAGGATGATTCTGTATTAAACATTTTTAGAAAAGTGCTAGGTTGTTTACCAGGAGACTGTGTCGTTTTATATTCCCGCCAGTAATATATAAGGGCTCCCATTTCAACACATCCTGGAAAACACTTAATACTTTGCAGTCATCCTAGTAGTTATGAAGGCTATCTTCATTGTGGTTTTAATCTGCATTTCCCCAATGCTGAATGATGAGCATCTTTGCTGTGTTTACTAAGCACTTGAGTATCTTATTTGAAGGATGTTTATTCAAATCCTCTGCATATATTTCAATTGGGTTATTTGCCTTTGTAAGACTTTAAGACTGTAGAATGTAAGAATTTATATATAATAGATACTATTCCCTTACTGGATTTATCTTTTGAAACTTTTTTTTCCTATTCCCTGAGCTTTTTATTTTCTTTACAGTTTCCCTTGAAGCATGAAAGTATAATTTTGATGAAATGGCAATTTATTTTTACTTTTATTACTTATGCTTTGGGAGTCATATCCAATAAGGCTTAGTTTAACCCAAGGTCAGACTCATTCTTCTATTTTCTTCAAGAGTTCATAGAATTAGTTCTCAGTTATGTCTGTAGTCTATTTTTACTAATTATGGGGTACGCTATGATAAAGGAGTTCTGTTTATCCTTTACATGCAGATATTCAATAGTCCTAATACATTCTGTTGAAAAAACTATCACTCCTTTCTTTGAATTGCCTTGGCACATGTGTTGAAGATCAATTAATGGTAAATGTAAAGGCCTATTACTGGACTTCCAATTCTATTCCAGTAATGTAATGTGTGTGTGTGTGTGTGTGTATAACTTTATATAAGGATCACACAGTCAAGATTCTGGCTATCGTTTAGGAGTTAGCTCTGATATAAGTAAATATGAGTTTTTCAATTATGTGCTTTTCCAAGACTGCTTTAACTATTTTAGGTCCCCTGAATTTCCAGATGAAGTTTAGGAGCACCTTGTCAGTTTCTACAAAATTTTGGCAGAGATCACGTGGAATCTGTAGATCTACTTGATGATCACTGCCATCTTAACAATAATAAATCTTCCAATCCATGAACATACTGTTTTTCAATATATTTTGGACTTTTACATTTTTCTTTTCACAACATTGTGTAGCTTTGAGAATCAAACTTTTGTACTTATTTAGTTACATTTATTCTTTAGTTACATTTTTCATGCTATTGTAATGGAATTGCTTCTGCATTTCATCTTCAGATTGTGTACTGCTAATATCTAAAAATGTTATTGATATTTATGTATTGATCTTATGCCCTGGTAACCTTGCTTAAATCCTAATAGTTTTTTCCCACCATATATAAGATCAATAGAGATGTCCTATGCTTTTCTATCCAATCCAAATGCTTGTTTCATTTATAGACTATTTGTTCTGGCAAGAACTACCTATGCAATGTTGAAGGGAAGGAGTGAAACAGACACCTTTTATTCCTGATCGTAAGGGGGAAGCACTCAATTGTTTGCAGTTAAGTATGCTAATTGCAGGGTTTTCACAAATGTCCTTTACCACGAAAGGAAACATTTCTATTCTTATTTTGCTGAGTGTTTATATCACAAACAAGTGCTGGATTTTGTCAAATGCTTTTTCTGCCTCTATTGAGATAATAGTGTGACTACTGTGTTTATCCTATTGGCGTGGTGTAGTGCATTAATCAACTTCAGATTTTAAACCAACTTTGCATTCTGGGTAAAGTGCTTATGTGGTCATGGTGCATAATCCTGTCCATATTTTACAGCATTCAGTCTGAGTATTTTGTTGAGAACATTTACATCTACAATCACTATAACCATCTATAATCTGTAGCCTTTTTTTTTTTTTAAGATTTATTTATTTATGCATACAGAACTGGGGTACAGGCCAGAGGTGTAGGGACGGTGAGAGGACTCACCACACACAGAGCGGGGAGCAGAACAGGCAGATCAATGAAACACACTGCTGAGGGGAGCAGCAGGAGGGTCAGGAGAGGTCTGCCATGCCATATGGGTCACCTCGGGGCAAGCAGGGATCTAACTCATGCGGAAGTGGCTTTACCTTCTTAGTGCTGTGCTTTAACCCGCTGTGCCATCAGGAAGGGCCCTCTGTTGCCTTTTTTTCCGTATGTCTTTGGTTTTGCTATTAGGGTTTACTACTCCCAGGGTATACTCTCAGTGTATACAAAGCTTTTTGTTTTTGTTTTTTTGTTTAAGATTTATTCATTTATGCATATAAGAGCTGGGGTACAGGCCTGAGATGCAGGAAGTGAGAGGGTTCACCTGAGACAGAGTGAGGAGCAGAATAGGCAGACTGACAAAGTACACTGCTGAGGGGAGCAGTGGGCGGGTCAAGAGAGGTCTGCCACACCATGTGGGTCAGCTCGTTGGTTGGCTATTGAACTCGTGCTTCAGTGACTGCGGAGAGCTTCATAGAGCTATTCTTCATAGATCTGGTGCATAGAGAGCTCCCTTGCGCCACCAGGGAGGGCCCTATGAAAAGCATTTTAATGAATTATCTCATTTAATCATTATAAGAAGCTGTGAAAGGAGTACTGCTATTAGTACCACTTATCAGATGAGACAATAGAGGGTGAAAAACATTAATTTTTACATGATTACACATCTAATTACATGGAAGCAGCAGGATTTAAGTCCATGAAGCCCTCACTCCCATCCCAGTCACCATGATGAGCTTATTCCTATGTGCTAACTGCAAAGTCCCATATAAATCAGCCACAGCCCAGATTAATGGCAGGTTAAATCTATACTAACCAGATTTTGTAACCAGGTTACAAACATATGGTAACCTATCATAACTACACATCCTTCTCTACTTCACACTGGTAGCTTACTTAGTGAAATATCCTACTTAAGTAATCATTCAGGATCGACAATGTCATCTTAGGATAATCTGTTGGGCAAGTGATGTTCAGACAGCTAAAACCAAGTCCAGAGTCATCCTGAAAAGAGTAATGTGCACACTTTGTATACACATATACACACCATTTAGCGACATCTTACATAATACACATACTGTGTCAGGTAGATACTAGGGGAACACAGTCATTGTCAAAGACCAGTTTTCTAGAACTATGTCTTAACTACTGCTATAAAAATCCAATCAGGGTGGAAGGAGGGTAGGTTCAGTTACCACAATAACCAAATTGAGCTCCGCAATTCTTTATAGCCACTGAGAGTCCCAATTAGGCAGAGTCATTGTGACACTGACATAAAATTGCAAATAAATCACTCTTGTTCATGAAACCCCAGGCACATATTCAATATGATCACAATGATAAATATTAAATATGGGAGGGAAGGCTGTTGGTTTTAGCTGAAGGCCTGCCTCGCCAGGAGGCCCCGCACGATAAGCTGTTTGAATGGAAAACAACCTTGGCTTTGTGCCTCAGTTTCTTTTCTGTGGAATTCTAACTGTTGCCTTCATTATTTCATTAGAATACTATAAACCTAATAAGAAGAATATGGGAGGAAATACCTTTTTTAAAGAATGGAATTATGGGCCTTTCTGGTGGCCTCGGGGTTAAGTCTCAGTGCTATAGCAGCAACGGCCTGAGTTTTTATTCACCACCAGGGAATGGACCCACATGGCTCAGCAGACCTTTCCTGCCTCGTCTTCTGCTCCCTATTCTGCCTCTGGTTAATCAATACTCTCAAACCACCCCCCACATCTCTGCCCTACATTCCAGTTTTTCAACACAAAAATAAAAATAAATAAAGGTCAATTTAAAACAATAGAGGATGGAATTATTGCCACCAACTTTCACTTATTCAACCACATTTTGAGGACGTAATATGTGCCAGGCACTGTGCTAATGGGCTGGAAATAGAGACAAGCCGAAATCATAGCACCTGCCCTGGCGGGACAGAGATAGAGATGCACATGTGAAAAGTGAGTCTGAAAAACACTCACAGAGTTAAATGAAATGCTGTGGAAACACAAGAGGGAGAGTAAGGAAGGTTTTAGAGAGGAGGGATATTTTTCACAGGGTCTTGGAGGACCAGTAGGAGTTTAACCACCAGAAAACAGGATGAAACCAGGAAAGCCATTTCTCCCTTTTTGGCTGTTTACTTGGAACCAAAACTCTCTTCACAGAAATGTAGGAAACTAAGTCCAGAGAACCCTAGGCCCCAATTCTGTCACAACTCAAAGGCAACTGAAAGTAGTGACTAAGAGTCAGGTGTGGGGCCAAACTGTTCGAGGAGTTACTAGTTGTATGACCCTGGACTTTACTCCACTTCACAGATGGCTTCCACATCTGCAATATGGAGTAATAATAGTAGTTATTTATAAGATTCCTAACAAGGATTAACCGAGTTGATAGTAAGCATTTAGGAGATATGTGACACTCTGCAAGCACTGGATAAAAATCCATCATTATTATTTTGAAGCCCTGTCACAGCACCTGCCCTGGTCATTCCAGGACTCACTACGATTTGGCCACCTCAAAAGGCCCCACCCCAATGCATGCGGTCATCCCACCTGGCAATTCCCTTCACCTAACAACTGTTCATGGTTGCTGTCTCAGGACACATGGGACTGTGAGAATGCTTCCTAATGCTCATGGTTTACGATCCAAGTAACCCAAATAGCATCTTCCATAATCAGGATCAGATCACCATTGCATTCAGTGTGTTGCTGTGAGACGGCAAATACAAAGGCACATTCGAGTACAGAGACTGCAGTAACAGTTGAATAAACATGCAATCCGATACCTCACATCTGGCATGTCATCAGCCCTGGTACCTTTTTCACAATCAAATATGTTTAAGGCTGTGGCTACTTTACAGGTACAAATGTCTTTATCAGGACATTAATGTACACCAAACCTCTCTCAATAAAAGCAGTCATAAACAATAATCTCTTCTACACTGTCACGGAAGTTACTGTGTTCGTAATAGAAACATTCACCTAAGAGACAGTTGCCAAAGCCCAGTGTCAAAGCCCGGTGTCAAGGAGTCACAGAGTATAGAGGTAGACCTGGGGAAGAAGGCAGGCACAGGTGGATAATTGGGCTAGCTGAAAATTGTAGGTGGGGGGGGGAAACTCTTGGCTGTGAACATATGCTAAGCATTACCCTGATTCTGGAAAGCTTTGGGGTGATCAATTACATTCCCTTGGAGCATTCTCTATTAAGGTAGCTGAAAAGTTCCTCAGAGTTTGAAATCCAACAGGAACAATAGCTATAGAGATTTTCATTCAAAGACCAATTTCACTGGGGGAAGATGCAATGCTATAAAATGTTGTTTTAAATAAACTGATGTCCCAGGCAGGAGGCTCCATTGTCACACCTCTCAGACTGTGTTCTAAAATAGATAAAAAGGAGAGGGGCATATACAGCTACATGAAAAGGCTTTAAAGAAATAATATCCATATAGGTTTTGAAGAACATTTTGATTTTATTATTTACCTGGAATTGAATAAAGCGTTTAGAGAAGGGAAGCTGGGCAGATGGAATAATCAACAGAGCATGCATAGCAGGTGAACACCGAGCAAATGAAACATACTTGTGATTAAGTCGAATGATTATAATCGAATGAGAACCTGTAATACACCACACAGTCCCCAGAGTACTTTATATTCTAAAAGCCACCCACCTCTATCCAAAGGCAATACAAGCACAAGATTGCCTGCTAGGAATGTGTTACAAAGAGTGATATGGTCATCAAAAAACCTACCAACATCTTTAGAAAAGAGATTCCCTACCTCCAGGGATAGTCTGCCCACTCTCAAGCACAAGGTTAAATGATAAACACTAGCTCGGCAGAGATGTGATGTGTTAATTCCTGTTCATTCTGGCGTGTGAACATGTGAGCTGTGAGCCTGTGGACACTGGAAGAATGAATGTGAACATTTTCCTCTCTCCCATCACCATTTTGCCATAATACATGTATGTCTGAATAATGCCACTGTTGCTCTGAACAGCTGACTGGCAGAGCCAGCTGGCCAGGGCACCTGTTGAACTCGCAAGCTGATGTCCCAAAAGCTATAATAAGAACACCCTGTCCTGCTTCCTGGCCCCAGCACCACCACTCTCTGACCACCTGTCCCCTGAGTGTAGTGGCCTGGCCACCCCCACATGGAAGGCAGAGCTCACCGGCACCAGCCCCTACCATGCTCCTTGCCCACCACCACCCTGGAACAGCCTCTCCCCACCCCAGATTGAACCTCTGGGGAAAATCACACTACCATGGACCTGGATGACATGGCTGGCTTCTAATTCTTGTTTTCTTGCATTTTTCTTTAATGAGTATTCCTTAAGTAAGAATCAAAGAAAGAATGAAATAACATAATTATGTTCCCCTCTAATTCCAAAAGTATTATATGTTGAATATAAAAAGTAAACCTCCATTAATCCAGAAACATATACTAGAAAAGCAGTGTCTCCAGTCTCCACGGCCCCGTGACAGCCAACTGAAAGTTCCTTCAATTTTCTTATAGAATCCTAATCACACAACAAATTAATATATTTAAAGTAACTAAGTTGGAACACTGTCTAAGAAAACACCTTACTAAAGTGATCCACAGAATAAGATGATAACTTATAAAAGAGTCACTTTTAAACTCTTGCTCAGGATGGAATGCAATACAAATAAATAACAGCCATAAAAATATCAGAGACTCCCTCTCAAAAGAAACAGAAAGCCACAGTCAGAGCAAGTGTTGAGGCTCTAGCAGCGGAAGTCAGCAGGGGAAGAGCAGAGAGACAGTGCTGGACCAGAGCTGTGTGCTGAGAACACCAACATCTATTCACTCCCTCCTGCCCTCCTGTCTGGAACCTGCCAGCCTCTTCTGGCCCAAGGGCCCACCAGTTGCCTCCAAACATAGAACCTCCCTTCCCCAACTCCATCTTTGCAAAAACACTAAAAAAGGGGGTAGAGGAAGCGCCACCCAATACCTCCCTTACCTAAATACCCTTTCTTAAAAAAAAATTTGTAATAGTTTATTTTTACATATTTTTGTGTATTTTTCCATCTCAGTTGCAATCCCACTTGGGTTTCCCATCATCACCAAACACCCTTTTATCTATGTCAGGGAAGATTAATCCTAACATGACTGTTCCGAAATATTCTTCCCCTAGCTTTCCAGCAAGTGCTGACTGGGTTTAGTCTCACAAAAGCATTATTTTTAGAATTTACTTTGGAGCACTTTATCATACATAGTTCCATTTTCCTTCAACAAGGCTGAGAAAAGAAACACGTTGACTTCTCTGTCCCATTCTACAGATGATGGCAACAGGCGCAGGGAGCCCACATGGCTGGCCTGAGGTGCACAGCAAACAGGGACAGCTCTGGACCAATAAAGAATCCTGGAAGAAGCAGGGCAGGTCAGCAGTAAAGAATCCTGGAAGAGGCAGGGCAGGTGCCCTGTCCCCACTGCGGCACCACCACCTTTTCACGCGGTCCCGATCACACACTTTTCAGACTCCTTCCATTCATAGTCATGATGGCACGTCTCCCTCAAGGAAATCACCCCCTTCCCCGGTTACTCTAGTAAGTTTATTTATAAATTTACACTTTACTACGATGGACTTCAACATCCAAGGGCTTACTCAGCCTAATGTTAATGAGTCCCTGCTACTTTATTTCCTCGTCTCCAGGGGCCATCATGTACTTTCATATCAGGTGACACATTTTAGGTGACACCTCGGAACTCACCACATAAAATCTTTCTACCTCTAGGGTGCTCTTTTCCCCCCATGTGACCACATCCTCCCGTTTGGTCCCTGCACCTAACTCAGGGAGCCTCTGGCAGCAGACATGGTGGCTTAGCAGCACCCCAGCTTCACCTGTCCCTTCCCCAGCTGAGCTGTGCAGTCAGGAGCTCAGGAGCACATGGGGCCCTGGGCTCCCAACCTTGACAACCACAATACTGAATAAACCCATAAAGCCTCTGGTAGAAAAAAAAAAAAAAATCACATAATGACACCATTAGTAACACTCTCCATCTTTTATAAAAGTTAATTCAAAAAAGGATCATATGTAAAACCAATGTAAAATGTAAAACAAACTACAAACATTTTAGAAGAAAACACAGAAGAGAAATCTTCAAGATTTAGGGCTAGGCTGTGGGTTCTTAAATGTGACACCAAATCTAAAACCCAAAAAGGGGAAAACAAATAATTTTACTATGTGAGATCTCATGTGAAGAAGAAAAAGTAAACTGTAGACAAGGAAAAAGTACGTGTGAACCATAAATCTGACAAAGGACACACACACACACACAAGAACTCCCAAAAATAAAACAGCGCAAGTATAATTAATCCAGTTAGAAAATGGGCAAAAGACATGAACAAACATTTCATCAAAGAGAATAGACAGATGGCAAATAAGTACGTGAAGAGATGTTCAACATCATTAGTCATTAGGGAAACACAAATCAAAACCACGCGTGGTGTCACAGCACGTCGATCAGAGTGGTGCAAACGACAGTAACCACACTGAATGCGAGTGAGAGGCAGAGACCCCGGACAGCGGCAAGACACTGAAGAGGTGCAGCGGCCCGACCCAGTTGAAGCCAATGGCACTGAAGACACCACGACTGTGACCCAGCCAATGTCTGAGCATGTCTCTCATGGAGGGACAAAGTTACACTGCACAAAGACCTATGTTCATGTTCAGAGCAAGATGACCTGCAGCCGGGCAGGGGTACTGGGTCCACACACAAGGGCTGACCAGGCTTGCCAACAGAAAGGGGCAAGCTGTCTAGCAGGTACGTCAGGTGGTGCTCCAGGGGACCAGGATGAGCGGGGGAAAGTCAACCCACACGGTTACACGTGGTGTGAACCCTCACAGGCAATCTGTAAACAGTAGTTCTGGAACTAGATGGATGAGCAGTTGCCAGGAGTTGGGGGTAAGCTAAGGAGCCGGTACAGGCTGGGGAAGGCAGATACCGTGGCGGCACCAGCATGCTGTGGGCTTGGGCTCTGCTGCGTCTCCCTGCACAGGTGGGTGCACAGCTCACGACAGCCTCCACAGCCAGTGCTCAAGTACTGGGACCGGGAGGCCTGAGTGACAGCCGTTGCAGCATCAGTATCCTGGCTGTGATAGTGCACAGCAAAATGTAACCCAGGGACTAGGGGTGAGGTGAGGCAAGGTGAGGTGAGGTGAGGTGGAATAGGCAGGCAGCCTCTCTATTATTTCTTATCATTGCCTGTAAATCTTCATGCTTTAATAAAATTTTACTTTATTAATGTAAGTGTTTAATGAAAAACCGAGTAAGAATCTCCAACTTCTCTGAGGTTTTTCCACCCAGTGTTCAGAGGTTCTTTTATTCATCTCTGTCCATCCTCATCCAATTCCTCTGTAATAGCTCTACTCAGAATGAGCTCCTTTTCAAAAGCCCACAGCCAGGCTCAATTCAGTAGACCTACTCCTATCTGAGGAGAACAATCATTAGACCTTTCTTCCAGGGGCTAGATCACCTTTTCTTATGCACCTGCATAAAAGCAGCCCCATTCCCTTTAAAGTGTCTAAGGAATGTATCATTGATTTTGTGACCATGTCCTTAATTCATTAATTTCTCTCCCCTATTAACCAATGACCAAATCTCTCCCTTGATCTAAAAATAACTTTTATGCCCTTTAAGATACTGTCTCATGATACCCTTAGGTGCAACCTCCCTAAGACTGGGCAATGGGAATGTTCCCTTGCTTGGTACAGAGGGGTAGCAGTTCATTTCTTACATCCAAGCCTTTTAAGGACTGATAGAAATGCTGGTCTCATTCTCAGCTCCTTGTTTTTTTTTTTTTTTTTTTAGCACTCTAAAAATGGGTCCAGTCGTCTGGGATCCAGAGTCAGACCATAGATCAATGGCTCTCACCTGACTAATCACCCAAACTACTCAGCTTTTAAATCTTTGGAGCCCCAGGCCTATGGTAAGACATTTTGTTTATACTGGCTTGAGTACGTTTGTGTTCTCTCACTGTTTTTCAAGCTTCTCAAGTGTTTCTAGATGTTCCAAACTTCAGGACCAGTGATGTGTCTCCCTTTTTCTTAAATAGATGATTTATTTTCCTTCTGTTCAACTTTTCCATTTAAAATCCAAGCCAGTTGTCCTCTTGATAAACTGATTATGTGCTTCCCAGGCCACCATCCCCCATTCTCCCAGTTTTAGGGAGCACTGCTTGGATGTGGGACACTAACTGCCTTTTATCTTCAGCTGCCTAAACTCTAGGCACACATGTCCATCTCCCTGTGGGCCATGCTCATCTGGGTGGCCAGCCAGCACCTCAAGCACACAACTCTATACGACTCCTCATTCCTCTTTCTCCACAGACCTGCTTCTCCTGTGTGCATAGCCCATTTCACTGAATAGTGCCACCATCCTGTCCCTTGCCCAAAAGATGAAGCCTGAAATCATCTCCTCCTCCTCCTCCTCCTCTCTCACAAGTCACATCCTGCCAGCAGATCCTGTTGGTTCTAGCTTCGAAACTCCTCCACCAATGCTGCCAGAACTGCAGCCCAGGCCTCTTCCTCCCCATCACAGTACCACAGCAGCCATCTGCACACCTTCCAAACTGGTTTTGTGAAACAGGTTGAGTCACAGCAGCTCTCCAGAGAAAATGCAATGGCTCTCTCTGTCCTTGGAATGAGTACCGACACCACCACCACAGCGTGGCACTCAAGGCCACCACAACATGGGGCCAGGCTCCTCAGGTACCACCTGCAGAACAACCCTCATTTCTTAGGATGCTGTCCCTTCGTTGCGCTGTTCTTTTCAACCTCAATGCCCTTCCTGTCCCACTCTCCTCACAGAAGCAAGTGTGAACCTGGGCTCCAGAAAGCCCTAGCATTATATGCAACAATCCCCTAACTACACACAAACAAGTATTTTTCTAGAAAGAAGATCTGCAACTTTCTATAGATTCTCAAAGGGATCTCCACTCCAAAGTGAGTCTTTAAAAAAGACTAAATGGTCTTATCCCATTCAGAATTTGCTCTGGTAAGTGTCTCTCTCTGACTCTTCACTCCTGCTTTCTCAAATACAGAAATGAACATTCCCCATCAGAAATGATCGCCCTTCACACTGTCCTGCTACTCTGTGTGTCTCTAGTATAGAAAATACTTTTCTTTTGTCACACTGTGTTATAATGGTTGGTTTCAAATGTCAATTCTACCACTTTATACTGTGACTTCGAGCAAGTGACTTGATGTTGGTGGGCCTCAGCTTCCTCAGCTATAAAATGGGGACGATCATAGTGCCTCTAGGACTGGGTTGTTATGTGGAATAACAAAGAGAATACATACTAAAGTGATGAAAAAGATCCCAGACATAGCAGCTGGTCAAATAGGTCAGCTATCTCAATTATTTTTTATCTTCTCTAACCAGGCACAGTCAAAGCATAGTGAAGGCCCTCAATGAATGATTTGTCAACCTCGGGTCCTTTCACTGCCAGAGCAAACTGTTGAAAAACATAACTTGGTAATAATTTAACATTCTTTTTGTTTTTCTCCCTTATGACCAATTCTAGAGTTATCCTAATTAGCTATTTTTCATCCAGATTGCACAAGGGTTCACACCTTGTGCACAAGGGTTCATCCTCTCTCCCCACATTAAACTTCCCAGTCAAAATACTGATGATGCCCCACTTTGTATTCTCACCAAACTATTTCAAAATCCCCCATGACTCATCAAGGTTTCCAGGATTAACCCTTGTTCTACTGCTATCCCCATCTGGGCAAAAATCCTTCCTACCTCTTGTATTAACACTTACCAATGAACAGAGTAAAAGCCAGAGCAAAAGCCTGATTTCTTCTCAGTCTAAAAAGGCCATCCAGTACAAGCAACTTTCCTCCTTCCCCCTCCTTCTCCCTTTCTTTCTAGTCAGTTCCTCTCACAGAGAGGCCCCTTGAGCTTGGAGGATTACTCACCCACCTCTCTTTGTTTTAACCAATTCATGTATGCATATATATTCAACAAACATCATTGACACACTCTGCCTCCTACAAGACAGACAGGGTGAGGCCCCTGCTTAATGAAGCTTCTAGCCTGTCCTAAGGGTGCAGCTCTTTGTGCTTCACATTTCTGGCCAGTTCACGCAAAGGAATACCCTGAACCACAGGTCAGATAAAAGAAGAAATCAAAGACATCACACCATGTTCAAATGGGAAGAAGTGCATGGGAGAATTGGGAACAACAAGTTCAGTTCAGGCCCAGGGGCCACTTCCCCAAGGTGTGGAGACACGCCAGAGTATATGGGGTCAAGCACTCAAAATTACATTGTGATAGTCGACTTTCCGATCAAGGACAACCCTGCAGTTCCCTGATCAGTTCTCTAGCTCAGAAGACAACTGGGGACAACAGGTTACAGTCTCTGTACCCACACTCATTCTGAATTCCCCTGGTCTGTTCTGCCACCTCTTCCCTATAAGTGTCCCCCTCCTCTGCTTCTGTGAAATAAGCTAAAGATCCTGTGCTTCCTTGGCTGATAGGGTGCAGTTCAACAACAACAGACGCCTTCTTTCTACCTTCTCTCATCCTCACGACTCTTCTCTAGAGCTAACCAGTAGACCTGGCATCCTAGCAAGAAATGGGGGCTTCTCTGGAGACCCTAAAGCAAGGACCCTGAACATAACTGCTCACAAAAGGACAAAGTCATTGCCAACAACCGATCTGCCCAGGCTGCCTGCAGGATCCTAGGACACCACAATCTTCCAGACATGTTCCTGGCTACCATCAGGGCCAGTCTTGTGATCTCGTGTCCTCCCTGCTGCGTTATTTGAGAAACTTTCTTTCTGCCAGCATTGGGCCAGATGCCCTGGACATCAGTGACCAAGAACAGGCTTCAAAAGGCTAAGTGGAAGGTGACCATCTTCAAAGGGCCCTCAGACTTCCCAGAAAGCTCTGGCACACAGCCCTGACCCCAGGTCAGTGCTTCCTGCAAATGAACTGCTGATGGCTCCATGAGGGCAGGGACCATATCAGTCTGGCTGCTGGCTGTATCCCTGACAACCCCTCACAAGGGGCAGGAAGACAGGCAGCATGCAAACCTGTTCTGCCAAATTAACATACAATGAACACTACCACGAAGGGAACAAAATCACAGGTTTCCGAGCCTAAGTTCTGGAGTCAGACAGACTTGAATTTGAAACCTTCCAGCTATACCATTTATGCAGATAACATGTCAGGCATTATATACATCTACAAAATGGGGATCACCCTGCCTACCTCAAAACAAGCTCATGAGCACTACTGCAGGGAAACTGTATATAAAGCCTTTACTCCAGCTCATAGATGGCAAGAGCTTCTTTGTTTTTAGCCTATATGCACTCACGTATCTCTCACTGTATGCCAAACACTATATTCCAGATCACAATTAGCTCATTTAATTCTGATAACCCTGTAAAGCAGGCTCTATTTAAATCCCTTTTGCAGCTGAGGAAATAAAGGCACAAAAAGGGATAGCAACCCGCCCAGAGTCTGGTATCTAGATGTGGTTGGGTCAGGACTTAACAAATCCAAAGTCCAAAATTCTAAGTGACACAATTTTCTGTCTCTAAAACAAACAGTCAATGAAAGTTAGCTCTTATCCCAACCCTGGTCTGACTACGGGAGATATCTGACAATGTTGCCAGGCTAGAATTTTTAGCTGCAACAGAAATACATCCAGCCATTCCTAGGGTTCACTAACTTGTCATTTCAAACTATGCTCCTAAGAAATACAGTTCCAGACAATTGTGTGGATCAATTCTCTCCTCCTCTTGTTTTCCTGCTATCTCCTCCTCCGACTATCGACCAGAAAAAGACTCATCTATGATTTAAAGAAAAAAAATGTAGTAACAGAAAGGAAACAACAGAGTAAGAGAGAGAGTGAGCTTGTAAGCTCTCAGGAACAAAGCTGAAGAGTGCTCCCCCTTCTTCTAATTACTCATTAGCACATCTGCCTACTCCTAGTAGGGCATCTAGAGCAGAAGTAGCCCGTCCTCGTGGAAACCGGTCCCATGAAGTCTCAGCTTCCCCAAAAACCCAGGTAGCAGAGAATCATTTAAGCCATCTCTTTCAATGGCCAAGACCTCATCATAAAGAGTTTCCTATTTCTCTCTCTGTAAGATCTGCCCAAATGCTAGAGTCACAAGGAAATTTCACTACCAAATTATCAGCACTGCATTTGACCTAGCTCAGGATTAGTGACGTCACAATACACTCTTAGAAATGCTCCGGCATATGGAAATAACCCTCTCGAGTTAATAAACTCCTGGTGTTTCATTAAAAGGCACTAAATTATTTTGATTTTACTCTACAGAATCCAAAGTGCTTTCAGTGTTTTATTTTCAAAATTCGTAGAGGAACAAGTATGCTTCTAGAACCTTAAAAAAGTTCCACACCTGGTCTAGTCCATATCCTGCTTCATGTGTGCTAAGAGGTAGGCCAAGCCAAAAGCCGAGAACAGTAGCTCTGACTCCACAATGCTCTTATGTGGCCAGGGCCTCACAATGCGGCCTGCCTCCCAAGTCGACTGTCTCTCATCCTCAAAGTTACAAGCAGGTCACAGGCAGCTCCTGAGACATGGGGCAGTTCCTCCATTTTTCCATAGCCCTACTAATTAACCAGCATGTTCCCCTTCCAAAGGAACAGTCAAAGCAAAGCTCCTCTCGGTGGGCCACAGAAAGGGAATTGAGGGTAATGCTTTCTCTCCAAGGCAGCTACTTGGAGATAGAGGTGGCCTCTGGGCCACTGCAGCAAATGCATTTCCTGCACTCCAAAGGAAATTCACAAGGCATTCTGCTTCACAAGGCATTCTGCTTCCGAGCACTGGGAAAGTTGAAAGCAGGGAGGCTACCAACACAGCCAGTGAGGTAACACTGACTCCAAGACAAAAATGATTCACACAAGTGAGAACATGTGCTCTCAGGAAAACTGAGAACTGGTTACCTTGGGCTGAAAGATGGGCTCTCACAAGTAGCACCATCTCTGCGTAGGGACTGATCACAAAGCACAGGCACAGCATCACAAATGCAGAAGTCCAAAGGGCATGTGAGGCCATCTCCTTCAGCCTCTTTTCAAACAGGAAAAAACTTAGACACAGGCTGAAGCTAGGATTCCTCCAGTTCACAGTGGGAGGTGCCTGAAATCCAAAGCTTCCCACAGTCTTTTTTTGTAGCCTGCTGCCTCTGAGACCCCATTACCTACACAAATACTTTTCCAAAAATTATTTTCATATGGAGTTATAGGCAAAATGGTTAAATCAACCCTGAGTGCTACCTGAAAAGCAAAATTAACAGAGAAGAAACTACAACTGGAGCTGAAGAAAATGAACTTCTTTGCTCTCTACTCTGCAAACTTGTTCTTGAAGACAGAGGTGCCTTCCCCAATATCTGACCTGAGAAGTGAGAGGAGGCAGTTATACCCAACCAGGATGTACAAGCCTTGGCCAGCAATCTAGATTAAAACACTTTTTTTTTTTTTTGGTAAAACAAATAGAAGTCATGCAAGGCTGCAAGATTGAAGCCACCTTCACATGAAATCGGCTGCAAAAACCAGCTTTGTCCCAACCTTTCACAGAGTGAGGCTGCATTATCAGGTAGAACAACAAGATCCTGAAAGCAACTGGGCACGCTGAGGAAGGGTAGGAATGAGAGACACAGAGATTAAAGAGGAGGCCCTGAAACTTTCTAACCACAGCAGCATCTGAGACATTTCACTGAGTCCCTTTCACCAGAAGCCAAGATGCTTCTCGGGCCACAACAGACCGCTTGAAAGCACAAAACACACACTGAATGTTTGGGTTCGCGCGCGCTCTCTCCCGTGTGTGTGTGACACTGGCAGGCTCAGACTCCACCACTGCAGAAAGCAAAATTTTCCTTGTTTCCATTACATCAAGCAAGTTGGAGAGAGGAGGGCGGGGCAGGGCACAGCTGGTGGCAGCTGCACCACCATCTGCTCCCTCCTCAGCAGTATGTGCAACTCTGAGCTGCTGCATCTACAGCTCCTGATAGAGGTGGGTCCAGTGTTGAGGGTACAACAGCCCATTGTGGAAAAAGCTTCCAAATTATTTAGAAATAAATCACTCTCGTGGTAAGTTAGAAACCTCAGGAGGGTGGCTGTGCTGGTTCTCTTTGGGTTTAGGCTATTTGTTTGCATCTCTTTTAGACTCAAACTATGTCAACTCAACGTATCCAATTAGACAAGCAGAAGGTACAAGCAACCACCTGCCATCTGCTTCCCAAAAGGTAAGCAAGCGGCCAAAAGTACATGTCCGCAGCTGGCAGCATTCCTGGAAGAGGGGCAACCCAAAGTCCCTCATGGCCTGCTTGGGGGTGTGCTATTGCCTTTGGCCTCCTAAGCTCTCTGGCTAAGCAGTCTTGCCCTGCTTAGGGGCCTTCAGGACACATTATTAGGAATCTCCTTAAATGGGAGGGGCTGGTGAGAGGAGCCTGGGCAGAGGATGTATGCCTCTGCTGACCATTCAGCTGAAAACTGGCAACAAAGCAGCAAATTGGTGATTCAAAGTTCTGATCCAGCCCATGTGCATGTTTTATCTGGCTGGTACAAGGTTGCACTTAAAAAAAAAAAAATCACTGGCTCTTAAAGTGAGATTTCATATATAAACATCTAGATTGCTAGCTATTCTTAGAGGAAAAAAAGAGAAAAGAAGTCGAAGATCTGGCAGCACCGGCCCCATTGGCATGTGGTGCCAGTCAGCTAAGGGGGTGCACTCTGTCCGGCTCTGGCGTGCACTTGGTGGCACTAATCACCATGCCTGGTGTCTGCATAAGTCAGTGCAACTCTCTAGGTCCCTACCTGGACCTTGAGAGCTTTTGATATAATGCTGTTCGGTGTATAAAAGGAGAAGCTCCCAGAGAATGATTTCCCAGTGGTCCTTTATTGATTCTCTTCTTCAGCTGAGATTTAGTCCCCAGGATGGACAAATGAAGTTCTACAGAGATCATTCAACCCAGTACCTAAACGGATCTCTAGAAAAGACTTAGCTAGACCGGAGCCAGAACTACCAAAGCAGATATGGCGTTTCTAAGGAGCATTCCAGACCACTTACCATACATCTTGCCTTCGTCCGACAAGATGATTTTCCTCCTCCCACATGGCGGATAGATAGCCAAGGCTTCCTGAAAGCTCTGCTCGATGTCGGGGCTCCAGACCCCCTCTGCATCGTTGTCAATTGGCTTATCTGCAGAGTCACTCATCCTTTCCATATTTTCGGCAGGGCTCTCGCTGCCGCTCCAGCTGCTGGGCTCAATTTTGGCGGTTGGATTTTCCAAGCCGAAGCCTGGAGTCTTTTCAAGAAAATAAACCTAAGAGAGAAAGAAAAGGGCAATAAGGATGCGGTAACCACCTACAGATGCAGTGGCTAGTGCCAGGCACTTTCTCCAGTCACCAGTTTTGCTTGGAGAATAACTCTTAGTGGAAAATACAGAATTCTGAGATCCAAGATGCTTTTGTTCTTGATGTACCATGTTCGGCACCCATACAGAAGCACAAGGGCAGGCAGAAGCTGGATAATCTTCGCAGCTGAGAGAAAATTTTCATCTGAGTACGGTGCTCGCTCCAAGTTGTAAATTCACAGTGAAATCATGCAAAAACATGTACTAAGTGCCTATCTACCAGGAGCACTCTGCTCAAGCATAATCAATCTCCATAGCAGAACAGGTTGTTTAAAAGAAAATAAAGTAAAACAAGAGGTCCGCCTCCCTGTGGCAACTGGCATAAATCTGAAATGTCAAACCATCTCAGTATTTGTCACTGATATCAGCAAGATGCAAGATGGTGGCATGAGACAGGCAGGAAGAAGGGAGATCATTTGTTACCGCAAATACTCAGTCCACTTGACTAGCAACGCCAATAGCTGCTATTCTATAGCATTTCTCTGCAGACCTTTTACCCTTAGGTCATATTAGCACTTTAGGCTTCTAGATCATAACCCTGAGCAGAAACCAAATTGTCCCCATTCCCTCCTCCCTTGCAACAACAAGTCTGTAAACTGTCTGCAGAGATGGTCTACACCTACTCGAGTCTATTCATCTGGTAGCCTACTCAGAATTCCTGATAGCATAAAAATGGAGAGCCTTTCACTTATTTTTCTGTAGCAATGAAGATTACAGAGGCAAAAGGAGTCTTTCTCAAAGATTTATCCCCCTTAAATTATGCACATAACCTATAGCCATGAAGAGAGAAGCTTTCCAACAAATGTCAAACTGGCACAAACACCAATGTGAAAATGATCTAATCTAGTACCTCCTGCTGTCTGCACACTAACATATCAATATTCCTTTGTTGAAAAGGCATCAGATCATTAATTCAAAGGCTTCTCCCAAAAGGGAAGAATTGCTCCTGGGGATTGATCGAAAAGTGGGAAGCAACAGGGTCTGAGTAGGGAGAGCTTAGTGTGACCAGCATCCCCACCCCCTTCTGCCCTCTGCAACATTACAAGAGAAGCACCCCAGGGAGGGAAGCAGATGCTGGGGGCCTCCAGGCACTGCTCTATATATCCCAGCGCTCTCACGGTGAGTCAAGCAAGGCTTCTCTTCTCCCACCTGTATCCCTTTCCCTCCATCACCGGGCATGGCATCAGATCCCAGGTGCAGGAACTGGGAGTGCATAAACATTACACAATTAAGGGCATAACTAGTGGGTGCTTCTGGCATCTCACCCACACAGCTTTTTAGATTTGACAGCACCTGGATGAAAGAAACCCTCAGGTTGTGAGCCTTTAAGTGCTGCCACCAAGCATTCAAAGAACCATCAGGAAAATATTTACTACTCCTTACCAACAATTGTACATTTACATAGCATGTTAAAAACTGCCAAATGTTAAGGTATAAATCATGCCACAAGAGGGGTCTGCAACTGACCCCCCACATGAACTAAACAATGCCACAAGTGTAGGCCTTTTGAATTCTCATATTTTTTGTTGTTCCGGTCTCACAATCTTATAAAAACTCAAGCTGAACTGTAACTCTATATACTAGAGTCTGTACTAGCTCTAGAGCAGTTTACTGGAGAAATCAGAGAATTCTTCAAGCAGGGGCTAATTTCACCTTTTCCCTCTCCACCTTACTCAAAATAAAACAAAGAAAAAACAACACACACAAAAACAAAGCTCTGTCCTTCAGTTCTGGAGGCTCTCAGCATTAAGAATTCACTCCAGGGAGCCACATTTTAAGATAAACAATGGAATCGTCCAGCACTCAGCCTGTAAGGTAGAGGGAAAGTATCCAGCAGGATGGGATTAGATGGGTCTGCAGCAGGGACCTTTATTTGCCTAAAAGGAACATTACTAAAGAAAGTCTCAGTTTCCAGGTTAAGACACACCAGCACCCTCTTCATCCAATGTGCGAAATCCCCTCTGACACTTAGCATGGGTCCTGCAGTCTTTGCTTGAACATAGCCAGCAGTAGGGAACCCAGCACACTTCCTTAGCAGTACGTCCTTCACACGGACATGTTGAACTTCTTCCATGTATTAGACTCACGGACATGTTGAACTTCTTCCATGTATTAGACTCACGGACATGTTGAACTTCTTCCATGTATTAGCCTAAAACTCATCTCCTGGCTAACTGCTCCCCATCCATCCCTTGGCGGTCTACACATCCAGTGGGAAAGCAAATCTCCCCCAGAGACACCCACTGAGGTATGCAAGGAACAGTTGCCCAGGCTCCTGACTCTGTTCCAGGTGAAACCACATTCATATCATCCCTCTGCCTGTGACACACCCCAGCTTGTCCACAACCCCCCATAAATGGTACTCAGTGGTAGACTTATGAGGCATAAAACCACTATGCTTCTATTCTTCCTCGAATTCCTCTCATACAAATGGCTTAGGAGTTAAAAGTCGGAATTTATATTTATTTCTATTACATCCTTTATTTTCAGTCTAAGCCTATGATTCAGGGCAGGTTAAGATTTTGGGGATCATAATTGCCAAGTTAGCATCCTTCAGACTAGTCTGAAATACTGTCATATGGAGATAGTATAGACCCATTTAATGGAAGTTCAAAATTGATTCTAGTTAAATAGAAGGAAAAAGCTCCTGCTAGTTGAACATTTAAGCTAGACAGCTCATTCAAGTAATTTCCAAACTAAGTTCCTGGTTGCTGGAGAATACAGTACTGACTAGCATTAACTGACCTACCCACATACTAAGTACAAGCATTGCTCTAAATACTCAAATGTTTTTATTTATTTACTACACAGGGAAGAAATCAGTGTCCAGGCTCTTGCAATTTGGTCAACTGGAGGTCCACAGGATGGAATTACCCTGGACAAAAGCTGAGACACAGTTCCAGAAATTACCAGATACATAATCCACAGAGTTATATAGGCCCTGGGTTTTACAACCCAATTGTAAGATGAGGCCCTGTGTGGGCAGAGGGTTTCCAATCACAAGACAGGAGCTGGATGAACAAAGTCCTCATACTAGATACCAAAATAACCTCTCTGGCATACCACCCATCCCTCAGGTCCTTTCAAGGCCAGCTCAAAATACACCTCACTCTGGAAATCATTCTTTTACTTAGAGACTCTGAGAGGATACCCACATTATGCACTACCCAACCTACCTGGCTTCTAGATGTACCGCAACAGCCCCTACTTATTACCAACAGAAATCTGTGTCTGCAGATTGATATTCTCACCTCCTCACCAATCCTTTGAGCAAAGACTTACCTTCCTCTCAGTTCAATAAATGAAGACCCCTACTGTTTGGAGGATAGGGAAGGAAGGCATGGTACTCAGTGTCAAACTGATTTGTTTCCCTAATCTGGTTCACCCGTGAGCAATTGGCCTAGACTAAATTAGGCAAACTTTATTTGTAAATTAGAAATAATAAATTATACTTAAACCCTTTTTTTTTTTTTTTAAATCACCAAGGGGCCCTCCCTGATGGCGCAGCGGGTTAAAGCACTGCACTGAGAAACTAAAGCACTTCCGCATGAGTTCGATCCCTGCCTGCCCTGGAGGTGACCACATGGCGTGGCAGACCTCTCCTGACCTGCCCGCTGCTCCCCTCAGCAGTGTACTTCATCGATCTGCCTGTTCTGCTTCCCGCTCTGTCTCTGGTGAATCCTCTCACCCTCCGCATCTCTGGCCTGTACCCCAGTTCTATATGAATAAATAAATCTTTTAAAAAAAAAAATCACCAAGGGATGGAAGACTACCCCACAGGGTTGTCACAACAAATGAAGGTGAATAAAGGTGTAAAACCAAGAACAGGTGTTTACCTGTTTCAAGACCATCATCTCTGTACAGTGATATTACTTTGTGTTGATGAGATGGTGAAGAAACAGAGGAGCTTCCAGCAGTTCCCTTTTCAGAAGTAAATTTACACAATTTACCCCAGGTCCTCTCTTCCTTAACGTTTTCAAGGACTAAGTGGAAATGTTAAGCTGGCAATAAATACTTCTGTTTCTAACATTCATCTAAAATCTGGACTTAAATTCACTAGCATTCAATAGTTTTCATATTCTTCTGGGAAGTCTGATTCAAGGGAATAATGCTAAATATAAATGAATATCTAAAAGGAGAGAGAAAAGAATCCCTGCTGGTTGAACATATACTGTGTACCATGAAACCCTGGGTGCCTCAGTTGCCATCATTAACACTTTCCTAAAAGTACTTTTCCTGAAATTCCCCAACCACACTCGAACAAACTCTACAAGAAATGTCACCAGTGACCCAGGAATTTCTGCAAATTGCTTCAACACTCACACTCCCTAAATGGGCTATACTTTCATAATTACCCACTGATGCTTCAAGGAGGGCCAAATGAGTACACTGGAATGGCATCATCTGTATACTCAAATATACATATTTTAATATAAAAGCCTGGGTGGAAAGTGAGTGAGCTAGTCAAATGCAGATGCCTCTGACACCAAGTCTGTTCAAGAACAATGATGCTGTATGACACAGGACATGGAAATGTGTTACTTCCTTCACCTTAATTCTTGTGGGTCTCTCATAAGTAGCTCACCTACTTATATAGGTGATTGAAGAGCTCTTAAATAAAGGGCTAATTGTAACTAATCTTCACAATTAACGCAATACCACTGAACATGGGGGTCACCAAAAAAAAATCCATATAGCTTGTTTTAGACAATTTTTATGAGGCTATAGAAATAAGAGCTAATCTAGGAATTAGAAATCTGTCTCTCACTTGAGTAACACAGAACCACATGGTGCTTGTAGCCCCCCAGGTGTATCGGCTTCCATCACTGAAGGTGGCCAACTTAGTATCTCATCTCCATGTGTTCTCACAGTCTTTACTGAAAATAGAACTGGTAAATAAGCTGGTTTTCATTGCTCTCCCCATCCATACCCCAAAGTCCTTCAGGGCATAAACTGTGCCACTCACTACAAGAACCCTCACAGACATGGCATCATGGTCAATGAAAGAAAGGATGAACCAACAGCTAGACAGCATGGACATCTCCTTTATTTTTATTTTTTTTTTTTATTACATGAACATTCTTTTGGTCACAGTTGGCTGAACTTCACACCCATGCTTTTATGAGAAGGGAAAGAGTTTCCACTCCTTTTCCTCACTCTAATTCTGGCCAAAGTTCTAATGAGTAGTAAGTATAGTAAGTACCTTTGAGAAAATCACCAAATTAAAAAGACTACTGATTAAGAATCACCAATACAAGAATACAAGATTTAAATTTTGATAACATGACTACTGACAAATCATTGTCCTGTGTTTAAGGTACAAATATTGTTTGAATCCTCTAGGAATTAAGCTGCTTCTGTCAGGGACAATAATTTGTGAAGGAATAATCTGTGATGCAACATTTTACCTTCTCTATTGCCCATAGTGTCCACTAGAGAAGCAAGAACCAGATGGCGACAGCTCTAGTGTAAACTATAAAGGAGTAAAAAGGTAGTGAGGGTGTAAAAACAAAAAGCTAAAGAGATGGCCAAGGAAGAAATTCAAAAAAGTCAAAAACTAGCAACAAAGTAAATTTGAACAGGTGAATTTAAAAGGCAACATCTAGGTAATGGCACTGAGGGAAAAGCTAAGGAAGACTTTTTTTTTTTTTTTTAAGATTTTTATTCATTCATATGGAACTGGGTACAGGCCAGAGATGCGGAGGGTGAGAGGATTCACCAGAGACAGAGTGGGGAGCAGAACATGCAGATCGACGAAGTACACTGCTGAGGGGAGCAGCGGGCGGGTCAGGAGAGGTCTGCCTCGCCATGTGGATCTCCTCCGGGGCAGGTGGGAATCGAACTCATGCGGAAGTGGCTTTAGCTTCTTAGTGCTGTACTTTAACCCGCTGCACCACCATGGAGGGCCCAGGAAGACTTTTAAAGCTCAGGAGAATTTAGAACCCAGGTACAGATGGGAGCCATATTAGGATTCATTGAAAAAGAATCTCATGGTTGGAATAATATCTGGGGAAGGAGGGGTTGTTTGACTCAAATTTCATTGATTAACCATTTGTTGAAAAATCTATATACTTTCAGGAGTACGTACACCCACCAAAGCTCCAGTGCCAATACCCTATCACCTTCCCCCCATTCCATTCTCCCCCTTGTAGTCACTGTATTCTTCTGAGTCTAAGAGTTATTTTTGTTGTGTTTTGCTAGTTTGTTTTTATTGGTTATCCAGCAATTGTCTTTCACTTTTTGACAATCATCTCAAGTTTCACGATCACAAAAGGCATGATTTCATCCTTTTTAATAGCTGAGTGATATTCCAATGAATATATGTACCACAATTTCTATATCCAGTCATCTGCTAATGGGTATTTAGGTTGATTCCACATCATGGTCATTGTGAATAGTATTCTGAACACAGTGATGTATAAGGATTTTCATACTAGTGTTTTCATATTCTTCAGATCAATACCTAGAAATGATATTGCAGATCATAATTATTTCCATTTTAAGTTTTTGTTTGTTTTTTTTAAGGAATCGCCACATCATTTTTCATGTAAGTTACACCAACTTACATGGAATAGTATTGGAATAAACAACTAAGCATCTGATTCTTCAAATGTCACTGCAATCTTCATGAAAGCCCATATTTTTCTGATAAGAGAAAAGCTATCTTCCAATAAAAGACCAAAGGGAAAGTGCTTTACTTTCGAAGACAAATGGTACAAAATTAACTTTATTCCAATGAACCAGGTTTCAAGCACAATGCCAAAAATATTCATCTGTAGCATATTATCTAATCATTGCAGTATTCTAACTGGGTGTTATTCTCTGAGGTCCAAAGACTAAAATTAAGTTGAACAAAGTCATCTACTTAATAGAATTTGAATCTAGGTGTTATTTCCCAAAATGGGATGCATATCAGACTCACGCTACACCCTCACTAGACAGTGAGCTGAAGGCTAGAATTCAAAGGGTGAAAATGTGGGTAGGCAGTGCTAAATTCCCTGCTCTGTCCACCACTGGTAGCCTTGCACAGTCTAATTAATTCAGTCCACAGGGATTACAACTGAAATGATAAAATGCACAAAATGAAGGATGATGTAAACAATAAGTAAATAAAAATAAATTTATTAAAAAAAAAAAAAAAAACAGTGATGATACGGACTTATCTCCCGGGCAGTTGGGAGGAATGTCAGGCATTAATGTTGGTTAAGTGTTTTTGTGTATGTAAAGTAGGACAAGTCATTACTTTCCTGCCATTTAAGACACTGAGCAAAGTTGCTAGCAAGTAGCCTGAGAAATATAGGAGAGGACTGGCAGCCTGAACTCGAAGGCAGTCTCCAGAGAGAGAGGAAGAGAACTTCAGAACATAAGCCACCGTCAGAAAAACAGCACAACTTTCAGGGACATTGACGCTGAAAATTGAGGCCACAGCTACCAAGAAGTCAGCAGTAGTTAGTGAGCCTGGGTGTCATATAGTCCAATGGCCAATAGGTGCCCTCTAATTTCAGCAGGAAGAAGTGGATAATTACTCACTCTCATTTTCAAAAATCACTTCCATATCGACAGAAGCCATCAAGGCAATACCTGTTCACCAAGACCTCAATGCTGAGCACCCCTTTAGAGGACTTAGCATTACCCTCCCGAGATTCCTGATTAATACTCTGCTCCATCAGCCCTAAGTACTTGTACAGGTGACAGCTCAAGAAAGGCTTCGATTGATCTCATGCTATGCAGCTCTGTATTACCAGTCTTTAGGGGACTCGCCTTTCTCATCCCCCTAATGAATCTGTTAGCCACTGAGAATGGGAAGTGCTGCCCCTCCCTTTCTCCCATCACTACCACAGTCGAGCTAATCACCGCTCTCCTTGCTCAGCAGTCATCTTCAAAACGGCGAAGCCATAGACTGAGGCTCAAGCAGTCTAGTCCTCCTGACCACTCCAGAGCAAAGGCTTAATAACCAGATGGCACAGTCACAAGAGAAGCACAAGCTGAGTGACATGACCCACAGCCCAATCCCTGGAGGTGGACAATTTAACCTCAGGGAACACATCACAAATGCAGTAAACACAAGTTCTTTCCTGCTTGAAGAGGAAACAAAATGCTACAGAGTAGGCAGCTGTCAGTAAGCAGGGCAAAAGGAAAACTCATGGTCTCTTTCCCAGGAGTAACAATCACAGAAAACCTCACAACTAACTCCTCTGTTTCAACAGACTTTTAAGGTAGAACCGCCAATACAATGCTTATTAGCAACATGGAAAACAAAAACCGGGCAAGTAATATCCTTTAGTCCCTGAACTAGGAGGAATGTCACTTTCTTCATGGTTCACTCAGATTCACCATCAAATGGCCAAGATGTCTACGAATTTTTAAAAGACAACAAATACAAATTAAAAATCAAAAGTGGACCGTGAGAGGTTAAAAGACAGCAACTTGTCAGACAGAACCATACACTGCATTTGGCCAAATACTAAGTAAGGCTTTCAAGAAGGTCCAAATCAGCTCGTCCCGTACAGAAGGCTGCAAAGGGGCTTCCCCAGTCGGAGCCGTTGCCTGGGCAGTAAGCCGGCAGGTGCATCTCTCACAAAGGCTGGTGCAGGCTCATTTAATGTTCCAGTTTATTGCCAGCCAACTTTGAGTCCCCAGCAGCTGACCTGGTCCTAAGTAGTTTATGTGGCTGATCCGGAACTCGAAACGCTATTCTTGCTGCAACAGGAAAGACCCTCCCTGCTCTGGAGAAATGCCCCAGGTTTAACCACCTTCTTTGACTTGAGCAGCTTCTCTCAGCCTGGCCAGACCTCCACCTACCCTGGATTACCTATACAGCATGCTGGGGTCACAGTTCACATCTGACTGGGTCAGAAATCAATCAGTAAGGAAACAGGAACAAGATGGCATTTTAAAGTGTTGAAGTATGCTTGCAAGCCCTGCTCTGGGTCCAGTAGGTACACAAGCAGTCAACGGCACTCTAAAGACCTAACAGCCACTGGGATGCCAACAGCACTCATATCAGAGGATCCCAAATCCAGGGTCCAACATGGACAAAAGGAGAAAAAGTTCTCTTTGTTCTCAACTTATGGTAACCAAGAACACAACCCATCAGGACGCCGTGTTCCCTTCCATCCTCGCAGCCATCATTGGATAAGCTATTTTCCTTTTTTGCATAGGTTTGGGTCTAACTTCTAGTTGCTTTTAAATACCCATTTCTGGTGGACTTGAACTTACAGATTCTGATAAACGACCCAAATCGGGTAGTATGTTTTGAGTCCCAAAACAAGGTCATAAATCATGCGTGACCTCTAGAACTAAGGACAGAGGCAAGTAGCATTAGAACACTGGATGAAATGAGACGAGAGAACAGAGGTGAAACGAACCTATTCGTTCCAGTACCTTTCTGGTTCCACGGTTACCTTAGAGAAAGCTTGTTCCTGAGAGTACATACTTTTACTGAATCATGCTATTATGTGATGCCATCAGCATGCTAAGAAGCATCCCACAAACTAGTCACTGGTTTTACTCCAAGGACGTTGAGGATGTCCTTCGTCACATTACACTGACTGCTTTCTACAAAGATCCCAAAGGAAAGTTCAATAACAAACCCTGTGTTTTTTACCTTGTGGCCTTGGCTTTACCCACTGGCCGCCAAAGTGCAGTGCAAAGTGAGCCACACTGGCTGGCAGGCAGGCCCAGCAGAGAGAGCATGGAGGTGAGATTATTTTGGTCAGCAAGTTTGGTTTCATTCCCAAATCCACGTTGGGTAACTTTTTCTCTTTTTCTGCCTTCTTTTCCCTACCTTTAGAAAAATGCTATTTTTACAGCCTTGCAAGTACCCTAAATTCATTCTAAAATAAAACAAGGTAAAACATGAAAGAGAAATTGTTTTCTAGTCATCTGTTTTAATTGAATGAGGAAAGAGATGTATTGACACCTACCAGCCCTTCATGTGCCAGGCACTTGAGGGTGGAGATGGACAAATACCGCCCTGCCCTCAAGGAGCAGCACCCTTCCAGCAGAGAGATGGATGAGCTAATTTTTCTTCAAGCTTCAAGCTTTCTCCTGTCCACCCCCTTAACCTGTCCCACCCCAGGAGGCCAGCCTTACCTTCTCCCCCTACCTCCTTCACATTCCCTGAGATAGTACCTTTGAAGCCAGGAAAACTAAATTTACCTTGCCGGCTTTTAAAGAATGATTTCTTTACATGAAGAATGATTTGTCACTCTGCGGTGACCTTACAAACTTGTGAGACCTTTAAGTTATAAGTTCATGCGTTGGCATTTAACATAATGCTTAGCACATAAGAACTGTCTCTCAGACTGTTAAGGAATGGATGCATCCAGTAAAGAGTGCATGGAGGAATAAATAAATAAACAGGTGAATTGAACGTAGGACATCAAAGGAGGCAAAAACCAAGCACTGCAGGGCACAGAAAAAAGGAACTTATTCTGTCTCTCAGGTCCACCGAGCTTCCCGGGAAGTGCCATTCAGGCTAGTCTGGAAGTCCTTGACACAGGCTTCCCTGTACTCGTCACACAGTCTTCCTGGTGAGTTCTACTCAGGCATGAAGGGACTATGATGAGGAAAGGGAGAAGTGAGAGAGCAGAAGCTTGGAGCAGAGGCTGAAAAAAATGGAGATCAGTCCTTCACAAGGGGCCTCACACCTAACAAAAGGTTTGAACTGTTCCATACAAAGGTATCTGAAAACACCAGCAATATCAGGAGTGTGCAACTCCTAAAGGGTGGGTGTGTGTTTGGGTGAGGGGGAATAAAGGGTGAAGAACAGATGATTGTATAAACTGAAAATCAGAATCTGTTCATCAGAAGCATCTGCATTGTAACAGTTCCACAGATAAATTCAAATGTTATAATGCTGCACACACATCCCTGAAACATTCCAAATCTACAAAGGCCTTTTAACACACCACAACACAATGACAGTTTATACAGGTGTGCTTGTCTAAACAACCCAACTCTGTTCAAGTTATTTCCCCCGCTCTCTAAGAGGAAGCGCGAGGACCACGTGGTCACACCCACGCCCAGCATGGTGACTAGAAGGCTATGTTCACACAGAGACACTTACATGCCTGCAAAAAGGCCAATGTACAAATGCCAGCTAATGCCAACATGCAAAAGTACACACAGAACACACACACACACACACACACACACACACTGCTTGTTCACAGATGCCTCCTGATTCCCCAATGTTTGTGACACAAATGAGAAATCTACTATTCAATGATGGCATGTTGATGGAGCAGCCGCAAAACAGGTCTTACACTGAGAGGGACGCAATTTTAGGGGACAGTTAAAACCAAACCTTTGCCCCATCTTTGTCCTCCAAACTTAAACTCAGTCCTTGGTTTTTACACTCAGTTGAAATTCAGTGGGAGAAAGAATTTTGGCACTTTGGCTAGAGAATGACTGAGGCAGGTCCCTTTTATCACTCTTGAGAAAATAAGCTATTCATTCCCGTGTACATTACCTGAGCGCCTATTGTGTGCACAACGGCAGCTCTGAGCAGTGCACAAAGAGGACACACAGTGGCAGAAGGGCGCCAGGCAGAGAGGGGCAGGCAGAGGGCTGTGGCTCCCAATTCTGCAGTGAGGCCTCACTTCCACTTGGCCCAGTATCCCATTCTCCCCACTCCTCTGCCTCTCACACCCCGCCCCCCCAGAAGTTAGTCAGTTGTAGCAAATAAAAAAGACCAAATCACGATTTGATTCAAAATCAAAGCTTCTGCAGTTCCCAACGCATGTAAGAGAAGTAACTTTAGAAAAGAAAAAAGGGGAGAGGGATTTAGGGAAAAGGAGAATCTATTTCCTTCCAGAACACCTTCCTCTTAAGGGGCCTGCTAAGCCTGGTAACGGAACATGAAGACTGAGCCTTGGACTCCTGTCACTAACTAAACTGTGGTCCAATTACACCTACAAAGTACTACCAAAGCTCCCCCCCACCACCCCAGCGAGACATGGGCAACACCCCTCCTCCCAGGAGCTCCCTGAGTCCCTCTCAGGAGAATGCCTTACGACGCTCTATATAGATGTGACTCTAGAGACCAAACGATATAAAACAAACCCAAACCCTCACATACACATGGACCTGGAATACTGTGCACTGACGGCCTCAAAACAACTCCTCTGCATTAAGGATCTGTCTCTAAAAGCACCCATGGAATTCCCAGGTTGTGGGAGAAGGAAGCCAACCCCATCACATCACTGAAGGGACTCTGCTCCCCAGAGAACTGCTGGTTGAAGCAACCTCCAAAGGAAGGCCACCCCATCCCTTCCAATGCAACATGTCACCAAGAATGTCCACTCAGTTGCTCCTGCCTCAAATCCATCCCTCTACCCCAGTGATCCCACCCCACCACCAGCACTGCTGTCTCAGAGGCAGGACCCCAGTACCTCCCACCTCTCTGAGCTGGGCCCTGCACCACCATCACTGTCACCAGCTTGGTTCTGCCAGACTCCCAAGCCTGGATATACAAGGTGGTTTCTTAAAAATATACAGCCCATCTCTGCTACCAGAAGTGCTAAGCATGAACCTCTAGGATGTGAATTTTTAGCATGCTTCTCTACTCTGCAGCAAGACGTTCTCCTAAAATGCTAATATGACATTTATCATACACTCGTTTAAAATCCTGCAGCAGATCTCCAGCCCTCAAGGGCCCACCTGCCTAATAAAACACACAACCTTCACTCCCTGACCTCAGTCTGCTTCTCCTGAAGCCAGTCCAGCCCCCAACATTCCAGCCCCATGACCACTCCAGGTGCCTGGACACAGCAGGCTGCTTGCTACACACTTTCAGTCACTTGGGTCCCTATTCAGATGCTTCCCTCACCAGCACTGTTTAATTAATGTCTATTGGACAGCTCAAGACCAAAGCTACCAACTTCTCCTCTGGGAGGAAATCACAGCAGATTTCTCCACTCAGAGAAGTCACTTGGTCTTCACAGCACCTCAAACAGACTTCCAACACCACACGTGGTAAAAACTTTACTGTCATTTCCCTTATCATACTGTTTCCCTGCCACTCTGTAAGCTCCTTAGCATTCCTACATCATCCATCTCCCAATACCACACTGGCTTTAGAACTAAAAAATTGCTAAATATTTTCCTTCATGGATACACCTTCAAGTTGCAATCACACTGTATCTGGAGAATGTAAATGGCAGAGCAGATTAGATATATATAAAAGTATACTGGACTTTAGAATCTGAAAGAATTTGAATGTTGAGTTATCTGCTTAATAATGGGTCTTCAAGATTTGGGGTGTTTTTTCCCCCCCTATGCAAAAACAATTAATATTCCCTACCTATTGTAAAGGTTAAAAAAGAGATGGCCCTCCTCCCTGGTGGCGCAGCGGGTTAAAGCACAGCACTAAGAAGCTTAAGTCACTTCTCCATGAGTTCGATCCCTGCCTGTCCCCGGAGGTGACCACATGGCACAGCAGACCTCTCCTGACCCGCCTGCTGCTCCCCTCAGCAGTGTACTTAGACAGTCTGCCTGTTCTGCCCCCTACTCTGTCTCTGATGGCTCCTCCCCCCATCTCTGGCCTGTACCCCAGTTCTGTATGAATAATTATTAAAAAAAAAAAAAA